>NW_025110846.1:0-1200000 GCF_015476425.1 Leptopilina heterotoma
TTTACTTTGAAAATTTCAAAGTTGGTATTTTTGTCATTTTCAATAAAATCTATTTTTCTGCTTTTCTCCTTAAATTTTGAACAAAAACAAACAACTTTTCCTTTAGACACATTTTTGTACAACAAAATCAAAAAAGTTATCACAGTTTTTCGAAAAAAGTACAAAAATTCCAGATATTTTACTTTGAAAATTACAAAGTTTGGTATTTTTGTCAATTTTCAATAAAATCTATTTTTTCTGCTTTTCTCCTTAAATTTTGAACAAAAACAAACAACTTTTCCTTTAGACACATTTTTGTACAACAAAAATCAAAAAAGTTATCACAGTTTTTCGAAAACAAGTACAAAAATTCCAGATATTTTACTTTGAAAATTACAAAGTTTGGTATTTTTGTCAATTTTCAATAAAATTATTTTTTATGCTTTTCTCCTTATATTTTGAACAAAAACAAACAACTTTTCCTTTAGACACATTTTTGTACAACAAAAATCAGAAAAGTTATCACAGTTTTTGGAAAAAAGTACAAAAATTCCAGATATTTTACTTTGAAAATTTCAAAGATTGGTATCTTTGTCAATTTTCAATAAAACTATTTTTCTGCTTTTCTCCTTATATTTTAAACAAAAACAAACAACTTTTCCTTTAGACAGATTTTTGTACAACAAAAATCAAAAAGTTATCACAGTTTTTCGAAAAAAGTTCAAAAATTCCAGATATTTTACTTTGAAAATTACAAAGTTTGGTATTTTTGTCAATTTTCAATAAAATCTATTTTTCTGCTTTTCTCCTTAAATTTTGAACAAAAACAAACAACTTTTCCTTTAGACACATTTTTGTACAACAAAAATCAGAAAAGTTATCACAGTTTTTGGAAAAAAGTACAAAAATTCCAGATATTTTACTTTGAAAATTTCAAAGTTTGGTATCTTTGTCAATTTTCAATAAAATCTATTTTTCTGCTTTTCTCCTTATATTTTTAACAAAAACAAACAACTTTTCCTTTAGACACATTTTTGTACAACAAAAATCAGAAAAGTTATCACCGTTTTTCGAAAAAAGTACAAAAACTCGATACATATTTACTTTGAAAATTTGAAAGTTTGGTATTTTTGTCAATTTTCAATAAAATCTATTTTTCCGCTTTTCTCCTTATATTTTGAACAAAAACAAACAACTTTTCCTTTAGACACATTTTTGTACAACAAAAATCAAAAAAGTTATCACAGTTTTTCGAAAAAAGTTCAAAAATTCCAGATATTTTACTTTGAAAATTTCAAAGTTTGGTATCTTTGTCAATTTTCAATAAAATATATTTTTCTGCTTTTCTCCTTATATTTTGAACAAAAACAAACAACTTTTCCTTTAGACAGATTTTTGTACAACAAAAATCAAAAAAGTTATCACAGTTTTTCGAAAAAAGTACAAAAATTCCAGATATTTTACTTTGAAAATTCCAAAGTTTGGTATTTTTGTCAATTTTCAATAAAATCTATTTTTCTGCTTTTCTCCTTATATTTTGAACAAAAACAAACAACTTTTCCTTTAGACACATTTTTGTACAACAAAAATCAAAAAGTTATCACAGTTTTTCGAAAAAAGTTCAAAAATTCCAGATATTTTACTTTGAAAATTTCAAAGTTTGGTATCTTTGTCAATTTACAATAAAATCTATTTTTCTGCTTTTCTCCTTATATTTTAAACAAAAACAAACAACTTTTCCTTTAGACACATTTTTGTACAACAAAAATCAAAAAAGTTATCACAGTTTTTCGAAAAAAGTACAAAAATTCCAGATATTTTACTTTGAAAATTTGAAAGTTTGGTATTTTTGTCAATTTTCAATAAAATTTTTTTTTATGCTTTTCTCCTCGAACTTTGAACAAAAACAAACAACTTTTCCTTTAGACACATTTTTGTACAACAAAAATCAAAAAAGTTATCACAGTTTTTCGAAACAAGTACAAAAATTCCAGATATTTTACTTTGAAAATTTGAAAGTTTGGTATTTTTGTCAATTTTCAATAAAATATATTTTTCTGCTTTTCTCCTTATATTTTGAACAAAAACAAACAACTTTTCCTTTAGACAGATTTTTGTACAACAAAAATCAAAAAAGTTATCACAGTTTTTCGATAAAAGTACAAAAATTCCAGATATTTTACTTTGAAAATTTGAAAGTTTGGTATTTTTGTCAATTTTCAATAAAATTTTTTTTTATGCTTTTCTCCTCGAACTTTGAACAAAAACAAACAACTTTTCCTTTAGACACATTTTTGTACAACAAAAATCAAAAAAGTTATCACCGTTTTTCGAAAAAAGTACAAAAATTCGATACATATTTACTTTGAAAATTTGAAAGTTTGGTATTTTTGTCAATTTTCAATAAAATTTTTTTTTATGCTTTTCTCCTCGAACTTCGAACAAAAACAAACAACTTTTCCTTTAGACACATTTTTGTACAACAAAAATCAAAAAAGTTATCACAGTTTTTCGAAAAAAGTACAAAAATTCCAGATATTTTACTTTGAAAATTTCAAAGATTGGTATCTTTGTCAATTTTCAATAAAATCTATTTTTCTGCTTTTCTCCTTATATTTTAAACAAAAACAAACAACTTTTCCTTTAGACAGATTTTTGTACAACAAAAATCAAAAAAGTTATCACAGTTTTTCGAAAAAAGTACAAAAATTCCAGATATTTTACTTTGAAAATTACAAAGTTTGGTATTTTTGTCAATTTTCAATAAAATTTTTTTTTATGCTTTTCTCCTCGAACTTTGAACAAAAACAAACAACTTTTCCTTTAGACACATTTTTGTACAACAAAAATCAAAAAAGTTATCACAGTTTTTCGAAAAAAGTACAAAAATTCCAGATATTTTACTTTGAAAATTTCAAAGATTGGTATCTTTGTCAATTTTCAATAAAATATATTTTTCTGCTTTTCTCCTTATATTTTGAACAAAAACAAACAACTTTTCCTTTAGACAGATTTTTGTACAACAAAAATCAAAAAAGTTATCACAGTTTTTCGAAAAAAGTTCAAAAATTCCAGATATTTTACTTTGAAAATTACAAAGTTTGGTATTTTTGTCAATTTTCAATAAAATCTATTTTTCTGCTTTTTTCCTTATATTTTGAACAAAAACAAACAACTTTTCCTTTAGACAGATTTTTGTACAACAAAAATCAAAAAAGTTATCACAGTTTTTCGAAAAAAGTTCAAAAATTCCAGATATTTTACTTTGAAAATTACAAAGTTTGGTATTTTTGTCAATTTTCAATAAAATCTATTTTTCTGCTTTTCTCCTTAAATTTTGAACAAAAACAAACAACTTTTCCTTTAGACACATTTTTGTACAACAAAAATCAAAAAAGTTATCACCGTTTTTCGAAAAAAGTACAAAAATTCCAGATATTTTACTTTGAAAATTACAAAGTTTGGTATTTTTGTCAATTTTCAATAAAATCTATTTTTCTGCTTTTCTCCTTAAATTTTGAACAAAAACAAACAACTTTTCCTTTAGACACATTTTTGTACAACAAAAATCAAAAAAGTTATCACAGTTTTTCGAAACAAGTACAAAAATTCCAGATATTTTACTTTGAAAATTACAAAGTTTGGTATTTTTGTCAATTTTCAATAAAATTTTTTTTTATGCTTTTCTCCTTATATTTTGAACAAAAACAAACAACTTTTCCTTTAGACACATTTTTGTACAACAAAAATCAGAAAAGTTATCACAGTTTTTGGAAAAAAGTACAAAAATTCCAGATATTTTACTTTGAAAATTTCAAAGATTGGTATCTTTGTCAATTTTCAATAAAACTATTTTTCTGCTTTTCTCCTTATATTTTAAACAAAAACAAACAACTTTTCCTTTAGACAGATTTTTGTACAACAAAAATCAAAAAAGTTATCACAGTTTTTCGAAAAAAGTTCAAAAATTCCAGATATTTTACTTTGAAAATTACAAAGTTTGGTATTTTTGTCAATTTTCAATAAAATCTATTTTTCTGCTTTTCTCCTTAAATTTTGAACAAAAACAAACAACTTTTCCTTTAGACACATTTTTGTACAACAAAAATCAAAAAAGTTATCACAGTTTTTCGAAACAAGTACAAAAATTCCAGATATTTTACTTTGAAAATTTCAAAGTTTGGTATCTTTGTCAATTTTCAATAAAATCTATTTTTCTGCTTTTCTCCTTATATTTTGAACAAAAACAAACAACTTTTCCTTTAGACACATTTTTGTACAACAAAAATCAAAAAGTTATCACAGTTTTTCGAAAAAAGTTCAAAAATTCCAGATATTTTACTTTGAAAATTTCAAAGTTTGGTATCTTTGTCAATTTTCAATAAAATATATTTTTCTGCTTTTCTCCTTATATTTTGAACAAAAACAAACAACTTTTCCTTTAGACAGATTTTTGTACAACAAAAATCAAAAAAGTTATCACAGTTTTTCGATAAAAGTACAAAAATTCCAGATATTTTACTTTGAAAATTTGAAAGTTTGGTATTTTTGTCAATTTTCAATAAAATTTTTTTTTATGCTTTTCTCCTCGAACTTTGAACAAAAACAAACAACTTTTCCTTTAGACACATTTTTGTACAACAAAAATCAAAAAAGTTATCACCGTTTTTCGAAAAAAGTACAAAAATTCGATACATATTTACTTTGAAAATTTGAAAGTTTGGTATTTTTGTCAATTTTCAATAAAATCTATTTTTCTGCTTTTCTCCTTATATTTTAAACAAAAACAAACAACTTTTCCTTTAGACAGATTTTTGTACAACAAAAATCAAAAAAGTTATCACAGTTTTTCGAAAAAAGTACAAAAATTCCAGATATTTTACTTTAAAAATTTCAAAGATTGGTATCTTTCTTTGTCAATTTTCAATAAAATATATTTTTCTGCTTTTCTCCTTATATTTTGAACAAAAACAAACAACTTTTCCTTTAGACACATTTTTGTACAACAAAAATCAAAAAAGTTATCACAGTTTTTCGAAAAAAGTTCAAAAATTCCAGATATTTTACTTTGAAAATTTGAAAGTTTGGTATTTTTGTCAATTTTCAATAAAATCTATTTTTCTGCTTTTCTCCTTATATTTTGAACAAAAACAAACAACTTTTCCTTTAGACACATTTTTGTACAACAAAAATCAGAAAAGTTATCACAGTTTTTGGAAAAAAGTACAAAAATTCCAGATATTTTACTTTGAAAATTTCAAAGATTGGTATCTTTGTCAATTTTCAATAAAATCTATTTTTCTGCTTTTCTCCTTATATTTTAAACAAAAACAAACAACTTTTCCTTTAGACAGATTTTTGTACAACAAAAATCAAAAAAGTTATCACAGTTTTTCGAAAAAAGTACAAAAATTCCAGATATTTTACTTTGAAAATTACAAAGTTTGGTATCTTTGTCAATTTTCAATAAAATATATTTTTCTGCTTTTCTCCTTAAATTTTGAACAAAAACAAACAACTTTTCCTTTAGACACATTTTTGTACAACAAAAATCAAAAAAGTTATCACCGTTTTTCGAAGAAAGTACAAAAATTCCAGATATTTTACTTTGAAAATTACAAAGTTTGGTATTTTTGTCAATTTTCAATAAAATTTTTTTTTATGCTTTTCTCCTTATATTTTGAACAAAAACAAACAACTTTTCCTTTAGACACATTTTTGTACAACAAAAATCAGAAAAGTTATCACAGTTTTTGGAAAAAAGTACAAAATTCCAGATATTTTACTTTGAAAATTTCAAAGTTTGGTATCTTTGTCAATTTTCAATAAAATCTATTTTTCTGCTTTTCTCCTTATATTTTTAACAAAAACAAACAACTTTTCCTTTAGACACATTTTTGTACAACAAAAATCAGAAAAGTTATCACCGTTTTTCGAAAAAAGTACAAAAACTCGATACATATTTACTTTGAAAATTTGAAAGTTTGGTATTTTTGTCAATTTTCAATAAAATCTATTTTTCCGCTTTTCTCCTTATATTTTGAACAAAAACAAACAACTTTTCCTTTAGACACATTTTTGTACAACAAAAATCAAAAAAGTTATCACAGTTTTTCGAAAAAAGTTCAAAAATTCCAGATATTTTACTTTGAAAATTTCAAAGTTTGGTATCTTTGTCAATTTTCAATAAAATATATTTTTCTGCTTTTCTCCTTATATTTTGAACAAAAACAAACAACTTTTCCTTTAGACAGATTTTTGTACAACAAAAATCAAAAAAGTTATCACCGTTTTTCGAAAAAAGTACAAAAATTCCAGATATTTTACTTTGAAAATTACAAAGTTTGGTATTTTTGTCAATTTTCAATAAAATCTATTTTTCTGCTTTTCTCCTTAAATTTTGAACAAAAACAAACAACTTTTCCTTTAGACACATTTTTGTACAACAAAAATCAAAAAAGTTATCACCGTTTTTCGAAAAAAGTACAAAAATTCCAGATATTTTACTTTGAAAATTTGAAAGTTTGGTATTTTTGTCAATTTTCAATAAAATCTATTTTTCCGCTTTTCTCCTTATATTTTAAACAAAAACAAACAACTTTTCCTTTAGACACATTTTTGTACAACAAAAATCAAAAAAGTTATCACCGTTTTTCGAAAAAAGTACAAAAATTCCAGATATTTTACTTTGAAAATTACAAAGTTTTGTATTTTTGTCAATTTTCAATAAAATCTATTTTTCTGCTTTTCTTCTTATATTTTGAACAAAAACAAACAACTTTTCCTTTAGACACATTTTTGTACAACAAAAATCAAAAAAGTTATCACAGTTTTTCGAAAAAAGTTCAAAAATTCCAGATATTTTACTTTGAAAATTTGAAAGTTTGGTATTTTTGTCAATTTTCAATAAAATCTATTTTTCTGCTTTTCTCCTTATATTTTGAACAAAAACAAACAACTTTTCCTTTAGACACATTTTTGTACAACAAAAATCAGAAAAGTTATCACAGTTTTTGGAAAAAAGTACAAAAATTCCAGATGTTTTACTTTGAAAATTTCAAAGTTTGGTATTTTTGTCAATTTTCAATAAAATCTATTTTTCTGCTTTTCTCCTCATATTTTGAACAAAAACAAACAACTTTTCCTTTAGACACATTTTTGTACAACAAAAATCAAAAATGTTATCACCGTTTTTCGAAAAAAGTACAAAAATTCGATACATATTTACTTTGAAAATTGGAAAGTTTGGTATTCTTGTCAATTTTCAATAAAATCTATTTTTCTGCTTTTCTCCTTATATTTTGAACAAAAACAAACAACTTTTCCTTTAGACACATTTTTGTACAACAAAAATCAGAAAAGTTATCACAGTTTTTGGAAAAAAGTACAAAAATTCCAGATATTTTACTTTGAAAATTTGAAAGTTTGGTATTTTTGTCAATTTTCAATAAAATTTTTTTTTATGCTTTTCTCCTCGAACTTTGAACAAAAACAAACAACTTTTCCTTTAGACACATTTTTGTACAACAAAAATCAAAAAAGTTATCACCGTTTTTCGAAAAAAGTACAAAAATTCGATACATATTTACTTTGAAAATTTGAAAGTTTGGTATTTTTGTCAATTTTCAATAAAATCTATTTTTCTGCTTTTCTCCTTATATTTTAAACAAAAACAAACAACTTTTCCTTTAGACAGATTTTTGTACAACAAAAATCAAAAAAGTTATCACAGTTTTTCGAAAAAAGTACAAAAATTCCAGATATTTTACTTTAAAAATTTCAAAGATTGGTATCTTTCTTTGTCAATTTTCAATAAAATATATTTTTCTGCTTTTCTCCTTATATTTTGAACAAAAACAAACAACTTTTCCTTTAGACACATTTTTGTACAACAAAAATCAAAAAAGTTATCACAGTTTTTCGAAAAAAGTTCAAAAATTCCAGATATTTTACTTTGAAAATTTGAAAGTTTGGTATTTTTGTCAATTTTCAATAAAATCTATTTTTCTGCTTTTCTCCTTATATTTTGAACAAAAACAAACAACTTTTCCTTTAGACACATTTTTGTACAACAAAAATCAGAAAAGTTATCACAGTTTTTGGAAAAAAGTACAAAAATTCCAGATATTTTACTTTGAAAATTTCAAAGATTGGTATCTTTGTCAATTTTCAATAAAATCTATTTTTCTGCTTTTCTCCTTATATTTTAAACAAAAACAAACAACTTTTCCTTTAGACAGATTTTTGTACAACAAAAATCAAAAAAGTTATCACAGTTTTTCGAAAAAAGTACAAAAATTCCAGATATTTTACTTTGAAAATTACAAAGTTTGGTATCTTTGTCAATTTTCAATAAAATATATTTTTCTGCTTTTCTCCTTAAATTTTGAACAAAAACAAACAACTTTTCCTTTAGACACATTTTTGTACAACAAAAATCAAAAAAGTTATCACCGTTTTTCGAAGAAAGTACAAAAATTCCAGATATTTTACTTTGAAAATTACAAAGTTTGGTATTTTTGTCAATTTTCAATAAAATTTTTTTTTATGCTTTTCTCCTTATATTTTGAACAAAAACAAACAACTTTTCCTTTAGACACATTTTTGTACAACAAAAATCAGAAAAGTTATCACAGTTTTTGGAAAAAAGTACAAAAATTCCAGATATTTTACTTTGAAAATTTCAAAGTTTGGTATCTTTGTCAATTTTCAATAAAATCTATTTTTCTGCTTTTCTCCTTATATTTTTAACAAAAACAAACAACTTTTCCTTTAGACACATTTTTGTACAACAAAAATCAGAAAAGTTATCACCGTTTTTCGAAAAAAGTACAAAAACTCGATACATATTTACTTTGAAAATTTGAAAGTTTGGTATTTTTGTCAATTTTCAATAAAATCTATTTTTCCGCTTTTCTCCTTATATTTTGAACAAAAACAAACAACTTTTCCTTTAGACACATTTTTGTACAACAAAAATCAAAAAAGTTATCACAGTTTTTCGAAAAAAGTTCAAAAATTCCAGATATTTTACTTTGAAAATTTCAAAGTTTGGTATCTTTGTCAATTTTCAATAAAATATATTTTTCTGCTTTTCTCCTTATATTTTGAACAAAAACAAACAACTTTTCCTTTAGACAGATTTTTGTACAACAAAAATCAAAAAAGTTATCACCGTTTTTCGAAAAAAGTACAAAAATTCCAGATATTTTACTTTGAAAATTACAAAGTTTGGTATTTTTGTCAATTTTCAATAAAATCTATTTTTCTGCTTTTCTCCTTAAATTTTGAACAAAAACAAACAACTTTTCCTTTAGACACATTTTTGTACAACAAAAATCAAAAAAGTTATCACCGTTTTTCGAAAAAAGTACAAAAATTCCAGATATTTTACTTTGAAAATTTGAAAGTTTGGTATTTTTGTCAATTTTCAATAAAATCTATTTTTCCGCTTTTCTCCTTATATTTTAAACAAAAACAAACAACTTTTCCTTTAGACACATTTTTGTACAACAAAAATCAAAAAAGTTATCACCGTTTTTCGAAAAAAGTACAAAAATTCCAGATATTTTACTTTGAAAATTACAAAGTTTTGTATTTTTGTCAATTTTCAATAAAATCTATTTTTCTGCTTTTCTTCTTATATTTTGAACAAAAACAAACAACTTTTCCTTTAGACACATTTTTGTACAACAAAAATCAAAAAAGTTATCACAGTTTTTCGAAAAAAGTTCAAAAATTCCAGATATTTTACTTTGAAAATTTGAAAGTTTGGTATTTTTGTCAATTTTCAATAAAATCTATTTTTCTGCTTTTCTCCTTATATTTTGAACAAAAACAAACAACTTTTCCTTTAGACACATTTTTGTACAACAAAAATCAGAAAAGTTATCACAGTTTTTGGAAAAAAGTACAAAAATTCCAGATGTTTTACTTTGAAAATTTCAAAGTTTGGTATTTTTGTCAATTTTCAATAAAATCTATTTTTCTGCTTTTCTCCTCATATTTTGAACAAAAACAAACAACTTTTCCTTTAGACACATTTTTGTACAACAAAAATCAAAAATGTTATCACCGTTTTTCGAAAAAAGTACAAAAATTCGATACATATTTACTTTGAAAATTGGAAAGTTTGGTATTCTTGTCAATTTTCAATAAAATCTATTTTTCTGCTTTTCTCCTTATATTTTGAACAAAAACAAACAACTTTTCCTTTAGACACATTTTTGTACAACAAAAATCAGAAAAGTTATCACAGTTTTTGGAAAAAAGTACAAAAATTCCAGATATTTTACTTTGAAAATTTGAAAGTTTGGTATTTTTGTCAATTTTTAATAAAATCTATTTTTCCGCTTTTCTCCTTATATTTTGAACAAAAACAAACAACTTTTCCTTTAGACACATTTTTGTACAACAAAAATCAAAAAAGTTATCACCGTTTTTCGAAAAAAGTACAAAAATTCGATACATATTTACTTTGAAAATTTGAAAGTTTGGTATTTTTGTCAATTTTCAATAAAATTTTTTTTTATGCTTTTCTCCTCGAACTTTGAACAAAAACAAACAACTTTTCCTTTAGACACATTTTTGTACAACAAAAATCAAAAAAGTTATCACAGTTTTTCGAAAAAAGTACAAAAATTCGAAATATTTTTACTTTGAAAATTTGAAAGTTTGGTATCTTTGTCAATTTTCAATAAAATCTGCGAGGGGGTATTTACGGGTTGAAAACGTGTACACTCTAATATACTTATTACGCTAAAAGTACACTTATTACCAATATTACAGGGCAATACAGAGATATTTCTGGGTATTACACCCACGTAATGACGTACTATTGCGCTCTATTACGCAATATTACGCGATATTACACTCCAATACTGGAGTATATACCCCCTCGAAAATCTGTTTTTCTTCTTTTTTCCTTAAATTTTGTTTAAAGACAAACATGTTTTCCTTTAGGCATCTTAATTTTCATAAATATTAAAATTCTTCCTAATAATTTAATTTAATTAAAAGATGAATTTTTGTTAAAATCTAAAATAGTAATTGAATATGAGAAGCAGTACCTCTTGGATTTTTAGATATAATTGAATTTTAAAGAGTTTTTAAATTAAATGTTTGAATATCGTATTTTTTCATATACTAATATTTTTTACTGTTTTACTCTTTACTGATAAAAAGTTTACCAAATTTTTAATTTATTTAAAAGTTATGAAAGTATTTAAAATCAAAACTGCCTAATAATATATTGATTATATTAATAGTAATCAACAATTAAAAGTATATAAAGTGCTCCTGTATATTCTGAATTTTGCGTTTTTATATATGGCTTATTTAATAGAAACGTGTAGAACATCGTTGCGCACTAGCAGTGAACACATTCTCCTGTCGTTTTTCCCGGTTGAGTTCGATTTTTTAATGTATGACGATTGCAACTTGCATGAGCATCACGTTTTATGAAATGTATTTTTTGTTCTATTTTTTCCAAAAACAAGGAGAGAAAAAGAAAAAAAAAGAGTAAAGCGTTAACGACGTTTCTTTTTCGATTACGTGACTTGAAAGAAAATTGAATTTCACAATTTTTTATTATTTTTTAAATAATTTCTTGATTGATATAAAGTATTTTTGCTATTGCATCGCCTATGTCGAAATATTCGGGTAGTATTATCGAATTAGTTAGAATGTTTCGCGCAGTTAGTTTAGGTGTAGTTTGGAGGTACTTCAAATATTGAAATATTTCAAGAAGTATTTAATTTTCAGTATTTTGAGTATTTCCTCGACTGTAGTTATTATTTAGTTACTGAAATAATTTTTTTATGTTTAGATAAAATATATTTTTGATAAATTTCAAATTATTAATAATCACATTATTTACGATCAATAATTTAATTGATTTAAATAACAGATTACTTGACTACTATCAATTAAATATTTAATTGAATCAAGTAATATTTAATGGAGTCAATTAAATGGGTTAGTTCATATTTGCTTCAAGTACTGAAATTATTGGTTCAAATATAGCATTTAATTGACTCAAATAAATATTATTTGAATCAAATTAATTTTTTTTCAGTGTAAAGATAAAAATTTCCATTTCTTGCAAATTTTGGAAAAGTTTTCAGTTTTTAGAAACGTAAAAATCTTTTTGTATTTTATTATTAATTTATATCATAGGATTGACAGTGGATAATGATTTTTTGTGAAAAATTAGCGAATAGTCTTTGGAAGACCGTGGAGAATTTCGAAAGGGGAATAATTCGGTTGTTCTGAGATTAACTTGGTCTATAATGGTGCGTGTATGTGACGTATTGCCATTCATAGAGCTTGGACCGAACCTACGAGTAAAGGTATCAGGTGGTTTATGGGTAGGAAATGTCAAGCAACAGACGATCTGCTCCAGACGCCTAACGTCATGGACAAACCACGAATCTGGTAATTGCGATATGGTTGCGAGAACAGTTTCTATTTGAACTGACGTTCCGCCTCAATGCTTCCCTTGATTTGTCCCAAACTCTCAAAGATCAAAGTCTCTCTATTTGCTACATATTTTATTTTTAATTATCATGATCTTTGCTTCAAAGAATATTGACAGTTATTTAATTTTTTTATTATTAAATAATTAAATAATTTTTAATATTATACATTTATTTTTTTAAATATTTTACAACATTCTAGTTTCTTGTTTCACAGGAATTTTACTTCTTTTTTACTTTTAAAAGAGCAGAGAAATTTGTGATTAAAAATAAACAGTTAATTAATGGCTAATTGATGTGTTTGTGTATCGCCACTTTACAGAATTTTTAAATAGCTAAATTTATATTTCACCAAATCTAAAATTTCAACCACTAAAAGCTACTATTTCTGTTTTTTTTTTTTTTGAGAATTTCTACTACTTTAAATTCGCTAATACTAGAAATCAAAAAACTATTCTCGAAAATTATAATCAAATTCTTTAAAACGATTCTATTATTTTCAAAAAATATTTGAAATTCAATTATTTTCAATATCTAGTATTTTCATGAAATTGCGCAAAAGAATTCAATTATTTAAAAAAATAATTGATAAAATTCATCCAAAATTCAATTATTTTTATAAATAATAAAATTCTTCTCAGGAATCTAACAATATTCATCACAAGAATTCAATTATTTTTAAAAGCATTAAATTTCTTCTTGGAGAGTCAATTATTTAAAAAAATTCTAATAAAATTCTTAGCAACCATTCAATTATTTTCATAAATAATAAAATTCATCGCAGGATTTCAATTATTTTTAATACAATTTTACAGGAATTTCGCAAAAAATGTAATTATTCTAAAAAATTTGATTTCAATTCCTCGCAAAAATTAATTATTTAAAAAAGCGTTTTTTTAAAATTTTTTGGAAGAATTCAATTATTTACAAAACTATTAGAATTTTTCACATGAATTCAATTATTTTCAAATATTTTAATAAAATTGTTCTAAAGAAATCAATTATTTTAAATACAATTTTAATTAAATTTTTTTCAAATAATTTAATTATTCTTTTAGATTTTCATAAAATTTTTCCCAAGAATTCAATTATTAACATAAATAATTCTTCGAAAGAATTCAATTATTAAAGATAAATAACTAATTATTCTCGAAAATTCAATTATTTTGAGATATTTTATTAAAATTCTATGCAAAATTCAATTGTTTTCATAAATAACAGTATTCATCACAAGAATTCAATTATTTTTTAAAGTAATAAATCTCTTCTTGAAAATTCAAATATTTTTAAATAATACAATTAAATCGTTCTGAAGAATTCAATTTTTTTCATAAATGATAAAATGCTTTTTAGGAATTCAATTATTTTCAAAAAAATTTAATGAAATACCACACAAACATTCAATTATTGACCAAAATTTTAATAGAATTCTTTGTAAAATTTACTTAAATTTAAAAACTTTTTGCAATTCAAAGATTTTCAATATTTACTATTTTCATAAAATTTCCAAACAGAATTCAATTATTTAAAAAAAAATTTTGTAAAAATCTTCGTAAGAATTCAATTCTTTACATGAATAATAAAAACTTCTCAGGAATTCAATTATTTAAATTAGAATTTGCATAAAATTGGTCGATAGAAATTAATTATTTAATAATTTTTATAAAATTCTTCTGAAGAATTAAATTATTTTTATAAATATTTAAATTCTTTCATATAAATAATAAAATTCGTTGCAGGAATTCAATTTTTTAAATAGGATAAGAAAGAAGTAAATATTTTTTATGAAAATTAGTCAATAATTTTGGAAAATATCTATATTTATCTTCAGATATAGAATTCAGTTAATTAACTATTTATCTTTATACGGTTATAATTCATTATTTCTATAATTATGTTGTTATTTTTTTTTTATTTTATTTTATCAGATATTTTTAAAAATATTTTGTTTCATTTTGTTTTATTATTTTTCAATGTTATTTTACTATTTTTTATTTTTATTTTATTATTTTTTGTTTTATTTTGTTATTATAATTTTTTACGACTTTTGAGAATGTTTTTGTTAGTTGGCAATTAGAAATAATAAACGGAGAGAGAGAGAGAGAGAGAGAGAGAGAGAGAGAGAGAGAGAGAGAGAGAGAGAGAGAGAGAGAGAGAGAGAGAACATGAATGTGTATATGTCAAATATTATATCACCGTTACAAACTCCTGCGGTAGTAACTTCAATTTAGATGGTCTAATGCTTGATAAACCTCGGGTTTAAATTGTGAGCCAACTTGATACGATGTTATCCCGAAGGAGTTATATTATTGATCTTCCTGAGAAAATTCCCAATTCCTTCAACCCCCCCAGGAATACTTCGTCAATGGAGTCATTCTATAGGGAAACATAGATTAATTATAAGTCAAAATATTGAATTATATATATAATGCCATCCCCAAAGGACTTGTGGTCCTCAGGTTCTAAATCAGAAAAGAATTTTCCAAATTTTATCGAAATTTAGTGGAAAACTACTAAATTTGTAAAATAAAAAAAATTTCCAAAAATCGCTAAAAGCAAATAATTGATATTTTTATTTAAAAAATTAGTAGTAAAAAGTTTTAGTCAGAACGAAACAATCGGTGGAAATAAATTAATTATACACTCAAATATATATTATTTACACATTCTTTTTTTTTATTCAAGTAAGAACATTACAATCTACATATTTATTTACAATCGATGAATAAAAATCTAATCGACTACCGGCAAAAAAAAACATTTTTTTTATATTTATATTAAAAAATTCTTGAGCCACATTTTGAGAAATAGAATTAAAAATTTATCGACGAAACAATGAACATCTTTTTTCTCCTTTTTGTCATTTGATCGAGGATTATTTTAAAAACAGTGTTATAAAAAGCTTTCCATTTATTACAAATACACATTTTTTTTGTCATGATAGAAAAAGGAGGACGTTGATAATTGTTTACAATTTCTTTTTTTCAAAAATATTTTCACCAAGCGCAGAAAAAAAAATTTATTTTCAAAAATTTAACTTAATTTGCTTTTATTGAAAATTTTTTCTGCAAATAACATTCTACTATAGGTAATTTATTTTTGTTTATATATTTTGCAATGACTGTACATTTATTTACATGCATATTTGTGCATACTTGATATAGAAATAAATTAAATTTTTTTTTTTCAATTTTTAATAATTTTAACTAAAGATTTTTTTATATTTAGTCGAAATTAAAGAAAAAAAATTGAAAGCGTACAGTTTTTTTATAGAAATAAATTAAAAATATATTGAGACATGTCTTAATATTTTTTTTAATTTACTTCTACAAAAAAAAGTAAAAAAATTGTAAGTTTTCAATTTTTTTTTCTATTTTAGAGTTGAAATTGAGGAAAAAAAATTGAAGGCATACAATTTTTTATATTTTTTTTATAGAAATAAATTAAAAATATATTAAGACATATCTTATAATATATTTTTTAATTTACTTCTATAAAAAAATACAAAAAATTGTATGCTTTCAATTTTTTTTTCTACTCTGGTTAAAATTGAAGAAAAAAATTGAAAGCACAAAAAAATGTTGCAATAGTTTTTCCTTTGAATTAATATAAAATACATATTTCATGATATTTTTACAGTAAAATGTAATTTTTCTTTCTTTCAGTAACAAGTAGATTTATTCTCACAAATAACAATAACAAGCGTAGCGTTTCTCAATGTCGAAACGATATCTTATAATCTTTGATCATAAGAAAACACTCGATAAGAATATTGTCTCTTTTATATGTGCGTAGAAATAAGTAACAAATATATTACACATACCTTTAGATTAATAAAATTAAAAAAAAAAAAAAAGAAAAAAGAAAAGAAGGAAAAAAGAAGAAAAGTAAAGGTTGCGAATAAACTAAAAAAAGAATACCGATTTTTCTTTGATATAAAACTAGATCTTGCTTATGATTTGTACATAAAGATTATGGACTAAATATCAGAAACTGACTTGCAAAAAAAAAATAATAATAATATTAACAATAATTATTATTATAATAGCAATAATAATAATAAAAATAATTATAATAGTAATTATAATAATAAAAATAATTATAATAGTAATAATAATAATAATAATAATAATAATAATAATAATAATAATAATAATAATAATAATAATAATAATAATAATAATAATAATAATAATAATAATAATAATAATAATAATAATAATAATTATAATAATAATAATAATAATAATATTAACAATAGTAATAAAAATAGCAGTTTTAAAAATAATATTAAAATTAATAATTAACACTAGATAATATTAATGATAAAATAATTAACTAAAAATAATAATAGTAATAATAATAACTATTATAATTATATTATAGATTTCATATTTGGTATATAAATATTATATTTACATTCTCACTCTGTGTATATTATTAAAGCGCCTAGACTTAACAGTTCATCATTTACATAATTTACATTGGTACAAAGAAAGAGGGATGTTTTTGCGAACAATCGATCAGTCTTTAAATGAACTTTTTTATTATTATTATTATTATAACTTAAAACTCAAAGTCAAAGCGCTTCTTTAAAATATTCAAATTTTTTTTTTTTTCAATTAAAATAACTTTTTCTATATTATAAGCAAAAAAGCAAAGCAATTTTCTCAACCAACTTTCTTCCATAAATTATAAAAAAATATAAATGCAAATATTTTTAATTCTTTAAAGCCGCAATTTTCTAATTAAAGAGAAAAAAAATATTCTGAATTATAAAAAATCACAATTTATGATATCTTTTTTTGCATTTTTATAATTTTGGTAAATATTTTCATTTTTCTAAAAAAATATTCTCAGTTTGTCAGATATGCAATGTTTTAAATTTAAATTTTTTCTTTGGATTGATTTTTCTTTAGATATAATTAAAAATGTATTTTTTGGATTATAATAAAAATATTTTCTAAATTTTTGGATATATTTGTATGTATTTGTACATATATGTTTTATATGTAGAGTCGACTGATCTAACAAACCCTCGCAAAAAAATATCTTTATCTTTTTTTTTTAATGTTATGTTTGGAAAAAATTTTTACTTTTAAAAACAAATTTTTTTTTAAAAAGTATTTTCTTTCTCTCTTAATTTTAATTTTGTTAAAATATTTACTAATTTGAATTAGTGACTGACTTTTTGCTTTTCAAATTCAAAATAGTAAATTTTACTAATAAATAATAATTTCTAATAATTTACTAACAAAATTTACTGATTCAAAAGCAAAAAGTCGGCTGACTTTTTGATTTTGATTGACAAATTGAAATTTAGTAAACATTTTTACTAATTCAATTTTAGAGAGAGAAGGAACTGATTTCTCCTTTATAATCTGGATAAATTTCGTCATTATCTTTCGACACGAAACATTTAATGAATTTCGAAAAATTTTCTTTTGTCGAATTTCGTTTTTGGTTTGGTTTTGAAAAAAAGGTGAAAAAAGCTTATGATATTAATAATGCTTATTTTAAACATTGTTGTCAATGCTGTTCTCGTCTTGAACAACTTGTTCGGATTGCGGCTGACGATTTACACAATCGCGCACTGCTTGTAATATAATGCCGACCCTTCTGTCAACTGCGGCGTAATGCGGTTCCCACAGAACTGGCGACACGGGATCAAATGACAAGCTTTCACGAAGGGCATCGCCCAAAGTCAGGGGTCCATTGTGATACCTGAAATCAAATGTCAATTGATAATTGTAAATGCGAAAAATGCATTTGAGAAATATTTAAAAAAAACCATGAATCTCTAAAAAAAAATGCGTGGACAAAAATTATTATCTTCTGCAATATAGCTGTAAATTTTACTGTGTTAACGAAATTTTTTATAAACTTTCGTCACAATAATTCAATTATTTATATAAATAATAAAACTCATCGCATTTTAATTATTATAAAACTAGAAATGATTGCAGAAATTTAATTATTTTTAAAAGAAATAAAATTCCTTGTAAAAATTCAATTATTTTCTAAAGGAATAACATTCTTCGCAGAAATTCAGTTATGTTAAAATTTTTTTTAAAATTCTCAAAATTTTTATTATATTTAGAAATAATAAAATTCTTCATCAAAATTCAATTATTTTCAAAAATTTTAATCAAATACTTTAAAAAATTCAATTATTTTCAAAAATTTTCCTCAATTAAATAAATTTTAATATCTACTATTTTAATAAAATCTTTCAACAAAATTCAATTATTTAAAAAAATTTTTTGATAAAATTCTACGCAAAAATTTAATTATTTTCATAAATAATAAAACTCATCGGCCAAATTCAATTATTTTTAATACAATTATATTCGAATTCCTCGAAAAATGTAATTATTCTTAAAATTTTTATTAAAATTCGTCAAATGAATTCCTTTTTTAAAAATTTGTTGGTAAAATTCTTTATGAGAATTCAATTTTAAGAAACATTCAATTATTAATAAATTATTTATTTTCGTATTTAAATAATTGAGTTCTCGTAGAATTTTCTAATTTTTAACAACAATTTATTCAAAGATAAATTTCAGTTAAAATTTTAAATAATAACTGAATATTAAAATCATGAATTTTTAGAAATAATTGAATTTTGAAAAGGTTTCAAATTAAAATCTTTGAAAATCGTAGTAATTTTTCATACTTTTAACTAACAATTCTGTAGAATTATTATTTTTTTTTTTGAAAAATGTTTATTAGAATTTTTTTGAAATTATTTAAAGTTTTTTTATTTTCTAATAAATATTTTATTGAAGAATTTTCGAATAATTGAAATTTCGTTATATTTCGTGAAATTGAATTGTAAACAAATGGAATTGAAAATTCACAAAGAATTTTTTTTTTAAATTATTAGAAATATTTGATTTCAAGAAGAATTTTAGTTGAAAAATCGAGAAAATAATAATTTAATTGAAATGATGAAAAAAAATTTTATTACCTTATTTATTAATAATTTTTATTTTTATTAAATATTTTTATCTTTGAAAAATATAGGAATATAATATAAAATAATATTGTAATAAAAATATAATTTATTTCGAATTATATTATAAGTGGAAAGTAGTAAAAGTCAATTTGCAGTCAGACGTAAATATTCTCACGCAAATTCAACTAGCATTGTGTATTTAAGTGGAAAGTCGTAAAATTAATTACTTTGTTAGTTAATCTAACCCTGTTTGTTTGTGTAATTAATTTTACTATTTTTATGCAGTTAAAAATAGTTTAGTTTCCTAAAATACGTATAGTTAAATTCCATAAATAATGAAATTAATTCAGATTAAGAATTGTTTTTAGTGTGGAATATCAGTAGTAAACATCAATTTTGGTCAGACGTCTATTTTTCTGTATAAAGAGGAGTAGACATGACTTCTCAGGTAAACAAAATTTTTTATATAAGTATTAAAAATAGTTACATTTAAAATATTGTTATTTTTATAGAATTTAAAAGTTAGTAGAGAAGGCCAATTTTAGTCAGACAGTGATTTTTATTTATATATGAAAAAAAAATCGATATCGGAGATGATTTTGCTACAAGTAGTAAAAAATACAGTTTCAGTCAGGCAGAAGAATATCAGTAGTAGAGATAAATTTTCTGTCAGACAAATATAGTCCTAACCTTTTGTCAATTTGCTTCTATTTTTCTTTTCTTTGATTTTTTTTTAATAAAATTCTTCTAAAGAATTCAATTATTTTAATAAATTGTAAAATTATTTCGTAAGAATTCAATTATCTTTATAAATAATAAAATTATTTTCAGGAATTCAATTATTATTGAAAAAATTCAAATTTTTTGCCAAATAATTTATCATTAATAATTTTTTTTTAAGTAAGTTAAATATTCTATATTCCGGAAAAATCAATTATATTGACAGAAATTAAGAATTTTTTTTTATTCTAATTCTAGAAACTTAATGTGTTTTTCGATATTTGTGATAATTTCTTTAGTGTCAATTAGTTATATTTTTCTTTAATTATAAAAAAAATTTTTACAATTGCTCCAAATTCGTAAAATAAAAATATATTTTCTACTGAAAATTAGAATAAAAAAACAAATTTTATACGCTTTATAGAGAATTTTAAGAAATTTGATATACGAACGAATAAATAATAATCGAGAATTATACATAAGTGACGTTTAATATTTTTTAAGCAATTTATGACACACGATAAAATAGGAATGACAATCAGTTGAATTGCATTTTGACGTACGCATCATCGGTAAATTCTCGTTGCCTGTTTCAAGTATACATATTCCATTAAAATCATATTTTGTCTGGTCCTCTCGGTCAATTTCGTGCTTATAAATGGTATTTTGATTCACAAAAAAATTTTTTTTTTTCTTCTCTATTCCTATTATTTGCGATTATATTATACGAGGTACTTTAACTCGCAAAATTACAAGTCATTCATTATATTTTCCTTTCCACTTATTCAATTGTCCTTTTCACTCTATTCTACATCTTCTTGAAATTTATGTCATCTTTTCTTGTATTCTTTTCTTTAGATATTTTAAGGAAATTTTTACGAAATTTATTTTTTATGTAAAATTTTTTAGGTTTTAAAAAAAAGAGGAGAAAAATTTATTTTAGAGAGAAAAAAGAAAAATTTAGCTTCATCCAATTTATTATCGTTTTTTCGACTATTTTTGTTATTTTTGTTAGTTTCGTTTTTTTTTAATTTGGCGAAATTTTAGTGTAAATTAATCGAACTGAATTAAAGTTCACTTTCCTGTAACTAGAAAGTGGATCATAATTTAATTTCCTGCCAATGATAACCCAGCGAATATTACACGTGAAAAGCTCATGTTTCTAGTACAATTTTCCATTTATATTCTTCTCTTGATTTTAGTATTAAAATATATTGGATGACAATTTCCAACATAAAACAGGGTTCCTACAGAATATGGAAATCATGGAAATTTTTAAAAGACTTCTGGAAATCAGGGAAATCATGGAAAAGGCCTGGAATTTTTAAAAGTTTCTAAATTTTTCCTGTTTTCCATTTTTTCTCTTGAATAAAAATTCAAATAATAAAAAAGCTAAATGGCATAAAAGAGAGAAAAAAATGTTGAATTTTAAAACATTCGTTTTTTTGAATTTTTTCGAATTTTTGATAATTTTAGATTTTTTACCAAAGAGTCGAGACTATTAAAAAAGTAAAGTGTTTTCCAAAAGCACAAAAATAATGAAGCTAAATCCCATAAAAGAGAGGGAAAAATGTTGAATTTTAAGAAATTCGAATTTTTGAATTTTTGATAATTTTTGATATTTTTAGATTTTTTACCAAAGAGTCGAGACTATTAAATAAGTAAAGTGTTTTTCAAAAGCACAAAAATAATGAAGCTAAATCACATAAAAGAGAGGGGACAATGTTGAATTTTAAGAAATTCGAATTTTTGATAATTTTCGATAATTTTAGATTTTTTACCAAAGAGTCGAGACTATTAAATAAGTAAAGTGTTTTCCAAAAGCACAAAAATAGTGAAGCTAAATCCCATAAAAGAGAGAAAAAAATGTTGAATTTTAAGAAATTCGTTTTTTTGAATTTTTTCGAATTTTTGATAATTTTAGATTTTTTACCAAAGAGTCGAGACTATTAAATAAGTAAAGTGTTTTCCAAAAGCACAAAAATAATGAAGCTAAATCACGTAAAAGAGAGGGAAAAATGTTGAATTTTAAGAAATTCGAATTTTTGATAATTTTCGATAATTTTAGATTTTTTACCAAAGAGTCGAGACTATTAAATAAGTAAAGTGTTTTCCAAAAGCACAAAAATAGTGAAGCTAAATCCCATAAAAGAGAGAAAAAAATGTTGAATTTTAAGAAATTCGTTTTTTTGAATTTTTTCGAATTTTTGATAATTTTAGATTTTTTACCAAAGAGTCGAGACTATTAAATAAGTAAAGTGTTTTCCAAAAGCACAAAAATAATGAAGCTAAATCACGTAAAAGAGAGGGAAAAATGTTGAATTTTAAGAAATTCGAATTTTTGAATTTTTGATAATTTTCGATAATTTTAGATTTTTTACCAAAGAGTCGAGACTATTAAATAAGTAAAGTGTTTTCCAAAAGCACAAAAATAATGAAGCTAAATCACATAAAAGAGAGGGAAAAATGTTGAATTTTAAGAAATTCGAATTTTTGAATTTTTGATAATTTTCGATAATTTTAGATTTTTACCAAAGATTCGAGACTATTGATTAAGTATAGTGTTTTCTAAAAGCACAAAAATAATGAAGCTAAATCACATAAAAGAGAGGGAAAAATGTTGAATTGTAAGAAATTCGAATTTTTGAATTTTTGATAATTTTCGATAATTTTAGATTTTTTACCAAAGAGTCGAGACTATTAAGTAAGTAAAGTGTTTTTGAAGAGCACAAAAATAATGAAGCTAAATCCCATAAAAGAGAGGGAAAAATGTTGAATTTTAAGAAATTCGTTTTTTTGAATTTTTGATAATTTTCGATAATTTTAGATTTTTTACCAAAGAGTCGACACTATTGATTAAGTATAGTGTTTTCTAAAAACACAAAAATAATGAAGCTAAATCACATAAAAGAGAGGGAAAAATGTTGAATTTTAAGAAATTCGAATTTTTGAATTTTTGATAATTTTCGATAATTTTAGATTATTGTCATTATTACATTGAAAAGAAAATTATTTGATTTAAATAGACAAGTGTCTATTATTAAATAAATGAAATTATTAAATAAATTAATTTGAATGAAGGAAATACTTGATTCAAATAATTTTTTTTAATTTAAATAAATTATATTTGAACCAGTAATTACAGTATTTAAATCAAATATACAATTTAATTGACTCAAATAAAAATTATTCGATACAAAAAAATATTTATTTGATAATTAACAAGTAAAAGTTTATTTAAATGAAATAAATTTTTTTCAGTGTTTAATAATAGAAAAAATTAATTAGTAATAATTAGTTAATTAATTAATAATAATCATTGCTAAGAATCTACAAAAGCAGATAATTCATTCATTTTAATTCATTTTTGTTTGTTCGTTTGTGAACTGTTAATTTATCCATAAACAAATTTAAATCGCCCTCAAAAATAAATTTTTCCTCTTTGTGTTTTTGAAAACTACGTATCCGTTTAATGTGTTTTTAAATAACAAAGTTTACTTCAGTATATAATAGAATAAAAGAAATCATTGTTAAATCAATCAATTCGCTTTTTACTAGCGATACGGGCTGCAAACTACGGCATGTGAAACAATTTATTTTACACCTGAATTTTCCCACGAACTATGAAAATCCTCTCGTGAGGTATTTGAAAACTTGGTTTTTTTATCGGGGCAAAAAATAATTGTGTTCTTTAAAGAAACTGACAAGATATAACTGTTGTATTATTTCTATTCTTTAAATTTATTTTTTTTTTCTTTTCCTTTTTCATAATTAAAGTTAATTGACAATTAGTAAATAATTAATAAATTTTTTTTGAGTTTATCACTCGGTAGTCTTAGTTATTAATAATTCAATTATTTTCAGAAAAAAAAATTTTCTGGAAGAATTCAATTATTCTCAAAAGTTTTGATATAATGTTTTATAAAAATTCAATTATTTTCATAACTTATCAAATTCTTCAAAAAAATTCAATTATTATTTTCAGTAAAATTTTTATTTAATTTCTATGAAAGAATTTAATTATTTTCAAAAAATTGTGACAATATTTAATAATCAAATTTTTAATTAGAATTAGTAAGAGAAACGATTCTTCTAAAAAGTAAAAAGAAATTCTTTGTCAAATTCAATTATTTTCAAAAAATTTAGTAAAGTTTCTCGCAAGATTTCAATTCTTTTTAACAATTTTATTAAACTTTTTCCAATTATTTATAAAAAATTTAATAAAATTCTTCGCAGAAATTCAATTACATTTCAAAATTTTATTAAAATTTTTCGATTCTTCGCAGAAAATCAATAACGGATTTTTTATTTAAAATATTTTTTAAAGCTACTATACAAAAATGAAAAGAAAGTAATAATTAACTTCTCTTAATTAATGACTTATTTAAAGTTAAGTATTTAATATTTAAGGGGGAGGGGGGGTCAGCAAAATCTTACGAACAATAGAAAAAATGGCGTTAATGTTTGTAAAATATCTTACGAGGGGGGAGAGGTGGTCAAATTTTCAAAAAAAAATGTCTTACGTAATTTATGGACAGCCCCTTAGTCAAGCATTAATTTTTAATATAAAAAACATTTTTTAATATAAAAAATAATTTTTATTATAAAAAATAATGTTTAATATAAAAAATAATTTTTAATATAAAAAATAATTTTTAATATAAAAAATAATTTTTTAAATAAAAAATATAAATTACAAGAAGTAAAAAAAGTCTCCCTTCATTTGAACGTTCGAAACGTTAGGAAGACAACATTCATTTTTCCCAAGACAAAAATTTAATTTATTGTCAAACGAGAAAAAAATCCATTTTCCGAATTTCCTGTCAGAGGAGAGAGAAAAAATGAAAATTATGAAATCTCTTTTTAATTTCAGTTAGTAACTGTACTTCTTAACTTGACTTGTGCTTGAATCATTTAAATCCCATTTAATATATTCTTCTGTTGGCAGGAAATGAAAAATAATGGATTCAACGCTCGATTTCTTGGAGTCAATGGAAGAAGCCAATAATGGAAGATCTTCTGGCGCTTCCTACGGTCCTAGGCCAATGAATAAAGTATTGGGTTAAGTAGATACGAAAGCAAAGATATTCTCGAATTCGCGCTCAGTTTCAGTGCCAGAAGATTTCAAGCTTGTACCTCGAGAGGATCCTCTGGCTACTATACTTTCTTTTTTTTCTCCTTCTTTTTCTTCTTCTTCTTTCGTGTGCAACATCAGAAAAGCTTTTTGGGACTACTTTTACAATCCAATGGGCAAGTGCGCGGTTTTTCAACAGATGAGAAAAAAGAAAGACTTAGAGGTCCACTTAAATTTACTTTAAGTGACTCACTTTGAATTCCAGAGACGTTCACGCCTTTTACCAGGCAAGCTTTCTTCACTTATAGTATATTTGAATTCCTAATTTTGCACATAACTTTAATTTATTCTTTAATAAAAGAAAAATATATTTATAGAAGATTCTTCTCTCTCTCTCTTTTTCTAGAAAAAGAAAATAACATAAAAAATTATTTAATAAAGATTTGGAATTTTTTTCTTTTAATAAAATTCCTAGAAGATATTCCAAGGGGAAAAGGAAAAAAAAACCGAATGCAGTGAATATAAAAACTTTAATTATATAATAAGAAGAGAGTTGAAAACTGAGTTTTGAAATATGTAAAAAATAATGAGACGAGTGAAAATTGAAAACCGAACAAAGGCGTGAAAAAAAGGGGAATGAGAGATACAGCGGAAAAATTGCTTTGTCGAAAGAATATAAGGAATAAAGAAAAGGAATAAAGGAAAGACAAAAGAGAGAGAGAGAGAGAAAGAGTGAGGTGACGGAGAAGGAAAATCGTGATCCAAGAAGTACGTAAAAGCGTAACGAGCCAACCGCAGGAAGCAATTATCTAATGATATTGCAGTTAATAGGAAGCGTGTGGGTTACTTTAATCTGTTTCTTTAACTGGCTGACTTGACTTTAGATGAGGAAGTTCTTGAACAGATGCGGCAAACAGAATCAAATAAATGAATAAATAATAAACACTTGAAATTTAAATTAAATATTTCGCAATTTTTTTTACGATATTTCACATAAAAAAAAATTTATTCGATTCAAATAACCGATTACTTGAATATTATCAATTAAATATTTACTTAAATCAAATTGTTGTATTATTTCTATTCTTCAAATTTAGTTTTTTTTCCTCTTCATAATTAAAACTAATTGATAATTAGAAAATAATTAATGAAATTTTTTTTGACTTTATCACTCGTTAGTTTTAGTTATAAATAATTTACATTTATTTGTATTATAAATTATTTTCAATACAATTTTAGAAAAATTTCTTATAAGAATTTAATTATTTTCAAAAAATTTAATTAAATTTTTCTAAATAATTCAATTGTTTTAATCAAAAGTTTGACTCAAAAGTTTTGATAAAATGTTTTATAAAATAAAATAATAAACATTTTATAAATGTTTTTATATAACCAAATTTTTCAAAGAAATTCAATTATTATTTTCAATAACATTTTCATTTAATTTTTTGAAAGAATTGAGTTATTTTCAAAAATTTTAATAAAATTGTTTGCAAGATTTCAATTATTTTCAAAAATTTTAGTAAAATTGTTTGCAAGATTTCAATTATTTTTGAAAAAAATTGAAAATCTTGTTATTTAAATATTGTCATAAATAATCAAATTCTACGGTGAAATTCAATTATTTTCAGTAAAACTTTTATTTAATTTCTTCAAAGAATTCAATTATTTTAGAAAATTTTAATAAAATTATAAAAAGAATTCAATTATTTCCAAAAAATTTTGATAAAATTCAATCATCAAATTTTTAATTACAATTTTTAATAAGAGACACGATTTTTTTTTTAAATTGAAATAAATTCTTTGTAAAATTCAATTATTTTCAAAAATTTTACTAAAATTTTTTTCAAGATTTCAATTAGTTTTGAAAAAATTGAAATTCTTGTTAGAAATTCAATTATTTTTAATAAAATTTAAAGAATTGAATTTAAAGAATTGAAATTCTTGATAGAAATTCAATTATTTTTAATACAATTTTAATAAAGTTCCGCGAAAAAATTCAATTTTTTTAAATAATGTAATAAAATTCCTCTAAAAATTCAATTATTTCCAAAAACCTTTGATAAAATTCAATAATCAAATTTTTAATTACAATTATTAATAACAGGCACAATTATTTTTAAAAGTTGAAAGAAATTTTTAGTAAAATTTAATTACTTTTAAATTTTTCAATTAAAATTATTAAAAAACTATTCTTTTCAAAAAATTAAAAGAAATTCTTCAAAAAAAATTGAATTATATTTTCATAAGTAGCAAAATTCTTTGTGAGAATTCAATTATTTTTAATACAATTTGAATTAAATTTCTCGACTGAATTCAATTGTTGTAAAAAAGTTTGATAAAATTCTTTAAAGGAATTCAAATTTTATGCTAAAATTCTTCTTCAGAAGACAAGATTTTCAAAAAAATGAATTAAAATAAAATTTTGAACGTTTAAATGAAAGAATTTTTTTGTTTAAATATTTTTTAAAGCTACTGTACACAAAAATGAAAAGAGAATAAAAATTAACTTCTCTTAATTAGTGAATAATAATTAAAGTTAATTAATAACTTAGTAATTTTAGTAAAATTTTTCGCAAAGATTTCAATTATTTTTGAAATAAATTGTAAATCTTGTTATGAATTCAAATTATTGTCAATACAATTTTAATTAAGTTTCTTCACTAAAGAATTTAGTTATTTTTAAAAATCTTAATAAAATTCCTTGAAAGAATTTGATTATTTTTTAAAATTTCAATTAAATTCTTTGCACAAATTCAATTATTTAAAAAAATTTTATTAAACTTTTTCCAAACATTTCAATTATTTTTAAACATTTTAGTAAAATTCAAAGCGAGATTTAAATTATTTTCGAAAAAATTGAAATTCTTGTTAGAAATTCAATTATTTTTAAATAATAAAGTTTCGCTAAAGAATTCAATTATTGTAAACAATTTTAATAAAATTCCTCGAAAATGAATAAATAATAAACACTTTCAAATTTGAATTCAACATTTTGCAATTTTTTAAAATGTTGAAATTGTTTCACTAAAAAAAAATTATTTAATTCAAATAACCGATTACTTGAATATTATCAATTAAATATTTACTTAAATCAAATAATTTTTATTTCAGTCAATGAAATGGATTAAATGGTTCAGTTCATATTTGCTTCAAATACTGAAATTATTGCTACAAATATAATTTGATTGACTCTTTTAAGAATTATTTGATCGGCTATTTGAATCAAATAAATTTCTTTTCCTTTTCATTTTATTATTAAATTATTAAAAAATTGTTAATAAAATGAATTTTATGTTAGATAAATTTTGCCAGGCCCGAGTATTATATGTTTAGAAGTCTCTCGCACTTGGCGAATTTGAATTAAATGAACCCAAGTTTTCCAGTGTTTGCACTATAAAATTTTCTCGGTTATCATTGGCGCGCCGCGTGCCATTTACGATCTTCGGTTTACGTCCTACTGATTTTTATGAAAGTGGCTTTTTAGAGAAAATTCTCTCCCATACGAGGTATAAAAATTACCCTGCTTTCATTTTCCAATTCAAGAAAAATTTACTTCAATGAACAAAGTGAAATGTTTTTAAATTGCAATTTTATTTTTAAATTGGAATTTTAATACGAAAAAAGTGCAATTCAAATTAATAGATAGAATAGAAATAATTAAAATTTAGAATACAAAAATTAAGAAAGTAAATTAAAAACAGAAAAAAAATAAATAAAAATATTTGATCTTTTTTTTCTACTTTTGTCAGTAAAAAAAAAAATAGAAAACTAATTCGAAAACTAGGGAAAAAAAATTAACCTTTTTCCAAAAAATAAAGTAAATGTAAAGTAAAAAGTAATAGTAAAATATTGACAATAAAATGAAATAGTTGCAAACCTCAATAAAGTCGTGAGGGTGCTTTTCTTGATCATACAGCATTGCAGTATAGGAGTTAAACAGCTGATTTCATCGTGAAATGGTTTGCCAAAGCCACGACCATGATCCACGTGCAATGGAAACGTGTCGTTTCCAAACAACTTGAAAGTTTCGTAGTGATGCCGGTCCATGTTTCCCATGAGGAAATCCAGAACAGACATGTCCATTAAATCCAGTAACCTATGACCTTCGTTGTAGGGTGGAATCTCTTTGACCAGTAAACAATAGTCCGAATCTGAAATAGAAAGCAAGAAATTACAATTTATACGATTTTTTTCTTCTTCTTTAATCACAATAATCATAACTAGTTAATAAAAGTTAATTATAATTATTTTCCAATATTTGTGATTTTCTATTTTTTTATTCGCAAGTAAAGAAAAGAAAAATGATTCTAAAATCATAATTAGGAGATTACAAGTCTTTTCTAAAATTTGCATTTTTTCTCTTTTTTTCAAGTGGAAAAATAGAAAATAAATAAAAAAATAAATAAAAAATAGAAAAATGCTGCAAAAATACAAACAATTTTATTCAAAATAAAAATAAATAAAAAAATAGTAAATAAATAAAAACTTCAATTTTGTAATAATTACGAATTAAAAAATTATAAAATTCACTGATAAGAATTAAATACCTCATTTTCAACAATTTTGATAAAATTTTTTATAATTCATTTATTTCCAATACAATTTTAATTCAATTCCTCGAAGAATGTAATTATTTTCAAAAAAATTAATAACATTCTTCGGAAGAATTCAATTCTTTTAATAAATAATAAAATTCATCTCAAAAATTCAATTCAGTTCAAATTACCTTAAATAATAAAATTCTTCACAGGAAATCAATTATTTTTATAAAAAATAAAATTCTTCCCTAAAATTCAATTATTTTCTTAAATAATGAAATTCTTCCTTAAAATTCAATTATTTTCTTCAATAATAAAATTCTTCGTAGGAATTGAATTAATTTTAAAATTTTCAATAAAATTCTGTAAATAAATTTAATTATTTTCAAAAATTTTAATTAAATTTCTTATAAGAATTCAATTTTTTTTTATAGAAATAATTGAATTCCTTGAATTCAATTATTCACATAATTTAATTTAATTATTCCTATACATTTTAACAAAATTCTTGAGAGAAATTCAATTATTTTCATAATAAATAAAATTCTTCGCCAGAATGCAATTATTTCTATAAAAAAATTAAATTCTTCGCAGGAAATCAATTATTTTTATAAATAATAAAATTCTTCGCTAAAATTCAATTATTTTCTTAAATAATAAAATTATTCGTAGGAATTGAATTATTTTTAGAAATTTTTAATAAAACTTCTCAAAAGAATTCAATTACTTTTAAAATTTTCAATGAAATTCTTCAAATGAATTCAATTATTTTCAAAAATTTTAATAAAATTTCTTATATGATTTCAATTATTTCTAACGCATTTTTAATTGAATTCCTCGAAAGAATTTAATTATTTCCATAAATTTTAACAAAATCCTTGAGTGGAATTCGATTGTTTTCATAGTAAATAAAATTCTTCGCAAGAATTCAATTATTTCTATAAAAGAATTAAATTCTTGGCATGAATTCAATTATTTCTATAAAAAAATTAAATATTCTTCGTAGAAAATCAATTATTCTTATAAATAACAAAATTCTTCGGAGGAAATGAATTATTTTTATAAATAATAAAATTCTTCATAGGAATTGAATTATTTATATGAAAATTTAAAAAAATCTTCTGAAAAAAATTCAATTACTTTTAAGATTTTCAATAAAATTTCTTCTAAGAATTGAATTATTTTTAATACAAGTTTTTAGTAAATTCCTCGAAAGAAATTAATTATTTTCATAAATTTTAACAAAATCCTTGAGAGGAATTTAATTATTTATTTAGAATTATTTTCATAATAAATAAAATTCTTGGCAAGAATCCAATTATTTCTATAAAAAAATTTAAATTTTCCCAAGAAATCAATTATTTTTATAAGTAATAAATTTCTTATCTTAATTGCAAAAAAAAGACTACCTCGATATTAATAACTAAATTTAAATAACATTTTTCTAAAATTTCTTCCTCCTCTTTTTTTTTATTTACTAGTAAAATAAATAAAAAAACTAATTCGAAAGCTAAACCAAAGCAAAAGAACTCAATCTGTTTCAAAATTGTAAAATTTTGAAAAAGATTGAGTTCTTTTGCTGTAGTTTAACTTTTGAATTATTATCATTCACAAGAAATAAAATTTTGATTCATCTGCAAGTAAAAAATAGAAAAACTTGGAAAAGAAAAAAAAGAAGAAGTTAAAAACAAAAAATAGAAAACTAATTCAAATATTTTTCCACAAAGAAAAAAATTGTGCAAAATTTTGAATAAAACTCGAAAGTATAAAAAAATTATGAAAAGAAATCAGTTTAAATAATATAAAGAAAGGATTTTTTTTTGTTTTTTTTTTTTAAGAAATTTTTACCATTCTCCCATTGTGCTTTCTTGCGTTTATGATAACTTCTCCTCCACGGATGTCGCCAGACTTTTCTGCTCGCCACTTCTTTGTCGGGTAAAAAAGCGGCGAAGCTGCCCTCAAGCAAATCCGGATTTCCACAAACTGCATGAGAGGTATCGCAATAGTAAGTACACCGACCATGCAGACAAAGATTGCCCGCTGGACTCACGAAAAATGTTTTCAAAATATCTCCAGTCGTAATTTGATAAATCTCCGTTGTCATATTTAATCTCCTCCCCGTCACTGGCATCGCACGGCGAAATCCCAAAAGTCTGTAACAAAATACCGTGAATATTTTTTAATCGCACAAAATTTTTTTATTTAGTGTCATTAATTTGATTTCATTAATTTCATTTTATTTTATTAATTTCATTTTTTTTTCATTTAATTTTATTTTAAAACAAATATTTTATTAACTAACAATTTTACAATACAAGTATATTTTTGTAAAATACATATTTTACAGTAAAAATATTTTGTAAATAAATATTTTACAGTAAAAATATTTTGTAAATAAATAATTTACAGTCAAAATATTTTTTAAATCAATATTTTACACTCCAAATATTTTGTAAATAAATATTTTACAGTAAAAATATTTTATAGGTACTACAAATATTTTACAGTAAAAATATTTTATACTACAAATATTTTACAGTTAAAATATATTATACTACAAATATTTTACAGTTAAAATATTTTGTAAATAAATATTTTACAGTAAAACTATTTTATACTACAGATATTTTACAGTAAAAATATTTTATACTATAAATATTTTACAGTAAAATATTTCATACTACAAATATTTTATTAAAAAAATATTTTACAATATAAACATTTTATAGTAAAAATAGTTTGTAAATAAATAATTTGATAATACAAATATTTTACAGTACAAATATTTTTGTACTTTAAAATTAATGAATTAAAAATTTAATTTATTAAAAAAAACAAAATATTTTAGACAAATATTTTACAGTAAAAATAATTTGTAAATAAATATTCTACAATACAAATATTTTACAGTAAAAATACTTTGTAAAAGAAATTTTTTTCTTAATAGGGAAATTTTTGGATTGTTTATAAAGAAAAGGAAAGAAGGAGAATTTGAAATTTACAAACAAGATGGAATTTAAAATTTGATAATTAAATTAATTTTTAATTGGAAATTTCAGAGTAGTCTCACCGGTCCAGATGGAAGGCAGCAATCTCGGCTGTATGTCGCTCAAAGTCGGTGAAGTAAAAGTGATTTGGTAAGGTTTGCTGTTCACGTGGAAACCTGTTGGAAAAAAGAAAGAAAAATTTTAATTAATCATTTCCTGAGACAACTTTATATAGATCACTAAACGTCCTTGATATTATTGCTCTAATTTGTAAATTCATTATTTGAAAGTAATTATACAAAACTGTAAAATCAACAAGAAAAAACTATATTAAATAATTATTATATAACACTGAGTGAGTTATTCATGTAAAATCATTTTTATTGCTGCACAATCTTTTTACTTCTTTTTTTACATTTTTTTTACTTCAATAAATGAAATTTATTGGAAAAAATTATTTTCAAATTAATAAATTCTCTTTGAGAAGGAATATATTTTTATTATTGAGAGAAAAATTTACAAAAAATTTATTTTCCCCCCTGAATTGAATTTTTATTTGGCGAACTCTGATTCAATTTATGTAATGAGATTTTTTTTATTTGAAAAATTCATTGCACGGTGGCTGGGCCATAAAAATAACAACGGATTAAGAATCGATTCCGGATGAGCGTCCTCACGAAAGTACACCACGCGAATCTGGAAGGACAGGTCGTGCGAAAATTCCGGCAATAAATAAGGGGTCGAGAGTTAAAAAAGAAAAAAATTAGTGTAACACAAAATCCTCACTGTTATTAGCGCTTTTTTAAATTATATTAACTCCAAGAATTGTTTGTCGAAAAAAATAAAATAAAAAATAAAATAGAAAAATAGAAAAATAGTCAAAAAATACTTTTAGAAAAAATTTCGAAGGTTAAAAATTATAGCGGGAGATTAAAAATTAGAAAGAAGGAAAAATCGTCGGAAAATCTGAACTGAAATATGTTTTTGAAAATTTTAAATAGAGGTGCTTGCTTATTAACGGACATGAGTCTGTTTTCTTAAGATAAAAAGCTTCTTTATTTCTTCGACTACTTATCATATTATTATAAAAACTTATAATTGGATGGAAATTTTTTCTCTCCGATCGTTATGCTATTTTTATTTTATTAATCTCATGTACTTAAATCCTTCATTCTTTCTTTCCTAGTTTGTTTACTTTTTCTTTTTTTTTACTCAAATAAAAGTTTCGAATTTCATTATAAATTTTTCAATTTTTTGAATTGAAAACTAACTGTTCGATTCTTTTTATTTTTTGTATAATAAACATAAATTAATGTTAAAAAAAAAATATAAAAATAAATTAATATAAAAAATATGAAATATTAATAATTAGTTATATAAATAATTAAATAATAATTATTATTTAATAAATAATAATGAATATCAACAACAAAATTACATCTTTTAATAATTATTATTATTAATTAGTATAAATAAATAAAAATAATTTAATTAATAAAACAAATAAAATTAATAAATAATTAACAAAAATACAAAGTAATTTCCAATTTTAAAAAGTAAATTTTTTCTGTACATTTAAGTTCGTACATTTTTTGAAGAAAAAAAAAATAAAAATTAGACGATAGATGGAAAAATTTATGGTTAACAATTAGATTTCAATAGTAATAAATCTCGAGTGTGCGCTTCGGGATTTTTGAGTTTGAAACGAAGCGAAGAGAAATTAAATGTTGAACTTGCACGCGAAATTTCTCCTTCAACCTGGAGGCACTTTGAAGACACTTTTGTCAACAACGAAATTCCATTTGCGAATATTTGATTTCATGATAGTAATTAATAATTATTTTTTCATATTTTAATTATCTATTTTTAATTATTAATTACTTTATTTAATTATTAATTACTAATTGAATAATTATTATTTATTTATTCAATTTTTAACTTACTTGAGGCCATTTTGTACATTTAATTAATTTATCTAATAAAAAAATAATAGCCTCAAAAAGCTATTACTTATTTATATTATTATTTCGTTGAAAAGTAACTAATTCACTCGTAAATAATAAACGAATGTAAAAAAATAATTAAAAAAAAAATTTCTTTGTCAGAACAAATTTTCTTTTTTGCATATGCCACGAGGAATACATTTGCAAAATTAATTTTCTCTCACAGACAATTTTTTAAAAATATTTCATAAAATATTTATACAATTCTACCTTAAAATTATTCTAATTTTTCAAAGACAAAACTCTCATGATAAAATAATAATTATTATAATTATTTTCTGCAGACAATTTTTTTCTCTCCGATAAATTGAAGAATAAAATTTAAATGAATATTTAAATAAAAGTTTTAATTCTCTATTAGAAAACATAAAAGAGAATAAGAGAATTAAAAAAAAAGACTTTCCTAAAATAAAAAATTCAAAACGTTTATTTAAAAGTAATAGAGAATTATTCACATTAACACGAAAAATTATGTAAATTAATGAAATAATTATTATTCCGATAAGTAAATTAAATATGAAGCAAATTAAAACATGAAAATAAATCACTCTCATACATGAATTGACACGGAAAACTAAAATACCGAACTAGATTTATAATATCCATTTTACTGACATTTTCCTCTTTCGAAGATTTTATCGAAAAAGACGAGGAATTATATAAACAAATTTCTTTTTAATTAACCCCTTCTAGAATATGAAATTAAAAAAATATTTCCATACTTCTAACTAGTTTTAGTCAAAAATAATTTAATTTTCCGTCACAGGTGAAATCAATTGTAAATTATGAGCGACTAAGAGACTTGGATATAAGCATAAAATTTAGATCGGTAAATTAATTTTAGCAAATGTCAAGAAACTCTCCGGAAAGGATTCTAGAGTCATAAACCTCATGTCGTACGGGAAAAGACATTAAATTTTATTATGCAAAAGAAAGCTCTTTAATCTAATAGCTAATAAAAAAAAACTAAAATATCCTTGCCATATTATGTTTCAATTTCAATGTAGTCGCAGTGCATTTAAAATTCAAAGAATTTCGTATCTCTAAATCTATAAATGAAGAAAAATATTAAAAATTTCATTGAATTAATAAAATCGAGTTTTATATTCAAAAGAAGAAAATGTGAATGAAACTTTTTTATTCTTTTTTTTAAAATTTAATTTTAACTTTTTTCTTAATTTTACGAGACAGAGGGTAAAATAATGTTTTTAACTTTTGTTTTTTTTCGGTAAATTTTAATATCATAATTTATGGATTTTTCTAAAAATTCTGAAATATTCTGAAAGATGAATATTCTGATAATTTGGCAAGATAAACATTTTCAAAAATTATCGACTGCAATAGAAATTATAAAGAGAAATTAAAAATATAAATTAAACATTGAAACTTTATGAATTGTTTTTTAATATGTGATGCAATATTATTCAAATAAAATAAAAATTTAAAAATAAAATAAAATAAATGAATTTCGTTCATTTGAATATTCAAAATTTTAATGACATATTTATAAGCAAAAAAATTTTAAAATTATATTAAAAGGAGTTAATTTTTTCGAAAATTTAAAATTTCTTTGTCTATTATTTGCAAGATTCAATTTTTACAAAATTAATATTAATTTCATTTTGCAAAATTCCAAATTAATTCCCAAAAACTTATTTTTGGGAATTTTCTTCAACAAATTCTTATCTCAATTATTTTAAAAAGAAAAATTTGCAAACAAAAAAATTTTATTATTTTCTGTATAAAAAAATTATTTTTCCATCTAATTTTATTGAAATATTTAAAAATAATTGAATTCCTAACAAGAATTTTATTATTTATATAAATATAATTAAATTCCTGCAAAGAATTTTATTATTCATTAAAATAATTGAATTCTTGGGAAGAATTTTATTTTTTATTAAGGGCATTTGAACCATGATGACGTCACAAATTTAAAACTAATGCTTTGCACAAACTGTGACGTCATCAAGGTTCAAATCCCCTTAAAATAATTGAATTCTTGCGCAGAATTTTATTAAAATTATTAAAAAAATTCAATTCTTTCAAGAAAAATCAGCAAAATCGTATCGAAAATAATTGAATTCTTGCGCAGAATTTTATTAAAATTATTTAAAAAATTCAATTCTTTCAAGAAAAATCAGTAAAATCGTATCGAAAATAATTGAACTCCTGAGAAGATTTTTATTAACATTTTTGAAAATTATTCAATTTTTGTGCCGAATTTTATTGAAATTTTCGAAATAATTGAATTTTTACGAAAAACTTTATTGCAAATTTTCAAAATAATTGAATCTTTTTGAGAAATTGTATTAAAAATAATTGAATTCATATGAAGAATTTTATTATAATTATAAAAATAATAGAATTTCTGCAAAGAAATTTATTTTTTATGGAAATAATTCAATTCTTGCGAAGAATTTGATTATTTATGAAAATAATTGAATTCTTTTGATAAGCTTTATTAAAAATAATTTAAGTACTCAAGATTTTTATTATTTAAGAAAATAATTGAATTTTTGAAACGAATTTTATTATTAATTAATTGAATTCTCGCGAAGCATTTTCTTATCTTGGAAAATAATTCAATTCTTACGAAGAATTTTATTGAAATTTATCAAAATAATTGAATTCTTGCGCAGAATTTTATTGAAATTTGTGAAAATAATTCAATTCTTTTTTAAAAAAATGAGTAAAATTCTATCCAAAAAAATTGGACTCCTAAGAATTCCATGAACATTTTTAAAAATTATTCAATTTTTGCGCAAAACTTTATTGAACTTTTCGAAATAATTGAATTTTTTCGAAAAAATTTATTACTTAAAAATAATTTAATTCATATGAAGAATTTTATTATATTTATAAAAATAGTAGAATTTCTGCAAAGAAATTTATTTTTTATAAAAATAATTAAATTCTTATAAGGAATTTTATTATATAATTTAAAAAAAAGTTGAATTCTTGCGAAAAATTTTATTTGAATTTTTTAAAAATAGTTCAATTTTTTCTAGAAAATTGAGTAAAATTTGATTAAACAATAGTTGAATTCCTGGAGAAGAATTTTACTATTTTTGAAAATAATTGAATTCTTGCGAAGAATTTTATTCAAATTTTTTTTAAAATAATTGAAATCCTGCCAAGTATTTTATTATTCATAAAAAGGTAATTGAATTTCTATCGAAGAAATTTATTGGAATTTTTAGAAATAATTGAATTTCTACCAAAAAATGTTATTGATTAAAAAAATAATTTAATTCCTGCAAAACATTTTATTTTTTATAGAAATAATTGAATTCTTGCAAAAAATTTTGTTAACAATTTTCAAAATAATTGAATTATTTCAAAATTAATTTTTTTAAAAAATTATTTCTTCTTTTGAGAAGAATGAAAAGTAATTCATTTATTTATTAATAAGTAGGTACATATTTTTTTTAATTTGTAATTTTAAAATGTTAAAGAATTGAAATTAATATTTTAATAAAAATATTTTGCTACTTGGATAATAATTTAATAAATGGAATTCCATTAGTAAGAACGATGATAATAATAATAAAAATATTTAATATTAAAATATTGTGGATATGAATTATTGGAAAGAATTCGCAAGTGAATAAATTGTTCTAAAAGATATTTTCCTGATTCATTGATAATTCAGAGAAACTTGAGCGAGCGTTTACTCTCATATAACTTTTCGCGCAAAGTTTCTTGTGGCTGACTTTATACTGACACTATACATAGTCTAAATAATAGTTAAAGTCTTTGAGTAGTATCGACACTTTACAATTCACATTGGTTTATCATCTTTATTGGTCCCAAACTTCAGAGCACAGTTTGTGTCCTATATAAACTCAACTTTCTTTCACTAAAGTTTCATTTTTCGTTTCACATAATATCTTTTTTAATCTATTTTTCCTTTTTTTTAATAGAAAAAGAAGAAAGATCATTTTTAACAACTGAAATTTTTATCTCTTGAAATATTCAAAGCGAAAAGTTGTAAACTATCCTATATACCTTCTTTTCTGGTTGCTTTCGTAATATCTCATACATGGAGGAAAAAATTTATTTCCTTTTACTTGACAACTTTTAAAAGGCGTGCTCGGTTCATATCCTATAATTTATCATTATTTATTTTCCACTTTTAGTTTATTTATTATTTTATAATTATTCCATTTTAGACAATTTGTCACGTTTTAGTCAATTATGAAAAAATTAGGAAAGAACAAAGAAGAAAAATTTTTTAGTTCGAAAAAAATTGCAAAAATAAAGTTTATTAAATGAAATTAATTTTTGTGATAATAATTTATTATAAATAATATAATTATTAATTATAAATATAATTTATTATAAAATATTAAAATACTAAAACAGGGTTGTCACAGGTCAGGGAATTCAGGGTAAAGTCAGGGAAATTAAAATTGATCAGGGAAATCAGGGAAAAGTCAGGGATTTTTAATAAAAGTACTGGAAAAAATTAAAATTTTAAAATTCATGAAAAAACTCGGAATTTTGATGTTTTTTTTTATTTGCCTCATAAACAACTAAATTACTACGAATTCTAATGCAAAAAAATTCAATTTTTTTCTATTTCTAACAATAATTTATTTTTAAATAACTTAATTCTTGAAGAACTAACAGAAAATTATTATTTAGAAATTATTTAGAGAATAATTTTTACAATTTTTATAAATACTAGATTTATTGAAGAATTTTAAATAAAAAATAATTTAAAAAAATTTCTTCGAAATAATTCAATTATTTCCATAAGTAATAAAATTTTCAGAGGAATTCAATTATTTAAAATATAAAATTTCATAAAATTTTTCAAAAAATATCAATTATTTAAAAAGAATCTTATAAAATTCTTATAAAATTCATCGCAAGAATTTAATTATTTAAAAAAAAATGTAACAAAGTTCTTTTCAAGAATTCAATTATTTTTATAAGTAATACAATTTTTCACAGAAATTCAGTTATTTTTATAAACTTGAATAAAATCTGTTGCAAGAATTCAATTATTTATATAAATAATAAAATTCTTCACATAAATATAGTTATTTGCAAAAAATAATAAAAAATTTAACACGAATTTCATTATTTACAAATTTTTTTATAAATAACTTCGCAATTATTGTCATAAATAATAAAATATTTACGGGAATTCAATTATTTAAAATACAAAATTTCATAAAATTTTTCAAAAAATATCAATTATTTAAAAAGATTCTTATATAAAATTCGTCACAAGAATTCAATTATTTAAAAAAATGTAACAAAGTTCTTTTTAAGAATTCAATTATTTTTATAAGTAATACAATTTTTCACAGAAATTCAGTTATTTTTATAAACTTGAATAAAATTTTTGAAAGAATTCAATTATTTATATAAATAATAAAATTCTTCGCAGAAATTCAATTATGTATAAAAAATTTTTAAAAAATTCTTGTCAAAATTTCAAGTATCTTTATAAATAATAAAATTCTTCCCCGAAATTCAATTATTTTTATAAACTTGAATAAAATTTGTTGCAAGAATTCAATTATTTTCAAAAGTAATGAAATTCTTCAGAGAAATTCAATTATGTTCAAAAATTTAAATAAAATCATTGTCAAAATTTCAAGTATCTTTGAAAATTTTACAAGAATTCAATTATTTACAAAATTTGTAATAAATTTTTTCGAAATAATTCAATTATTTTCATAAGTAATAAAATTTTCACAGGAATTCAATTATTTTTATAAACTTGAATAAAATTTTTGCAAGAATTCAATTATATATACAAATAATAAAATTCTTCGCAGAAATTCAGTTATTTTTATAAACTTGAATAAAATTATTGTCAAAATTTTATGCATCTTTATAAATAATAAAATTCTTTTCCAAAATTCAATTATTTCAGAAAAATTTTAATAAAATTCTTAGGAAAATTTTAATTATTTTTATAAATAATAAAACTCATCGCAGGATTTTAATTATTTTTGATACAATTTTAATCGAATTCCTGGAAAAATGTAATTATTCTTAAAAGTTTTATTAAAATTTCTCACAAGAATTCAATTATTTAAAAAATTGTTAATAAAATTCTTTATGAGAATTCAATTTTAACAAACATTTAATTATTTAAAAAATTATTTATTTTTTAATTTAAATAATTGAATTCTTTTAGAATTTTCTAATAAAAATTAATTTAAAAATGAATGACCGAATAATGGATTTATTATTTTTGAAAATAATTAAATTTTTTTTGAAAAATTTTATGGTAATTTAAATTATTACAAAACATGAAGAAGGCGATAGCTCCGAGTCTTTGACTCGGAATGATCGCCTTCTTCATGTTTTGTAATAATATTCTTGTAAGTTTTTGAATTTAAAAAAGGTTTGAATTTGAATGTTTTGAAGAGTTTTAATTCCTACGGAAAGATAGTAATGATTAAATGTTTATTTAAAAAAGAAGTTATTGATGTTTTTGAATAATTTTACAATTAAAGAAATTTGTAAAGAAATGTAATAGAACATTTTTTAGAGTATCTAATAATTTTTGGAGTGAATCAGAATATTCTTTAGGGTCAGGGAAAAAGTGAAAATCAGTCAGGAAAAAGTCTGGAAATCAGGGAAAAGTAGAATTAAATATTTGTTGCAACCTTGTAAAAAAATATTAATATTAAAAATGAAATATTAAAAAAATATAAATTATAAAATAATAATTGATTATTTCGTATATAGATTGTAATAACAGAGGACGATTAAATTATAGGGAAAAAAATTTTGGGGATTTTTTGGGGAAAGAGAGCAATTTTGCTTGGAACTTAATGAGAAATATTACAGGTTATATACGATGCGGGCCCTCGATGGCAATTTTGGATCTGAACTGTGGAAAGTTTCTCGAGGGAACTTATTGCCGAACTTATTACAGAGTTTAAAGCCCGGTCGTTGCTTTGCCACTACTTATCTCGAAATCTTCAGTCGGTCTCAAGTTTAAAAAACGAAAAGAAATAACGAATCAAAACTAGCTCCCCTATACCGGGACTCCAATAAGCTTCTTACCTCCACCTCCACCTCAGTCTCTTCTTATTCTATCTCTTCTTCCTCTTGTGAAGCCCTCTTTATCCCCCCCCCCCCCAAACCCATTCCCAAACATTTCAACCTTTTTCTCTATTTCTCTTTCTTCTTCCTATCTTCCCGATATTATAGACTCCTCGTTGCATTTATTTTTGCTCTGTTTTTCTTCCCGCACCTTATTTTCTCTCTTTTTTCGACAATCGCCAGCTGTATTTAAACAACTCTCGCGTGCTCAAAATTGACATTTACCTTTCGATCAAAAAGCCATTGGATTACTTCTTTTATTTTGTAACATACATTTTTTTTTTAAATTTATTTCTTTTAATATAAAAATTGCGATTCTATTTTTAGGAACTAATTATAATAGTCTTTTGAACATAAGATAATTAATAATATATGCCCTGAAACTTTATCTCCTTAGCTAACTTGTTAGCAAAAAAATTTTTTTATTTTACAAAGGAAGTTAAAACTTAGGCGAATTCAATTACCAAAAAATTTCTTTTTAACTATATTTTCTTCTACAAATTTTTATGAATTATTTTAGAAAGGAAAAATTGCAAACAGAAAAATTTTCTTACTTTCCCTGTAAAAAAATTATTTTTCCATTTAAATAATTAATTAATTAATTTTTCCATTATTTATATAAAAAAAAAATTGAATTCCTGCGAAGAATTTTGTTATTTATTTAAATAATTGAATTCTTGCGAAGAATTTTATTTGTTATTAAAATAAATGAATTCTCGCGAAGCATTTTATTATTTTTGAAAATAATTCAATTCCTACGAAGAATTTTATTGAAATTTTTCAAAATAATTGAATTCTTGGAAAGAATTTTATTGAAATTTTTGAAAATAATTCAATTCTTTCAAGAAAATTGTGTAAAATTTTATCGAAAATAATTGAACTCCTGAGAAGAATTTTATGGAAATTTTCGAAATAATTGAATTTTTTCGAAAAACTTTATTACAAATTTTAAAAATAATTGAATCTTTTCGAGAAATTGCATTAAAATTGTATTTATTTATTTATTTATTTACAATTTATTTACAATGTATTGAAAATAATTGAATTCATATGATAAATTTTTTTATAGTTTTAAAAATACAATAGAATTTCTGCAAAGAAATTTATTTTTTATGGAAATAATTCAATTCTTGCGAAGAATTTGATTATTTATGAAAATAATTGAATTCTTTTGTGAAGCTTTATTAAAAATAATTCAAGTACAAGATTTTTATTATTTAACAAAATAATTGAATTTTTGGAATCGAATTTTATTATTTATGTAAATAGTTGATATTTTCGGAAGAATTTTGTTAAAATTTATGAAAATTATTTTATACTTTAGAGAAATTCAATTAAAATTACATTAAAAATAATTGAATTCTTTTGAGAATTTTATTTTTTTATTAAAATAATTGAATTCTTGCAAAGAATTTTATTATTTTGGAAAATAATTTAATTCCTATACGAAGAATTTTATTGAAATTTTTCAAAATAATTTAATTCATGCGCAAAATTTTATTGAAATTTTCGAAATTATTGAATTTTTTCGAAAAACTTTATTACAAATTTTAAAAATAATTGAATCTTTTCGAGAAATTGTATTAAAATTGTATTAAAAATAATTGACTTCATATGAAGAATTTTATTATTTATAAAAATAATAGATTTTCTACAAAGAAATTTATTTTTTATAGAAATAATTCAATTCTTATAAGGAATTTTATTAAAATTTATAAGAAAAATTTATTATATTTCCGAACATTAGTTTGTTCTGACAGTTGGCTATGCTTCAAGTCATTTAAGAAGAAGAAGATTTTAAAACATTAAAATAAAATTATTCTCAGGAATTCAATTATATTTTCATAAATAATAAAATTTTTTCCTAGAATTCAATTATTTTCAATACAATTTTAATAAAATTCTTCGCAAAAATTCAATTAATTTTAATAAAATTAATAAAATTTCTCGAAAGAATTTAATTATTTTTTAAAAGTGTAAATAAAACTCTTTGAAAGAATTCAAGAATTCAATTATATATTCATAAATATGAAAATTCTGCACAATAAAGTAGTATTTTAGTTAAAAATTCTAGAAAAGAATTAATTAAATTGAAATGATGAAAATAATTTTGAAGAAATTACAGGGACAATATTCTTATTATATATATAAAATAATGATTTTATCACTCGGTCATCTTTAATAATAATTATTATTGCAAAACATGAATATTTTCATGTTTTATATTATCTTATAAGTTGTTGCATTTCAAGAAGGTTTGAATTTGAAATTTTTTGGAAAATCTCTCTTAGGGTCAGGGCCTTAGGAAAATTTTTTAGAGTGAATCAAAATATTCTTCAGGGTCAGGGAAAAAGTGAAAATTTTGTCTGTAAATCAGGGAAAAACAAAATTAAATTTTTTTGTCAACCGCCCCTAAAAAGTAATAAAAAAGATTCAAAAAAATAAAAATTAGGTAAAAATAATTAGCATTCTAAAGAAGGAAACTCATCTCTAAGAGAGAAAAAGAGAGAAAAAGAGAGAGAGAGAGAAAGAGGAAATGAATTTTCTCCAACCAGATGAATAATTTGACTTGAGGGAAAGTAGGGAAGCGGAAAGTGGAAAAGGGCACATCAACGAGTTCAATTACTATCTTGACCTATCATCAAGTCTTTGAACCTTTTGCACCTCTTTTCTCCCCAATAAAAAAAGAAAAAAAGAAAAAATGAGGAGAAGAAAGAGAATGGGGGAGAAAACTTAAAATTAAAACAATGGTGGATGTGACGTATCATCTACTTAGGTAGACAATATTAATTGAGTAGAAGGCGTGGTATTAAAGCAAGGCTAACATTTCAAGTGGCTCTCAGGGACTGCAATACTTGAGATACCACTTATGTAATTGTGCTCGTAATCCTATTGCACAGTGTAACTTGCAATCAAGCACGAACTTGCAACTTGTCCGTGTATGTGTGCGTACACGTGTATACTGACGGAAAAACCACGAAAATTAGACATTCACCTCACATAACGATTAGTCTCTAGAAACAATAAACTCTAATTTCCAGAGGAATAAAACATCTTACTTTCATAGTTATTCTTATTTATTATTCTTCGCATTTTTTTTCAAATGTTTTTATTTGTCCCATAACATTTTTTTGATAATTTTTCCTTTAAATGTTTTGAATTCGCAAATATTAATATATTGAAAATAATTGAATTCTTGTGAAGAATTATATTCAAAAATAATTCAATTTTATCAAAATTTTTAAAAATAATTGAATTCTTGCAAAGTTTATTATTTTTTATGAAAACAAATGAATTCTCGCAAAAAATTTTATTATATTTATAAAAATAATTTTATTCCTGTCAAGAATTTTATTATTTATTAAAATAATTGAATTTCTGCGAAGAATTTTATTTTTTTTATAAATAATTGAATTGTTGCAAAGAATTTTATATCAATAAATTCAAATAATTTATTTGAAAATAATTTAATTCCTGCTAAGAATTTTATTATTTTTAAAAATTATTGAATTTCTGCGAAGAATTTTATTTTGTATAGAAATAATTGAATTGTTGCAAAGAATTTTATATCAATAAATTCAAATAATTTATTTGAAAATAATTTAATTCCTGCTAAGAATTTTATTATTTTTAAAAATTATTGAATTTCTGCGAAGAATTTAATTTTTTTAGAAACAATTGAATTCTTGAGAAGAGATTAAAAACTTAAAAATAATTCAATTTCTTCGAAAAATTGTATCAATATTTCAAAATAATTGAATTCTTGGGAGGATTTTTATTATCTATGAAAATAATTGAATTCTTGAGAGGATTTTTATTATCTATGAAAAATAATTGAATTCTTGGGAGGATTTTTATTATTTATGAAAATAATTGAATTCTTGTAAGGAATTTCATTTTTCATAAAAATAATTGAATTCTTGCGAAAAAATTTAATACTAACAAAAATAATTGAATTCTTTTGAGAAATTTTATAAAAATTGTATTAAAAATGATTTAATTCCTGAGAAGAATTTTATTATTTAAAAAAATACTAGAATTCCGGGGAAGAATTTTATTTATTTTTTTTTTTGTTTAGAAATAATTGAATTCTTATAAGAATTGAGAAAGATTGTATTAAAATGTTAAAAATAATTTAATTTCATCGAAAAATTGTATCATAATTTATAAAAATAATTGATTTCTCGGTAGAATTTTTATTATTGATGAAAATAATTGAATTTTTGTAAAGAATTTTATTTTTCCTAAAAATAATTGAATTCTTGCTGAAAAGTTTAATACTTATGAAAATAATTGAATCCTTTGAGAAAGTTTATTAAAATTTTATTGAAAGTAATTTAGTTCCTGCCAAGAATTAAATTATTGTTAATACATTTTGAATATCATTTCTCAAATGATTTCAATTATGAAAATACAAAAATAAATAATTTATTTAATAATTGAATATTTCTGAAATTTGAATTCTTATAAAAAATTTTATCAAATTCTTTTAAATAATTGAATTATTTCGAAAAATTTTAATAAAATTTTTAAGAATAATTACATTTTTCGAGAAATTTGATTAAAATTTTATGAAAAATAATTGCAATTCTGCGATGAGCTTTATTATTTTTGAAAATAATTGAATCCCTAAAAAGAATTTTATTATGAATTTTGTAATTTAGGAAAATAATTAAATTTTGACAAGAATTTTATTAAAATTTCTGATAATAATTGAATTTCTGAGAAGAATTTTGAAATTTATAAAAAGATATTTAAAATCTTAACAAAATTTTTTGAAAATAATTGAATTTTTGCGAAAAATGTTATTACTTTTGAAAATAATTGAATTATTCTTGTGATGAATATTGTTATTTTGGAAAATAATTGAATTTCTAAAAAAAATTTTATTAAAATTCTTAAAAATAATTGAATTTTAGAAGAAAAATTTCGATATTTATAAAAAAATAATTGAAATCTTGACGATAATTCTTCTATAAATCCATTATTTTTAATAATTAATTAAATATATTAAAAAAAAAATTTAACTAATTTCAGAAGAATTTGAATTATTAATATTTTTCAAAAATCTAAGTTCTTTTAAATTTCTAATTAAATTAATTGAAAATTGAAAAAAAAGAAATGGAAAGTTTTCATTTTATCGAATTTCGAAAAATTTTCTTAAGTCAAAAGTTAGTTTTTAGATGACGACTTGTTTGTAGAGCGAAGAATCAAGTTTCAGGAGAAGTTTGAAATTGGAAAAAATTGAGTTCTAATTTTGTATGAGTCAAGTGTATTTTCTCTTGTTTGAGTTCCGGCCTTTTTTTTTCGTTAATTAACTGGACTTCTTTCATTTTCGCAAACGTCAGAGACCATGTGACGAAAGTATGAGGGTGAGAGTTTTGAAGCGTGTAAAAAATAAATCACAAGAGTTGGTTTAAAAAAATTTTTACACGTTCAATTTTGTTCATTAAGAAAAAATTATATAATATATAGAAATTGATTTTTGCATTGATAAATAATTTACACGTGAATAAATTATCAAGTTTATAAGTTTTTTTGTTTTGTTTTGGCTCTAACTGAAAAATATATTTTATTTCTGCTCTGTACTATTAATTATTGAATTAATAAATAAATTAATAAAAAAATTTAATTAAATTAATAATAAATTAATTAATTGAATTAATAAATTATTCGCTGTATCATTAAAGCGGTAAGTTTACCGAAGACTTTAGAAAACAAAAAAATTCAAGTTCCCTTTGCTCGTAATTAACTTGACAAATGATTAAAGTTTATAAGCAGTTATTTTGTAACTATTTAATATAGTTAAAATTATAAAAAATAATACATACAAAAAATAAATAAATACACAAAAAATTCTTTATATTTTTGTAATGTTCCACTTTTCAACTTTTCAACTTATTTAATTTAAATAATTTTCTGAAAACGTGTTCACTCTTATAACTTTAAATTAGAATACGCAAAGTTTTGAAAGATTTATTCTAACTTAATTGGACTTTAGGAAAAGGAATTAAAAAATGTTATTTTGTTTCTGATGAAAACAATTCTGCAAAATATAATACTTTTAAATTATCACTTTTGTTTAGTTGCACATTATTTTTGTAGCAAAAAAAAAGAAAAAGAAAATAATTACTATTTAGAGTTGGATAATATTTTAAATTTAAATATTTAATTTTCTCTTCTATGAGATAAATTAGGTTACGATTTAATTAAAAATCTATTTTTCGTTGATAAGGTTGAAAATAGAAAACCAAAAATAGAATAATCACTTGGCAACAAAAATTACTGAGAAATCACCTTTCATCGAAAATTCTATTCCTTAATTCATGAGGAATAAAAATATTTTGACATTTCTCAAAGAAAATTCGTATTTTGTGATTTTATTTTTGTACAATTATACGTGTTGATTAAAATTGACTATTTAACTTCTATTTATGTTAAAAAGGGTCTTTTCTTTCTCGACCCATTTACACCCTAAATTTGAGATAATAAAAATGTTTATGAATTTGAATGTAGTGACTTTTTTCTTTGAATTAGTAAATTTTAGTAACAAATAATAATTTCTATTAATTTATTAGCAAAATTTACTAATTCAGAATCAAAAAATCAAGTCACTAATTTAAATTAGTAAATATTTTATTTATTTAATATTTTATTTCGGACGATTTTTATTATTCATGAAAGTAATTGAATTCTTGTAAAGAATTTTTTTTTTAATAGAAATAATTGAATTCTTGGAAGAATTTTAATATTTATGAAAATAATTGAATTCTTTTAAAAAATGTTAATCAAATTGTATTGTAAATAATTGAATTCCTGAGAAAATTTTTATTATTTATAAAAATAATTGAACTTATGCAAAAAATTTTATTGTATATAAAAGTAATTGAATTCTTGCAAATTATTTTATTAACATATTTAAAAATAATTGAATTCTAGTAAAAAATTTTATTTTTCACAAAAATAATTGAATTCTTGCGAAAAATTTTATTATTTAAGAAAATAGTTAAATTTTTCCATTTGATAACTTTATAAAAATTGTAATGAAAATAATTTAATTTCTGCCAAGAATTTTATTATTTATAAATATAATGAAATTTCGACGAAGAATTTTATTTTTTATAGAAATAATTGAATTCTTGTAAAGAACTTTATATAAATTTTTTAAAATAATTAAATTGTTTAGAAAAATTTCTTATAAATTTTTAAAAATAAGGCAAATCTTTTTAATAATTTTAATTGAAATTTTTGAAAGTGATTAAATTTTATTAAAAACTTCTTTCAAGTTTTTAAAATAAACCTGTTTGTTAGTAATTGTAAATAAACACTTGATTCTTAAATTTTATTAAAATTTTTAGAAAATAAGAAATTTAATTCTTCTCAGAATTTTATTGCAATTTTTTTAAATAATTGAATTCATTGAAGGAATTTTATTAAAATATTAATAAATAATTTAGTTCCTGCCAAAAATGTTATTATTTATAAAAATAATTGAATTTCTGCAGAGAATTATATTTTTTTTTAGAAATAATTGAATTCTTGAGAAGAATTTTATTAAAAAATTGAAAATCATTCAATTTCTTCGAGAAATTGTATCATAATTTATAAAAATAATTGAATTCTCGGGAGCATTTTTATTATTTATGAAAATAATTGAATTCTTGTAAGGAATTTTATTTTTCATAAAAATAATTGAATTCTTGCTGAAAAGTTTAATACTTATGAAAATAATTGAATTCTTTTGAGAAATTTCATAAAAATTGTATTGAAAATAATTTAATTCCTGCCAAGAATTTTATTATTTATAAAAATAATTGAATTTCGGCGAAGAATTTTATTTTTTGTAGAAATAATCAAATTCTTGTGAAGAATTTGATTAAAAAATTAAAAATAATTCTATTTCTGGCGAATAATTTTATTAAAATGTTTAAAAATACTTGAATTCTAGAGAGGATTTTTATTATTTATGAAAATAATTAAATTCTTTCAAGAAAATTGAGTAAAATTGTATTTAAAAATAATTGAATTCCTGAGAAGAATAAATTTTATTATTATTGAAAATAATATTTAATTCTTGCGAAGAATTTTATCCCTAATTCTAATAAATGAAAATAAAAAATTTGACTCAAAGTTTCCATTGAATAAAAAATGGAGGCGTGGAAAGGATAAGGGAATTAAATTGAATATGGTAGGGAGTTTTAAAAATACGTTTAGAATTATTTCGCTCAACATGTAACAGACTAATTGTTTAAGTAAGTTTCTAGGTCCTGCGAAACTGCGATACCAAAACTTTCTCGTTAACTTCTCTTCGCAAATGCACATTCTGCTCGCTCTAAAGCTACAATAATTGCCATCTACCTCCTGCTTTTTAAACGCCATTAAATCTTGAATACACAACAATTCTGGTAATGACTCCCAAGTTTAGTGAATAATTGGAGAAATACCATTTCTGTTCGACAATGAATAAGTAGAAAATTGTACATACTGTTGCACTCAACCATCATTTTCAATTTTCCAAGGAGCAAATATATTTCAAGTTTTACACTGAAAATCTTCTCTTCTCCTTTCAAAATACTTTATGGAAAGAGTAATCGTATAACTTATTTCGAATTTTGAATTCAATTGTTTCTGTATTTCTATTCGTCTTTATAAGAAGAAATTGGAAAATATTTTTTATCCCTTTAATATAAAAAATATTTTTATTTTTGATGATTTTTCTATTCAAATAAGATTTCAAATTTTTTAATTCATGTATTCAAAATAAATAAATTCTTATTAATAATTTTATCATTATTTTTTAAATTTAATTCGCTCGCGAAATTTTGTAAAAATTATATTGAAAATAATTGAATTCCTCCAAAGAATTTTATTATTACTGAAAATAAGATTCGAATTCTTTTCAAGAATTTTATTTAACTTTTCAAAAATAATTAAATTCTTTTGAAGAACTGTTTTTAATTTTTTTAAAATAATGTAGTTTTTATAATACATACCTATTAATTAAAAATTTTGAAAATAATTAATTTTTACGAAAAATTTCCTTTAAAGATTTAAAAATAATCGTGTTTATTAATAATTGTAATCTGGGTCTTCAAAATAAATTTAATTCACAATTAATAAAAAGTAGCCTAGCCACAACCGATAATCAGCACGAGATGAAAAATTATTTTTTGGGCGAACTTTATATTTTGTTTATTAACAATTGTTAATAAAAATATTATTTATTATTATTAATTTGCTAGAACAATAATTTTTATTAAAATTTTTGAATAAATATTCTATTTTTGAAGAAATTGCATAAAAATTGTACTAAAACTAATTTAATTCTTGTACAGAATTTAACTAAAATTTTTATAAATACCTAATTGAATTTTTTCGGTAAAACTTTACTAAAATTTTTACAATTAATTAAATTTTTTCGAGAAATTTTTTTAATTATATTGAAAGTAATTGAATTTCAATGGAGAATTTTATCATTTACAAAAATAATTGAATTTCTGCAAAGAATTTTATTTCGGACGATTATTATTGTTCATGAAAATAATTGAATTCTTGCAAAGAATTTTATTTTTCATAGAAATAATTGAATTCTTGGGAAGAATTTTATTATTTATGAAAATAATTGAATTCTTATGAAGAATTTTATTAAAATTGTATTGAAAATAATTAAATTGCTGTCAAGAATTTTATTATTTATAAAAATAATTAAATTTCTGCAAAGAATTTTATTTTTTATAGAAATAATTGAATTCGATTGTAAATAATTTTATTCACAGATTTGAAAATAATTGAATTGTTGCAAAGAATTTTATATCAATAAATTCAAATAATTTATTTGAAAATAATTTAATTCCTGCTAAGAATTTTATTATTTTCTAGAAATAATTGAATTCTTGAAAAGAATTTTATTAAAAACTTAAAAATAATTCAATTTCTTCGAAAAATTGTATCAATATTTCAAAATAATTGAATTCTTGGGAGGATTTTTATTATTTATGAAAATAATTGAATTTCTGCAAAGAATTTTATTTCGGACGATTATTATTGTTCATGAAAATAATTGAATTCTTGCAAAGAATTTTATTTTTCATAGAAATAATTGAATTCTTGGGAAGAATTTTATTATTTATGAAAATAATTGAATTCTTATGAAGAATTTTATTAAAATTGTATTGAAAATAATTAAATTGCTGTCAAGAATTTTATTATTTATAAAAATAATTAAATTTCTGCAAAGAATTTTATTTTTTATAGAAATAATTGAATTCGATTGTAAATAATTTTATTCACAGATTTGAAAATAATTGAATTGTTGCAAAGAATTTTTTATCAATAAATTCAAATAATTTATTTGAAAATAATTTAATTCCTGCTAAGAATTTTATTATTTTCTAGAAATAATTGAATTCTTGAAAAGAATTTTATTAAAAACTTAAAAATAATTCAATTTCTTCGAAAAATTGTATCAATATTTCAAAATAATTGAATTCTTGGGAGGATTTTTATTATTTATGAAAATAATTGAATTTCTGCAAAGAATTTTATTTCGGACGATTATTATTGTTCATGAAAATAATTGAATTCTTGCAAAGAATTTTATTTTTCATAGAAATAATTGAATTCTTGGGAAGAATTTTATTATTTATGAAAATAATTGAATTCTTATGAAGAATTTTATTAAAATTGTATTGAAAATAATTAAATTGCTGTCAAGAATTTTATTATTTATAAAAATAATTAAATTTCTGCAAAGAATTTTATTTTTTATAGAAATAATTGAATTCGATTGTAAATAATTTTATTCACAGATTTGAAAATAATTGAATTGTTGCAAAGAATTTTTTATCAATAAATTCAAATAATTTATTTGAAAATAATTTAATTCCTGCTAAGAATTTTATTATTTTCTAGAAATAATTGAATTCTTGAAAAGAATTTTATTAAAAACTTAAAAATAATTCAATTTCTTCGAAAAATTGTATCAATATTTCAAAATAATTGAATTCTTGGGAGGATTTTTATTATTTATGAAAATAATTGAATTTCTGCAAAGAATTTTATTTCGGACGATTATTATTGTTCATGAAAATAATTGAATTCTTGCAAAGAATTTTATTTTTCATAGAAATAATTGAATTCTTGGGAAGAATTTTATTATTTATGAAAATAATTGAATTCTTATGAAGAATTTTATTAAAATTGTATTGAAAATAATTAAATTGCTGTCAAGAATTTTATTATTTATAAAAATAATTAAATTTCTGCAAAGAATTTTATTTTTTATAGAAATAATTGAATTCGATTGTAAATAATTTTATTCACAGATTTGAAAATAATTGAATTGTTGCAAAGAATTTTTTATCAATAAATTCAAATAATTTATTTGAAAATAATTTAATTCCTGCTAAGAATTTTATTATTTTCTAGAAATAATTGAATTCTTGAAAAGAATTTTATTAAAAACTTAAAAATAATTCAATTTCTTCGAAAAATTGTATCAATATTTCAAAATAATTGAATTCTTGGGAGGATTTTTATTATTTATGAAAATAATTGAATTCTTGGGAGGATTTTTATTATCTATGAAAATAATTGAATTCTTGGGAGGATTTTTATTATCTATGAAAAATAATTGAATTCTTGGGAGGATTTTTATTATTTATGAAAATAATTGAATTCTTGTAAGGAATTTTATTTTTAATAGATATAATTGAATTATTGCGAAGAATTGTAATATTTATGAAAATAATTGAATTCTTTTGAGAACTTTTATAAAAATTGTATTCAAAATAATTAAATTACTGACAAGAATTTTATTATTCATATAAAAATAATTGAATTCCGACGAAAAATTTCATTTTTTCAGAAATAATTGAATTCTTGAGAATAATTTTATTAAAATATTAAAAATAATTCAATTTCTTTGAAAAATGTTATCAAAATTATAAAAAATAATTGAATTCTTGTAAAGGATTTTATTTTTCATAGAAATAATTGAATTATTGCGAAGAATTTTATTATTTATGAAAATAATTGAATTTTTGCGAAGAATTTTATTCAACTTTTTAAATTATTTGAATTCTTTTAAAAATTTTATCAAAAAATTTGAAATTAATAATTGTATAGTTAAGAAGAATTTCATTAAAAATTTTAATATAATATAATAATTAATTAGTTAATAATTGAATTTTAAAAATTTTTTAATTTGATATTTTTCGAAATACATTGATTTGTATTTGAAAATAAAAAAGTTTGTAATTTGCTTAACAACAATAAACAGGAAACTTCGTTGCGCGCGTTATATTTACTATAGTAATAATTAAAATTAATAATTTTTTAATTATAAAAAAATACTTGGACTTACCTCATGGGTTTGAAAAGTGCCTGTGTATCGTTCCCGTAATTAATGATCAATTTCAACTGCGTTCCACCGCTTTTCTCATCTGTAAATTTATTTAAAACCAAAAGTTTATTTTCCATGAAAAAAATTAAAATATTTTCTTTTTGTTTTATTTTCGTATCTATTTTTTTATAGTAAAATATTAAATATATTTTCTAAATTTGAATTAGTAAAAATGTTTACTAATTCTAATTAGTGACTTTTTGCTTTTGAATTAGTAGATTTTACTCGTTTCTACTAATTTAATAGTAAAATTTACTAATTCAAAAGCAAAAAATCAGTGACTAATTAAAATTCAGAGAGTATAAATTTGAATAGTAAAATAATTTTGAGTGCAATTATACATGTGTTATTATGCAATAATATATGATGTTATGCGTGTAATAAAATATGTTGTAATCAAAGAGAATTAACCGTTGAAGAATTAACGGGTTCCAAGTTTGCGGGTTTAATATACGCTTCACAAGTATCAAGCTGGTTCTCTGAGAGAGCAAGGCGCTTAGGAGATACACTCCGGAAATTCTATTTACTGTGTTCACTATCATCGGACAAACTATCTTCCCAAGCTCCCATTGTAGCTTCTGTTTCGAATACAAGGAAGCGATATTTAATTATTGAGCGTCTCGAATTGGATCGACTTTTGTCATTTTCAATTGTGGGATAAGATCAAAGACAAAGTTTCTTTTTTCCTCTTCAAATTCAACATTTTAATATATTTTTTATTCAATAAATTTCAAATTAACATAAATCTATTAATTTAATGTAAAATATTTTTTTATTACTGCGAGTTATTTTTTTGAAAGAAAAAAAATTTTCCACAAAATAATGAAAAATTAATAAATTAAATTAATTTAATTAATCGTAATACAGTATGAAATTCTTTTTTTTTATGAATTGATGGCAAAATATAAAAAAAATTCTTTTGAATTATTTCTTCTTGTGATGAGATTTTTAACAATTTATGATAACATTTTTTATATAATTTTATGTTTAACTTAGGAGAACGTATATTGAAAAATATATTATGAATAAAATAATGAATGAATGAAAAAATAATCAAGTTTCCGGTAGATGCATGTAATGCATTTTCTATTTCTTTGAATAATTAATTTTCCAAAACTTGAATATTTAGATTTCCTCTATACTAATTAAAAATTGATGAATTTACTTATAAGCTTTTGTCTATGAAACAGATAAATCTTTGATGAAATCAAAATATTTAATTCACAAAGTTGTTTGAAATGACCAATTTCCCAGTGTATTTATTAATTTTAACGAAAGCCGATTATCACAAAACTAATATATTACAATCAATATAATAAATTATTCCTGTTTTTTTATTCCAGTACTTTTTTCAACTTTAATATTTTATTTCCCTTATTATTTTTTTTTATTATTTTATTTCTTTCATAATTTTTTTTTCTTTTTTTAAAATTTATTATTTGTGTCTTTTATTCCCTCTTTTTTCTCTTATCTTTGTCATTGTTATTAATTAATTTTTCGTTAAATCATAAAGTTTCAATAAAAATTTTAATAAAAAGATTGAATAAAAAGATTCAATAAAAGATTCAATAAAAATTGCGTTTAATTCAATTGTAAATTAAATTAAGTTTAAAAAAAAATTTAATTTAATTCAATTTTAGTTGGCTACATATTTTTTGGTTAAAAAAATTTTTTTTCCTGTGTAAGTAAATCGAGAGGGAAAAAAATATACTTTGACGCGAATTATTTTCGTGTTATTCTATAATGCATATTTAAAATGTAAGTGAAAAAAGGAGAATAATGCTTCGAATAATGAATTCGTACACTGATCCTGTGTGCATCGTTAAGAATTAGTACACGTTTCGTCACGAATTGCATGAGAAATTTAATAAAAGTGCACGTACTATCCGAGGCTTACCATCCATTATTTTTGCGAGGCGAAAAATTCTTAGCACGAGTCACGCGCTACTAGCTTTAGTGAAAATTTATTACACCCCTCATCATCATTGTTACAAACATTTTCCATTTAAAGCACCAAAAAAAAAGGAAGAAAATTTCACTAATTAATTTCAAGAACATGTTGAATTCAATCAAAACTTGTAATGCTAATAATCCCACGCACAATACCGCAAAATGTGAAAATAAATTAATAAATTAAATTAAAAAAATATTTAATAAAATTAATTAATTTAAGAAAATAAAATTTAAAAAAATATATTTATTTTTTTGTTTAAGGTAATATATAATATTTTTGTGTTAACATTCAATACATTTATTATTATTTTTCTATAGGAATTAAGATTATAAAAAAATTTAAATTTAAACCTTTTGAAATTCATTAAATTTTTGGAATACATATTATTATAAAACTTGAAGATACCGATCATTCCGAGTCGAAGATTCGGAGTGATCGCTATCTTCATGTTTTCTAATAATTTAAATTTCGATAAAATTTAAAAAAAAAATTTAAATTATTTACAAAAATTTTATTAAAATCCTTTACAAGAATTCAATTATTTAAAAAAATGTAATAAAATTCATTGTAAGAATTAAATTATTTCCATAAATTAATAATAAAATTGTTCATGGGATTTCAATCATTTTTAATACAATTTTAAATAAATTCCTCGAAAAATGTAATTATTTTCAAAAATTTTCTGCAAGAATTCAATTACATTTCACAAATAATGAAATTCTTCGACAAAATTCAAATATTTTTAAAACCCACTATGTATTTTAATAAAATTTTTCAAAAGAATTTAATTATTTAAAAAAATGTAATAAAATCCATCGCAAGAATTCAATTATTTTTACAAGTAATAAAATTTTGTATATGAATTCAATTCTTTAAAAGAAATGTAATAAAAATTCGTTGCAAGATTTCAATTATTTTCCTAAAAAATAAAATTCGGCACAGGATTTCAATTATTTTCTTTTTCATACAATTTTTAGTAAATTTTTCGAAAAAAGTAATTAATTTCAAAAATTTTTATTAAAATTCTTTGAAAGAAATGAATGTACAATTATCAATTATTTTTAATAATTTTTGCAAACGTTTCTAGAGAATTATCAAAATTTATTTGTTTAAAATTCAATTTTACGAAATTTTGATTAATCAGAAATTCTTCAATTAAATATTTAGAAAATAAAGACTTGAAATAAATTTTAAAAAAAAATTCAAATATACAATTAATTCTAAAATTTCACGCTATAATGCTTTTAATATTCAATTATTTAAAAAGAATTTTTTTTAACTTCATGGCAAAATTTCAATTATTTTCAAAATCTACTTTTTTAATAAAAATTCTCAAAAAGAATTCAATTATTTAAAAAAATGTAATAAAATTCGTTGTAAAAATTCAATTACTATCATAAATAATAAAACTTTAGCAACAAATTTTTAAATAATTGAATTTTTCGACGAGTTTTAATAAAATTTTTAAGAATAATTCGGTTAAAATTGTATTAAAATATTAAAAATAATTGAAATTCTATGATGAGTTTTATTATTCATGAAGATAATTGAATCTCTGTAAAACAATTTTATTATTTTTGAAAATAATTGAAATTTTGCAATTAATTTTATTATTTATGAAAATAATTGAATCTCTGTAAAAAAATGTTATTATTTATGAAAATAATTGAATTATTGCGAAAAAATTTATAAAAAAATTTGTAAATAGTTGAATTCCTGTTAAATTTTTATTATTTATAAAAATAATTGAATTTTGGAGAAGAATTTTATTATTTTTAGAAATAATTGAAATTTTGAATTGAATTTAAAAAATTTTTTGAACATAATTGAATTTCTGCAAACAGTTGTAACTTCTCTAAAATTCAAATTTTTTTAGTGTTTTTAACTAAAATTCTTCTATAAATCCATTATTTTTATTAATTAATCAAATATATATTAAAAAATTAAATAAAACTAATTATGAATTTTTCAAATTTCATTTTTTCCAGTACTTTAATAAAAATCCCTGACTTTTCCCCGATTTTCCTGAATTTCCTGACCTGCGGGAACCCTGAATAATAAAAAATAAAAAAGCAAATGAAAAATAATTTATAAAAAATTAAATTAAAAAATAAATTAAAAAATAAATTATAAATTAAATTATTAAAATAAATTAATTAAAAAAAGAACAATATACATGTAAAATTATACCTGTTTGTCGAAAACATAACAGTATTGCAGAAAACCGGCAATTATGACCAATAATAAAAATATAAAGCTTCCTGCATTCATGAGGAAGAAATACTCTAAATAATTAGTGGCATTTAGAATTTTCTTTTAAAATAATATACGTTGCTGAATGATAATTATTATGTGTAGCATAATTACGTGTAATGAATTGTATGGAAAAAAGTAAAGTAAATCTAATAATAATAAAAAACTATTACATTGGTTTGGATTCTTAGTAATTATAATAATTAATTTATGTTAGCACTGAAAATGTAAATAGACTTTTATGTAAGTTTTCTAATGGTTAATAATTACAGTATTAAAATTATTTCACTTTAATAATACTTATTTCAATAAATATTTGTTTACTATATTGAAAGGCAATAAATTCATCATGCAATCGATAGTAATTAATTAATTAATTAATTAATACTTCCTCTATGAGAAAGTAAAAAATGTATTTAGTTAATAACAAAGGCGACTTACCAACATGATAAATTTGATTTTTCGCCAAATCCTCTACCAATTTGTCCACAAATTCTGAATCCTCTGGATACATCTCATATTTACTGATGTGCCAGTGAAACAGGTGGAGATTACTCATGTTTTTCCTGTAAATAAATGTTTATAATTAGTTGTACTATTTGACGTCGATTGTAAATAATTATTTTATCGATAAGTAAATATCAATTATAAAATTTTTACTAGAGAAAAAAAAATATTTTTACTGTGTTACTAAAAAAAAAATTACTGAAGTTTTTACTAAAATATTTATAAATTTTTTTCATTTTGTAAAAAAACGTTTTTTGGACATAACTTAAAAAAATGTTAGGACACTTATAAATCTTTTTCTTTAGTTTTGTAGAGTTTTTTCAGACGCATCTTTTGAGCCCTAATTGAACATTTTTTGTCCATATTAACCGGAGATATTAAACTTTTAAAAATCTAAAATTTTGAAAAATAAGACTTCTATAAAAATTTTTTTAAATTATGTAAAAGTAACTTAAAAAAAATGTTACCAACTTGAAGAGCATTAAAAAACGCTTCGATTGACCTATTTTTTAACCTGATTCGGGCAAAAATTATGAAATTATTGGTATTTGAAAAATCCAAAATTGTGGAAAATATCATTTTTTTAACATTCTTGTTTATTAATTTATGTGTAATAATTAACCATTATTATCATTTTATAGAATATATAAAAACACATTTTTTAGACCAAGATTTAATGATTTTTAACCCTTTTATAAAAAGTAATTCTTATATTTCAATTATTATTATTTCTATGAGGAAGCAAAGTGTTCATGAAATGAACACCAAAATTATAAAAATGTACAACTTGGCAGCGGTTTTTTTAAATATAGAAGTGAAAAAAAATTAAAAGAATAAAAGTGAAAAATTTCTAAATTATTCTACGTGAATTTATTACTATTTTATTTTTAAAGCGATTTCGAGGAGGTAAAAAAGAAAAGTTGGGGGTACGATGTCGTTTGTTTGAATTTGCTGTATTTTCAAGTAAGAAAATCCTATCTATCGGCCTAGGATATCCCTTAAGTTCTTGGATAAAAGTAAAGGAGACCACGAAATCGGGAAAGAGCCCCTCCATGCATTTTAAAAGTGTGAATTACGATGGGGTTCATTGCATTGAAATGGCGATTTCTCAAGATCGCATGACCCGACATTTCCAGCTCGATTTTCCTGTATACCTATACCAACCATCCTTTACAGCTGCTACTTTTCAACAGTTAACTCCTATCTAAATTTTTTCCCACTATTTTTTTTAAAAAACTGAAATTTTTAACGATTTCTCAAAATGGGAACTAAGACTATATCTATATCTTCATGATATTTTTTTATATTGCAGATTTTCAGAGGTTGTCTATTTTCTGAAATAATGAATATTTTCTCAAAACTTGTCACGTAATTATCGGGAGTTAGTAAATGGAAAAATTCTCAAATTTCCTTGAAAAATGCTATATACTCTCGACCCGAGAGTATAGCGTATATAAGGACAATAAATTATATTTGTAATTAATTCAACGTAGGGCGATCCAACGAATTAATTTGTGCGCGATGCATATTATATAGAGGGAGGAGGACACTTGGGGCATAATTCATGTCAGAGGCATGAGAGAAGAACCTATATGTACACACCATGATACTTAACAAGTCCTGCTGGACCTAAGGACCAAGTTCTTCTTCTTCTCCTCTCTCTCTCTCTCTCTCTCTGTCTCCTTTTCTTCAGGATAATTCGCAAAGATTTAGTGTCGACTCGTGAAGTGGTTAGTATGCAACCCATACGAGCCAGGTCGCCTATCGTGTGTCACCATCTTCACTCTCTGAAGATTGTGTGTGAAAAGAAAGGAGAAATTTCCCAGCCAATTGCTTGTAGATGATGTAAACCAAGAAAATGATGCACGTGCTTCAATATATAAATGCCGAAAAAAATACCTATGACTATTATTCTATACTACCGAAGTAGTCAACTTCTTCAAACTCTTATATTTTTTTTCAACTGGGCCATACAATTTTTATTTTCATCAAAATTAAATTAAAGTCAAATTAAAGCTACGAATTATATTTAGAAACAAAAAATATCATTACAATTGATATTTGAAAAGCTGTCTTTTCAAATATTAATTGTAATGATATTTTTTGTTTCTAAATAATTATCAAGAAATAAGTTACAATGGATTTCTAATTTTTCTATCCAAATGGATTTTAGGAAAAATATTTATAAAAAACTTTTTCGAGAGGGATTTGTGTCTGATTAAAATGCCAATCTGTGAAAACGTTCGACTCTCTTCCGTAGTTGTCTCTTTCGTTTGGTTCTCACACGCGGCTTATCGATATATCCGGTACAGTGTGTTTCAAATAAAATTTTACTTTTTCGTTAAATAAATCATTAACTTCAGCTTACCGAAAATCGACAACTGTTTCGAAACATCAGTTTGTGGAACTAAAAGTACAATTGTTGAGTACAACAACAAAAAAAAAGGAAATTTCTGCGCGTCAAATTTTAATTCAAGTTTACACTCACAATCACTAACAAGAAAAAAAAGAGGTGTAAAAATTTTCAAATTAATTGACGAATCAGTAAATTTTTACTAAAACAATAAAAATTAAAAAAAACGTGGCTAACATAACAATTTACGAAAAAAAAAATCCAGTCGAAAAAGTCAATCCCCAGAATATTTTATGAATCGTAGAAATGATGACCATTAAAAGAACAGACTTCGCACTCGATAATTAATTTTAAAAAAGTGGCAAAAAGTAGCTTTCAAACTAAAAAACGTAGTAAAATATTAGCTATCGAAAAATTAAACTTGACGACCAAAAAAAAACTCGTTTTAGAAACTTTATAAAACTGCCAAAAATTACATTTTATATTTTATTTTCCTCACTTTTTCCTAATTTTCATAAAAAATATTTACTTCTTTCTTATCCTACTGCTAATAAATTGAATTCCTGCAAAGAATTTTATTATTCATGAAATAATTTAAATATTAAAAATAATTTAATTCTTGCGAAGAATTTTATAGAAATTTTTAAATAATTAATTTATTTCGACTAATTTTATGCAAATTCTAATTTAAATATTTGAATTCCTGAGAAATTTTTATTATCCATGAATTCTTACGAAGATTTTTACACAAAATTTTTTTAATAATTAAATTCTGTTTGGAAATTTTATGAAAATAGTAGATATTGAAAATCATTGAATTGCGAAAAGTTCTTAAAAATAATTAAATTTTACAAAGAATTTTATTAAAATTTTTGACAATAATTAAATGTCTGTGTGGTATTTTATTAATTTTTTTTTAAATAATTGAATTCGTAGAAAACATTTTATTCTTTATGAAAATAATTGAATTCTTGCGAACGATTTTATTAGAATTTTTTAAAATAATTTAATTTCCAAGAAGAAATTTATTACTTTTAAAAATAATTTAATTCTTGTGATGAACATTGTTATTAATGAAAATAATTGAATTTTGCAAAGAATTTTATTAAAATGCTTCAAAATAATTGAATTTTCGGGAATAATTTTGTTCTTTATCTTTAATAATCGAATTCTTTCGAAGAATTATTTACGTAACTAATTGAATTCTTAGAAAGAATTTTATTTAAATCTAAAAGAATAATTGAATTATTTCAAAAAAATTTAATTAAAATTGTAATTAATACAATTGATTTTTTTCGAACAATTTTTTTGAAATATTTGAAAATAATTGAATTCCTGGGCAAACTTCTAATATTTCTGTAAATAATTGAATTCTTCCAAAGAATTTAAAAAAAACAATTTTTTAAATAATTGATTTCATCGAGGAATTGAAATAAAATTTTTAAGAATAATTACATTTTTTCAGCAATTCCTGTAAAATTGTATTAAAAATAATTGAAATTCAGCGATGAGTTTTATTATTTATGATAATAATTGAATTCATCCGTAGAATTTTATCAAAAATGTTTTAAAAAATTGAATTTCCATGAAAAATGTTATTATTAGTAAAAGTAATTGAATTATTATGAAGAATTGAAATAAAATTTTGTTTGATAATTGATTTTTTTGAAAATGTTTTTCTAGATTAAGTGAAATCCGGTGAAAATTTTATTATTTATGAAAATAATTGATTTTGGATGAATTTTGTTATATTTTTTTGAATAATTGAATTCTTTTGCGAAATTTTATGAGAATACTGAATTTTGGAAATAATTGAATTTCGAATATTTTATGAAAATAATTGAATAGGATAAAGAATTTGATTATAATTTTTGAGAATAGTTTTTTGATTTCTAGTATTAGCGAATTTAAAGTAGTGGAAATTCTAAAACAACAGAAATAGTAGCTTTTAGTAAATAATTAAATTCAGTGAATTTTAGTAAATCAAATTGAGACAATTTTCTCTCCGTTTATCGAAGAAAACGAATCATCTCTAATAACCCCAATAATATTAAAATCTAAAAATAAAATATCCGATAAAATTTTCAAGAACGGATCCAAATTTAAAATTCACATCAAAATTACAATGTTAATTTTGAAGAATAATTTTCAGACTGCTTTATTAATGAAGGAGAGAGTGAGAGAAGGTATAACCTTAACGTTATCAAGTTATTGAGAGTCTACAGAGAAGCCAAATATTATTAGATATTTAACGGTGCAGTCTAGACTTGAAAATGTTCCAAAAGGATAATTGGAAACAGTTACACACATTTCGCATATATATAGAGCTATGATCCTTATGGTCTGATTAAAATTAGAGAATGTTAACTGACAATGACATCGGGGGGAGAACAAAATTCTCTGTTCTGCTTCTCGAAATAGGAGAGTCGATTTGTCGTAGGCTGCTAAAATTTACATATACGTTTACATATAGCCTACAAGCATCGGCACGAAAGGACGACGTACCGTATGTTCGTATAGGATTTGTGCGTGGTTAGTCGAACCGGTTCCAATCAAGCGACACTCCACTCACTCTGTATATACATGCCTGATGGCTGTCAATTATTCAAAAGCCGAAAATTTCGCGTTTAAAACTACGCCACACAATTTTACTTTTTTTTTTTTTAAACAGAATAATTTTAACAATGAATTTTTGGAAAGTTCAATTAAACTTCAATTAATGATTAAAAAAAAAATTGTTGATTAATTTAAATATTTTTTTTCTATAAATATTTTTGGTATTCGTAAATTCTTCAATTAAATATAAATTAGAAAATAGAAACTTCAAATAATATAAAAAAAATTCAATTAAAGTTTTCCAAAAAAATTAATTTCAAAATTCAATTATTTTTAAAAATTCACACCATAAGGCTTTTAATAATCAATTATTATCTAAAATTTTAACTGAAATTCATTTTTAAATAAATTTCTATCAGAAAATCCTACAAGAATTCAATTATTTAAATACAAAAATCAAATAATTAATTGAAGAATTGAATGCTTCTTAATATTCAATTCTCATAAAGAATTTTATGAACAAATTTTTAAATAATTGAATTCTCTCCACGAATTTTAATAGGATTTTTAAGAATAATTGAATTCTTTGCAGGAATTCAATTAAAATTGTACTAAAAATAATTGAATTTTTTGTGAGAAAAATTTTGCGATTTATAAAGATAATTGAAATGTTAGCGAGATTTTTTTTTCAAATTTCTGTAAATAATTGAATTTCTGCGAAGAATTTTATTACCAACTTTTGTAGACAACTAAATTCTTGTGATGAATTCTTTTGTTATTTATGAAAATAATTGCTTTTTGCAATGAATTTTATTAAAATTCCTGAAAATAATTGAATTTCTGGGAAAATTTTTGTTATATATCAAGATAATTGAATTTTTTCGAAGAATTTCGTTAACATTTTTGAAATAATATTGAATATACATATATTAAAGAATTCAACTTATTTTAAAAGAATTTAAATAAAAATTTTTCAAAAAAAAATCATTAAATAATTTTTAAGTAATAATTTAATGTTAGTTCTTGAAAATTTAAGTTATTTCAAAAGAAATTATTGTCAAAAATAGAAAAAAATTGAAGGTTTTGTATTAGAGTTCGTGGCAACTGGCAATAATTTGTAATGTTTCTAAAATTAAATTTTTTTTCGTGTTTTTAACTAAAATTCTTCTTTAATTGCATTATTTTTAATAATTTTTAAAAAATTTCTTTGAGAATTTTCAAATTCATTTGTTTACAATTCAATTAAACAAAATTTTAATTACTCGTAAATTCTTTAATTAAATTTATATTAGAAAATAAAAACTTCGTACAATTTAAAAAAAATCCGCAATTAAACTTTTTTAAAAAATTTAATTTCACAGAATTGTTATTTAAAAATATGAAAAATTCAGATTTTCAATGATTTTAATTTGAAACCTTTTCAAAATTCTACTAAAATTCAATTATTCCATTTTTCTTAAAATTGAATTCTCATAAAGAATTTTATTAATAAATTTTTCAATAATTTAATTCTTTTGACGAATTTTAATAAAAGTTTTAAGAATAATTACACTTTTCGAGGAATTCTATTAAAATTGTACTAAAAATAATTGAAATTCTGCATTGAATTTTTTATTTTTATGTAATGAATTGAATTCCTAAAAAGAATTTTATTTACGAAAATAATTGAATTATTTAGAAGAAAATAAAAAATTTGTAGAGAATGCAGTTCTTGTGAAATTTTTATTATTTTATAAAAATATAATTAAATGTTTGCGTAGAATTTTATTAAATTTTTTTTAAATTAATTGAATTCTTTTGGAAAATTTCATTAAAATAGTAGATATTAAAAATCATTGAATAGAGGAAAATTTTTGAAAATAATTGAAATTTGGCCAAGAATTTTATTAAATTTTTTTTGAAAATAATTGAATTTCGGAGAAGAATTTTATTATTTCTAAAAATAATTGAAATTTTTACGAGAATTTTCTAAAAATTTTTGAACAAAATTGAATTTTCGAATAGAATTTTATTACTTTTAATAATAATTAAATTTCTCGAATTTGTTGTAATTTCTCTGAAATGAGTGAAATATTTTTTCGGTTTTAAGAAAATTATATTCGGTTTCAATGTGGTTAAAATTGTCAAACAAATTTTCTTAAGGGTTGCTGAATAATTTTGTTGGAACAATCGAATTTATAGATAATTGTTTGCGTTCTCAATTAATTTTTAATCAAGTTTGAATATACATTGATTCTGGCAAACCAAAATATTCAGTGTATTTGCGCACTGAATCAAAATTTACATCGAGCTTAGATTTAGAATTCAGGTTTCAATTCCTTCGGGACAATTTTCCAGGACAAATATAATTATGTCAAAAGTAATTTCTATTATTCTGATTAGATGAAAATAGAAATCAAAAACCAAAAACCAAAGTTAAAAAATAAAATTAGATAATTAATAATAATAATAATAATAATAATAATAATAATAATAATAATAATAATAATAAATATATAAATAATAATAAAGAATAAAATACCAAATTACAAACCGCAAATAAATTATAGTTGATTTTAATACATTGATTGAATCAAAAATATATTTTTTGATTCACAACTTTTCTCTGCGATTTTATTCTGATGAAATAAATATTAAAACGTACAGTAAAATAAAAAAAAATTATTCGAAAAGGAATCGACGTCAGGCCGATAGAAAGAGACAGAGTGTACGTAACTTCCCCTCTTCTTTCTCTCTCTAGCGACGCATGCGTATAAAAATGCCAATGGGTGCGAGTGGCGCAAGCGCAGTTACTTTTCGTGAAGGTCGCGCATGCGTTAACTTGAGAGACAAGGATAAAAGGGGGACGTTGAGTACACTAGCTGACTCTTTTTATCAACCTGATGTTTTTTCATTCGTCCGCTCGTCTGAGACAAAATAAAGAAAATAAAAAGAGACAGAATAAAGAAAAAAAATAGAATCAAACAAAGTTAAAAAAATAGAGAAAATAGAAAGAGACAAAATGCAGAAATTAAAAAATACAAAGAAACAAAATAAAAAATACAAAGAAACAAAATAAAAAATAGAAAGAAACAAAACACAGAAAATAAATATAGAAAGAGACAAAATAAAGAATATAAAGAGACAGAATAAAGAAAATAAAAAGAGACAAAATACAGAAATTAAAAAATACAGAGAAGCAAAATAAAAAATAGAAAGAGACAAAGTACAGAAATTAAAAAATACAAAGAAATAAAATAAAAAATAGAAAGAGACAAAACACAGAAAATAAAAAATAGAAAGAGACAAAACACAGAAATTAAAAAATAGAAAGAAACAGAATAAAAAAAGGTGAAAATAGAAAAAGACAAAAAATAGAAAGAAAGTAAATAAAAAATCGAAAATGCGGCGATAAATTTATGAGTTAAAGAGAATCCTTACCATAAATCTAACAAGGAGACAGGAGAGTTTTCCGAGTAAGTGAGGTAAGGGAATATATATATATATTGTATATGAGCTTGTAAGTATAATGCGTATTCGCGGTCCTGCCGATTAATTCACACAACAGTTTGCCAAATCCTGAAGGTCCGCATACGGGCACACACACGCCAGTGACATAATTGCAAGACTAATCCCAGAGTTTACCTACCACCAAGTTTAATACCGGCAATGCATGCATCCAGGCGCATATTAAATGTGGCTATACAAAACAATATAAACACCTGCGTGGACCACTATTCCTCTACATATATAGAAAGCAGCCAAGACAGATAGTCACTGAAACTAGCTTTATAAATGAGTCCACTGAAAAGCTAATTCTCTGTTTCTCTACAGAGTAAATCAGCGGTTAATTAAAGAATACTATACAAACACAGACTGTACATGTGGAAAAATAAATCTGACTATAAACGGGAAATACAACATCCTTTTGGCAAATAGAAAAATTTTCTGTTTGAACCCTTTTTTTTTCTCTAATCCTCTTTTTTTATGTTTTTTACAGCTTTTTCGAAATGTAGTTTCAATTTTTTTTCTATTATGTAAATAGAAATTTTTATTAATTTCTAAAAGTTAAATTAAAAATATTAAAATAAAAAATATTAAATTCCTTCTTTTTTACTTGTTTATATTTCAATATTTTAATATTTTTTCTATTATATGAAAATAGAAATTTTTATTAGTTTTTAAAAGTTAAATTAAAAATATTAAATTCCTTCTTTTTTACTTTTTTACATTTCAATATTTTAATATTTTTTCTATTATGAAAGTAGAAATTTTTATTTGTTTTTAAAAGTTAAATTAGAAATATTAAAATAAAAAATAATAATTTTCAAAATAATTGAATTTTTGCAATAATTTGTAATTTCTCCAAAATAAAATTTTTTTTAGTGTTTTTAACTAAAATTCTTCTATAAATTTATTATTTTTAATGATTTTTAAAAAAGTTTAATTAATTTCAAATAAAATTGAAATCAACTTTTAAAAAAAAAATTAATTCCTCGACAGAATTGTTAGTTAAAAGTATGAAAAATTAAAATTTTTTAAGATTTTAACATGAAACCTTTTTAAAATTCAATTTTTTCTAAAATAAATAAAATATTCTAAAATTATTTCTAAATTAGAAATATTAAAATGAAAAATGATAAATTTCTAATGTTTACTTTTTCATATAGATTTTTTACAGTTCTATATTTACATTTCTATATAAAAATAGAAATTTTCATTAATTAATTTTAAATAGAAATATTAAAAAAAGTATAAAATTCCTCCTGTTTTTCTTTAATATTAAATACAGTTTTTTTTAAACTATATTTACATTTAAAATTCAAATTTTCATTTATTATTCCAAGTTAAAAATATTAATCAGATAAAATTACAAACATTGAACATTCATTGAAATACATTGTTACGTTCAAAATAAATATGAAATTCGATCGAACAAAATATTTGAGTGTCAAATTATTTGACGAGATAAAATAATTTTCTTCTTGTCAATCATAATTTGTGAGAATAAAAATATAATTACGTTCGGAAAAACGATTTTATTTACCGGATGTAAATTTACTTCTTCAGAAGGTACATATCCATATATATGACAACAGGTGTAATTTAATTAGTCAAAACTATTTTTAAAACAAAAAGCAGAAAAAAACACGCCTTTTTTAATAGAGAACTTTTTTCGGAATTCAATTCAATTTTTATAATTAAAAAACTAGGATGAATGGTATCTGTAAACTAATTAATTAAAAACACTCCGAATTTAATTAACATTGTCAGTTGAATTCAAACTTAGAAGAAAAATATGTACCTTCATCTATGAAATAAAAATAATTCACTAGAAAAAAATGTGGTTTCCATTTTTCTTTTTAAAAATACAACTACAATAGGGCTTTATTTATTTTTATAAATAAATATGTAAATAAAAATTTTAAATATTTATTTAAAAAAAAAGTGTTTTGTTTCTTTACGTGTTAAAAGAAAGTATACTCTAATTATTTTCTAGAAAAAATACTTTCCTGATTTTTATTGCAAAAACCAAAAGTGTCGGAACTTTCTATTCAGTTTTAGCAAATTTTTATATAATTTTGAAGAAAATTTTACTAATTTCCACTGTAATTTATTTTGAAAGGAGTAAAATTTCTTTTTTACTGAAATCTCATTCAGAAGGAGTAAATTTTACTAATTTTTACTCAAATTTATTTTAAAAGGAGTAAAATTAACTATTTAATATTTTTTACTACGATTTAGTTTCGAGATAGTAAAATTTGCTAATTTTTACTAAAAACCAATTTAGAAGGAGTAGAATTTACTAAATTTACTTGCATTAATTTCGGAAGGAATAAAATTTACTATTTATTAATTTTTACTAAAATTTAGTTCACTAGAAGTAAAATTTGCTAATTTTTACTAAAATCTAATTTATAGGGAGTAAAATTTATTACTAACTTTACAAATTTGCTAATTTTTACTAAAATCAAATTCATAAGAAATGGAATTTATTAAATTTACTTACATTAATTTTGGAAGGAATAAAATTTACTTTTTATTAATTTTTAATAAAATTTAGATCAGAAAGAGAAAAAATTTGCTGATTTTTATTAAAATCAAATTTTAAAGAAGTAAAATTTATCAATTTTTACTGAATTTTAATTGCAAACGAGTAAAATTGACTAATTTTCATTAAAATTAATTTTGGAAGGAATAAAATTTACTATTTATTAGTTTTTCTTAAAATTTAGTTCAGAAGTAAAATTTACTAATTTTTCCAAAAATTTAGTTCAGAAGGAGTAAAATTTAAAAATTTTTACTATGAATTCTAATTCAGAGGGAGTAAAATTTACCATTTTTTACTATGAATTCTAATTCAGAACGAGTAAAATTTACCAATTTTTACTATGAATTCGAATTCAAAAGGTGTAAAATTTACTAATTTTTACTCAAATTAATTTCAGGAGGAGTAAAATTTACAATTTATTAATTTTTACTAAAATTTAGTTCAAAAGAAATAAAATTTGCTAATTTTTACTAAAGTCTAATTTAGAGTAAATTAAATTTATTACTCTTTAATTAAAATTTACTTTTGAAAGAGTAAACTTATTCCAAAAATAGTAAAAATTTTCAAACAGTTTAAATTTTACTTTTGTAATTTATTTTTAGTAAAACTCACTATATATTTTTTGTGTAATCAAAGCAAATTAAATTTCTCATAATTTATGAAAACTGTTTAAATAATAAAAAAATTGAAATCTTATTTTTAGACGGAATCGGACAAAGTTAAACCGTATATTTTCGAATTTGTCACTCAAGTCAAAATTAAAGATTAAATGATTTCAAAAAAAGTGTAAAAAAAATTTGATACCACTTTTAACCATTGAAATTCAAAATTAAACAAAGATTAAAAATTCATGAAAATCAAAAATAATTCGACAAAAATAAACTTATTTTAATCTTTCTCGATCTTAGAAATTTCTAATCTTTATTATTAATGATTAATGATTAATGATTTAATGATTAAAATAGACAAAAGTAAAAGTAGTGACACTGTCATTTTTATAAAAAAATGTATAAGATAAAAAATAATTTTTATAAAAGATGCATAATTTTTATATAAAAAAAAATATTTTTTATAATTTTATTTTTATAAACGTAACATAAACATTTTTATAAGTAAAAAAATGTATAAGTTTCGGTAAATTATTTTTAAAGTAAAACTTAATTTAATTTAAATTTGAATAAATTAAATACCTAATTTATTTTAATTTAAATTAAGTAGAAAGAAATTTTAAATAATTTAAAAATAATTTTCAAAAACTTATACATTTTTTTTACTTATAAAAATATTTATGTTATGTTTTTATTGTTTACTTCTAAAAATTATATTAATTATAATTTTCTGTAAATATTTTTTAATTATCAACTACTTTTTGATAAAAAAGGAAATAAAGAAATATCGACAAGTTGGACTAACTTTTGATTCGACTGTCTGCCCGAATTCGAATATACACTATATATACCAGAGAAAAATAAAAATCTCATAAAAATAGATAGCTCCAGCAATGACAAATTTCCACAAGGGTGTAAAAATTTTAAATGTCACGTAACAAAATACATTTTTTTCTCCCTTGCCATATATCTAAGTTGGAGAATACTATACGAGATAAAGTGTAAGTAAAATTAAAATGAAATGGCAGAAATAAAAATATGTGGAGAGAGAAAGAGAGGGAGGAAATAATATTTAATAAGAGTAGAGTTATAAAAAAGAATCACACTGCACATTATACCATTGTATATTTCGAAACTCGTTGAAATTTTCTCGTGCATGAAATGTATTGTTACCTATTTTACACTTGCACATTATGTAAGAACATATGGTAGTGCATGCTAGTACCGGAAAATAAAGTATACGACGCTCATGAAGAATACCTACAGTTTCAGAACGCAAGCACTATTTTTTCCCTTCTGTTTTTTTTCTATTCATATAGGAGAGATGCATAAAAAGAAAAACAATTTCACTAAAGATAAAAGTGTATTAATGCTCACTTGCGTGTCCATAAAAAAAAATGAAATATTTATGTATTTTTCTCACAATTATCAATTTTCTTTTACGTAAATGGAAAAAAAATTGTCATTCTTTCAGCAATGTTTATTTAAATTTGTGTATTAATTAGAAATAAAAGCGAAACACAGGAATTCAATTTATTATTATCAAAATTAGTAAACAATTTTATTTTTAAAAATACCAATTTCAGTTCTTGAATAATTTTAAATAAGAAATTAAAAGAAATTCAATTATTAACTAATTAACTTATAAATAATTAAAAATTATTAATTATTCTCAAAAATTTAATTTAAATTTTTTGCAAGAATTCACAAATTTTCCTAAATAATAATACTTTTGGCAAAAATTCAATACCTTTTAATACAATTTTTATTAAAATTCTTCGTAGGAATTTAATTATTATTTTAAAAATTTTAATAAAATTCTTCGAAACAATTTAATTACTTTCAAAAATTTTTAATAAACTTCTTCGAAAAAATTGAATTTTAATAAAATTCTTCGAAACAATTTAATTATTTTCAAAAATTTTTAATAAACTTCTTCGAAAAAATTGAATTTTAATAAAATTCTTCGAAACAATTTAATTATTTTCAAAAATTTTTAATAAACTTCTTCGAAAAAATTGAATTTTAATAAAATTTTAATAAAAGTCTTTGCGGAAATTAAATACCTCAAAACATATTAATAAAATATTTTTGCCGATTTTGAATTATTTTCTAAAAATTTCTGCAAATTTTGAATTATTTTCAAAAATTTTAATAAAATTCTTCCTAACAATTCAATTATTTTAAAAAAATTTTAATAAACTTCTTCGAAAGAATTGAATTTTAATACAATTTAAATAAAATTCTTCGTGTAAATTCAATCCCTTAAAAAATATTAGTTCTTTGCAAATTTTGAATTATTTTCAGAAATTTTAATAAAATTATTCCAAACAATAATTCAATTATTTTCAAAAGTTTTTAATAAACTTCTTCAAAAGAATTGAATTTCAATACAATTTAAATAAAATTCTTCGTGTAAATTCAATCCCTTAAAAAATATTAATTCCTTGCAAATTTTGAATTATTTTCAAAAATTTTAATAAAATTATTCTAAACAATAATTCAATTTTTTTCAAAAGTTTTTAATAAACTTCTTCAAAAGAATTGAATTTCAATACAATTTTAATAAAATTCTTCGCGGAAATTCAATCCCTCAAAAAATATTAATTCTTTGCAAATTTTGAATTATTTTCGAAAATTTTAATAAAATTATACCAAACCCTCACAATAATACAATTTTAATAAAATTCTTCGCGGAAATTTAATCTCTCAAAAAATATTAATAATATTCTTTGCAAATTTTGAATTATTTTCAAAAATTTTAATAAAATTCTTCCAAATAATTATATTATTTTCAAAAATTTTTAATAAACTTCTTCGAAAAAATTGAATTTTAATAAAATTCTTCGAAACAATTTAATTATTTTCAAAAACTTTTAATAAACTTCTTCGAAAAAATTGAATTTTAATAAAATTTTAATAAAAGTCTTTGCGGAAATTAAATACCTCAAAACATATTAATAAAATTTTTTGCCAATTTTGAATTATTTTCTAAAAATTTTTGCAAATTTTGAATTATTTTCAAAAATTTTAATAAAATTCTTCCAAACAATTCAATTATTTTAAAAAAATTTTAATAAATTTCTTCGAAAGAATTGAATTTTAATACAATTTAAATAAAATTCTTCGTGTAAATTCAATCCCTTAAAAAATATTAGTTCTTTGCAAATTTTGAATTATTTTCAGAAATTTTAATAAAATTATTCCAAACAATAATTCAATTATTTTCAAAAGTTTTTAATAAACTTCTTCAAAAGAATTGAATTTCAATACAATTTTAATAAAATTCTTCGCGGAAATTCAATCCCTCAAAAATGATTAATTCTTTGCAAATTTTGAATTATTTTCAAAAATTTTAATAAAATTATTCCAAACAATAATTCAATTATTTTCAAAAGTTTTTAATAAACTTCTTCAAAAGAATTGAATTTCAATACAATTTTAATAAAATTCTTCGCGGAAATTCAATCCCTCAAAAAATATTAATTCTTTGCAAATTTTGAATTATTTTCGAAAATTTTAATAAAATTATACCAAACCCTCACAATAATACAATTTTAATAAAATTCTTCGCGGAAATTTAATCTCTCAAAAAATATTAATAATATTCTTTGCAAATTTTGAATTATTTTCAAAAATTTTAATAAAATTCTTCCAAATAATTATATTATTTTCAAAAATTTTTAATAAACTTCTTCGAAAGAATTGAATTTTAATAAAATTTTAATAAAATTCTTTGCAGAATATCAATTATTTCAAAAAAAAAAAAAATTAATAAAATTCTATGCAAAATTTCAATTATTTAAAAAAATTTTATTGAAATTATTTATACAAATTCAATTTCTGGAAATACAATTGTAATTAAATTTTTCGAAAGAATTAAATTAATTTTTGAACATTTAATTAAATTCTTAGTAGATATTCAATTATTTTCAAAGACTTTAAAAGATTCTTAAACAAAATTCTATTATATTCAATTCAATTATAATAAAACTGTTCACAGAAAAGCAATTATTTTCAATAGAATTTTAATTTAATTTCTTGAAAACATTCAATTCTTTTTTAAAACATTTTAATACCTACAATTTTTCGAAACAATTCAATTATTTTTCCAAAAATTGTTAAAAAATTCTTTATACGAATTTAATTATTTTAAATACAATTTTTAAAGAATTAATAAAATTTTTCACAGAAATTCAATTATTTCAAAAAATGTTTAAAAAATTCTGCACAGAATAGTAATTATATTCTAAAAAAATTTTATAAATTTCGTTATAAGATATCAATTTCTTTAACTATAATTTTAATTAAATTCCTTGAAAGAATTGAAATAATTTTTAAACATTTCAATAAAGTTCTTCGCAAAAATTTAATTATTTCAAAAAATTCTTTGCACAACTTTAATTATACTTTACATACAATTATAATAAAATTCATTACAAGAATTGAATTATTTTCATAAATAAATACTTGTCAGGAATTCAATTATTTTCGGTACAATTTTAATATACTAGAAAAAATTTAATTATCATATTTTCATAAAAAATAAAATTCTTGTCAGAAATTCAATTATTTTCAAATACATTTCTCAAATAAATTCAATAAATTTTAAATTTTATTAAAATTCTTTAAAATAATTCAATTATATTTATAAATAATAAATTTCTAGTGAAGTAATTCAATTATTTTCAAAAATTATAATATAATTCTATGCTAAAATTTATGTAGGATTTGGAATTAAAAATGATGAAAGTTACAAAAATTTAAAAAAAATTTCTTATTAGTAAATTTTATTAGTAAATTTGTGGAATAGAAAATAATTTCTAAATTTTTGTTTGCAAAAATAGTATCACTGCATTAATTCTTTATTTTTAATTTTTAAACTTATAAAAAGAAAAATTGTCTAAAGAAAATTAGAAATCAAAATAAACAAGAATGCAAACAAAAACTTTTTACTTTTTGAGAAAGAAGAATTTTTGGAAAATTCGTCCAATAAAAAAAAGAATTTTTGGAAAAAAGTCCATTGAAAAAAAAAATAATTCTGGAAATTCGGCTTTGACACTATTGACACCCAACGATAATAAATAGTTCATGTTAAAGAAATAAACAAAATTGCAAAAAAGTTCAAATATATATTTGTGAACTGCGAGAACATTTTTTTTATTTTTTATATAGAGAACGAGAAAAAACTCTTCTTTTCTTGAGAAAAGAATAAATTCTCCTTAATAAGTTTTCTTCGATTGTTCATATACAGTTCTTGTCAGAGAAAAAACAGAAAAAAAAGAAACTTGTTATGACAACTGTAAAAAGTTGATTTTAAATGTATTTTTCAGTATAAAATTGAGAAAATAAAGAAAGACGCGCGGTTATATTTTCTATGGACAAGAGCTTCATTTCTTTGAGCGTTCGGAGTGAAACGAGGGGTGGCTTCGTGGTAATAAAATGCAGATTGAGAAATCGTGGTGAGCTTAGTCATCGGGTGAATTTAAGAGGGAAAATTCTCGTCAATGAGAAATAATTCCTGCGAAAATAATACACGAGATTTTTATCGATATTGTTTTAATATTTAATTCATAAGAATTAAAAATAATTTTTTAGTTCATGTGAATAAATATATACGAGCATGAAAAAAACTTGTCTTATTTTCAATTAGGATTATCGGAAAATTTCATCCATTTTGTTGTATAAATTCCTGACTCACAAGAAGAGGGATATATATTGTCTTCACTCTTTCGTTTTCCTTTGCGTTTTTTTTTCTATTATTTTTCTTTTTTTTTTCTTCTCTCTGTGTCGTTACCGCGGATTCGTCCGTGGAATCCAATTTCGTAAACTTTCATTATCTAGGACTTTCGTTACAAGTAAGATCGTTCATGAGGCTAAGCCCTTGCTGGACTCTCCTTAATTAACGGTTTACCTCAACCCTCGAGACTTTAAAAAGTTTCTCCTTTTTTTCAAAACTTGTCCCAAATAACACGAATATCCCCGACGAAAATTTGTCAACATTACGTTTTATTGCTTAAACTTTAATTTTAGTTTACTTTCTTTTTGAAATTTAAAGAAAATTTATTATTTTTTTCAAAATTATAATTTGTCGGAAAAGAATTCTTTAAAATTACGATTATTTTGTTTAAAAGTTTTAAACAATAATCGTAATTTTAATTACGATTATTAATTTTTATTACTTTTAAAAATTGTTTTAAAATAAAACAATTTTTAAAAGTAATAAAAATTAATTTCTTTAAATAATAATAAAATAACTTTAAAAATGGGAACAATTAAAAGTTATTTTCGGGAATTCAATTATCTTAAAAAAATGTTAATCACAATTTTTCAAAAACCTTATTTCTTTTAAGAATTTTTACATTAAATTATTCAAAAATTAAATAATTTTTGTTTAACAAATATTTAAAAACTTATTGTTATCGAGATTGTTATTTATTATAATTGAAATTTTAAACAATTTAAATGTAAAACTTTTTGAAATTTATTTCTAAAAATTTCCATTGCAATTTTTCCAAAACTAAAATATTTTTCATATTTTCTTAATAAAATTATTCAAAACTTTAATAATTCTTTAAAGGAAAATAATATATTAATACTTTTTTTCAAACAAATATTTCAATATAATTATAATTTTACGATGATTAAAATGCTAAAAAGATCTCAATTTAATAAACTCTTTCAAAATTTAATTATTTCTTAAAATTTTCTTGTTATAACGCTTCTGCTCAATTATTTATCAAAATTTTTAATGTAATTCATTTTTAAATCAATTCTTATTAGGATTCAACGATAATTGAATTATTTATTAATTATAATTATTTCTGTAAAATTTAATTATTTTCCAAATTTTCAGTTACAGAAACATCTTCAAAAACTACAATAATATATTTAAAAATAATTTTTTAAAGTGAGAAAAAATTCTTCGCAGTATAAAATTTATTTTAATAAAATTTGAGAAAAATTTTAATTTTTATAATTTATTTTCGAGAATTGAACTATTTTAAAAAAAAATTTTGGTAATGATTTTTTAAAAACTTCATTTTTTATGGATTTCTAAACAAATGTTTCAAATTTAATTAATTTTTGTTTAATAAATAAACCTTTTGCAATTTAATTATTTCTAAAAATTAGAACTTAAATTCTTTTAATTCTTGAAATATTTTCTGAAATTCACAATATTTTCACTGAAATTCCTTTCTCAAATCAATTATTATTAAAAATTTCCTCGAGAATTCAATTATTTAAATTAAATATAAACATGAGTGATAAAATAATTGATTATTTCCTAAAAATTGCAATTGTAACTCTACTTATGAATTCTTTTTAATTTGAGGAAGAAAATTCATTTTGCTTTTAATATTTTTTTACTGTTATTTGTTTTTATATTATTTTGATTATGATACTATATTATTTACTAATAAACATAATTTATTTTGTTTATTTACTTCTATTTGTTTATTATTTATTTTATTATCATTATTTACTTGAATTAAGATTTGTTTACATGCTATTGTTTATTGCTTACTTATTAAGTTAAATAATATAGAATTAGCTTTTGTTTTTCTCATTTTTGTTGCATTGTATTTATTATTAATATTTATTTTGTTTAAATTATTTATTCATTATTGTTATTTATTTTGTTCAATATTTATTTATTTTAATGGTGAGTGAATTTTTACTAATTCTGTTTTTAGAGATTTAAATAATTATTTCAACTTTATATTTTATGTAAAAAATTGCAAGAAAAACAAAAAAATTATTAAAAAAATAGTTTTTCGTTAAAGTAAAAGTATCAAGTTCGAGTACATTGATAATATTAATTATTATTAATTAATTTAATAATATTAACAATAATATTAACAATATTTATAATAATATTAATAATAATAATATTAATAACAATAATAATAATAATAATAATAATAATAATAAATTCGAGTACAAGTTCAGTTAAGAACAAGTAGTGAAGGTAAATAACATAGTCAGACTTTTAAGTTTTAAATACTTGCCAGTAGTATAAACACGTTACAGTCAGACAATTTTGTTCTTTTCCTAACCGTACATTGTTAAGTCTACTCAAATCCATTTTTTAGTCTATTTTCATTAAAAATACGTATATTTAACTAAAAATGACATATCTTACGTAAAATAAAAATAAAAATTTCCTACACTCCAAATTCACGATATTATTTTCTTTGAGTAATTTTCTTATTTTTTCCCGCAAGTTTATTAAAACTGGGAGAAAATGCAAATGCATAAAATGACTATTTCAGCGGTTCACTCGAATGAATTATCATATATTTGGAAAGTTGGTGTAACAAATGAAATAATTTTCAGCGCAAGTGATAAAATTATATTCTGGACGGTGGAATGATGAGTAGGTGGAAAATGTAATTGACCTGATTAGGGAATTGTCTAATTAGTCTAGGACCTCGTCATCTCTTCTCATTTATATACTTAATTTAGGTGCTTCATCTAACCCTTGAATTTATTCTCCCCCCCCTCTCTCTTTCTCTCTTTATTTGTACCTACTATATATATATAGAGTGGGAAACGAAATGTGACTTTGCTTTTAGAAACACGCAAACTGCAAACCGAATCTTCCTAACGTAGATTGAGTTCGGATACACACGTGCGAACTCGGAACTAATTCTCATCCCTCTTTGGGAGGACATTTCCCCTCACAACTCCGAAATCCTTCGTTTCGCCAACAAGCCAATCGGCCTTCTCTCATTTCCGCGTTTCCTCTCTCACTCTCTTTCTCTCTCTATTTTTCTTTTCTCTCTCCATTTTGCTTTTCTCTTCCTCTCTCTTTCTCTCTACTATTTTTGTTCAACAAAATTCCCGGTCATTTCCCGATTTTTCCCGGTTTTTTTTTTCTCATCAAATATAAATTTATTTGATCTCGAACATAAATAAATCTACAAATGTCTTCCAAATTTATTAGCGTTTTTATGAATAATTAAATTCTTTTGACAAGTTTCTTTAAATTTTTTGAGAATAATATTTTTTTTAAATAATTTTAATTAAAAATTTGGAAAATTATTGAATTCATCAAAGAATTTTTTCAATTATTTAAAATAATCTTGTCTGTTCATAATTATAATTGAAAATTTTATTAATTCAATTTTATTTAAATATATTGATACGAATTGAATTTCTATAAAGAATTTTACTATTTCTAAAAGTAATTGAATACTCCCAAAGAATGTTATTACATATTTAAAAAAATAATTAAATGTTTGCGTAGAATTTTATTAAAATTTTTGAAAATAAATAAATTGTTTCAAAAAATTGTATATTAAAATGTCTAAAAAGATAATTGAATTTTTTCGAGAAATTACATTAAAATTCCATTGAAAATAATTGAATTCCTTACAAGAAAGTTCTTTATTTATAATTATAATTGAATTATCTTAAAGAATTTTAATAAAATTAAAAAATAATTAAATTCATTCGAGAAATTTGATTAAAAATTTATTAAAAATAATTGAATTTCTGACAATAATTTTATTTTTTATGAAAATATGATAATTAAATTTTTTCTAGTATACCTTAAAATTGTACTGAAAATAATTGAATTCCTGACAAGTATTTTATTTATGAAAATAATTCAATTCTTGTAATGAATTTTATTATATAATTGTATTGAAATTCTTTCAAGGAATTTAATTAAAATTGTATTTAAAAAAAATTAATTTCTTACAAAGAATTTTATTAAAATTTTTGAAAATAATTGAAATTCCGCTAAGAAATTTATTAAACTTTTCTAAAATAATTGAATTTCTACAAAGAATTTTATTAAAATTTTTGAAAATAATTGAATTGTTTGGAAGAATTTAATTACAATTTTTGAAAATAATTCAAAATTTGCAAAGAATTTTATTAATATTTTTTGAGGGATTGAAATTCCGCGAAGAATTTTATTAAAATTGTATTGAAATTCAATTTTTTTCGAAGAAGTTTATTAAAAACTTTTGAAAATAATTTAATTGTTTCGAAGAATTGTATTAAAATTTTTGAAAATAATAATTGAATTCCTATTGAGAATTTTAATAAAAATTGCAATAAAAAGTATTGAATTTTTGCAAAAAGCTTTTTTAGAATTTTATGGAAGTTTACGAAAATAATTGAATTCTTGTGAAGAATATTTTTTAAAAACAATATTCAAATGAAGTTAGTAAATCTGAAGAATTTTGCTATTTATAGAAATAATTGAATTCTTGCGAAGAAATTTTTTACAGTTTCTAGAAGTAATTGAATTTTTTCGACTAATTTTAATAAAGTTTCTAAGAATAATTACATTTTTCGAGGAATTCGATTAAAATTGTATTAAAAATAATTGAAATTATGCAATGAGTTTTACTATATTTATGAAAATAATTTGTATTGCGAGGAAATTTTGTAAAATAAAATCATAATTACGGTGACTAACTTCCCTTGATTATTTTTGAAAAATGTAAATAAAATTATTTAAAAGAATTTAACTATTTTTAATAGAATGTAAAGAAATTTTAATTATTTCAAAAATTTTAAATTATTTATTTATAAAAATTGAATTATCTTGAAAAAACAGAATTGAAAAATTTCAAAAATCTTATTTTTCAGAATTTTAAAAAAAAACTTGAAAATTCAATTTTTTAAAAAAAATTTCAGTATCTTTTTTTAAATTAACTAATAAAAATTTTAATTATTAATCTTCGCACAAAGAAACGTGAATTCATTAGAATGTGACTCTTTATAAAATTCAATTATTTATCAATTATTAAATTAAAATACTTTGAAAATTCGATTTTTTAAAAAGTTTTTAATGAAATTATTTAACAAATTAAATTAATTTCAGTTGAATTTCAAACTATTTCTATTAATTCGATAATTATTTTATAATTAATTTACATACTATATTTGAATCAGTGACTGACTTTTTACTATCAAATTAATTATTTTTAACTAATTGAAGTTCAGAGAACAGTATAAATATCTATAAAAATTGAAATAAAAAGCGATTTTTTTAAAACAAATTAAAATAATAAAACTTTTTTTAATTTGCTGAAAAAATTCCTGGCTTTTTCCTGGTTTTTTCTGGTCAATAAGTAAATTCCCGGCTATTTTCCGGTTTTCCCGGTTAGTAGACACTAACCGGAGAAAATAGAGAAAAAGAGATATTTTGTGTCTCTCTCTCTCTCTCTTTGTCTATATTCTCGATTTTGAGGGAATTTTGTCAGCAGTGAGATTTAAGTCTCGTTCGCATGTATAACGCGTCCCGTGAGCTACATTAACTCTCGAGGTAAACTATTTTATCCCAATGATTTTTGTTGAAACAAGAAAAACATCGTGACTTCATTTTCTCCACCTTCTAAAAGTAAAAAATTATCAAAGAAGTTCGAAATTAGATTCACACATTCGAAGAGAGGGACGAATGTATATACATAGAGAGACAAATATTATATTCATTAACTCGATGGCAATTAAGTCGCACTAATCAGAATTGACGTCAAGGCGTTCCACTTACATCCCACATTTAATATGGCAATTGAGAATATTTCCCCTCGTTAGTACATAAGGGTATTTGTCAGAAATGTCAGAATTCATGCGGTATTTCGAAATTTCACACAAGGTCGTATTCTATACGCCCCCTCCTTCCCAAAAAAAAGATAGCGTTTCAATACTATAATTAAAAAAGAAATTTTAAACTAATTTTAAAAAGAAATAAAAATTTTATTGAATTTATATAAAAGAATTTTTTAAATCAGCAAAATGTGTCAAATGAATTTTTTATTAATTAATTATTGGTAATTGATTCTATTAAGATTGACATTCGTAACTAAATTTCAATTTATTTTTTATAAAAAAATTTCTTTTTAAATTGAAAATCATTAAATTCTTGCAAAGTATTTTATCAAAATATTTTAAAAAATTTGAAATTAAATTATCTGGAAGAATTTTATTAAAAATTGTATTGAATAATTAATTATCTGAAAATAATTAATAAAATAAAAAAATATCTGAATAAAAATATCTAAATATCTGAAAAAATGGTATTATTCAGGAAAATAATTAAATTCCTGCGAAGAATTTTTCTATATTTATAAAAATAATTGAATTATTTCTAAGAATTTATAAAATTTTAGAAAATAATTAAATTCTCGTGAAATTTTATTAAAATTGTATAGGTATTGCAAATTAATTACTAATTAAATACAATAGATTGGTGAGAAAATAATAAATTAAGAATTATTTTAAAACTCACTTTTTTCCAGATTTAGTGTCTTTATTTACAATTTGACATATTTAAAGAAAATAGTTGTTTAAAATCTGCTTTTGGCATATTTAGAGAACTCACTTCAACTATATGTAACACTTTTACACATACAAGTTTGATGCTTTTTGACGCTCTGAATTTCGACACATTTTCTAAAGAATAAAAATAAAAATACTTGAAAGAAAACACTATTTTTTTCCAATGAAACTCTTCAAAAAAAAAAAAAAAAAAAAAAAAAAAAAAAACAATTCCGTTATTTCACATCATCGCTGTTATTTTAAAAATTGTAAAAATAAAACGTTTCATTAACAAAGTTTTCAAAGAAAGCTTTTTTATTTAAAAACAAACTTTCAATATTTCTCTCATGTCTCTCACCGAGTATATTGTTAATAAATAAACTTTGATACCACTAATTTTAAAATATAATAATATAAAAATATTAAAATACTATAAAAATACTATAAAAAAAATACTATTTTAATAAATTCGAGAATAAATTTAGGTATTAAATTTTATAATACTGAAAAATACCTAATAATTTATTGAGAATAAAAATATTTTTTCGTTATTTTAAAAAATTGTGATTAAATTCTTCCAAGTAATTCATTTATTTTTACAAATTTTTTAATAAACTTCTTCAAAAGAATGGAATTTTAATACAATTTAAATAAAATTCTTCTCGTAAATTCAATTCTTCCAAATAATTTTAATGAAATTCTTTGCAAAATTTTACTGATTTTTAAAAAGTTTTCCGCAAAAAATTCAATTATTTTCAAAAATTCAATTATTTTCAAAAATTCAATTATTGTCAATACAATTTTACTAAAATTTATCAAATAAATTCAATTACTCAAAAAAATTATGATAAAATGCTTTGTAAAAAACCAGTTATTTCAAATACAATTTTAATTAAATTTCTTGAAAGAATTGAATTAATTTTAAATATTCAAATAAAATGATTCAATTCTTTCAAAAAATTTTAATTCAAGTCATTATGAAAATTATTTTCAAATATTTAAGTAAAATTCTTCGTATTAATTCAATTATTAGCTGAAATTTTAAAAGATTCTTTACAAAAATTCAATTATTGTCAATGCAAATTTAATAAAATTTTTCAAATAAATTCAATTACTTAAAAAAATTATGATAAAATTCTTTGCAAAAAATCAGTTATTTTAAATATAATTTTAATTAAATTTCGTAAAAGAATTAAATTATTTTTTAATATTTCAATAAAATGATTCGCAGAAATTCAATTCTTTCAAAAAATTTTAATTCAATAAAATTCTTTCTGAAAATTCAATTATTTTAATTACAATTATAATTGAATTCCTCAAAATAATTAAATTATTTTTAAATATTTAAGTAAAATTCTTTGTAGAAATTCAATTATTTTCTAAAATTTCTAAAAATTCCTTGAAAGAATTCAATTATATTCAACATTTTTAATAAACTTCAATTACTCATTTATTTCAAAAATCTCTACACTAATTTTCATTATTATTTCAAATATTTTATTTTATTTAATTCAATTATTTTCAACATTTTTAAGAATTTTAATAAACTTATTTCTTGAAAGAATTTAATTTATTTCAAACCCATTTTAATAGAATTCTTCGCAGAATTTCAATTATTTTCAAAAATCTTAATAAAATTCTTCAAATAAATAATTTGGTAGACTTTGAGACAAATATATTTTTAATTAATTCAGAAGAAATTACAGTTGGTTCAAATAAATTTTTTTTTTTTGAATGTCAAAAAAAAAAATAATTGAACAAAAATATTTTCAAATTGCGACAGATATTTTTCACCTGAAGAGGATGCAGTTAATTCTCTTATTTAGTTATTTTTTCCGGAAGAAAATGATTTGTTCTTATATAAAATAATGAAATAAAAAATAATATAATTAAATAAAAAAATTAAACAAAAGAATTATACCTATAATTAAATTTAAAAAATAAATAAAATATTTAAATAAACATAAAATAATGAAATAAGCATAAGATAAAAAGTGAAATAATTACAGAATAATCTAGAGAAATGAGAAAATTTTATTGAGAAAGGATTGTAAAAAAATTGATTCGAATAAGAAGGAAAAAAAAAATAAAAGCGCTTCTTGCCTGAAGGAAATTGGTGTGAGAAATAAAACCCTATGCAAGTAAACTGCAGGCTCAAATTAAATATCTCGAAAAGTAAAACCTATATAAATACAAAACCGTCCTTGCAAATCCTCGAGTTCAATCTGTATTCGCAGTTTATCGTCCGACTCGGGATATTGGAGCCCTTTTATTGAGAAAATCTGTCGCTAAAAGCTCACGGCAAACGTGAATGACTCTCAGAATTTTCCGTTATTCACTAAAGCGTCAAAAGCGTATAACCTTTTGCTTAGAATGAAATCGAGACTTGTAAAATTTACCCCCTTTTCCCCTGGACAAAAAAAAAAAATAATTGTCCCATCTGAATAAAATTTTTTAAATTTTAACTCAAAATTATCTCTTTCCCTCAGTAATTATTTTCCCGCGCATTAATTATTTTTTCCTCTATATACATTTTACTTTTCATACATCATAAAATATATAATATTTGAAAAAGTAAAATTTTCTCTCTCCCATTTCTTCTCCTCACATTTCTTCAAATACGAAGTAAAGTAATATTTATTTTAAAAATGAAAAGTTACTGGCTTGAATAATATAAATATTCATGTAGACTTCTTTTTTATCTTCTTGTAAAATTTCAAAAGAGAACAACCAGTACATTACGAGACAAAAGACAACAATTAAGAATGGAAGTCATAAAAAGAAGAGCTCATTTCGCTAGAAAAAAAAAAAGAATTTTTTTTTCCCCTCCGTTTATGTTAATTATTACCCGTAGATATATAAAACCATTCTCATCAAGACAAACGCAAACTATTCCGAATTGTATTCAAGTAACTGTGAATTACTTGATTTAAAGTTTTGAAGTGCAACAAAATGATTTTCATTCAGCAGTAATTTTTGGATAAAATTTTATTTAAAAAAATTTTTTTTATTTTCTTTCTTCAAGTGGATGAAAAAAATTTTGTAAAAATATTACAAAACTCTTTTTCATTAGTAGAAAAATTATTCAGGTAAATTTTTCTTTTTGGAAAAGAATTTTAAGTGTATATATAGAAATCTCTAAAATAACGAGGATTCATCTCGCAATAAAAATAAATCTCTGCGTATTTTTTAGGTATTTAAAATTTTTCTCTCCAACTCATTTCATTGACAAAAAAGCTTTAAATATATATTTTTTCTAATTTTTAAAAAATAATTTTTTAAAATAAAAAAATATTTGTTTTAGTAAAGTGATATTTTTTTTTGATTATTGGAAGAAGAATAAATGAAACACTAGTTCCTTTTTGCAACGTTTCGATGTCTGGGTTCGACATCCTCTTCAGGACACTTTATAAAAAATATTTTTTGTAATCAAAATACTTTTTGAAATTAAAAAAAATATTTTTTTTTAATTAAAAAAATAGTTCTTTGTTAAATACTTTTTAAAATTCAAAAACTACATTTTTGTACTTTAAATAATGATTTAAATTCAAATTTTTTTTATTAAAAAAATTTTACTTTTAATTTAAAAAAAGATTTTTATGTATGTAATTTAAAAAATATTTTTTATAAATTATAAAATATTTTTATGAATTAAAAAAAAATTGTATAAAACATTTTTCTCTAAATATGTAATTTTTTTCAAGAAAGTCAGTGCAGGAAAGATTAAGAAACCCATTTAAAAAGTGCATTATAATGGATCGTAAAAATTTGTTTTAAAACCTTAAAATAGAAAATTGATTTTACTGTTTATTTTCACTACTCATAAAAAAAAATTGATGAATGTAAATTCAATTGGGTTAAAGAAATGCTGTCAAGAATTTTAGAAACATCCTCGGTCAGATATTTTCAATCTCCAATCATACTTGGTGAAAAATTCTTATGGGAATAAAATATATGGAACGAAAATACATATATAGGAAATTCCATCGAACCAAACGAGAACTGTATGAAATATTTCGAAATTTCTACATAGTCAATTCAGAAAAAAATTTTATTACTTTTTTTCTCTTTTGATTTTTTAATGATTATTTCGAATGCGTAGTTTAAAAATTATTACTATTGCAAAATAATAACAATAATAATAATAATTAAAAAAAAATAATAATAATATATGTATTAAAATAATAGTAATAATAATAATAACAATAATAATAATAATAATAATAATAATAATAATAATAATAATAATAATAATAATAATAATAATAATAATAATAATAATAATAATAATAATAATAATAATAATAATAATAATAATAATAATAATAATAATAGTAATAATAATAATAGTAATAATAATAAATTAAAATAAATTAAAATAATAACAAAATAAAATGACAAAATATTAAAAGAAAGTAAAATAAAAATTGTAAGAAAAAAGTAAAATAAGAAAACATTATTCACGGAGATAATAACAGAATTTTTTTTCATGTAAAAACGATAAAAATCGCAGAACGAGGAGGAAGTTTTTTTCATATAATAATATATGTAAAAAAAATTTTCGAAGATTAACAACTTTTGAGTGGAATTTCGATTTCGAGAGATGACTCTATATTTTATTCACTGATTTTATTGATTTCACTCGCTCTACTTGTTTGCTTTTTATAAATTATAAATGAAAAAAATACCCAGGATATGTCAGAGGAAAAAATTCTCCCGATATATAAACATCATAGAGAATAAAAAAAGTTTACTATTTTAAAAAATAAATTTTTAAATAAACAATTCCGATGTTAAATATTTTTATATCTAAAAAAAAAAGAAAAAGAAATGTATCAAAAACAGTTTTATCAATCTTTCAAAAATAACGATAGATTTTTTATTTTTTGAATAAAAAAAATTTAATTTCTAGTATTTGGTTATTTATTTTATTGACCCTCGCGAGATTCGAACTCGGGACCGAACACACTGTAGACCAGTACGCTATCCACTAAGCTACGTCACATTATTTTTCTATTAAAATTATTTTTTTTCTAATTGAAAGTTTTTTTTCGCTTACGGAATAAAAGTATTTAAGTATTTTTTTTTGTTATGAAACATTTTTCCTTCCAAACTGAAATAAAATTTCTAAACTGTTTATTTTTTGTATTTCGCGACAAAATTCACTCAAAATTCTCAATGGAAAAAAATAAACAAAAAAATGTTTTTTTTTTGTTTATTTTTTTCCATTGAGAATTTTGAAGAGTGAATTTTGTCGCGAAATACAAAAATAAACAGTTTAGAAATTTTATTTATTTATTCGAAATTCTCAATGGAAAAAAAGCAAAAAACAAAAAAACAAAAACATTTTTATAAAAAAATTTTTTTTTTAAATTTTTTTTTCCATTGAGAATTTTGAGTGAACAGAATCTTGAAATTGTGGTTAGTGTAAATGCACGTACCTACAATAACTAAAACATAAGTAAGAGTAAGACATCTCTAAAACAAACTCACTCTCTATTTACTCTAGAGAATTGCAAATGTCTCACGGCAATGGCTGCCTTTTGCAAATCGTCTCGAAACATTATTCAAAGGGCACGCATGACTGTTTTCGTTGGATTGAATTGCGGCAAAACGTACCGGCAAAGAGAATTCATGCGTTTCGAAATTTTCTGTCTGGAAAAATACTCTGAAAGAGGCACCCTCTTTTTCTCTCTCTTTTTCCAAAAAAAAAAAAAAAAAAAAGACGAAGATAATTTCCTCTGACACACATTTGACTTGAGTGACTTTTAAAGACATTCGCAAATCTCTTCCGAATCTTTCTCACTCCTTGTTCTTCTTTTTTTTTTTTAATGAAAAAAAAGAACGCGAATAATTCTCCAAATTCTAATATTAGTGAATCTTATATATTCCCTCATGGTTTTTCATTTGCAATAAAATGTGAAAGAGAAAATCTTCAATGAACAAAAATCGTGGTAAAATTTTCACGAATTATCAAGTACTATAAAAAGTTTAGTAATTAGGATCCACGGGTCTCAGTTGAAAAAGTTTTACAACTTTAGAAGTGCTACAGACCAATGAAAAGGTGCTGGGAAAACTCGGATAAGCGAAATTCGAGAAATTGAACTCCTTGTATGGTGGCTCTTATCCTCTCTCCCATTCTTTTTTTTTTGTTTTTTTTTTTTTTTGTACACAAGTATGGGAAACAAGAGCAAATCTCCTATATATATGTAGCAAGATTTAGTGTGTACTATGTGTACTATATAGTTTGGGTTTTATAGCGACCCTATGAATAACAAAAAAAAAGACAAAAATTTTCTATTCTTTCGGGCATATATAAACTTCTTTTCTCTTCTTTTCATCACATCAAGCCAAACAAGAAGACACGTAACGAATATTTTATAAAATAGGGAATATTTTTCTTTAATGAAATTTTGAATTTTGAAATTTTTCATCAGAATGAAAATGTTTTTTTAATGCAAAAAAAATAATTTTATGAGGTTTTCTATTCTTTATTGTAAGTGGAAAAAAACAACTTTTCTTTTCTTTTCTTTTCTTTTCTATGAAAATTCTAAGAGGAATCCTATTACAAAAGGAACGTACCCAACGTTCAAACGTTTCAATTAGGGACAAAAATATGTAACTTAAAATTTTTTAGATTTTTCAATCTTGACCCTTCGTGACCAGAATTTAAAAAAAATTGTTCATAAGTGTATATTTTGAACGTAAGTTAACAATTTTTAAATAAATTACCGAATTTAAAATTAAAATTTTTTTAAAATGTACTATTATTAAAATTTTGCAAATATTGCACCTAGAGAAAAGGTGTATTTGGCTCAGAACCAATTATTATTAATTATTATTCTTATTATTAACCAATTTGTTCCAAATAAATTTTATTTGGCTCAAATATTTTATTAATGTTTTGGAATTTTTATGTAAAATTAATCGCTAAATAATAAATAATAATTTTATTAGTTTTTCAAGAAATCAATTATTTAAAATATATTTTAAAATACAATATGAAGAAAAATTATTTATTTATTACATTTTTAGATTCAATTTATAATTAATCCGAAAATTGTCTTCCTTTATTTAAAAATTTAATTCTTATTCCCTATCATATCAGAGAGAAAATTCCAATAATTAATTTTATGAGTTTTTCAAGAATTCAATTATTTAAAATATATTTTAAAATACAATATGAAAAAAAATTATTCATTTATTATATTTTTAAATTTAATTTACAATCAGTCCAAAAATTGTCTTCCTTGATTTAAAAATTTAATTCTTATTCCCTATCGCAGAGAAAAATCCAATAATTAAAAACAAGCAATTTTTCATGAAAATGCAAATGCATTGCGGAAAATTTCATGAATTTTTTTTTTTTTTTGAAAGCTTATTTTCAGTTTCAATATAGTTTGAGAAAACCAGGAACTCGTGATCCCAGAGAGATTTTGCATGTTTGTCGGAATTACGAGAAACATTTCGAATAACGTAAAATATTAAATGTGCCGAGTTTCTGCGGATTTTGAGAGGTGTCGAAAGTTGGAGAGACCTCGCGGGGATTAAGTTATTCCTTATAATTATTTAATCTACTGACTTGGTTTGGCCTTTAAGGAAATGATATTTTTTTTGACATTTTTTTCTCTCTCTCTCTCTCTCTCTGTTTGAGAAGAGTCGAATTTGCATTATTCATATTTGTATGTTCAGTGCAGTTTCATTCCTGCAGTGCAAAAAACGGAAGAAGAATATAAGCGACGAAAACAAATTCCAGATGTTGAAACTCCAAATTTAGTCATTTATAAAAAATTGATTTATTTCGTCCTTGACCGGAATTATATTTTAGTTTCATAGAAGAAAAATGTGCGATTTATTTTTCTTTCTCGATTTATTGTTCTTCACTATAGTTGGATACACAATTTATAATTAGTTCACTTTTGCATTTTTCAAAAAATTTTCTCAATTATTTTCATAAATAAAAAAATTCTTTTAAATTCAATTATATTACAAAAATTTTTTAAATTCTCTTCAAAATTTCAATTATTTTCAAAAGTAATAAAATTCATCGCAGAATTTCAATTATGTTGAAAATTTTTTTTTTAAATTCTAGTCAAAATTCCAATTATTGTTATAAATAATAAAATTCTTCTCCAAAATAATTCAATTATTTTCAAAAATTTTAATAAAATTCTATTCCACAATTCAAATATTCTCAAAAATTTTAATAAAATCCTTCGTAAAAAATTTAATTATTTCCAAAATTTTTAATAAAATTCTTCGTAAAAATTCAATTATTTTCAAAAATTAAAAAAAATTCTCTTAAAAATATAATTAGGATTTAAAAAAAATTTTGATAAAATTCTGCGCAAATTGTTTTTAAATAATTTTTATAAATAATAAAATTCTTTTTAAAAATTCAATTATTTTCATAAATAAAAAACTCATTGTAGAAATTCAATTATATTAGAAAATTTTTTCAAATTCTCTTCAAAATTTCTATTATTTTTATAAATAATATTGAAATTCTTCTCCAAAATTCAATTTTTTTCAACAATTTTTATAAAATTCTTGGTAAAATTTCAATTATTTTCATAAATAATTAAATTCTTCTAAAAAATTCAATTATCTTCAAAAATTAAAAAAAGTAATTTTCAAAAATTCAATAATTTTTATAAATAATAAAAAAAATTCCAAAAGAATTTAATTATTTAAAAAAATTTTGAAAAAATTCTGCGCAAATTGTATATAATTATTTTATTATTATTATTTTTTATTTTTAATACAATTTTAATCAAATTCATCGAAAATTTTAATTATTCTTACAAATTTTATTAAATTTCTTTCGCAATAATTTAATTATTTTTATAAATAATAGATTTTTTACAGGGATTTAATTATTTTCATAAATAACAAAATTCTTTTAAATTCAATTATATTAAAAAACTAAAAAAATTCTCTTAAAAATTTCAATTATTTTTATAAATAATAAAATTCTTTTTATAGGAATTGCATTATTTTCATGAGTAATAAAACTCATCGCAGAATTTCAATTATGTTGGAAAATTTTTTAAAAAATTCTAATCAAAATTTCAAATATTGTTATAAATAATAAAATTCTTCTCCGAAATTCAATTATTTTCAAAAGTAATGAAATTCGTTGCAGAAATTCAATTATGTTGAAAATTTTTTTAAATTCAATTATCTTTATAAATAAAAAAAAAATTTCCAAAGGAATTTAATTACTTATTTAAAAAAAATTTTGATAAAATTCTGCACAAATTGTATTTAATTATTTTCATAAATAATTAAATTCTCTTTAGAAATTATTCAATTATTTTTAATACAATTTTAATCGAATTCCTCGAAAAATTTAATTATTTTTACAAATTTTATTAAAATTCTTCGAAAGAATTTAATTACTTAAAAATTTGTTGATAAAATTCTTTATGAGAATTTAAATTTCAAAAAACATTCAATTATTTAGAACTTTTTCAAAAATGATTTTTAAATAATTGATTTAATTAAGAATTTTATGTAAAAATTCTTAAAAATAATAATTATATTAAAATTTAACTAAAATTACTTATAAAGATAATAATTCTTTTAAATATTAACTGTTTTCCGTCAATTATTATTATTTATGATAAATTTAGAGAAGGAAATAAATTATAAAAATACTAATATTAATAATAATAATAATAAAAATAATTAAAAAAAAAAATTTCCCTCAATTAATAAAAATAATAGTTGATTAATAATGACATTAAATTTTTATATTTAATTTCTTTGTACTTTTTTTTTGCCATTTTAATAGTTAACAGACAAATGGAAATAAAATAATTCTCTTTAAAAATGAATGAAATTTATTGGAAATGTTCTCATTTTCGCACAAGTTGAAAATGAAAATTTGTTACTCTGTTGGAGTGGAGAGTATACATGTGAATGAACGGGCTTAAAAATATGAAAAGTTTTTAATCATATATGTACCGTTAAAAAAATTTTAAAGTACAACTTTTACCATCGATGTTAACTTGCAAGCTCAATGGTGGTTCTCTCTTTCTCTCTCTCTCACTCTGAAAAGGTACCAGTTAAGAGAAACTTGGCAGCTCGTTATGCACGGGTATTCCCCTTTCTTCCACCCCCTCCTTAGAAAGTATAAGTCTGTACATAAGCACGCGCCCTAATTACCAACGAATTACGCCTCCATCTATATATTTTCTTTCATCTTATCTTTTTTGTGAATCTGCTCATGTCGTCGGTGTTCGAGGAGGTAAAGGGATTTCTTTTCTTTTTTTTTTATAAATTTAAAACTTTTTAATTTGTAAATTGTAACATCAATTAGTTTCTTCATTGTGCGGAAATAATAATGAATGTGTACAATTTTTGTATATAAATTTTTATTTGCAATTTTAACTAGAAAAGTTTGAAAAATTATTCTATTCATTCATACAAAATATTTTTATAAAAAAACTTTTCATTAACAATAACAGGGTTGTCAGAAAAATTTATTTTGTTTCTCCCTGACTATTTGTTCTTGAATTCCAGAGAAAATTTTGTCTTTTTTCCTGACCATAAAGAATATTCTGATTTACTCTAACAATTATTAGATATTATTTAATAAATTATTGGATACTAAAAAAATGTTTAATAATTACATTTATTGAAGAATTTCTTTAATTGTAAAATTATTCAAAAACATTAATAACTTTTTTTTTAAATAAATATTTAATTATCATTTTTCAATAGGAATTAAAATTTTTCAAAACATTCAAATTCCAAACCTTTATGAAATTCAACAACTTACAGGAATATTTTATTATAAAACAGGAAGATATTCAAAAATAATTGAGAATTAAGAATTAATTTTTTAATTATTAGCAATAAATTTTAGATTTTCGTTTAGTTGAAAAAAAAAATATAAAAATTAGAAAATCTGTCCTGTGAGAATTTTTTTTATTTCATATATATAATTAAAATTCAAAGAGAAGAAAATTCCTTCATGATAAATTCGGTTTATAACATTGTATCCTCCTTGGAAATGAAGAATTTCCCTTTGCTCTATAAAACTTTGTATATATATATAAAATCTCATTAATTTGATCAATGAATCCTTATAAATATTCAAGAGGAAAAGAACAAGTCACGGAGGTAACGAGCGATGCGTAACGAACAATAATCCAATTCTTCAATCTTAAATAGAGCAAAAACAATACCTTAAAAACATGAAAGTATGAGCAGTCGCGTAATTTAGTTCCCCTTAAATCATTTACATGCGAAATTAGAGTATCTAGACGGGGATTTAAATATTTTGCAATATTATAAAGAGAGAGAGAGGAGAAAATCATGACATTGTTTTTGCTTCAGCAAAAAGGAAAATTTTTACTTTTTAGCATTCGTATTTGAAATTATTTATAGTAAAACGCAATTATTTATTAGGTAAAAATATTGTCAGGTATTTTTATTATTCAAAGTACTGTAAAAAATTAAATTTTTAGAATTCATAAGAAAATTCTGAATAATAACTTAAAAATTATTTAATGAATAATTTTACATTAAATAGTTCAAAATTAATTGAATTTTAAAAGAGTTGCGTTTACAATTTTCGTAAATAGATGAATTTCAAAAGGTTTTAATTTGAAATTTTAGAAAATCTCAATTTTTGAATAAATTTAATTAGAAAATTTAAAGAACTTAGTTTTTATATGGAAATATTTTAATAATTCAAATTTTTCTGAAATTAGTTAAATTTTTTAATATATATTTAATTAATTAGGTATTAAAAATAATGGATCTGTAGAAAAATTCTAGATAAAAACACTAATAAAAATTGAATTTTGGAAAAGTTACAAAATGATTGCAAAAATTCAATTATGTTCAAAAATTTTTAAAAAATTCTCGTTAAAATTTCAATTATTTTCAAAAGTAATAAAATTCTTCTCTGAAATTCAATTATTTTCAAAAAATTTAATAACATTTTTGGCAAAATATTAATTTTTCTTTAAAAATAATAAACTTCTTCTAAATTCAATTATTTTCCAAAAATTTTCTTTAATTCAATGATTTTCAATATCTACTGTTGTAATAAAAATTTTCCAAAAGAATTCAATTATTTAAATAAAATTTTCATAAAATTCTACGCAAACATTAAATTATTTTCATAAATAATAAATTTCTTTGCAATAATTTCAATTTTTTTCATAAATAATAAAATTGCTTAAAAACCTATATACATATTTAATTAATTATTAAAAATAATAAATTTATAAAAAAATTCTTATTCAAAAAACTAAAAAAAATTTATTTTTAGAGAAAAAGCTAGAAATGACTGCAGAAATTCAATTATTCTCAAAAGTAATAAAATTCTTCTCCAAAATTCAATTATTTTTACAATTTTTTATAAAATTCTTGGCAAAATTTTAATAAAATTCAATTATTTAAAAAAATTGATGATAAAATTCTTCGCAAACGTTTAATTATTTTCATATAAATAATAAAAATTTCATAAAAATTCACTCATTTGCCAAGTTTCTATAAATTTCTTCTCAATAATTCCATTATTTTCATGAGTAATATAATTTTTCATAGAAATTAAATTATTATGAAAGATTTTAATGAAATTCTTTGTAAAAATTCAATTATATTCAAAAATTAAAAAAAAAATTCTCGTCAAAATTTCAATTATTTTTAAAAGTAATAAAATTCTTCTCCAAAATTCAATTATTTTCAAAAATTTTAATAAAATTCTTAGCAAAATTTTCTAAAAAAAACTTAATTATTTAAAAAAAAATTTTGATAAAATTCTACCCAAACGTTTAATTATTTTCATAAACAATAAAAATTTCATTAAAAATTTCATTATTTGCTAAATGTTTATATATTTTTTCACAATAATTCCATTATTTTCATAAATAATATAATTTTTCACAAAAATTAAATAAAAAAATTAAATTAAATTAAAAAATTTATAAAAAATTCTTTAAATTCAATTATATTAAAAATTTTTTAAAATTCTCTTCAAAATTTCAATTATTTTTATAAATAATAAAATTCTTTTCCGATATTCAATTCTTTTCAACAATTTTTATAAAATTCTTATGGCAAAAATTCAATTATTTACTATAATTTTTTTATAAATTTCTTCTCTGTAATTCAATTCTTTTCATAGATAATAACATTTTTTTTACAAAGATTCAATTATTTTGAAAACAATTCGTCAAAAGAATTCAATTATTTAAAAATTTGCTAATAAAATTCTTTATGAGAATTCAATATTAAAAAACATTCAATTATTTAATAAATTATTTATTTTTGTATTTAAATAAAATGATTTTATCACTCAGACATCTTTAATTATTATTATAAATTATTCCTGTTTTATAATAAAATATTCGTCTAGGTTGTTGAATTTCAAAAAGGTTTGATTTTGAATGTTTTGAAAAATTTTAATTCTTACTGAAAAATAATAATAATTCTTTCTTTCTTGAATCGAAAATATATATTATTAATTAACAACGCACAGAAGGATAAAAATTATTTTAAAATAATAATTAAATATATTTATTTAAAAATGAAGTTATTGATGTTTTCGAATAATTTTGCAAATTAAAAAAATTCGCAATTAAATGTAATAGAACAGTTTTTATTTAAGTATGGAATCATTTTTACAATGAATCAGAATATTTTTTACGATCAGGGAAAAAGAGAATATGTTGTCTGGAAATCAGGGAAAAACAAAAATAAATTTTTGTGGTAACCCTTATTGTCATAGATAAATAGTTATTAGATAATAATCATTATTTGAATTAAATAAACTTTTTCTCTCAATGTAGAGAGTAATTCAATATAATTGACTGATTAAGGATTAAAATTTTTTCCGAATTTAAATGAACATTTTCGAGTGAATATTGGGAAAAAAATGCAATTAATAAAACTTGTCATAAATCGTCTATATACATATGACTTTTTGTGTGTGGACGGGAAAATCGAAACCATATAGATAATATCAGGTTATCACAATACATATATGTAGGTGTGGGTCGGGTTAGTCCTCACCCACCATCATTAGCATCGTATTATCACTATTATTGTGAGTTTTCATCATCATACGCTAATTTCTGGTGTCTGATTTACGCTTATCATAGCATTTCTAGAATGGCATGCGCTGAATGCTTTTGTCGAGTGATCGCTTTTGATGAATTTCATTTACATTTCATTTTGTGCATGCGAACAATATACATATATAACTATGCTGCAAATTTTCATTCAAGATGCATATAAATATCATTTCCCCGCACACACTCCTCAGAGAAATTTAATGATGTATTCAAATTTCAGGCTGTATTTTAATTTTTAATTTGAATCTTTAATTTCTTTTGGGAAATGTTTAATTTTGTCAATAGTTGATAATTGATATGTTTAGAATTTAGATATGTGATTTATTTGATAAGTACGGTATTTTTTTTTAATAATAAATTGTTTTAGTTTTTATTCTGCGTGTGGTTATTTGGATTTTTGATAACAATTGGAAAAAATATTACTACTTTTAATTTGTATTTTTGTAAAAAGAACTGGCATGAATTTTAAAGCTTCTAGTTAGTTGTACAAAAACTTTGTTGAAATTCGGTAAATATTGAAACAGAAAACAAATTCTGTTTATTTCAACTTTATGAAACTAAAAAATAGAAAAATATAGTAGAAAAATGTGAGGAAATATAATATTATTTCGAATAAATAAAGAAATGTGAGGATGATTTGTAGAAAATGATAATGATATGCAATTCAGTAGATGAATGAAGCAATTGACATTGATGAGTTTGATCAGTTTTAATTAAGGGTTAATTTGCAATAGTTAACCCTTGAAGCAATAGGGTTATTATGGTCATTACGATTAGTTTGCAATTTAGTTTTTGGAACTGCAAGATATACTCTGAAACATATATACACATGCATATGTATATATTGCACTACTGAGTTTCATGATTGATGGCACTGCCTCAAAGCACCTAATACATCATGTCTATACCTTTGCCTTTGCCTTTGCTGAATACTAAAACATCACGATTGCGATTCACACGATTCTGGTGAGAATGCACTTCTCTGAAACATACCTTCATACATATGAATCGGTCGTATGTCATATTTTGACAGATGAAGCTCAATTTTCAACCTGTAAAGAAGTGTCAAGCAATTGCAAAAAAAAAAGAAATCATTTTCTTCTTCTTCTTCTTTTTTGTCACACTTTAAACTTATTGAATACATAGCCGGAGGGAAAAAATTGTGCGTAATTCAGGGGGTTTCATAAAAAATATTAATTCCCCAAAAAATAATTCTGGAAATTTACTATAATTCTTGTAGAAATTGTATTGAATCGTTCTATAGTGAAATTCAGACTTCGCACTCGATAATTAATTTTAAAAAAGTAGCTATCAAAAAATTAAACTTGACGACCAAAAAAACTCGTTTTAGACACTTTACAAAACTGACAAAAATAATTCTATATTTTATTTTCCTGACTTTTTCCTAATTTTCATCAAAAATATTTACTTCTTTCTTATCCTACTGCTAATAAATTAAATTCCTGCAAAGAATTTTATTTTTCATGAAAGAATTTCATAATATGTGACGCTCCACGAGAAAAGGGACCTTATGACAAGAGTAAATAAGGTCCCTTTTCTCGTGGAGCGTCACATATTTATAAAAATAATTTAATTCTTGCGAAGAATTTTATAAAAATTCTTAAATAATTCATTTCTTTCGACTAATTTTATGCAAATTCTAATTTAAACAATTAAATTCCAGAGAAATTTTCATTAATCATAAAAAGAATTAAATTCTTACGAAGATTTTTACAACAAATTTTTTAAATAACTGAATTCTGTTTGGAAATTTTATGAAAATAGTAGATATTAAAAATCATTGATTTGCGAAAGATTTTTAAAAATAATTAAATTTTACAAAGAATTTTATTAAAATTTTTGACAATAATTGAATGTCTCTGTGGTATTTTATTAAATTTTCTTGAAAATAATTGAATTCCTAAAAAGCATTTTATTATTTATGAAAATAATTTAATTCTTGCGAACGATTTTATTGGAATTTTTTAAAATAATTGAATTTCCAAAAAGAAATTTATTACTTTTTAAAAATAAGTGAATTCTTATGATGAATATTGTTATTTATAAAAATAATTGAATTTTGTAAAGAATTTTATTAAAATGCCTCAAAATAATTGTATTTTCGGGAATAATTTTGTTATTCATCGTCATAATTGAATTCTTTCAAAGAATTATTTATGTAAATAATTGAATTTTTGGGAAGAATTAAATAAAAAAAAAAAAAAATAATTGAATTATTTCAAAAAAAATTTATTCAAATTTTATTTAAAATAATTGATTTCTTTCGAAAAATTTTATTAAAATGTTTGAAAATAATTGAATTCCTGTGAAAAATTCTAATATTTTCGTAAATAATTGAATTCTTCCAAAGAAAATAAAAAAAAATAATTTTTTGAATAATTGATTTTTCCGAGGAATTAAAATTAAATTTTTAAGAATAATAAATTACATTTCTCGAGCAATTCCTGTAAAATTGAATTAAAAATAATTGAAATCCTGCGATGAATTTTATTATTTATGCGCGAAAATAATTGAATTCCTGAGAAAAATTTTATTATTTATGAAAATAATTAAATTATTGCGAAAAATTTTAATAAAATGTTTAAAAAGAATTGAATTTCAGTTAAAAATTTTTGTTATTCTTGAAAATAATTGAATTCTTGCGAACAATTTCATTAGAATTTTTGAAAATAATATTGAATTTCCAAGAAGAAATTTATTACTTTTAAAAATAAATTAATTAAATTCCTGTGAAAAATTCTAAAATTTTTTGTAAATAATTGAATTTCTTCTAAAGAATTTAAAAAAAACATTTTTTTAAATTATTGATTTTTTCGAGGAATTGAAATTAAATTTTTAAAAATAATTACACATTTTTCGAGGAATTGAAATTAAATTTTTAAAAATTATTACACATTTTTCGAGCAATTCCTGTAAAAATTATATGAAAAACAATTGAAATCCTGCGATGAATTTTATTGTTTATAAAAATAATTGAATTGTTGCTAACAATTTTATGATAATTTTCAAAAATAATTAAATTCCTCAGAAGAATTTTATTATTTATGCGAAAATAATTTAATTTCTATGAAAAATTTTTGTTATTTTTGAAAATAATTGAATTCTTCATAACAATTTTATAAACGTTGTTTCAAATAATATTAATATAATTGATTTCTTGTTTATTTGTGAAAATAATTGAATTTTTTGATTAGTTCATTTAAAATAGTATTAAAAAAATATTGCAATTCTTCGACGAGTTTTAATATTTATATGAAAATAATTGAATTCTTGCTTGGAATTTTATCAAACATTTCTTTGAATAATTAAATTTCCATGAAAAATGTTATTATTAGTAAAAGCAATTGAATTATTGTGAAGAATTGCGTATAAAAATTTAGTTAAAAAATTGATTTTTCGATATTTTTTTGAAAACGCTATTGTAAATTAATTGAATTCCTGTGGAAATTTTATTATTTATAAAAATAATTGAATTTTGGATTTAATTTTTCTTTTTAAATAGTTGAATTCTTTTGCAAAATTTTATGAAGTTTTATGAAATGACCAATAATATTTCAGTAGTATTTCAACAGTATCAAATTTTAGACAAACTCTAAATTAAATACTAAAAAATCGTACGCGAACTGCTCATATAATAAGAGGCGCAACTATCGGGTTAATCCAATTTTACGATATCGCGATATTAATTTGGACCCACGAGAGGAAAGCGTAAAGTAAGCTCAAGTCGCGCTAAAGTATACACACACTCTCTCTCTCTCTTTCTTGGTTCAAAATGGTCTTACATTTTGATATCACACTTCAAGAGTCTGCGGGAGGAGAGCTTTTAGCCCAGAAGTCTGCTTGCATTAGATAGCGCAGCCAGTGCTTTCTTCTCAAGCACATATATTTTCACACATTTAACTTTGCTCGCTTACTAGCTGGCAAGTACAGGTGACTACATGAATAATAATATCCCCGGGAAAATCCTCCCCTCTATTTTTTTTAACCCCGCATTCCCCCCCACCCCTCAAGAGAAATGTCATGGGCCTATGAAAATTCACGAGTGCACCGAGCTCTATTGGAAATGTGCTTTACTCTTCCTTAGGGTATCAGAATAAACTTAAATCACTTTTCCTTATATATATATATACGCTTATACTTTTTCAAGTTTCTGAAAAAAATTATACTTCACCGAATTTAGTTTTTCATCGCTTGAAAATAAAAACTAATTTCGAAACTTTAAAATAAGTGCGCAGAAAGAGGAAATGAAGGTCTGCTTCATATTTTTAATTTCCTTTTGAAATGTTAATGAATTTCGCAATTTTTTTCTCTGTAATTCAAATTATAATACAATGTATAATTTGGATTATAATTATTAGCAATTTAATTATAACTCTCATTTGCAGTTTGAATTTAAATTATTTGCAATTTGAATTGTAATTTTCATTTCTAAATTGAGTTGCAATTATCATTTGCAAATTGATTTATATTTATCAATTTAAATTGCAAAAAGAATTTAAAATTACAATTACTTGCATTTTCAATTACATAATTATCATTTGCGAACTAAATTACAAATACTATCGATTTGAATTACAATTATCATTTAAAAATTATATTACAATTATTATTTGAAAATTAAATTACAATTTTCAATTATAAATAAAATTATTCGCAATTATCATTTACAAATTGATTTACAATTATTATTTCCCAATTTATATTTAAAATATCATTTGCAAATTCTATTGCAATTTTTATTTACAAATTGAATGGTAATTATTATTTGCAAACTGAATGCAATTATTTTATGCAAATTGAATTGCAATTATACTTTGCAAATTGATTTACATTTATTAATTTAAATTGCAATGAAAATTTGAATTACAATTAATGCAATTTCAATTACATTTATCATTTGCGAACTAAATTACAAATACTTTCAATTTGAATTACAATTATCATTTGAAAATTGAATTAAAATTATCATTTAAAAATTAAAATATGTACAATTATCATTTTAAAATTGAATTACAATTTTCAATTATAGTTACAATTATTTGCAATTATTATTTGCAAATTGAATTACAATTTATAATTTGAATACCCGTGTAGAAATCACCATGCTATGCCTAAAATGATTATTGGCCCTAGCTTGGACCTAACTTGGCAACCCCTTTTTATATATCCTAGGCTGGTCCTAACTTGGTACTAGCTAGGAGATCCAGTTATGACTTAGAAAAATTTTTAGGAAAATAAAGTGTCAAAATTGATACATGAAAAACATGTAAAAATTGATAAATATTCTCAATTAATATTTATAAAATTAATTGATAATCATATTTGTTTAAACAATTTATTGTTTGACATAAATCAGAAAATTATACAAATACTATAAAATAAAGTTAATTTATTAATTTATTAATTCAGCAATTGTTTAAACAAATAATTGTTATTTACTAACTTTTTACACAATCAACCTAGAAACTAGCAGTTTTTTCTAATTTTGCAATAAGTAAATACTCAGATTAGTTAATTGCAAAACTTTAAAAGACTACAAGTGTCTAGATGCTTTATTGTCTTAAGAATTAATAAATAACAACAATTTTTTGTTTAAACAAATGCTGAATTGTTAAAATTATAAATTATCTTCATATTTCACTACTCAAGTGTAATAATCGCGAAGTTAGATAAAAAACTGCAAATTTTTAAGTAATTTGTTACAAAAGTTAATAAAACAGCAAAATTTATTTATTTATTTAAACAGATACATACTGCAATATAATTATCATTAGTAAAATATATTTCTAATTTCGTTCGCTGATTTTAAGTTTCGTTTAAGTTGGTGCTAAACACTAAGAGATATTGCAATTCGAATGTGGGCTGACCCACCCAGGTCCAACCCAGGACCTACCTGGGCTTCCTAGTTTCATTAGCAAAAATTTCTAAGTCCAAGTCTAAAAAAATTTTTGCAACAAAAAATTAATGCTTAAAATGATTTAGAATAATGAAAAACTTGTTTTTAACATAAATTTTTTTGACATTTTTTTAAAAAGTGGATTACCCGCTTAATTAATTAGGAAAAATTTCCAAGTCCAAAAGACGAATATTTTTTTTAGACCAAGAAATTAATGTTAAAAATGATTGAGAACAATGAAAAACCTGTTTTTAACGAAAATGTATAGATATTTTTTTTCTTGATATAATATAAAAATATTAATTTTTGAATTTTTATATTTGGATATTATTTTATTATTATTGTTGTTGTTAAACTATTTTTTTTATTTATTATTGTGTATTAGTGTCAATAATTACTATATTGAATCATCAAAAGCAAGTCCACAAGTCACTGACAATAAAAATTTTGATCTCAACTAGTTTCATTAGCATAGTGGTTAGGGCGTTAGTCTCGTAGTCCGTAGGTCGTAGGTTCGATTCCCGCGTGCGTTAGATTTTATTTACTTCTTAGGTTTGCGTTTATTCCGATTTTTCTGCATTGTATTCGTATAAGTATGCAATTTAATGATTATATATACTGTAAAATAATTTAATTAACAAATTTCTAATTTTTTTATAATTTTTAATGTATATATTAGAGGAATATATATTAATCTCTACATATACTAACATTATTTATGAATTCGCTTTTGGTCATCACTTAATTGAAAAAAATAATAATTAATTAAAACTAATACTTATTATTAATAATTTAGGTTATTTCTTTAACAAATATTATTAACTAATTAAAATTATAATGAAATAGAAAATACTGTCTGAGATGGTCCTTTCTAGGTCCTAAAATGGACCCATAAACTGGTCCTAACTAGGCTCCCAAGTTAGGACCAGGCTAGAATCGCATCACCACCCATTGTTGGTCCAACCTACACTGCCAACCTAGGACCAAGCTATTAACAGGGCAAAATAGGTAGGACCTGGCTAGGACCAATTTTCATTTTCCACACGGGTAACTATTTTATTTAGCAAATTGAATTGTAATTATAGTTACAATTGGAATTTCTATTATCATTTGAAAATGGAATTAAAATTAATAATTTGAATTGTAATTATTATTTGCAAACTGAATTACAATTACTATCAATTTAAACTACAATTATCATTTGCAAATTTGAATTATAATATATAATTTGAATAACTATTATAATTTTCAATTTGATTTTAAAATTACTTACAATTGGAATTGCAATTATCATTTACAAATTGAATTATAATTCTATTCAATTTTCAATTTGCTTTATAATTAGAAATTTAATTGCAATTATTATTTGCAAATTAAATTATAATTATTTTCAATAAAAAATTATCATTATTATTTGAGTTACAATTTGTATTTTGAATTATAATTTGAATTGAACTTATCATTTTCAAATTATATTGCAATTCAATTTGCAAAAGATAATTGCAATTTAATTCAATTTCAATTTTATTATTAAGTGCAAACTGGACAACAATTTTCAACTTGAATTATAAATTTGCAATTTGAATTATAATTAGTTTTAGATTGTATTGAAATTATTATTTGCAATTTAAAGAAAAATTATAATTAGCAAATTGATATTTAATTTTCAATGTTAAATTAAAGTGACAATTTGCAATTTGATGAACAATTATTATTACCAAATTGATACATAATTTTTAATTTAAATTACAGTCATAATTTGCATTTTTAATTATAATTTGAATTGTAATTATCATTTTCAAATTAAACTCCAATTATCGTTTGTAAATGAAATTACAATTTTTTTAAAATTTCAATTTTCAATTATCTTTTGCAAATTTAATTGCAATTTTCAATTTGAATTGTAATTATTACTGTTTAATTTTAATTCAAATTGAAAATAATAATTATAATTCAATTTGCAAATTGATTTGCAATTTTATTATTAAGTGCAAATTGGACAACAATTTTTAATTTGAATTATAAATTTGCAATTTGAATTACAATTAGTCTCAAATTAAATTGTAATTATTATTTGTAATTTAAATTACAATTATTAGTTTCAGATTGAATTGCAATTGTTATTTCTAATTTAAAGCAAAATCACATTATCTAAATTAAAATTAAAAGTTTTGATATTCTACAACTATTTCTAAATATTTCCTAATAATAAAAAAAAGAATATTTTTTTCTGTTCGAACACTTTGATTGGCGGTGGTTTGGAATTTTTTTTCCAGTTCATTTTGATATTTCGCGTATCAGGGAAAAAGGAATCACGTTTACTTTACGTTCTCCTCAGTGGCAGGTGGTCACAAAGTGTCGCCGCACAGAAAGCTGCTTTCGAGAGGTCCGTACAGTCTTTAAAAGCTCGGCTCGAGTCAACAAACCTACTGAACCTTCGGTACAAAAACAGGGCATCTCAAATATTTGACTAAAGATTGACCACCTTCATGTCACGTAGATGGCAATCTTTTAAAATTCACTATCACGATCTCACACAAGAAATTCCAAGATTAAAATTATCTCGTCCCTCATTTTGCGCCTGCAGTCGCGTTACTCTTTTAATTTATTCAAAATTTCCTCCAATATCACTTTATTAATTATTCTTGCAAAAAAAAAATACTAACAAATTTAAAAAAATAATAAATATTAAAATTCTAATAAATTAACAAAAAATAACAAATATTAGAAAAAACAAATACTACCAAATTATTAATAATATTAATTTTTTTTATTATTATTGTAATTATTAAATCTCTTGAAACTGATTTCTTGTTTTCAAAAAATACATTTTTATTACAATTCCCTTTATTGAAACTGAAATTTCTGAATGGATGTTTTTTTGTTTTATCAATTTTGCTACAAAGAGATGATAATAATAACAATTTGAATAACAATATTGTTCTTCAAAATTTTCCATATTATTTCTGTATACAGCAAAAAGTTGATAAAACAAAAAAAGAATTTCCATTTTAAAAAAAGAAAATTACAGTACATATTTCAATTTTTTTTTTATTTTTGAAAAATACTTTTTTGAATTACAGTTAAATATTCTTGCTTTTGCTACTCGGACTACAGGTGATGTTCGATTTTTGGGGAAACAGTGAATTCAACATTGTTTTGTTACTTTTATACAATATTACTATTGTACGAGTATCGACTATCCAAACGAATCGCAAATAAACACGATTACGGTCAGTTTGTCGGTCCAACGAACAAATATTGCAATGTCTGAAAAACCCTCGACTGTATACGAATGCGAGCGTTACTTCAATTTTTTTTTCTCGCTTTTCTGATTCGCAGTAATGTACCGGGAAAATATCATTTTTCACCATCGCAAACGAGACAGTTTTCAAATATTATATATAGATTTTGACAATATGATTTAGAAAAATTGATAAAAAAAACATTTTTCTCTTTTCTGACAATACAAAAATTGTTTTTCTTCTAACAATAATAATTTTTTCTTCGTAATAATATTTTTTCTTGACTAAAAAAAATTGATTTTTCTATAACAATGACAATTTTTTTGTCTGACAATAAAAATTATTTTTGGAAAAAAAAATTTACCACACAAGGAAAAATACATTTTTATACCGTCTTCTTTTTGTTGAAATATTAAACCTGAAACTGAATTTTTCCAGGTTTTTAAAACGAAAATTATTCGAAAACATCAATAACTTCATTTGTAAATAAATATTTAAAAAAAAATGTGTAATTAAATTCGTTGTAAGAATTTAATCATTTTCATAAATAATAAAATTCTTCACAGGATTTCAATATTATTTTTAATACAATTTTAAGTAAATTTTTCGAAAAATGTAATTATTTTCAAAAATTTTATTAAAATTCTTCGAAAGAATTCAATTATCAATTATTTCTAATAATTTTTGCAAAAGTTCCTTGAGAATTTCTAAATCTATTTGATTACAATTCAATTTTACATAAAATTTCGATTATTAGAAAATTCTTCAATTAAATATATCAGAAATGAAAAACTTCAAATTTAAAAAAAAAAATTTCATTAAACTTATTGAGAATAATTAATTCTACAGAATTGTTAATTAAAAGCATGAAAAGTTCAAATTTTCAAAGACTTTAATTTGAAATTCATTTTTAAATCAATATTCATTAGAAAATTCTACGAGACTCCCTAAAAAAAATTTCCAGGTTTTCCAGGTTAATAATTAATTTATAAATAAGTAAATAAATAGATTTGAAGAAAACAAAAATTTTTTTTAGAACATTTTTTTAGACACTGACCAAAAGATTGTCACACTTATGAAAAAGAAATAACTTGACTATAAATAAATGGTTATAATAAATACGAATAAAAGCTCTATAATGCTATTTATTAGCAAAATTTATATTTAGCTAAAAAGATTTATCATCGCTTTAAGCAGTAAGATAAGTATACCTATGCACTTAAAGTGGAATTGATCGATTTATAACCTTTCTTAAAATAAGTGTCTCTGACCATCTAATATTAATTTCATATCACAAGTGACTATATTTCTTCACAGTTTATAATATTCAACAAACAGAATAATTGACCATAGAATTATTTCTGTTACATTATTTTTAAACGAGCAGAGAATGATGCTCTGAAATTCCGGAATAAATATAATTTTAAATAAAAATAATTTACAAATTTACTTTTGTATTCTACGTCTCAAAATTATTTCTGACTGTTCTGATAGGAAACAAAATTTTTAGATGAAAGAAATCGAAAAATATGATACAAGTTAGCAAGGACAGTAAAAAATCTGGGTCAGAAATAATTTTGAGACGTAGAATAAAAATTTTTGTAAAAACGCTGTTTTTATTTGAAAATTTTAAGAATTTTACTATATTCAAATTAAATTGCTGTAAAAATTAGTAAGCTTTACTTGGGAAAATTTACTTTATAAATAGTAAAAATAATATTCTCAAAATTAGAAACGTGTCTTGTTAATGATGCAAATTTTTTTTTTAATTTTAAAATAACTTTCATGCGATTCTATAATAAAATTACTAAATTGAATTCCTACTTCGTTATGTATAGAATTTCCGAAAATAATTGTTCCAAACAAAAATGTTAATATAAACTCCCATTAAAAAGTGATGACCCACATGTGAAAATAAAATTATTTTACTTCAATTTGCAGTTTATTTAAAGCAAATACATAATTTCGAAAGTATCGTTTAATCCAGCAATGACAAGTATATCACTTATTACAACTTCTATAAATTGTATATTAGATTTTACAAAAATAATTTCTTGTTAAAATTGTGTACAAGACAAACATTTTTCTTATGTTTATTTTTCCACATTATTATGAATTTCCTTAAAGTAATTTGATAGCTCAAATGAATGAAATAAAATAAAATGTCAATTTTTTTGTTCAAACCTTTTTAAAAATTCACTGAAAATTAAGGAGTGTTTTTTTAATTTAAAATTAGATTTTTTTTTAATTTAATAACACGGACGTTAGTTTATTCTATGAATTTTTATACATCACTAATTTTTAAATTAACAAAACTTATTTTTAAAACAATTTAACTTAATTAATTGTACATTAATGTTCAAAAATCATACACTGAAAAAAAATTAATTAATCAAATTTTTTAATCAAATAACCGATTACTTGACTATTATCAATTAGATATTTACTTGAATCAAATAATTTTTACTTGACTCTATTATTTTTAAATTTGTAAAAAATTAAGCCCGCAATCTTCCTTTAATGGCAGTTCATTCAAAAAAATTAGTTATAAGCTTGCAATGTATAAAATATAAATGTAAACTTTGTCTTACAGACGAGTATTTTTAATAAAATATAAGGTAAAATTGCTCGTCTGTAAGATTAAGTTTATTTATTCATTTATTTAAATATTTGAAGTTCCTACCGCTGAGATGCACTCCAAGGAACATTTATAAGGTATAAATTTTATAGATGTCATGAAAATGTAAAAAAAACAATAGTTCAAAAATAAAAACTAAAAACAGCAGTTATATTTGAAAATAATTGAATTTTAGAGAAAAAGTTGTAAATAATTGCAAAAAATCAATTATTTTCAAAATGCCAATTATTTTCAAAAGTAATAAAATTCTTCTCCAAAATTCAATTATTTTCAAAAATTTTAATAAAACTCTTAGCAAAATTATCTAAAAAAATTTAATTATTTAAAAAAATTTTTCATAAAATTCTATGCAAGCATTTAATTATTTTCATAAATAATAATAATTTCACAGAAATTCACCTATTTGACAAGTTTTTATAAATTTCTTCGCAATAATTCCATTATTTTCATAATTAATATAATTATTCACAGAAATTAAATTATTTTAAAAGATTTTAATCAAATTCTTCGTAAAAATTCAATTATGTTCAATAATTTAAAGAAATTCTTGTAAAATTTTTAATTATCGTTAAGAATTATGAAATTCTTGTCAAAATTTCAATTATTTTTAAAAACTTTCCTCAATTCAATGATTTTTAATAACTACTACTTGAATAAAAATTCTTAAAAGAATTTATAATTACTTTAAAAAAAGTTTAATAAAATTCTACGCAAACATTTAATTATTTTCATAAATAATAAAAATTTCACAGGAATTCAATTATTTACAAATTATTTTCATATATTATTCAATTATTTTCATAAATAATAAAACTCAATAAATCAAATTATGTTTAAAAATTTACAAAATTTCTCGTCAAAATTTCAATTATCTTTATAAATAATAAAATCTTTCTCCGAAATTCAATTATTTTCAAAACTTTTAATAAAATTTTTGGCAAAATATTAATTTTTCTTTAAAAATAATAAACTTCTTCTCCTAAATTCAATTATTTTCCAAAAATTTTCTTTAATTCAATGATTTTCAATATCTATTGTTGTAATAAAAATATTCCAAAAGAATTCAATTATTTAAATAAAATTTTCATAAAATTCTACGCAAACATTAAATTATTTTCATAAATAATAAATTTCTTCGCAATAATTTCAATTTTTTTCATAAATAATAAAATTGCTTGAAAACCTATACATATTTAATTAATTATTAAAAGTAATAAATTTATAAAAAAATTCTCGTTCAAAAAACTAAAAAAAATTTATTTTTAGAGAAAAAGCTAGAAATGATTGCAGAAATTCAATTATTTTCAAAAGTAATAAAATTCTTCTCCAAAATTCAATTATTTTTACAATTTTTTATAAAATTCTTGGCAAAATTTTAATAAAATTCAATTATTTAAAAAAATTGATGATAAAATTCTTCGCAAACGTTTAATTATTTTCATATAAATAATAAAAATTTCATAAAAATTCAATTATTTGCTAAGTTTCTATAAATTTCTTCTCAATAATTCCATTATTTTCATGAGTAATATAATTTTTCATAGAAATTAAATTATTATGAAAGATTTTAATTTCTCCGAAATTCAATTATTTTCAAAACTTTTAATAAAATTCTTGGCAGAATTTCAATTATTAATTGAATATTAATATTAATTATTATTATTATTTCAACTATTATACAATTTTCATTAAATTTCTTGAAAAGTGCAATTATTCTTAAAAATTTTATTAAAATTTGTCAAGAGAATTCAATTATTTAAAAATTTGTTGATAAAATTCTTTATGAAAATTCAATTTTAAGAAACATTTAATTGTTTAATAAAATATTTATTTTTATTAGTTAAATAATTGAATTCTCGTAGAATTTTCTAATAAATATTTATTTAAAAATGAATTTTAAATGAAAATCTTTGAAAATTTGAACTTTTTATACTTTTAATTAAGAATTCTATAGAATTAATTTTTCTCAATAAGTTTAATGGAATTTTTTTTTTAATTATTTGAAGTTTTTGATTTATAATATATTTAATTGAAGAATGTCTGAATAATCAAAATTTGGTAAAATTAAATTCTAAACAAAAGAATTTTAAAATTCACAAAGAACTTTTTCAATTATAGTGAAGGAACTATAATCACTATAATTACTACATAATCACTATAATTACTATTTCTCGGACGTAAAAGATTGATTAATAACTTTTTCAAAAATTATATTAAAAAATTGACTTAAAGAAGAATTTGTGTTGAAAATTCTAGCAATGAATAATCGTAATGATGAAAATAATTTTTGAATAAGTTACAGTAACAAAGTAGCAAGTTTTAATAATAAAAAAAGATTGATATCTTAGGAACTTTGCTTAATATTTTACAAATTACAGAAAAAAAACACTATTTTTAATTTTCCAAATAGCAAAGATTGTGATATCTCAGCAACTTTGCTATCAGAGATCCCTAATCACTGTGTCAACGGAGTAGCAAAAAATAACTGTGTCAATTAAAGGGTTGAAAAAGCAAAAAAAAAAAATCCTCCCTCGTTCATTTGAAAGTTCAAAACTTTAGGGACATCTTATTGCAAGATAAAATAATAATAAAAAAAAATTTATTTTATCTTCAAGTATTTATGACGAAACTTCATGAATTCAATATACAGTATTGATCCTATTTTCTAATAAAAAAAAAAGAAAAAACAGGATAAAATATTGAAAAGAATTGGAAGAAGTTTGTTTTATGAAAATTCAAACTTATATCTATATATATTTGTTGACTGATGATAATGAGAAAGTATCGTGTTGAGGAAGTGAACGTGAAACGAGCGTTTTTATAAGAATATGCAAACTGAAGTAATAAAGGAACTACATCCGATATTGAATTTCAATTAGTTTGAGGAATACGAAGCTTTATGAAATTCTAATTTGCTTACTATATATTATATACAGGTATATATATATATAGTGAGCGTGAAATGTACGATGACAACATTCATCAATTGGTCCATTATCGGAATCGATATTAAGATGCACCAATCCGATATGAGGTATAGTGATTGACTGCAGGCGAATAACTAATCAGGGCAAAATGTCGTTTTGTGTACATTGTCCGCATGGACGAACTCATCTCCAAATGATGATCAACGTAAACGCGTATAGTGCAGATATATGCAAGCACATTTTGTAAGGGCTCGTCTGTGGATATAGTAAGCTTTACACACTGTATGTCTCCTGACCGCACTTTCTGTTTAAACTTCCATTCCTCTCTTGCTCTCTCTCCTGCTCTCTCTCTCTCTCTATACTTGACATAATGTTCCATATAAATTGGAAAATTTTTAATTCCCCCATTTTTAGAGGGGAGAGTTATCAAAAAAATAGTTATGATAATAATCTCCAAGTTTTGTTTTGAAAAAAACTAATTTTATTGTGTTTGGCATCATAAGATGTAAAAATGAGATAAAATACTTGACATTTCATGTTGTGTGTGAACCACAAGTTTTTTTTTGTCTTAAGACAAAAAAAATTAGAAATTAAAGAAGAAAATCTAAAGAATTCTTTATTCGTTTCTAACTTTAAATTTCAAGAATAACGCATTTTTTAATTTTAAATCCGTTGACAGGGTTGTCACAAAAATTTATATAATTTTCTTTTTTCCTGATTTTCAGACAAAATTTTGACTTTTTCCCTGACCCTAAAGAACTCTCTAAATTTAAATTAGTAAAAATTTTTTCTAATTTGAATGACTTTTTGCTTTTAAATTAGTAAATTTTTTACTGATAAATAGTAATTTCTACTAATTTAATAGAAAAGATTACTAATTTAAAAGCAAAAAAGTCAGTCACTAATTCAAATTAGTAAACTTTTTTCCTAACTCAAATAATTTAGAGAATTTATGTAATTTTTAAAAAAATATTCTATTACATTTATTTACGAATTTTTTTATTATAAAATTATTCCAAAACATCAGTAACTTATTTTTTAAATAATTATAATTTAATCATTACTATTCCATAGGAATTAAGATTTTCAAAAAATTTCAAATTCAAACTTTTATGAAATTTTAACGACTTATAAGAATATTATTACTTATTTTATTATTAAAAAACATGAAAAAATCATTATTTCATTTTATAAGAAATATTTTTATTATATATAACTTTTTTAAAATTATTTTCATCATTTTGATTCAATTATTATTTTCTAGAAATTTTACTCTAAATTCTTCTTTAAATCTATTATTTAAAAAAAATTTTGAACAATTTCTTTGAGAATTTTCAAATTTATTTGTTTACAATTAAATTATTATCTACAATTTTAAATGAAATTCATTTTTAAATCAATTTTTATTAGAGAATTTTACGTAAATTCAATTATTTAAATACAAAAATAAATAATTTATTGAATAATTGAATGTTTCTTAAAACAGAATTCTTATAAAGAATTTTATCAACAAATTTTTAAATAATTGAATTCTTTCGACGAATTTTAATAAAGTTTTTAAGAATAATTACATTTTTCGAGAAATTCGATTTAAATTTTATTAAAAATAATTTACTTTCTAAAGAGAATTTAATTATTTATGAAAATAATTAAATATTTAAGTAGAATTTTATAAAAAATTTTTGAAAATAATCGAAATTCTGACAAGAATTTTATTAAAATTTTGAAAATAATTTAATATCGGAGAAGAATTTTATTGTTTATAAAGATAATTGAATTTTTGACGATAATTTTTTAAAATTGATTCAATTGTTTCGAAATTTATTAAAATTGTACTCATGAAATCTAAAAATAATTATTGAATTTTAATAAAGAATTTTATTAAAGTTATGTACTATAAATAATTGAAGTCCTTACAAGAATTTTATTATTTATGAAAATAATTGAATTTTAAAGATGAATTTCATTAAAATCTTTTAAAATAATTGAATTCTTTTGGAAAATTTTATTAAAATATTGAATATTGAAAATCATTGAATTGTGGGAAATTTTCGAAAATAAATTAAATTTTGCCAAGAATTTTATTAAAACTTTTGAAAATAATTGAATTTCCAAGAAGAATTTTATTATTTATGAAAATCATTGAATTCCTAAAAAGAATTTTAATGTCTATGAAAAAATTGAATTATTGCGAATTGAATTCCTGTGAAATTTTTATTATTTATGAAAATAATATTGAGTCTTTCTGTAGAATTAAATTAATAATAATAATAATAATAATAATAATAATAATAATAATAATAATAATAATAATAATAATAATAATAATAATAATAATAATAATAATAATAATAATAATAATAATAATATAATAATAATAATAATAATAATAATAATAATAATAATAATAATAATAATAATAATAATAATAATAATAATAATAATAATAATAATAATAATAATAATAATAATAATAATAATAATAATAATAATAATAATAATAATAATAATAATAATAATAATAATAAAATAATAATAATAATAATAATAATAATAATAATAATAATAATAATAATAATAATAATAATAATAATAATAATAATAATAATAATAATAATAATAATAATAATAATAATAATAATAATAATAATAATAATAATAATAATAATAATAATAATAATAATAATAATAATAATAATAATAATAATAATAATAATATAATAATAATATAATAATAATAATAATAATAATAATAATAATAATAATAATAATAATTAATAATAATAATAATTATTATTAAATTTTTACACTAATTCATTGAATTGAGAAAATTTTTTGAAAATAATTGAAATTTTGTGAAGAATTTTAATAAAATTTTTAGAAATAATTGAATTTCTGCAAAGAATTTGCTACTTATAAAGCTAATAATTGGAATCTTGAGTCTTAACAAGAATTTTTTAAAATTTTCGATTATAATTGAATTTCTGCAAAGAATTTTATTGAAACATTTAAGTAAAATTATTCGTTAAATTAAATTAAAATTTCTAGTTCATTCCAATCAATTTCCACTTATTTCCAAAGAAATATAAAAATATAATAATATTTAGAGTGCTTTTTACTGAATTTTTATTTAACGTAAACTTTTATCTTACCAAACTGTTAAAAAAAATTTTTAGTTAAAAATTGTTAAATGAAACTTTTTTCTAAAAAAATTTTCGTTTCAAATATTTCACTCAGAGATAAGAACTTAAATGTAAAGCAAAAAATAATAAAAAAAATATAACGAAAAATAAATAAAAATCAGTATTAACAATAATAATAACAATAATATCAATAATAATGATGAAAATAATAATAAAACGACAAAATGCTGATGTTTTTTTTATCAAACGAAAGTTATTTTCAATTCCGCCGCCACCGAATCAATTTAAAAACAATTAGCACTTAATTTTCCAACAAAGTCACGTAAATTATTGCAGAATTTTTATAATTACCGATAAATATCTTATCAAATTTGCAAATTTAATCACATACACACGATAACGAATTTTAAACAATAACAATAACAAACTAAACAACTTGTTAAATTGAAAACTAAAAAAGAAAATAATATTTTATTTTCCCTTTGCAACATGATCTCTGATGATAAAAAAAAAGAAAACAGTATTTATGAATTCTGCAATTTTTTTTCGCAGCTCGCGTTTGTCACGCAGAATTCAGGAAATGAAGAATTGTACGCGATGGTATGATTTCAAAAAAAAAAAAAAAAAAAAACCCCTCCCTAGAGTGGCATCGTGTAGAGCCACACACAGCGTACAACACTTTTGTAACATGGAAATTTTGCGTTGAAAATTCCAATTCGTGATTCGTTATCATCGTTTCGAGAATACGTTGATTTGATTACGTGTAAAATTGCATAAATCGCACGTGAGTTCAATATTGTATTCTCCGTGAATTTGACAAGAAATTATTTAGTAACAAAATCGTATACAATTTACAATTTGAAAAGGAGAGCGTGTGTATGGACGCGTGTCACGCGTCATTTCCGAAATCATTCGAGAATTACAAATGTGCAAACTGTCGAAATGACAAACGCAGATTTAAATTTATTTATACGGAATAATTTTTTTTAATTTTTAATTTAATTTTTTTTTAATTTAACTAAATAAATTATACAGAGTGTATTCTTCCTTTAAATTTAAATACCCGCAATTTAATTTAAATGTGGCTACACTAATTACGTAATTTAAAATTTAAATGTATAATTTACTTTAAAAGTTTAATTTTATTATTATAACAAAATAATGCAGAGAAGGAAAATTTGAATAACAATTAAAAATTCAAGTATATAAGGAAGGAAGATGAATATATTAACCAAAAAAATAATATTTAATTTTTAAATATTTTTTTAATGCTATTCTTTTTTAAATACTATTTTTTTTAATATTATTATTTTTTTAATTAAAAAGCAAAACATTTAAAAGAGGTAAAATATTTTTCATTTTGAATTTTTGTAATTTAATTATAAAATATTGTCATTTAAAATATATTTATATTTTTAATAAAGTTTTAATTTGAAAGCTTGAGTGAATAAGAAAAGTGGTCGGCGTAATTGATGGGAAGTTTCTTTTTTCGTAATTTCCTCTCGAGGGAAATGCAATTCGTTTAGATTTACTCATCATTACATCATTTGCATGAGTTAATTCGATACATACAGTTTGCGACAACATGCCTCCCAAAAAAAATTTACTTTCAATTTCTTTCTTTTAGAACTTTTATTATTTTCTTATCATTTATATTCGAGAATTTTAAAATAATAAAAATATATTATTGTGATATATTTTATTGAGTAATAATAATAATAATTATTATTATTCAATAATTTTATATTAATACTTACTTAAATAATTAAATTTCTAAATAAATTTAGATTATTTATGAAAGATTTTAATTCTTATAAAGATTTTTACAAAAAATTTTTTAAATAATTGAATTCTGGTTGGAAATTTTATGAAAAAACAAAAAAAAATAAAACTGTTTCTCAAAATTATTGAATTTTCATAAAGAATTGAATCAACAAATTTTTAAAAAATTGAATTCTTTCGACGAATTTTAATAATATTTTTAAAAATAATTGCATTTTTCGAGCAATTTGATTAAAATTTTATTAAAAAAAATTTAAATTTTGCGATAAATTTTATTATTTTCAAAAGTAATTTAATTCCTAAAAACAATTTTATTATTGATGAAAATAATTGAATCCCTGTAAAAAAATTTTTATTATTTATGAAAATAATTGAATTTATTATTGCGAAGAAATTTATTAAATTTTATTAAATTTTTTGAAAACAATTGAATTTCTGAGAAGAATTATTATTTACAAAGATAATTGATTTTTTGACGAGAATTTTTTATCAATTTTTAAACATAATGGAATTTCTGCGAAGAATTTTATTAAAATCTCTTAAAATAATTGAATTCTTTTGGAAAATTTTAGAAAATAATCAAAATTTTAAAAAGAATTTTAATAAAATTTTGAAAATAATTAATTGTATATCGGAGAAGAATTTTATTAAAATCTAAAAGAATAATTGAATTATTTAAAAAAAAATTTAATTAAAATTGTATTTAAAATAATTGATTTCTTTCAAACAATTTTATTAAAATATTTGAAGATAATTGAATTTCTGAGATGAGTTTTACTATTTCTGAATATAATTGAATTCTTTTGGACAATTTTTAAAAATAATGCCAAGAATTTTATTAAAATTTTTAAAATTAATTGAATTTTAGAGAAGAATTTTATTATTCATAAAAATAATTGAAATTTTAACCAGATTTTTTTTTATGTTTTTGAACATAATTGAATTTTTGCGAAGAGTTTTATTATACTTTTACAAAAAAATTGAATTTTTGCAATTATTTGTAACTTCTCAAAAATTCAATTATTAGAAAATTATATGAGAATTCAATTATTTAAAAATAAAACGAAAATAATTTATTGAATAATTAAATATTTCTTAAAATTGAATTTTCATAAAGAATGTTATAGACAAATTTTTATGTAATTAAATCCTTTTGACAAATTTTAATAAAAATGTTAAGAATAATTACATTTTTGGTGGAATTTGATTAAAATTGTATTAAAAATAATTGAAATTCTGCAATGAGTTTTATTATTTATGAAAATAATTAAATTCTTACAACGAATTTTATTATATTTTTTAAATAATTCAATTCTTGTGAAAAATTCTTTTTTTTTGTAAATGTACTTGAATTTTTCCAAAGAATTAAAAAAAAAAATTTTTTTTATATTTCATTTCTTCGAGGAATTGAAATTAATTTTTTAAGATTAATTACATTTCTCGAGCAATTCCTGTAAAATTGTATTGAAAGTAATTGAAATCCTGCGATCAATAAATTTTATTAATTATTAAAATAATTGAATTCTTGCAACGAATTTTTGTTAGGTATATTTTTTTTAAATAATTGAAATTATGTGAAGAATTTTATTATTTATGAAAATAATTGAATCATTGCAAAAAATTTTATTAATATGTTTTAAAAGAATTGAATTTCTGTGAAAAATTTTGTTATTATTGAAAATAAAATTATAAGTAGTAGGTTTTAGTAGATGAGTGCGAAATCTGGAATAATAAAATAAATTTGATATTTATTTTTAATGAATTTTTGTGCGATATTATTTCCCCCCCCCTCCAAAAAAATGTCTTTGAAAATAAAATAATTAGAAAAGAAGTTTTTTTCCTCAATGACAGTAGTTAAATATTAATTCAATAACTTTTTGAATAAATGAAATTTCATTTTTCTATGTAATATTTATATATGTAATATCTGCAGTAATTATATCATTCTGGGAATAATAATAAATCGACGGTCTGGCGCTTTTGTTGGGTCAAGTGTGCGAAATATTGTACGTGCGCGTAATAACTTTTTGAAATTATACTCAAGGTGTTGCTGCGGTTTCGTAAATAACTGTAAAAGTAAAAATTTCCTAGTTTTTACACTTTATACATTTACTTTCAGCAAAACAGTCGTACCACATGTGACTCCATTTAATTTATTGCATCCCCAATTTTTTTATTCCTTATTTCTTATTAGGAAAACTTTTCTTTAAATTTAAATACAGTAAATCTACTATATTTTGAAACTTTATTAAAAGTTTTATAAAAAGAGCGCAAACTTGATGAACTGCTTTGAATGTTTAATTAAATTTTTTTTTCCTATTAATTAAATACTTGTTTTTAGTATGTTCCTTTATCGAAAATTTTATTTCGTTTTTTTCTAGTTTTACTACGTTCTTTCTCTACTTTTCTTTATTTTTACTTTTCTGTAAATCAATAGATTTTGTTATAATTATTATATTTAAAAGTTGTCTGGTTTTTTTGTCCCTTTTTTAGTTTTTATTCCTTTTTTTTTATTTTTTATTTCCCAGAAAACTTAGTCCCCCATTTTTTCATACATTGTTGATATTCATCAGTAAATGAAACAACGACTATATTTCAAAAAAAAATTTAGCTCACTTTTAACATTTGATGTTTTATTATCATTGATGATGTGTATTAAATGTGGAGTTTTTTTTATTTAAATTTAAAATACGTATCAATGTGTGAGGTATTTTACGATTCCTCTTCCATTTTTGGTAAAAATAAAATATGGAATTAAATTGATATTTAACTAACGAGAGGAAAAAATATGAATATATATTTTTTGATGGAAGTAATTAAAAGGTTTTATGTACAAAAACTTTTTATTAACAAGCGATTCAATATTTTTTTGCAAAAATAAATTTCTCTGACTTATGGATTATAATAATTGTTTGTATATGATGATGATGATTATTATAATAAGCAGTTGGAGAATATCTACCATATTAATATACATGTAGATTACACACACACTTATCAATTGTTTGCATTGCACTTCCAATGGTAAACATAATTTTGCTCATAGTGCAGACACTATAGTCACTTTAGATGAAGTTAACTAGTTTGTGTTATAATATTGACGTACCAACTTTTATTTACTTAATTCAAAATTATATTGTTCCGAAAAGAGAATAATAATCGAAACTTTTCTATTTTCGTTATTCGTATAATTTTTTTCTATTTTCTATTTTTTTAAATTATATTCTATTTTTATTCCATTCTATTTTTATTCTATTTATTTCTATTCTTTTAGTTTGAATCTAGTTAAAATTTTTCTCTACTTTTACAATTGTTTACCATTTTTCGTTTCCAATTGTTCTTTTGGGTGATTTTTTAAAAGTTATAATTTAATTGGAAATGGCTCAAAAATGCAAGTTTAATATGGTTTATTTTACAAAAAAGTCTATTTGGTTTTTTTTTTGGAAATATTTTAAAGTTTGGCTTCTTTTTGCACTGACGTTTTATTTTGTTTTATTGATTTTACGGACAACATTTTTTTTTCAAGTTTTTTTAGAAATACAGTGATGACAAGAGCTTAAGTAGATAAGCGCGTATGACCGTGACGTTAGAGATGTAAGCAGCAGTTATCTCGGTAGATTAAAAAAATTTTATGTCCAAGAAACAAATTATTGTGAGAAACATTGTCTTTTCTTTGCGTAAACATATATCCGCGTGAAGTAACATAATTTTCAATTATTTTTCGCTGCCACCTGCATTTATTTATTTTCTTTTTTTTTGGTTCGTCTTAATTTAATCTGAAACTTTTGTTTTCTACTTCTGAAAAGTAGTTGCAGAATGTTTGTAGAATTTAATTTATGACAGAAATCAGAAAGTTAGGAAATTTTTAAGAAAATTTAAAAAAAAATTTTAGAAAGCATTCAATTATTTATTTTCAAAATTTTTAATACAATTCTTCGAAATAATTCAAATATTAGGTATACTGTAATATTTCACTCGAATAATTCAATTTTAATTCTTCCAATTATTGAACATAATTAAATTTCCTAATTTTCTCGAAAACTAAAAGGAAGCAGTGAATTTTTGATCGCAAAATAGAATTTTAATGACATTATTCCCGGAACAAGAAAATTATTCAAGAATCTATTGAGAGAAATGAAATTAGAGAATTAAAAAATAAAAATCAAAAAGTATTCGAAATATGTCACGATTATTATAATTGAGAGAAAACTTAATTGGTCAATTATAAATAGAGGGAGGTATATATAGGTATATAAATATATATAAAATTGTCTCAGTGTGCATATGCACCTGTTTACGTGATTAGAGTTTGGTCGAGTGAACTAATAATTAATGGTCGCACTGATTGCATTTACAACGCAAATTTATTAACCATTATTATCATCATGGATTTCTGATAAATATTAGTTTCTTTATTGTCCATATTATGCATATCTAATTAATAGGTGGTTTACATACAACATTTAAAGCAAACATTTGATTTTGTTATTTCGATTCGGAAATTTAATTAATATTCAAATTTTAATGCAAACAACAGAAATTATATTACATTTATTAATATACAAACATTAAATTTATACCTAATTAATTGATTTTTTTTGTAGGAGATAAAATTAAAATTCTTAACTATTGTAATTTTTGAAATTTTTGAATGAATAGTTTTTTTTAATTAAATTTCTATATCAATACATATTAAATTAAATTTTTAGAATTCATAAGAAAATTTTGAACTTTGGTATTAACTATGAAATTACCATAGATTCTAATAAAAAATCTTCAATTTTTTCTATTTTTAACAATAATTTCATTTTAAATAACTAAATACTTGAAAAATTATCATAAAATTAAAATTAATTTTTACTTAATTTTTATACAATTTTAATAAAAATTTTCGAATTAGTTGAATTATTTTTCATTTTAATATAACTCTTTATTAAAATTCAATTATTTTCCGATTTCTAGTACAATTTTAATAAATTTTGGAATAATTCAATTATTTTTAAAACGTTTAATATATGTTCAAAAATTTTTAAAAATTATCGTAAAAAATAATAAATTAATTATAAAATTCTTGTTAAAATTTCGATTATTTTAAAAAATTCTCCAAAAGAATTCAATTATTTTAAGAAATTTTAATAAAATTCTTCGCAGATATTCAATTATGTTCAAAATTTTTCTAAAAATTCTTGTTAAAATTTCAAATATCTTTATAAGTATTAAATTCTTTTCCAAAATTCAATTATCTTCAAAATTTTTAATAAAATTCTACGCAAATATCTAATTATTTTCAAAAGTAATAAAATTCTATGCAAAAATTCAATTATATTCAAAATTTTTTTTAAATTTCTCGTCAAAATTTTATAAATAATAAAATTCATCATGGAAATTTAATTATTTTCAAAAGTTCTGATAAAATTCATTGCAAAGTTCAATTATCTGCAAAAGTAAGAAAATTCTTCGCAGAAATTAAATTATTTAAAAAAATTTTTTTTTTAATTTTTCGTCAAAATTATCATTATTGTCATAAATAATAAAATTCATGATGGTTTAATTATTTTCAAAAATTCTGATAAAATTCTTTGCTAAATTCAATTATCTTCAAAAGTAAGAAAATTCTTCGCAGAAATTCAATTATTTTCAAAAATTTTTTTTTAATTTCTCCTCAAAATTTAAATTATTTTTGTAAATATAATTCTTCTGCAAAATTCAATTTCTTACTAATGTTTTATAAATTTCTTCCAAATAATTCAATTATTTTCATAAAAAATAATTTTAAAAAAAATTTTTTTTTTTTAAATAATGATTTTATCACTCGGTCATGTTTTATAACAATTTTTTATAAGTTGTATAATTTCAAAAAGGTTTGAATTTGAATCTTTTGAAGAATTTTAATTCCTATATGGAAAAATAATAATTAAATATTTATATTTAAAAAAGAAGTTATTGATGTTTTCGAAAAGTTTAAAAGAAATTTGTAAATAAATGTAACAGAACATTTTTTTGAGTAAAACTTTTTTCTTTAATTTTTAAAAAATTTTTAAAGTTTCAATTTCTAATTGATAAATAGAATTTATAAACATTTTTTTTTCATTAATTTTTAAAAAACTTAAAATTTTATTAAAGCAATTGTTATTAAGAAATAGAAATGATGCAAATTATTTCCTTATGAAAATTGAGAATTTCCTACAAAAATATTAAGAAACGGGATAATATGTTGTTTTTTTCCCCAAAGAGGAGAATGATTTTGTGAACAGAAAGTCGAAAAGTAATTATGAAAAATGTGAAAAAAGTCGCATTTTATTAAAAAATCTCGAAAAAGTCGATTAAGGTAAAAGTACCAATTATGGGACGCTGTTTAAGCTAAACTAAATTTCTATGATAAATTTCTTGGAATCGGGAGTGTTAATATGAATAATTAGGGTATAGATTGAAAGATTGATATGTTATGAATAATATTTAGACCCTAAAATGGTTATTTTTCATGAAATAAAAATAATATTAATTAAATTATGAAACTCTGCACTGCACTAATTATGGGACTATGATTTCTGTATGTACGGGTGTCCCATAATGAATGTTCCTATTATGAGACATTTATTTAATTCAATAAGTAATTATAATTCTATTGACTTATCCTAATAATTTGAATATTAATTATAAAGAATAAAATACAATAAACAAATTCTGATTTAAAAAATAATTATAAAACTAATTTTTCTGGTAGAAAATTAATGCGAAAAAACTGAAAATATTTGAGGTTATGTTTGCTGTATATTTCCTGTGTGTCTCATAATAGGGATAGCAAATAATAAGTGCACCTAATGTGGGACGGTAGTTTGACGAAAAACTTGGCTTACCTTAATTTAAAAGCTAAAATGCAAATAAACATTTCTTATTAAATTAAATGCTATACACAAATAATTATTCTTTTAACGTGTAAAATTTTTTGAAATAAGTAGAAATTTCTTATGACCAATTTTAATTGCATTTATTTTATTTTTTGTAATACTGTCTCATAATAGGGACAAAATTGTAAATTGTCCCATAATTGGGACCTTTACCTTAGTCGCATTATTTCACAAAAAAGTCGAAAAAATTCACATTTCCTTAGAAAAGTCGAAAAAAGTCGAAAGCCCTGTTTTAAACCTTCGATGGAATTAAAAATAAATGAAAAGTGATGTAAAAAATCAAACTATTTTTTTTTTGAGAGAGAGAGAGAGAGAGAGAGAGAGAGAGAGAGAGAGAGAGAGAGAGAGAGAGAGAGAATGTTCATGCACAGCATATCAACTGGTTAGTGCGCGAGAAACAAGAAACATTATTAGGATGTTGGAAAATGAGGGAAATGAAGAAAAGTGAACAGTGCGAGTTTAAGTTACAAGGTCAGGTGAGTTCGGGTTATTACAACCTGTCACCAGGGTGTACCTGACTATGATACGCGAGGACATGAATTATTTCTGAGCAAACATTACTCGCGGGATTTGCGCTCCCTTCCACCCACACACACTCTTTGTGTGGTGCTCTATGATCCTAGGTGGTTACAAGTTATTCAGTGTATTCCCTAGGACTACGACATTCTCCATTGTTGAGTGTGAAATAGCGAGAAAGGGATGATGATGATGAAGAAGAAAGAATAATAGAGAGAGAGAGCGAGAGAGATGTATATATACAAAGAGCTGAAGCGACTATCGCGAAACAATGCTTCTACTCCCAGGACGATGGATCTCCAAGTTCCAGCAAACTTGGATTTTCAAGAGATAGCCTCTCTCTGGTCATTTTGAATAGAGCGGCAATTTTTCGGTTTGCAGAAAAAATCAGGTTAATAAACAGTTCTTTTATGAATTCTCTTATTTTATTTCTTATTTTCTCTTTTTACTTTCTTTGACTTTTTTCACTTCTTTCTTCTTTTTTCCCCTTTTTACTTCTTTTTTCTACTTTTCTAAATTTTATAAGCATAAAAGGTTTTTAATATCTTAAATGCCAAGGCGAAGATTTGACGATGCTTAAATTTTCATTTAACGTTCTTTACATTTAAATGCAACAAAATCTTCAGAAATATTTACTAACCAGTTTTACAATTTTTTATAACTTCAGAGTTGCCACAGGTCAGGGAATTTAGGGAAAAATCAGAGAATTTAATTTTATTTAAAAGTACTTTAAAAAATATTAAATTTCTACAACAGGGTTACTGCAAAAAATTAATTTTGTTTTTCCCTGATTTCCAGAGAAAATTTTGACTTTTTCTACTCTGACCCTAAAGAATATTCTGATTCACTCTAAAAATTATTAGATACTCAAAAAATGTTTGTTTTTGATTTATTTACGAATTTTTTTGAATTGTAAAATTATTCGAAAACATAAATTCTTTTTTAAATAAATATAATTTAATCATTATTATTATTATCCCATGGGAATTAAGATTTTCAAATTCAAACCTTTATGAAATTCAACAACTTATAATAATTTAATTTTCATAAAATTTTTCAAAAACAAATTAAATTATTTACAAAAATTTTAACAAAATCCTTAGCAAGAATTCAATTATTTTTTACATGTATAATAAATTTTTTCACATGAATTCAATTATTAAAAAAAAATGTAATAAATAGTAGAATTTTTTTGCAAAAATTAAATTTATTTCAAAAAAATTTCACGAAAGAATTCAATTTTTTTCTTAATTCGTTATAAAATTTTTCAAAAGAATTCGATTATTTTCTAAAATTTTAATAACATTATTTCATGAAAGAATTCAATTTTTAAATAATTTTGAATAATATTTTTAGAAAAAATTCAATTATTTTCTAAACTTTTAAGAAATCCTTTAAAACAATTCAATTATATTTGTGAATATAGTAAAATTCTTTGCAAAAATTCAATTATTTTCAAAAAAATTTCACGAAAGAATTCAATTCTTTTCTTAATTTGTTATAAAATTTTTCAAAAAATTTCAATTATTTTCTAAATTTTCATAAATCCTTTGACACAATTTAATTATATTTTTGAATAATAAAATTCTTTGCAAAAATTAAATTATATTCAAAACAATTCCACGAAAGAATTCAATTTTTTTTCTTAATTCGTTATAAAAAATTTTAACAGAATTCAATTACTTTCATAAATAATAAAACTTATTGCAGAATTTCAATTATTTTTAATACAATTTTAATCGAATTCCTCCAAAAATGTAATTATTCTTAAAAATTATATTGAAATACGTCAAAAGAATTCATTTACATAAAAATTTGTTGATGAAATTCTTTATGAGAATTCAATTTTAAGAAACATTTAATTATTCAATAAATTATTTTTGTTTTGTTTTTAAATATTTGAATTCTCATATAATTTTCCAATAATTGGATTTTTGAGAAGTTACAAATGATTGCAGAAATTCAATTATTTTCAAAAGTAATAGACTTCTTCGTAGAAATTAAATTATGTTGTAAATTTTTTTTTAATTTCTGTCAAAATTACAATTATTTTCAAAAATTTTCCTCAAATAATAAAATTCTGTACAGGATTTCAATTATTTAAAAAAAATCTTATAAAATTCGTTGCAAGAATTCAATTATTTTCATAAATAATAAAATTATTCACATGATTGCAATTATTTAAAAAAAATGTAATAAAAATTCGTTGCAAGAATTCAATAAATTATTCTCCTAACTAATAAAAATCTTCACAAGATTTCAATTATTTTTAATACAATTTTAAGTGAATTCTTCGACAAATATAATAATTTTCAAAAATTTTATTAAAATTCTTCGAAAGAATTCAATTATTTTTAAAAATTCATGCTATAGTGCTTTTAATATTCAATTATTATACAAAATTTTAACTAAAATTCATTTTTTAATCAATTTTCATTAAAAAATTCTTCGAGAATTAAATTACCTACACTGAAAAAAAAATTTATTTGATTCAAATAACCGATTAATTGACTATTATCAATTAAATATTTAATTGAATCAAATAATATTTATCGGAGTCAATTAAATGGTTTAATTCATATTGGCTTCAAATAATGAAATTATTGGTTAAAATACTATTTAATTGACTCCAATTAAATATTATTTGATTCAAGTAAATATTTAATTGATAATAGTCAATTAATCGGTTATTTGAATCAAATAAATTTTTTTTTCAGTGTAAATACAAAAATAAATAATTTATTGAAGAAATGAATGTTTCTCAAAATTTAATTCTCATAAAGAATTTTATCAACAAATTTTTAAATAATCGAATTTTTTCGACGAACAGTAATAAAATTTTCAAAAATAATTATATTTTTTGAGGAATTCGATTAAAATTGTATTAAAAATAATTGAAATTCTATGATGAGTTTTATTATTCATGAAAATAATTGAATCTCTGTTAAAAAATTTTATTATTTATGAAAATAACTGAGTTCTTGAATTTTATTTCATTAGAATTTTGAAATTTTCGATAGGTACAATACAACTGGAAAGGAATAATGAGGATTAATATTTAACATGAGAATCAAATAATTTTTAAATAGAAATAAAAATAAATTAACCAGTTAAAAATTATTTTTTACCAAATAATAATAATTATTAAAAAAATTTGCAATTTATATGTACTGTCATTGTGGAGAAAACTCCGTTTCTAAATATTTGCATTTAAACATTTTCGAAACATTTCTTTTTTGGGAAAATAATATAAATTTTAATTCATTTAAAATAAATATCATAATTCTCTTAAATTTATTTTTTAAGCTTTCTTAACGCAAAACAAGTGCGGCTGTGCCCCCCCCCCCAAAAAAAAAGAAACCTTTGAATAAACAATTACAACTTGAGAAAGTAATAAAAGTGCACTAAGTTCCTGCTTTTATCAACACACTTTGTCCTCATTTTGTCCCAAAAAAAAAAATTTATAAAAAGACAAGATATATTCGTTCCTGAAACTTCTCTTATAAGTAGCAAACTTTAAAAATGTTTTTCCATCTCTTTTTCTTCTTCTCCTTTTTTTTGTCAAAAGAAGAGAATTTTTTTTTATTTTCACACCTCTTTCTCAGAGCCAGGCGTTAAAATCTCTTCGCGAAAGGGGAAAAAAAAAGTTTTTTTTCTTCAGCCAAAGGAAAATTTCATTGAATGGCATTACATCTAAAAGCGATCAGCAAATAAGTTGCAAACAATCGCTTTATATGAGGAACTTATTGATACACACGTTTCATTCTCGCAATATCGATAATGCGCGCGCGATTCTCTAAATAAAAATTCTCCTCTCGTTCACCAATACAAAAACACGCGATACTTTTTAATGTACAAAGGCGCTCGATAACGTGTGCTTTATTACGTGTAACGTACATCTACGTTCTTCTAAATCGTTTACTACGCGCTCTTGTGTCGATTATAATGTGCTTTATGTTCACAATTCCGCGAGTTAATCTTGTGTAAAGACTCCTGACACAGATACTTCTGATAATTATACACAAAAAACAATCATTATTATAATTCTCTTAAATCAAATTAAAAGCATTAAATTTCTCCAATTTAATTATCATTTGCATTATATTGCAATCATTTTTTTTTATCTCTTATCAAAAAATTCTACCGATTCGAATTTTTCACTTTTCTTCCTTAAAAGAATATAATGGAATAATGAGAATATTAAGTGATTATTAATATTTTATTTTTAATATAATTTAATATTTCATTTAAATATAATATTAATATATTAAAATTTAATATTAATTATTTAAAATTATAATACACAATAATAATTAATATTAATGAATATTTATTTAATTAAATAATAATCTAATAATAATAATTTTTTAAATTTTTTTTTCTTTTTTTTAAATAATTTTTTTCTTTTTCTAATAATAATCTATATTAATAATCGTTGTATTCCGATAATCTGTTCGCACTTTAAAGTTAGTTGTTATTTTCTTTTTTGTTTCTTAACTTTTTCAATTAATTTTTCACTTTAAATATTTTAAATTTTAAAAAAAAAAATTAAATTAATGTATTGAAAATCATCGAATTGGTGCAAAGAATTTTATTTAAAAATTTGATAATAATAGAATTCCTTCGAAGAATTTTATTATTTAGAAAAATAATTGAATTCTTCCGAAGAATTTGGTTAAAATTTTTCAAAATTCTAATTAAATTCTATTTGAAGAAATTCTTTAATTTTTTTTTAATAATGGAGTTTCTTTAATAATTTTAATTAAAATTTTTAAAAATAATTGAATTTTATGAACAATTTCATTCGCAAGTTTTATAAATAATCGTGTTTGTTAATAACTGAAATTAAACATTTAATTATTGAATTTTATTAAGATTTTAGAAAATAATTTAATTTATTTTAAAAAATTTTATAACAAATTAAGAAAATAATTATTATTAAAAATATAATTAAATTGTTTCGAAGGATTTATTAAAATTTCAGAAAATAATTGAATTTTTTAGAAAAATATTATTAAAAATTAAAAAAATTGAATTCTTTCATGAAATGTTATTAAAATTGTATTAAGACTAATTGAATTTTTGCAAAGAATTTTAACAAAATTTTGAAAATAATTGAATTCCGGAGAAGAATTTTATTACTTTTGAAAATAATTGAATTTTATGAACAATTTCATTCAAGTTTTAAAAATAATCGTGTTTGTTAATAATTGAAATTAAACATTTAATTATTGAACTTTATTAAGATTTTAGAAAATAATTGAATTTCCTTTGAAGAATTTTATAACGAATTAAAAAAAAAATTTTATTCTTTCGTGAAATTGTTTTGAAAATAATTTAATTTTTGCAAAGATTTTACTATTTAAAAAAATAATTGAATTGTTTCGAAGGATTTATTAAAATTTTAGAAAATAATAATTGTATTCATTCCTGAAATGTTATTAAAATTTTGTTTAAAAATAATTGAATTTTGCAAAAATTTTTACTATTTGTGCGATTCCATGGGAGATTTTAGTTTTTTCGGAGTAAGTAAACCAATTGCAATGAAATTTTGGAATTTAAATCTACACATAAAAAGACATATTTCCACCAAATATTACGTCAAAATATTCAGTAGTTTTTGAGATGTCAAAATTTTGGAAAAATTTTGAAATCGTTATATCTTCTTTCCATCTTAACCAAATCACTTAATTTTTTTTTGGAGAAAATTCAGCATAAAAAAACGAAAAAGTTTTTTATATTATGTTTATACAAAATTTTTATAAACAAAAAAGTTATTAAATAATAATTGAATAACTTTTGAATAGCTTCACGGAATTGAATGAAATAAGCACTAAAATAATCTTACCTTTGATTTCTTTAAGATTCCGAAAAAAATACCTGGCAACGAGATTGTCTTCATATAATATTTTTAATATTTTTGTTCACTTTTGAGCGTAAACATTAGAAGTTTCTGCTACTTTACGTGCAAATTTAGGTGCGCGCGCAGACCTCTCTTTTTAATCAGCTGCTAACTTCCGGTTTTAGAGAGAGAGGTCTGCGCGCGCACCTAAATTTGCACATAAAGTAGCAGAAACTTCTAATGTTTACGCTCATAAGTGAACAAAAATATTAAAAATATTATATGAAGACAATCTCGTTGCCAGGTATTTTTTCCGGAATCTTAAAGAAATCAAAAGTAAGATTATTTTAGTGTTTATTTCATTCAATTCCGTGAAGCTATTCAAAAGTTATTCAATTATTATTTAATACCTTTTTTGTTTATAAAAATTTTTTATAAACATAATATAAAAAACTTTTTCGTTTTTTTATGCTGAATTTTCTCCAAAAAAAATTAAGTGATTTGGTTAAGATGGAAAGAAGATATAACGATTTCAAAATTTTTCCAAAATTTTGACATCTCAAAAACTACTGAATATTTTGACGTAATATTTGGTGGAAATATGTCTTTTTATGTGTAGATTTAAATTCCAAAATTTCATTGCAATTGGTTTACTTACTCCGAAAAAACTAAAATCTCCCATGGAATCGCACATTTATAAAAATAAAAAATTTTGTAATTTGCATAATAATAGTAAATTGAATATCGAGGCCATAAATTATAGAAAAAAAATATGTTTAAATTCATTTGTTTGGTCTAATGGCGTTAGCCATTAGGCAAACAAATGAATTTAAACATATTTTATTTATAAAACAATAATAATAATAAAAATAATACCAATAACAATAATAATAACGAATAAGAAAAAAAGAAAGAGAGAGAGCAAGATTCATCAAAAAAGGAAAAAGATTTTTGAATTAAATAAATAATTCTCGAGCGATCAATTATTTAATTTTATTAAAATTAGTCTTCACTCTGGAGCTTGAAATTTATTTATAAAGATGATAATTAGAGAAATAAAAATTTTTTCCCTACTTGAAAATTTTATTGACTGTCAATTAAAGACAATTTTTCCAATTTTTTATTTCATTATTCATTTCGAACATTCTAAGTTTAAAAAAAGAAAATAAGAAATGAACGAAAAATTGAATGAATAAGAGAAAAAAAAACAATTAAAATGATGAGTCTGTAAAAATTTCCGAGATTCTGATCGTCCTCTATTTTCTATTAATATTAAGAGATAATCTTATCTTCCGGGCAAATAAATTCCGTTTATCTAAACTCTCGTCTGAAGATGTAATAATGTTTTAAATACAAACAGCTTTTTTTCTCGAAAAAAGGAAAATTTTTTCACATATACCTCAAGATTTATTAAATAAATAAATAGAAAAATATGAAAAAATGAATAAATAATATTAAATGAATGAAATGAAATAAATAAAATTGAATAATAAATAAAAAATTAAAGAAATAAATTTGAATCAATAAATAAAGAATCAAATAAATAAATTACACAATTAATTAAAAAAGTTAAATATATATAACTTTTAAAATTAAATAAATAAAAGATACGCAAGTAAAAATGAAAAAACACCCAATTAAATGAATATACAAATTGAGTTATCAAAAAAACAATTTAGTGAAAAAAGTAATTAAACAAACAAATGATTGACAATCGAAAAACACGTACAAATAATTCTGTGCAAAAAACGAATAAAGAAAATAATTGCACCGAAACTCAGTAAACAATATTGATTCAAAACTAAATAATATAAATTTAAAGGATAAACGAGTAATATTATTTTAATATTATCATATTTATTTTTTATTATTATTTTAATAATATTTATGTTTATTATTATTTTAATAATATTCGATAAACGAGTATATAATTACTCGAGAAATACAAATAATATGAAAAAATAATTAGAATCACCGAATAATTATAAATGTGAATTAAATATAAATACCGAAAAAGTAAAATACAAAAATTAATTAAAACATAAATATATTGAATATTAAAAAAATGTAATAATTTAAAAAAAATCCTTGTGTTCTAAATTCAGGAAAATTCCTGACGTTTTTAATAAAATGTCTTAAATTCATTACACTGAAACTGATATATAAAAGTAAAAAAAAAATCAAGTGAAAAAACTAAACAAACACTATCTTAGAAATGTTGCAACTTATTATTAATAGTTCAATTTTTCTTTTTTTAATATTTTTTGCCTCATGATTAGATAATAATTTTAATCTCATTTCTTTCCTTGAAACTCGTTAAGAATATAATGAGAGTGAAATTTCACTAAAAATAAATGAAAATTTCTCTTATTTTTCATGAATCACTTTTACCGACTTTAATCGGTAAAATTTCATATAAAATTAGTCAAAACAAACTGAATTATCAGTGGAAATTGTCACTTATTAAAAGATAATGGAAAACAATTAAAAATTTTTAATTGAAAATTCAGTAGAAGATATTGAGAATGTCGTTTTTTTAAACTAATCGATGAAACTGAAAATTTAGTCACTTATAATTCGATTCAATTCAACCCAAATTGATTAAAATCAAATCAAATCAATTCGATTCAATTCAATTCAATTCAATTCAATTCAATTCAATTCAATTTAATTCAATTTAATTCAATTCAATTTAATTCGATTTAATTCGATTTGATTCGATTCAATTCATTCTGATTCAATTCAATTAAACAGATTTTAATTCGATTGGACTCAATTGAATGTAATAATTCAATTTTAATTTTTTAATTTCAATTAATTTCAAATAAAATCAATGAAATACAATTTCATAAAAATTAATTTAATACAATTTAACGAAAATGAGTTATACTGTACTATAAAAATTGTTTTTTTTATTTAAAAACAAGAAAATAGAAAAAATAGTAAAAAATTTCTTATTTTATACAAATAAAAAATCTATTAATTTAAAATTTGTCACTAAATAGCAAATAATTTCTTAATAAATAAATAAATTGTAGATAATTGTGAGAATAATTCAATATTTGTCAAATATAAATAAATAATGCAAGTAAAGAAGAATTTTATTAATTAGCTAATTAATAATAATGTAAAAAAATCATTACAATTATAGTATTTAATATTATTTATTCATTTTCGAATAAATAAATGTCAAATTTTTTATTTTCGAATAAATAAATATGTATAAAATTTTTTACTTTCGAATAAATAAATGTCAAATTTTTTATTTTCGAATTAAATAAATACCAAATTTTTTATTTTCAAATAAATAAATAAATAAAAATGATCATAATAATTGAAAAATATTTTTCCTACTAAAAGAATCATAAAATTATTTATTATTTTTTAGTAACAAATTTATTAATAGAAAATTTATTGTTAAAAATAGTAATAAATAAATAAATCGTATTTAAAGGTGAGAATATTTCAATACGCAGCAAATATAAATAAATTACGAAGATAATAGTATTATATTATTCAATTAATTAATAGTATATAAATAAAATTATTGTAATAATAATAATAGTATTTATAATTATTTATTTTTGAATAAATAAATAGAATAAAATTTTTTATTTCTGAATAATTAAATATCAATCTATTTATTTCTGATTAAATCTCAAAATTATTTCTTTCGAAATAAATAAAAATATCAAATTATTATTTTTGAATAAATATATTTAAATAAATAAACATTATCATAATACTAGAAAAATTTATTCATAGGTACTAAAATTCTCATAAAAAATATTTATTGTTTTTTCAATAACAAATCTATTAATATCAAATTTAAAGGGTTTATTTGAAACCCGTGTATGTTCAAATAAAAAATAAAAAATAAAAATAAATTTGTTATTGCAAATAAACTGAAAAAAATTTTTAATGACTCAAACAACCGATTACATGTCTATTTTCAAATGAATATTTACTTGAAATGAAACAATTCATTTTTATTCTCTCGAAATTTAAATTAGTAAAAATGTCTAGTAATTTGAATTAGTAATCTATTTTTTGCTTTTAAGTTAGTAAATTTTACTAATAAACAGTAATTTCTACTAATTAATATTTTATTAGTAAAATTTACTAATTCAAGAACAAAATTTTAATTCGTCTACTAATTTAATTAGTTTTCTAATTTTAATTTTTGAATTTAAATCAAATTGTATTTGAATCACGAATTTTAGTATTTAATTTAGTATTAAAATACTTTTATTTTGATTTAAAATTTTATTTTATGTAAGAAGCAATTCATTTAATTGACTTAAATAAAAATTACGTAAATAAAAGATGTTTTGAATTTAAATCAAATTGTATTTGAATCACTAATTTTAGTATTTAATTTAGTATTTAAATACTTTTATTTTAATTAAAAATTTTATTTAATTTAAAGAGCTGATTTAATTGACTTAAATAAAAATTATATCAATAAAAGATGTTTTGAATTTAAATCAAATTGTATTTGAATCACCAATTTTAGTATTTAATTGAGTATTTAAAGCAATTCTAATTAATTGACTTAAATAAAAATTATACAAATAAAAGATGTTTAAATACATTTTTTATTTCTATAATTCCTTGCTTCCAAAAATATTGAATTAAATAAAAATTATTTGATACAAAGAAATATTTATTTGATAACACAGTTTTTTAAGGATATTAAAAATTGAGACAAAAAAAAAGTATCAAAATTTTTTATCACAACAATGTTTATACATTTTTTGTATAAATTTGTTAACCAAAAGAGATTGAAACAAAAAAATGATCAAAATTGTTTATCCCAACAATTTTTATTACGTTTTTTGTATCAATTTGATAACCAAAAATATCAAAATTGTTGGGATAAACAATTTTGATACGTTTTTTGTATCAATTTGATATCCTTAGAAAAACTGTCGAATAGACATCAAATAGAATCAAATAATTTTTTTTTTCATTGTATAATAATAAATTAAAAAATTATATAAAGATCCGCAAATAGTTCAACATTTGGTAAACATAAATAAACAATGCAAATAAAATAAGACAAAAAATCAAAAGTAAAACAAAATCCTACCTTAATGGTATCCTCCTGATCTCCCCAATTGTCGGACTATTACTAAGATCCTCCTGATGGCTGATCACAACACTATTCTCATCAGTCTCAATACTCAAAAGAATTGCTTTGAGATCCGTGAAACTATCGTGAACTTTTGGTTTTGCCGTTCTCTCTTTTTTCGTTTTCGTAGTATCACTATCACCTTTCACCGTCTGCCAATTACCCCCCGCTGACATATCACCACCACCACCACCCCCCGACTGCTCCTTACTCACATTCACCCTCTGCAGGAATTTTCGTCGAAAATTATTGTACACAGTGTCACGATTAGGATCGTCGCCAAATTTAACACGACCATGACTCGACACAAGATGATGTCCACTGTATCCAAGATCTAATTGGAGGTCCATAACCAGAAAAATTGTGAATAAAATTGCAAATGCACTTAAACCAACAATAAGTTTCTCTCGCATTCTGATAATCTTAACTGCCAACCTCATTGTCTGTCGTTTTTTCACTCGCAGCGATTTTCTCAGTATTCTCTTACCCACTTCCTTTATTCCTCGTTTCTCTTTACTTCCACTTCGATTTTTCGAATCTCTTAATTCCTTGCTCGATAATTCCTCATTCTTTACTGACTGCAAATTATTTTCCGTATCACTTTTTTGGTAAACACTATTTTCAATTGTATCGATATTCAATGAATTTATCGACAATTCCCGATTGGACTTTTCACCTGTTGTTGTTGTTCTAAAATTCAGATTTAACCGAGTGTGATCGAGTGAATCTCGACAAAGTGATTCTTCGAGTGAAGTTATAATCGCGTTTCCCCCACTTTTGTCGCGTTCCTGTGCATTCGTGAAATTTGCAAGTCGACATTTTACGTTAAGAAGCGAAACATCAGACACGTTCAGCAGTGCGAGTGAATCGTTACTGATCGGAGTAGTCACGTTGTTGTTGGTGGTGAGGAGGCCTTGCTTATCTGACCCTTGTTTATCGTGAATCTGTTCGAGCCACTGGGACCTTTGAACCTGAACCTCGTCTGGTGGTGGTGACGATTTCAGTTTCTTCAGTCGCCTATCGACTCTCCAATGACCTTGATCTTCCTCCCCGAGAAATGAATCTTGTGCTTTATGACGATTTTTTCTCAATCGCCAACAATCGTTGTCAATGAAGTTTGTCAAGCTTTCCTCACTTTTAGACTTTTTGTCACAATGTTGGGTTTGTTTTAAATTTTCGAATGTTTTTAAATGTTTCCTAAGAAGGTAGCGCTCTTGAAGGAGATTGAAGTTGTCCTCGGATCTTATTATGTCGTCCACATCTTCTATAGAAACACTTTGTGATCTAGTTAATTCCTCGTCGATGTTTGAGGTTTGTGCTTCGAACCTGTGAGTGTAATTTGAATCCTCTGGTTCGAGAAAAAATATCGGTCGTTCTTTTTCCACTGATAATTTTTCTTCTTCTTCTTCTTCTTCAGTGAAACTCTCGCCTCGTTCAAGACAAGAGGAGGAATTCTTCTTCCTTTTTGTTGATTTCTTCCGTCTAATCGGCGCTACAGGTTTGTCACCACTCTTCGAACTTCCTAGACTGTCACTACTCCATGTGAAATGTAATTTCTTCTTTAAAAGACTGGGACTTTTTTGAATATTCCTCACTAGTCGTTCACAATTTTCGGTTAAATTATCCTTTGATGTTTTGACAAATCTCTTAAGAAATGTCTCAGTTCGGTGAAGTTCCGGTGACTTAACATCGGCGTTTGATGATATGTACAATTCAGGAGATCTTGAAACTTTAAGAGTGTGCTCTTGCGTTTTATTTAGTGGGCCATTGAGTTCGGATTTTCGTTTCTTTTTCGATTTGTGATGAAAGCTGAAACTGTACGGGAGTTTTTCATGAGTCTTGAAAGTTTCATCATCATCGTCGTCGTTATTCCGAGGGATATCGAATGAAGACGACGAACGTCCAAGATTTTTTGAGTTGAATTGAGAAGATTTAGTCTCGAGACTCGAGTCGCTATCTTCGAATGTCTGGTGGTCGGAGATTGTTGTCGCCACGTTCTGTGTACCATTTGCGAAACATCGCTGTCCATCCAGACTGTTTTCCTCCTTTCTTCTTTCACGAACCGAAAAAAATTCTTTTCTCTGGATTCTCTTTCTTTTTTTCCTCTTTTTTTCTTTACTGATTCTTTTCTGTCTTTCTTCTCTCAAATTGTCTTCTGCGGGAAAATTGGAATAATTCGCGTCTTTGGAATGTTTTCAAAAAAGAAGAAAATTGCCGTATCACAGAAAGTTTCACGATAAAATTGCGATCAGCTTCTTAAGTCCGTATCACCTGAAACAAATTAAAGGAAAAATTGTTAAAATAGATTCAACTTTTGTGAATTTTAAACTAGAAATTTCAATTCTCGACAAATTTTTAAATAATTCAATTCTTTTTACGAATTTTAATAAAATTTTTAAGAATAATTACATTTTTCGAGGATTTTGATTAAAATTGGATTGAAAATAATTGAAATCCTGCGATGAGTTTTATTATTTTTAAAAATAATTGAATTTCTGCAATCATTTGTAATTTCTCCAAAATAAGTGGTAATTTTTTAGTACCAATTCTACTTTCCCTGACTTTTCCTTAAACTCCCCGATTTACCTGACATATGGCAACTCTGGATTAATTTTTCGAATTTTTATTTCAAGACAATATTTTGCATTCAAGTTTATAGACTTTTTTAAATATATGCAAAAAAATATTTAAATTCAGAATCAAGTTGCTTACAAAGAGATTTCCGTTTAAACCTCCCAAACTGAAATAAATTTCGCTTTGTAAAACTGGGTCAAACTTTTCCAATTCTCGTAATAGGAGCTGTTCTCTACTTCAAGTGTACATTTTTTTACATGCACGTTTTTTTTTAATCTAACTTCATAAATTGTTTAAACATTTTAACAATTTAATTCCTTCTACTATTGTAGCAAAAATGGTTTCTTCCCCCCTTTTAAAAAATAAGTAAAGTGCAGCTACTAAAAAATTTATCTTTCAATAAAAAGTGGAATTATTACTTTCGATTATCTTCTGTTTACTGTGTTATTTTACTTTCCCTATCATTTTAACAATTTGTTTCAATATCAAGAAAATATTTATTAAAAATATTAGGACGAAAATAAATAACTTAATCCCTTTTTTTTGCTAATTTTCAAATTTGTATTTCTAGATCGAAGTATTAAAAAGTAAAATAAAAAATAAAATAAAAAATAGATTAAAACAAATAGAAAATTGTCTGACTAACTTCAAAAACGCAACAACTGAAAAAAAGGATGATGCTCTTTATGAACATTTTTCCAATGAATTTTGACGTATATTAATATAAATTGTATCAAGATCCTTTTTTCCCTTTCGTTGTGGATATATATTTAAAAAATACTCTCTACCTGAAAAGCGCGAATATCTGACAACTATTTTTTACGGTGATGGATAGTTTTTTTTCCTCTTTTTTTCGGGACAAAAATTTCATCATGCAAAGGGCCATAAAATTAGTCATGTTTCAAATATATACACAGACTCACAAGTTTTCAAAACTAAAAGTATTTCGATATAAAAATTCCTGACAAACTTTTTTTTATAAATCCGCTGAAACTTTCAGTAATTTTCAAAAATAAAATTTCAAAAAAAAACTCTGTTTAGTAAAATGACAGGTTTTTACCTGTCATTTTACTAAACAGAGTTTTTTTTGGTAATTTTTTACTTGTACTCCATTTACTTCATTTCATTTGTGAGAGAATTTTCATGCCATCTAGGCGGCAATTTAAAGAACTATTGGCGCGAAATTCAAAAGAAGAAAAATTTACTCAATGATTAATAATAAAGTTTTAATAAAAATTAAAAACAATAATAATAATTAATCAATATTATTAATTAATATTTCGAGAAAAATAATTGTGTAAAATTCCACCTGATATTTACTGAAATATTCATAAAGTTAAACAATAGAATTTTATTTATTTTTTTTCTTTTTTGCATTTTCGAAAAATATTGGATTAATTCAGGTCAAAGAGGATCGCAAACTACAACACAACACGACGACATCATCAAGTAAAATACAGTGTAAACGATAATGGCGTATTTGATATCATGAAAATGACCATTATAGTTATCACCAAGTCTCGCAAATAAAGGTTCTACTTGGAAAGGGTGGCAAACTCATAAAGACAGGGTTGCATCTCCATTCCATTGCCATCAAAGAGCTTGCATAATTCAATATCAGTATCGATGCATCCATTTCATAGTATAACGGCAAGAATAAAGATTCGCTTTGCTGCGACATTATACCGCAACCCTCAACCGCATCTTTCCTATAGTGCGAGAACATCTATACATATATGCGATAACTGTGCAACTTCCTTCAAGATTAATCACTCGAGTTCATTCAAATTGGCACTCTCGTGAAACTATATTGCATCAAGTCAATTATTATTATTATTATTATTATTATCATTATTATTACGTGCGCAGGTGTATGTCATGAGCATCAAATATATACAACGGTAAAATATAACCTTCGAACTTTACTTTCAATAAACTAACTGCATCCAATTCATCTTCTTTTCATTTCATCAAAAAATGAATAAAACTTGGAAAACAATTTTTTATTATACGCTGGGGAAAAAATTCTATTTCAAAAATATTTTTTCGAATTTTTAAGAGAAACATTCTTTTAATTAATATCATTTTTCATTGCCGTACTTTACGTACACTGGAACGCCGATTTAGCGGAATTGTTAGGTTGTGATTAGTTTCGTTTATGAGAGGATTTTCATGCCATCTAGGCGACAATTTAATGAACTACATGGGCGCGAAATTCAAATTGCTTTCGAATTAGTAAATTTTACTAATAAATAGTAATTTCTACCAATTTATTACATGGAGAAAAATATAAAGTAACTTTTACTACTTTTATAGTAAAAAATGTCCGGTAAAGCATTTCTGATAATTTTTACTACTTTTAGAGTAAATTTTGATACGTTCGAAGTACAAATTTGTAAAAATTAGTAAAATTTACTTCGAAAGTAGCAAAATTTACTCCAAAAGTATAGTAAAAATTATCAGAAATGCTTTACAGGAAATTTTTTACTATAAAAGTAGTAAAAGTTACTTTATATTTTTCTCCGTGTACAATTAATAAATATCGATAAAAAATAATTAATTTAATTAATAAATATCATTTCTACACACTGCAAAAAAAATTTATTTGATTCAAATAATCGATTACTTGACTATTATCAATTAAATATTGAATTGAATCAAATATAATATTTATTGGAGTCAATTAAATTGTATTTGAATCAATAATTTCAGTATTTGAAGCAAATATGAATTGAACCATTTAATTGACTGCAATATAAATATTATTTGATTCAAGTAAATATTTAATTGATAATAGCTAAGTAATCGGTTATGTTGAATCAAATAAATTTCTTTTTTCAGTGTACAGTCAAAAATATTTTAGTTTAATTGAAACATATTTTTTGATTAATTCAAAGAAATAATTTTAACTCAAATATAAATTTCGACTTTGGTATTAAATGCCAATATGTTAATCAGATTTTATTTCACGTTTATTATTAAACGTGAAAAAAAATTAAAAAGGCGGAAATATTTATTTTCCTTCGTTTCTTTCGAGATTTCTTTATTATCAGAAAAAATATTTAATTTTGCATTTATTTAAAATTCTTTAATATTGTATATCCGCAAAAAGAAAAATCACCGTGAAAGCTTTGTTATTAAATATTTCACGTCGATTACTTTTATCTTGTTCGTGTTTTGCATTCGTTTATTTTCATTGTTTTAACGTTTGCAGGCACATTTAGATATCTATGTTTACTGATTATTTCAATTTTATCTTAAAAAATTGAATTTCTTTTTAATCTTTATCACGTTTTATTTTAAAGATCCGAGAATGAAAAAAATACTTTTCTTAAAAATATTGTGTAAAAAAGATTTGTTTTTTTTTTTTTTTGAAAAAGAAAAAGTTTAATAAAGATTTTGCAAAATTTAGTCGATAATAATTTTGAAGGTCATGAGTTAAAATTTTTTCTTTTTTATTAAAGATATTATTATATTTATTATTATTTAATTATTTTTTATTTTATTAAATTATTTAAAATTGATAATTTAAAAAAATTATTTAAAAAATTATTAAAGATATTATTATTATTGTAAATACACTTGCAGTAGATTAGAATATATTTAGTAGAGGTATATCGAGAGAGAGAGAAAATTCGATTAACAGATTAGAAACAGTTTAGCATTATATTGTGTATATACAAGCATCTATGATTATAGTATGAAAAGCACTTAAAATTTATTAGTCTGTTTCTTATCTGCTCGCTCTATGCTTTGCTATCACTATTTAGTGAAATTATCGATTATTTACTGAATTTTTTTGTAACCAAATGAATAAGATGAGATGAATACATTAAAAATAAACTACTTTGGTACTAAAATTGAGCCATTTTTTTAATTCTTAATTTTAAGGTATTTTAGGAAAAAAAATTATTTATTTTTCTACATTTATTTATTTATTTTTCTATCTATTTATTTATTTCAATTTATTTATTTGCAGTTTTTGTCTTTATCACAAAAAGATATCAAGCAATTGTTTCAAAATTCTGTAAGGGCCCCCTCTCCAAGGGGACGATAAATTACGCCCCCCCTCTTAAAGACCTTTACATTACGTTAAAATTTAGGTCAAATTCGACTTTTTAATATTTATTTATTTATTTTATTGTCTACTTAAAATCGACATATTTTCTAAAACTTATGAAACTTGTAGATTTAAATAACTTTTTTGTAGATATAAAAAAATATTGAATAAAAATATTGAATACATTGTAAGTCAATGTCAATTTGATTTTGTATAAGCTGCACGATTCAATATATATAATTTTACAAAAGTATTTGAATATGTAGTTATTTACGGATAATAACATTAAATTGATTTATTTATTAAATTGAAAATTAAATATTTATAACTCAAAACATATTTTAAAGTGGTGAACAATTAAATAAAATTGCATAAATATTTTTTTATTTCAAAAATTGCGTAAAATAAACGAATCAATAAAATTTATAACCATATTTTCAATAGAAATTATTTGTTAATTTAACGCTATTGTTACTTTTATTGAAAAAAAATAGAAGTCAAGGGTTTTCTCAACGAATAATAAAAAGAAGAGTTATTTAAATATTATTTGCTACAGTGAATCGTTTCTCAATGTCAGAAATTTTTAATCTTTATCCAATGACAACTTTTAATAGCTCAAAGTGACAAAACTAAAAATACTCTCATTTTCCCTGATGAAATATTTTTTTAAATTTTAAATTACTACTTTTTTTACAGGGATACAATATAATATGAAGTTGGATCATCTAATGTACTGTTTATTAATTAATTTATTATTATTTTTCTAAATTTTTTTCACCTTTCCTTCTACTAATTATTTAATTGATTTTAAATAAGTAAATTATTATTTTTTATATTATTGAAACTTTTTTGAAATTCAAAAATAAGAATATTATTATAAAACACGATAAAACTGAACACTCCGAATCGAATTTTATTATACTTTTGGAAAATAATTGAATTCTTGTGATGAATACTATTATTTATGAAAATAATTGAATTTTGCAATGATTGTTATTAAAATTCCTGAAAATAATTGAATTTTGTCAAAGAATTTTGCTATTTATTTATAAAGATAATTGAAATGTTGACAATTTTTTTAAGATTTTTAGAAAATAAGTGAATTTCTGCGAAGAATTTTATTATTTGAAATTATTATTTGAAAATATAAATTGAATTCTTCTGATGAATGTTGTTAGTAACGAAAATAATTGAATTTTGCAATGAATTTTATAAAATATAATTGAACTTAATTGAATTTATGTAAAGAATTTTATTCCTTTTGAAAATAATTTAATTTCTGCAATCATTGGTAATTTCTCAAAAAAAATAATTGAATGTTTTTTAAAATTGAATTCTCATAAAGAATTTTATCAACAAATTTTTAAATAATTTAATATTTTTGATGAATTTTAATAAGATTTTGAAAAATAATTACATTTTCGAGGAATTTAATTAAAATTGTATTAAAAATAATTGAAACTTTGCGATTAGTTTTATTATTTATGAAAATAATTAAATCCTTGTAAAAAATGTTATTCTTTATGAAAATAATTGAATTATTGCAGAGAAATTGATAGAAAAAAATTGCCAAATAATTGAATTCCTGTGAAATTTTTATTCTTTATGAGAATAATTAAATGTTTACGTAGAATTTTATCAAAAATTTTTAAATAATTGAATTCTTTTAAAAAATGTTATTTTCTTATAAATTCTAAAAATTCGATTTTTTCCAGTACTTTTAATAAAAATCCCAGATTTTTCCCTGATCAATTCTACTTTTCTGACTTTTCCCCGAGTTCCCTGATCTGTGTCAACCCTGTAATTATGAAAATGACTAATTAACAATTTTTAACACCCATCCGAATGACAAGTATAATCACCCAATTTCTTAATGAAAAAAATAATATTTCATCACGTGCCTCGAAAAAAAAATAGGGAAAAATTGAACAAGTGACTTTTTTGTTGGGATTAATCATGAAATCTTATGGTCTTTCGGTAATTCAACTCCCTCTGATTTCGAGTCCGACGAAAAGTTACGGCACGATCCCGATTCTCTTTATAACACTCGAGGGGTTTGAGAGACTCGTTTTTGGTAATGGCGTCGGTTTCGTGATGGCTTGTGGGACATTAAACACCTGCTCGGGGAAAACTAATTCGTCCAAGCTATCTAACTTCACGGGAAAACACGATCGGTCAATCTTAACTATATATATTTACAACTATATATATGTACAACTTTTATATAAGAAAAGTTAAGATATGAACCTTTCATTAATCCTCTTTATATGATTTTTTATCTTCAGCATATCCACTAATGAAATAAAAAGAAACAGATGATAAATATATAAATGGAAACTTGCAAAAAAAAAAAAAAAAACAGAAAACTTGTTTAATCCAATTTCCAATAACTAGATATAAAAGTTTATTTTTCAACTTGTCATATGCAGAAGTATGATTAATAACAAAGTTTTCTCTGTGAACTATGATTGACGTTTTGACCGAAAAATTCGATAAATAAAAGGAAAATTCTCATTTCCTGCAAATTTTATTGGATTATTTTCGTATTACTATCTAATTATAATTATAACAAGTTCCATTCAAATTTACCATTAAACTGACGTTTCCTTTCATGGCTATTTTCTCATTCATAATCGGATATCAAACAATTACGACTGACAAGGAAAATTTACATTTCTTAAATCTTCTTTACAGCCTAAAAAATTAATTTCTTTTTACAGAATTAAATTCCCTGAATTTATTTATATTTATTTTAGAAGAAAAAATTTTTTTTTAATTAACTAAATATATAAAACGGAATTTTTCGAGGTTTTTAAAACGAAAATAATTCGAAAACATGAATAACTTTTATTTTTAATTAAATATTTAATAATTTTTTTTTTTATAGAAATTAAGATATTCAAAAATTTGAAATTCAATCTTAAGAATATTATCATAAAACATGAAGATATCAATCGCTATATTTTTATTGACCAAATTAGAATTTTCCTTTTATTTATCGAATTTTTCGGTCAATCGCTATATTTTCTAGATCGCTATATCTTCATGTTTTATAATAATTAAAATTTCCATAAAATTTTTCAAAAAAATATTATATTTTTTACAAAAAATTTTAATAAAATCCTTCCCAAGAATTCAATTATTTTTACAAGAAATAAAATTTTCCACATGAATTCAATTATTTAAAAAAATGTAATAAAATTCGTTGTAAGAATTCAATTATTTTCATAAATAATAAAATTTTTCATAGGATTTCAATCATTTTTAATACAATTTTAAATAAATTCCTCGAAAAATGTAATTATTTTCAAAAATTTTCTGCAAGAATTCAATTACATTTCACAAATAATGAAATTCTTTTCTGAAATTCAAACATTTTTAAAATCTACGATTATAATAACATTTTTTAAAAGAATTTAATTGTTTTTAAAAAATTTAATAAAATTCTTTGCAAGAATTCAATTATTTTTACAAGTAAAATTAAATTTTTCACGTGAATTCAATTATTTTTACAAATAATAAAATTTTTCACATGAATTCAATTATTTTAAAAAATAAAATATAATTCGTTATAAGAATTCGATTATTTTCATAGATAATAAAATTTTTCATAGGATTTCAATTATTTTTAATACAATTTTAAGTAAATTTTTAGAAAAATGTAATTATTTTCAAAAATCTTATTAAAATTCTTCGAAAGAATTCAATTATCAATTATTTTTAATAATTTTTGCAAAAGTTCCTTTTTTCATTTGTTTACTATTTAATTTTACAAAATTTCGATTATTCGGAAATTCTTCAATTAAATATATTAGAAATTAAAAACTTCAAATAATTAAAAAAAATTCCATTAAACTTATTGAGAAAAATTAATTCTACAGAATTCTTAATTAAAAGTATGAAAAGTTAGAATTTTCAAAGATTTTAATTTGAAATTCATTTTTAAATCAATATTTATTAGAAGATTCTACGAGAATTCAATTATTTAACTTGAAAATAAATATTTTATTAAACAATTAAATGTTTTTTAAAATTGAATTTTCATAAAAAATTTTATCGCAACAAATTTTTAAATAATTGAATTCTCTTGACAAATTTTAATAAAAATTTTAAGAATAATTGAATTTTTTGAGAAATTTAATGAAAATTGTATTAAAAATAATTGAAATTCTCCCAAGAATTTGAATAAAAAAAAATTTGAAAAATAAAAATAAATAATAATTCAAATAAAATTTGAAAATAATTGAATTTCGTAGAAAAACTTTATTTTCTATAAAGATAATTGAAATTTTGACGAGAATTTTCGTAAATTTTTAAACATAATTGGATTTCTGCAAAGAATTTTATTAAAATTATTTTGAAAAAAAAATTGAATTGTTACGCAAAGAATTTCATTAAAATTTTTGGAAATAATTTAATTCGTTAAAGTAATTTAATTAAAATTGTATTGAAAATAATACTTAAATCCTAAAAAATAAATTGTAGCAAAGGTTATTAAAATACAATTAAATTTCTTTGATAAATTTTAATAAAATTTTTTAAGAATAATAACTATTTTCGTGGAATTTCATTAGAATTGTATTAAAAATAATTGAAATTCAGCATTGAGTTTTATTATTTATGAAAATAATTGAATCCCTGTAAAAAATGTTATTCTTTATATGAAAATAATAGAATTTTTGCAGAGAAATTGATAAAAAAAAATTGTCAAATAATTGAATTCCTGTGAAATTCTTATTACTTATTAAAAGAATTGAATTTATACGTAAAATTGTATCAAAATTTTTGTTAAATAATTGAATTCTTCTGAAAAATTCTATTAAAATAGTAAATATTGAAAAACATTGAATTGAGGAAAATTTTGGAAAATAATTGAAATTTTAATTTAAATTTTTAAAAAAATTTTTAACATAATTGAATTTCTGCATGAATTTTTCCCTTTTGATTAACATAATTAAAAATTAATTAAGATAAAACATTGTTTGTTTGATGGAGTTTTGATAAAAAAAAAAAAACCCTCGACTTTTTTCCACATTTAGGCTAATAATCCTATAATTTCATATAATATAATGAGACTCGCGGTCACTTAAAATTCAAGACATGTTCAGAAGTTGCACGTGCAGTAAAAGAAGCGAAACATTTTAATTATCCAAGCCTGATGAGCTTCCCTCCCTACATTAAGATACGCCAAATAAGATTCGGAGAATATTATCCCTTATATAGTTATCGAACAGGTCTTTCGAATACCATGATGCAACATCCAAATAACATTCGCCACGCAAATGGACAAATAATGTTAATGCAAATGCAAAAAAAGATCTCAACTAATCTGTTCCGTATTTTTAAAAAAAGTACATAAAATTAAACTAATTATATTGTTAATTAAAATTTTAAATATTCGAGCTTGGAAATTGAAGAAGAAAAAAGGATTTAGTTTTAGTGAGAAATTGTATGGAAAATTGTTGTTGGCTGAAGACAAAGCAAAAATCAAGGCCAACGGAAAAGAAATTATGCAAACTTATGAGCATAATTAAGTCTACCATTCACACACGCTAACTACAAGATCCACGATCATTATACATAACGATCTAAAAGCTCTTTTGAATGGAAACGACTTGTTTATTAATAGTATTCATCAACTAATATTGTATTATTATTATTATGCTGCAATCTCTCAATCTAAATTAGTACGACAAGTGATTAATTTGATAGCGAAATTTACAGATTAAAATAATTCTCAATTTAGTGAAATACGAGATAGCGTTCAGATTTTTCGATACACTTCCGATAAAGAGAAAATTAACAATCATTTCAGTCTTTTGGAAAAAAAATAATTTTGTATATTTAGTTTTAGTTTTTCACCACAAATTTTTTCTAATTCATTAAAAATTAATTTTCATAGATAGGAAAATTAAATTTTTATTTCGGTCTTAAAATAAATAATAAGAAAATCGAGAAAATATTACTGATAAAAAAATATCGTATAGAATCACTGGAAAAAATGTATTTGATTCAATCAAACATCATTATCTTTGTTATAGAGTCAACCAAAAATTATTTTTGAATTAAACATAATAATTTTGATTCAACACCTAAAAATTTTTTTTATAATAATAATTTTAATAAATAAAATATGAAAATTACATTTTCTTCAATTATAAAATATGTTTAATTCAAACATATTTTTTTGGTTGGCTACTTATTTTTTAATTTAAAAAAATGTTTTCTCAGTGTAATTTGAAGAAAATAAAAAAAAACTAATTTAATTATGAAACCAATAATTCTAGTGTGATTTAAAAAAAAATTATTTGATAAAAATAAAAGTTAGTTTTTTATTATCAAATAAATGTTTACTTGAATCAAATAATTTTTATTTAAATCAAATAAATAGAAAACCAACTAATTTAATTTATTAACTAATTTAATTTGTTTAAATTAAAATTATTCAAAGCCAATAAATATTTCCTCAAATTAATTTAAGTGTTTGAAGCAAATACCATTTAATTGGCTTAAATCAAAATTATTCAACACAAATAAATATTCGTTCCAATTAATTTAATTATGTGCATCAAATACCATTTAATTGACTTAAATAAAAATTATTCAATACAAATAATAATTTATTTTAATTAATTAACTTCTTTTCTCAGTGTAGACATTTAAAAAATTACTCCTACTCGATATTTTTCGTATTATCAACAAATTAAATAATTAGAAATTACTTTTCGGAAAAGTGTTATTAATTATAGTTTCTTTACTTTGAAATATTAAAATTTGTCAATTATTAAAAAACAATGAAATCGAAAATTCCTGTAAAAATTTTATCATTTATAAAAATAATTGAATGCTTCCTACGAATATTATAAAAAAATTGAATACTATTTTAAATCGTTAAGGAAATTTTTTATTAAAATAGTTAATATTGAAAACAATTGAATTTTGAAAAACTTTTAAAAATAATTGAATGTCTTTAAAAAATTTAATAGAAATTGTATATTAGAAATTATATCAAAATTTATTTTAAATAATTGAATTCCTAAGAAAAGTATTATTTATAAAAATAATTGAATTATTGAGAAGAATTTTATATTTATCTTTTTAATTAATTGATTTTTTCCAAAAATTTTAGGAAAATTGTGTTTTAAATAATTGAATTCCTGTACAAATTTTATTATTTATAAAAATAATTGAATGCTTCCTACGAATATTATAAAAAAAATTGAATAATATTTTAACTCTTTTAGGGAATTTTTCATTAAAATAGTTAATTTTAAAAATAATTGAAATTTGAAAAATAATTGAATTTTTTCAAGAAATTTAATGAAAATTGTATTGAAATAATTATTAAGTCCTAATAAACAAATTATGTATATTAAAAATTTATTTTAAATAATTGAATTACTTTGATGAAAATAATTCGCACATTTTATAAAATAATTTTTTTAATTAAAAAATACAAAAATGTAAAAAATTAATTTTCCATCCAATTTTTCAATGAGTCCTTAAAAACAAAAATTATTTAAAACGGTAATAAAATTCTTCGCAGAAATTCAATTATATTCAAAATTTTTTTTTAAATTTCTCATAAAAATTTTATAAATAATAAAATTCATCATGGAAATTTTTTTATTCTCAAAAGTTCTGATAAAGTTCTTTGCAAAATTCAATTATCTTCAAAAGTAAGAATATTCTTCGCAAAAATTCAATTATTTTCCAATTTTTTTTTTAAATTCTTCACTGAAATTCAATTATTTGCAAAGAATTTTAATAAAATTCTTGTAAAAATTTCAATTATCTTTATAAATAATAAAATTCATCCTAGAAATTCAATTATTTTCAAAAGTACAAAAATTCTTTGGAGAAATTCAATTATTTTCAAAATTTTTTTTGAATTTCTCGTCAAAATTATCATTATCTTCATGAATAATAAAATTCATCATAGAAAATTTAATTATTCTCAAAAGTTCTGATAAAATTCTTTGCAAAATTCAATTATCTTTAAAAGTAAGAATATTCTTCGCAGAAATTCAATTATTTTCAAATTTTTTTTTTAAATTCTCCTCAAAATTTCAATTATCTTTTTAAATATCAAAATTCTTCTGCAAAATTCAATTACTTACTAATGTTTTATAAATTTCTTCCCAATAATTCAATTATTTTCATAAAAAATAATTAAAAAAATGTTTTTTTTTATAAAGTCTTTTATAATATAAAAAGTCGCATTTTACTAAAAAAAATCTCGATAAAGTCGATTAGTCGCATTTTTTCACAAAAAAATCGAAAAAGTCGCACAATTAATAATTACTATTAAATAGTAATTATTAATATATAAAAAATTATAAATTAAAAAAATTGTTGTATTAAAATCTTCATTTCTTATCGCAACTTATTCGTTTTAAATTATATAAGAAAATCTTCTACAAAGAGTGTAGGTCAAGAAACGTAATAAGTTGATACAATGAAATAAACGTTGAAAGGAAGAGACAAATTTAGATGAAATGAACGTTGACCTCGATTGTCCATCGCTATATATATACGATACATACATATAAAGATATCAGATATTTTCTTAATTAGAAAATTGCAAAAAAAAAATCGCACAAAAAAAAAGTAAATCTTTTTCCACAATAATGAAAACATTTCAATATTAAAATTATTTGCAAATTAAATTGATTGAAACCATGCAAAGTAAAATTAAATCAAATCGAATGAAATTGAAATCAAAATAAATCAAATGAAATTAAAATTAAATCAAATCCAATGAAGGTAAAATTAAATTAAATCGAATGAAGGTAAAATTAAATTAAATCAAATGAAGGTAAAATTAAATTAAATCGAATGAAATCAAAATTAAGTGAGTATAAGAAAATAAAAATATGAAATTAAATCAAAATTGAATAGAAAATATAAATCTCAAACAATAATGTAACAACGTAATTATTAATTAGTAATCTATTCAATAGTCTGTTGAATGTAAAATGAAAGACAGTCCTGATTGATAATTATGTCATGTCTAAAGTTCAAAAACACTATCGATACAATATATTTCAATTACCTGAAACATGCAAGATAAATAAATATACGTAGTATATGGAAGTGTGAGCAATAATTATACACCTAGAAGTCCTTATCGTTCTTTCAAGTGCAAGAGAAAATTAAATACACACACCTATCATTGTTTAAAAAATATATAATAACGAAGAAACAATTATGACACTCTGTAATTAATTTTATTTATAGAAATAAAATCACTGTTGTTCTTGTAACTGTTGTTTGAAATAAAAAATTAACTATAATTTTCTAAATCCAAAAAACAAAGAAATCAAAAATTCGTTCACAAATTCTTCAATTTGAAAATTTACCCAGAAATCATAAACAAGAATTTATCATCATTTTATTTTAGCATTTTAGCATCATTAAATCCATTAAAAATCCCTTAAATCCTTTAATAAACATTCAATAAAATAATTCATTCACTTGTTATATCAAAATCTTTGAACAAAATTTTTGAATGAATTGTACAGAAAACCATTTGTGTGATTACATTGATTTCATCGGAAATTATTCGGGAACATGTGCGATATTTGCATCCTGATGATTCATAATCATCGATGTGGATTACCACCATGAATGTATTGCGATTGCAATCAAGAGGAGTTGAAGAATTATTGTTCAATAGTTAGAACGATATTTTTCTTTCTTTCATTCTTTTTTTTTTCGTTTTTTTAATTCAAACGCTAAATGCTTTTCTGTATCGCGTTATCGTTTTACCGATTAATTTATTGCCTTGTATACCTTTCGATAAAACTGCCATTCAGTTAATAAATTTATTTGATAGATTTAATTTTCATTCGAAATACGATGACATGTTTTTTATTGCATGTGTCTAAAAATTATTAACTGTCTAGTTAATTATTTTGGACACATCTTGTTTTTAATTACAGCGCAGGTGAAGAATCTGATAAATCAAAGATGGTGTGAATGATTTCTGAATTAATTGTGATTTTTTTCTCTATTCTTTTTTTATTGGGAAGATGATCAAAAGAATTTAACTTTATTCTGTTTTGATTCTAAAGTTTGTCCCTGATTTTTCCAGAGAAAATTTTAATTTTTTTCCTTGACCCTCAAGAATATTCTGATTCACTATAAAACATAAAGATATCGATAATTCCGAGTCTTCGACTCGGAATGATCAATTTCTTCATGTTTTATAATAATTAAAAAAAAATTATTTTCATCAATTCAATTCAATTATTATTTTCTACAATTTTTAAATAAAATTCTTCTTTAAATCAATTCAATTATTTTTTTCTTGAATTTTTAACTAAAATTTTTCTTTCAATCAATTAAATTATTATTTTCTTGAATTTTTAACTAAAATTCTTCTTTTAATCAATTCAATTATTCTTTTCTTGAATTTTTAACTAAAATTCTTCTTTCAATCAATTCAATTATTATTTTCTTGAATTTTCAACTAAAATTCTTCTTTCAATCAATTATTTTTAATAAATTTTGAAAAAGTTCTTTAAGAATTTTCAAATCTATTTGTTTACAATTCAATTTTACAGAAATTGCGATTATTCGGAAATTCTTTAAATAAATATATATTAGAAAATATAAACTTCAAATAATGTAAAAAAAATTCAATTACACTTTTTCCAAAAAAAATTAATTCTACAGAATTGTTTGCTAAAATTATTAAAAATTCAGATTTTCAAAGATTTTAATTTAAAACCTTTTCAAAATTCAATTACTTCTAAAAATCCACACTATATAATACTTTTAATATTCTATTATGAAATTTTTATTATTTATGAAAATAATTAAATCTTTTGCCAAGAATGTTATTAGAATATTTAAAAATAATTGAAATTTTAACAAGAATTTTATTAAAATTTTTGAAAATAATTGAATTTTGAAGAACAATTTTGCTATTTATAAAGATAACTGAAATCTTGACGAGAATTTTAAAATAATTTTTGAAAATTAATTTCTGTAAAGAATTTTATTACTTTTGAAAATAATTGGATTTCAGTGAAGAATTTTGTTATTTAAAAAGATAATTGAATTGTGATAAATATTTTATTAAAATTTTTGAAAATAATTGAAATTTTGCCAAGAATTTTATTAAAATTCATAAAAATAATTGAATTTCTGGAAGAAATTTTGATATTTATCAAGATAATTGAATTTTTTCGAAGAAATGCATTAAAAATTTTGAAAAATAATTAAAATTTTGACAAGAATTTTATTAAAATTTTTGAAAATAATTAAAATCCTGCGATGAGTTTTATTATTTATGAAAATAATTGAATTCTTGCAACTAATTTTGTGAAAATTTTTGCAAATAATTGCAATTCTTGCAAAGAAGTTTATAAATATATTTTTAAATAATTGATTTTTTTTAAATTTGAGGAAAATTGTGTTTTAAATAATTGAATTCCTGTAAAAATTTTATTATTTATAAAAATAATTGAATGCTTCCTACGAATATTATAAAAAAATTGAATAATATTTTAACTCTTTTAGGAAATTTTTCATTAAAATAGTTGATTTTAAAAATAATTGAATTTTAACCAATTTTTGAAAATAATTGAATTTTTTCAAGAAATTTAATGAAAATTGTATTGAAAATTGTATTGAAAATTGTATTAAATCCTAATAAACAATTATATTTTTTGAAAATACTTGAATTTCGGAGAAGAATTTTATTATTTATAAAGGTAATTAAGAATTTGAAGAGAATTTTTTAAATTTATGAACAAAATTCAATTTCTGCGAAGAGTTTTATTCCTTTTGAAAATAATTTAATTTCTGCAATCAATTGTAACTTCTCAAATAATTGAATGTTTTTTTAAAAATTGAATTCTCAGGAAGACTTTTATCAACAAATTTTTAAATAATTGAATATTTTTGATGAATTTTCATAAAATTTTTAAGAATAATCACATTTTTGAGCAATTCGATTAAAATTGTATTAAAAATAAAACTAATTGAAATTATGCAAAGAATTTCATTAATTATGAAAATAATTGACTTACTGCGAAGAATTTAATGCCAAATTTTAAAACATTTAATTATTTCTAAAAAATTTATACAAATTCTATTTTAAATAATTGAATTCCTGTAAAATTTTTATTTTTTTTTTGGAAAATAATTTAATTCTAGTGATGAATATTGTTATTTATCAAAATAATTGAATTTGGCAATGAATCTTATAAAAATTCTTGAATATAATTGAATTTTGGCGAAGAATTTTGCTATTTATAGAGATGCGATTAAAATGTTGATGAGAATTTTTTTTTTTAATTTTTGTAAATAATTTAATTTCCACAAAGAATTGTAATATTTATTAAGAAAGTTGAATTCTTTCAAAGAAGGTCTTATTATTTCAAAAAAAAAAAATAATTAGGAAAAGAAATAATTACGAATTCTTTTCGTAATATTAATTCTGTGGAGATACGATTTGGATATACAGATTTTGAATGTGTAAAATTTAAAGAGGAGAGAAAAAAAGTTAATTGGAAAAAGTATTATCTACTGTAACGGATTTGACAAAAATTGATTTCTTCCGTTAACTTTTTGGAGATAAAATAATTTTTATGGATTAGAAGAAGATTAGTTATAGATTGGTTTTTTTCTTTTTTTTTCTTTCTTTTGTTTGTGTGGGAGAAAAAAGTCGTGTTCCTTTTAACGGCACTCGCCTGGCGTACACTCTATTTCCTATATAGCGGAGGGAGTTAAAAAAAAGAGAGTCCTTTACGACGTTGGTCCCTTATAGGTTGGTGAACAGCGCATACTTTCATTCAGATGCGAAATGCTTCAATCTTAATGAGAATTTTAATTAAACCTTCCCTTTTATTTTCACTCATGCGATTTTTATTTCACAATTTTTATGATTTTTTGCTTGCATGTCTCCTCGAAATGTCCGTACATGCATGTGCATTTAAATGCTACATGAGATGATATTAAAAGGATTTTGTTGCATTTTGACTAGATTTGTTCTTTTCTTCATTTATATTGTATACATCTGACATTTTTTTTAGAATAAATTTTTAATTTCATTATGTAAAGTGAATAATTACTAATTTAATGAAAAGTGTTTCAGGATCGGTATTTTTTTTAAAGGAATATTTTTTCAAAACGTTTAAAGATTAGATTTTTGGAAAATTTTAATAATTAAAATTCTTCTGAAATTAGTTAAACTTTTTAATATGTATTTAATTAATTATTAAAAATAATTGATTTATAGAAGAAATTTAGTTAAAAACACTAAATAAAAAATTTAATTTTCGAGAAGTTACAAATGATAGCAGATATTCAAATTATTTTCAAAAGTAATAAAATTCATGCAAAAATTCAATTATTGTTCAAATTTTATCTAAAAATTTCATTAAAATTTCAATTATCTTTATAAATTTTATGAAATTCTTTTCTGAAATTCAATTATTTTCAAAAATTTTAAAAACATTCTAGACAAAAGCCGAGTCTTCGACTCGGAGTGATCGATATCTTCATGTTTTATAATAATATTCTTAAAAGTTATTGAATTTAAAAAGGTTTGAATTAGAAACTTAAAAAATCTTAGTTCTTATAGAAAAATAATTAAATAGTCATTTAAAAATGATGTTTTTCGTGTTTTCGAATAATTTTACAATTAAAGAAATTCTTCAATAAATGTAATAGAATTTTTTTGAGTATCTAATAATTTTTAGAGTGAATCAAAATATTCTTTAGAGTCAGGAAAAAAGTCAAAATTATTGTCTAGAAATCAGGGAAAAATAAAATTAAATTTTTGTGGCAACTCTGGTTAAAGACTTTATTAATTTTTTGGAATTTTTTTTTTTTTTTGAGAGGACAGTGGACACTTTTGTTTCGAAAACGAAATTTATTTTCGGATGCCACTGTAAGACCCTTTGCCAAGAATCCCGTGGGTATAGCTACAGTTGTCAGCGTACGTGCTACTGGTGGAAAATGGGAACGCGTGTGAAATGGGCATATTGCATTTGATTGCACCTATTTATTCTGCCTCAATCGATTGCCAATTTAGTCACTCGATACGTGTATATACGTGTATATATACATATACAACACCAGTATCATGAATCGTGACAAAATCCCAACTATACCAATGACATTTACTATATTCGATATATATGTATATACAAGAAGCACACGTCTATCAAATTTCTGAATTTTATACTTTTATATTTCAACAATCAAAAGACACACATCTCCAGCAAATTTTCTTTTAAAAATTCCCAAGGACGGTGTACCAATAAAAATCACATAAAATCGTAAAAAATTTGTCTTGCAAAAATCTCACAAAACATAACACGTAAAATTGTCTGATACAAAATATTTTTATTACAGAAAATAAAAATAAGAGAAAAAAGCCTTGAATAATGAAGAGATGGAGTTTCAAAATTATCGGCATTTTTAAACAGTCCATAAATAAATTATCAACTTTAATTTTTAGAAATTATTTCCTATATATTTCGTATAATTATTTAAATTATTTAAAAAAAATAAATAATTCAGTTGTAAAATATTATCAATTTACTGTAAATTATTTATGAACATAAATAATTTATTTAATATAAATAAATATTAATAAATTATTTATAAACATACTTAATTCTTCTGTAAATTATTTATAAATATAAATAATTTTTCTGTAAATTATTTATAAATATAAACAATTTTTCTGTAAATTATTTATTCACAGAAAACTACAGAATTTTACAGAAATTTACAGAAAAATAGAAAAATTATTTATAAACATAAATAATTTTTTTATTTAAATAGTTAAAAAAAAATTTCCAATTTTAAATAAAATAAAAATAAAATAATGTTTTCCAATTTTCCAAATCAAGTTTGACTTGGAGAATTGATAATTTTCTTTATGTTCTATTATTATTTTTTTATTTATTGAAAGTAAAGTTCTTTTGACTAACGAATAAAATTATTGTCCTTAATTTAATTTTTTTTTAAATTTAACTTTTTCATGAAGTGTAATTATTGTCATTTAAGAAAAATAATTACTATAATTATTTAAAAGAAAGAAAACTTAAAGAGTTTTAATGAGACGTATTTTCAAGTTCGACTTCTCGTTATTTGCTGTAGATTTTTCTGATCGTTGTCTCTGTGAGAGCTCTATTTTGAACTACATTCCGTTTTATACTTAAACTGCCTTGAACTTGAATGAAATTAGTACAATGACTCAATTGAAATTTAAACCTTCACGAATTTTCAATGATTTGTATATTTTTAAATCGAGTAGAAGATAAAGTGGAAATAAAAAAATTTCCAAAAATCTCCAAATGAAGAAAAATACAGGAGAAGTAAAATTATTTTTCCTAAATGACAATAATTACATTTCGTGATAAGGCTCAATTAATTAACCCCTTCACTGTCAGTGGGCTCTATAGAGCCATAAAAATGTCGTGCCCTGTATGTCCATGGGCTCTATAGGGCCATCGGAAAAAAAGACATTTAAATGTTAACGAATCTGGCTAAAAATCCTTACTCGGGGGTTTTCGGGGTCGCTGAATCCAAATCCGTTGTCGAAAATTCAAAATTCAAAATGGCGGCTTCAAAATGGCGCCCAAAAAAATTTTTAAGTTTACGAATTTTTTTTAAAATGCCTTAAAATGCCTACTCGGGGGTTTTCGAGGTCGCTGATTTCAAATCCGTGGTCAAAAATTCAAAATTTAAAATTGCAACTTTAAAAAGGCGACAAAAAAAAATTTTTAAATTAACGAATTCGTTAACTTTTCAATTTTTTTGCTCGATATTTTGAAGCCGCCATTTTGAATTTTGACTTTTCGACCACGGATTTTGAATCAGTGACCTCAAAAACATAAAATATGACAATATCATGATTTTAAAAAAAAAAATTTTTTTTGAACACTTATGGCACAAAAACTTTATTTTCACTCGACTGTGAAGGGGTTAAATTAAAAAAATTAAATTAAAGACAATATGTTTATTTGTTAATTAAAAAAAAAATATTTTTTTCAATATATAAAAATTGTAGTAAAGAAATTTCTAAATAAAAAAAAATCTGCTTAAAAAATTATTATTTTACTATTATTTATTCTCGAAAATTGTAATTTAAAGTAATTGTTTAATAAACCCATTAAACAATAGAGTGTATATTGATAATTATGTACCTATAAATTAATAATTCAACTATTTTGTCGTTCGTATCAATTATGGCGAATAATATATTACTTTATTATTTAAAAATTTACTGAAAATTAATAAAAGTAATTGTTATTGTTATTATTTTTCTATTATTTTTTTTATTCATTATTATTAACGGAATCACAGTAATTTTTTCATATAAAATAAAAAGAAGGATTTTGTAAAAAAGAGGATTTTAATTTTTTTAAATGAGGATTCATTTTAAAAAACATTCAATTATTATCTAATAGTTATAACTAAAATTCATTTTTAAATCAATTTTATTTTAGAAAATTCTACGAGAATTCAATTACATTTACATAATTTAAAATCTTGCAACTAATTTTATGAAAATTTTTACAAATAATTGCAATTTTATGAAACTTGTGATTTAAATAATTGAATTCCTGTACAAAATTTTATTGTTTATGAAAATAATTGAATGCTTCCTACGAATATTATAAAAAAAATTGAATAATACTTTAACTCTTTTAGAAGAATTTTTATTAAAATAGTAGATATTAAAAATAATTGAATTTTGAAAAATTTTTGAAAATAATTGAATTTTTTCAAGAAATTTAATGGAAATTGTATTGAAAATAATAATTAAAACTTAATAGACAAAATATATCAAAATTTATTTTAAATAATTGAATTCCTGAGAAAAATATAATTGAATTCTTACGAAGAATTTATTAATCTTTTTAAATAATTGATTATTTTTGAAAAATTTGTGAAATGTGTGTATAAATAATTAAATTTCTGTTAAAATTTTATTATTTACGACAACAGTTAAATGTTTGCTAAGAATTCTATTAAATTTTTTGAAAATAATTGAATTTCGGAGAAGAGTTTTATTATTTATAAAAGTAATTAAGAATTTGAAGAGAATTTTTTTAATTTATCAACATAATTGAAATTCTTGCAAAGAATTTTATTCCTTTTGTAAATAATTTAATTTCTGCAATCATTTCTAACTTCTAAAATAATTAAATGTTTTTTTTAAATTGAATTCTCATAAAGAATTTTATCAACAAATTTTTAAATAATTGAATATTTTTGATGAATTTTAATAAGATTTTTAAGAATAATTACATTTTTTGAGAACTTCAATTAAAATTGTATTAAAAATAATTAAAACTTTGCGACTAGTTTGAAAATAATTGAATCCCTGTAAAAAATGTTAATCTTTATGAAAATAATTGAATTATTGCAGTAGAGAAATTGATAAAAAAAATTGTCAAATAATTGAATTCCTGTGAAAATTTTATTATTTATGAAAATAATTAAATGTTTACGTAGAATTTTATCAAAAATTTTAAATAATTGAATTCTTTTTAAAAAAATGTATTAAAATAGTAGGTATTGAAAATAATTGCGAGACGAAATTGGCAAATACTTTTATGTCTCAGAAAATTTTGTCCCTATGTTGGTGTCCCGGAATTAATTTTTTTCGATTTTTGGAAGATGATGGAAAAATTAAAAAAAAAAACGATTTTTTTTGGCAAATACTTTTATGTCTAAATAAAAGTTTTGTCCCGATTAATGTCCAGGAATATTCTTTTTCTTTGCCCTGAGTTTTTTAAAAATCTCCAATTGAAAAAAAAATGTTAATACCAAACTAATTGCGAGTCCAAATTTTTTATTGACATTTCTTACTCTTGGCACTCACCCTTAAAGGGAAAAAAAAAATAAATTTTGGCTCAATTGGTACAGTAATTTTTCATTAATTTTGCAAATAATCTGATTTTCGTTTATAGAATCAAAACGAGAAATATATTGAAATTAATAATTGGATTTGATGATTACATCCTCGCGTTTAAAAAAGTATACACAGGAAGCTCGCTTGATAAAGAAAAATATCATTCTCTGGCAAGTGTATTGTTCTAGAAATAGAGTACAGGACATTATAATTAGATTAAATTTAAAAAAATTGACCTCCACTTGTCAATGCGAGATATTTTTATGCCAATCACGTTCTTTCTTTTGCGTATTAGGAATTGTTAGACACATTGTTGTGTTGACTTTCTCTTTGTGTTGCTTTACCGAGGGAAAATTATACCCTAACGAAACGGAAGGACAAAGAGAAAACAGTGGGAAACAAACTATACAATTCGTTGCTTATATATATAGATCCCTGAAAATTATCATTTTAAGCTAACAATTTAAAATGCGACATATGTAAAATTAACATTCATTCATACCAACCTATCATTTTTAATATTGAAACACTTTTAATTAAATTTAAAAAAATTCAAATTTCCTGTAAAAATTCTTTTTACATTTTTTGGTTTGTTGATTAATTAATAACATTTATTTTACTTAATAATGTAAATGAACTTGAAAAAGTGCTTCTTCGTGCAATTAAGTAGTTTAAATATAAAAAAAGAAAAAATAATGGAAATATTCTTTTCAAGTTTGGTAGAAGTTTACTTTATGTTTAAAATTTTCAAAAGCCAGAGAAGATATTATTTTATATTAGCTTTTAAATTTTATGATTTATTTACGAAGCGCAGAAATTTTGAAAATAATTTCGAAAAGATAAAATCTCTTTCGACGAAAACATTGTGAATTCAGATCTTTGCAAATAACTCCCTGGCACGCTTATTTAAACTCATAATTTGCAATATTAAACTTGTTCCATGAATAAATATAGCTTGGAAGACTTATTTGAATGAAAAGTAAATTTTAGGATCATAGAAACAAAAGTCTTTTGAATTCAAAATTAATTATTATATTTTGCATTTACGTAGATTCAATAATATTTACACATTCGCGGATCGCTAATTAATTATTTCCAACATAAATATAGTAATAATTTGATTGTAAAACTAATAGAAATAACACAATAACAATTAAAATAATAATAATAATTTATTATTTTTATTATTATTTTTTTTCAAAACTACGTTCATGAATTTCAATTAATTATAAATTCACATATTTTTGATTTTTCCTATTTTTCAAATCCTAATGCTAAACAGTTTGCAAAAGAAGAAAATGAAAAGTAATCCTAGAAAAAAAAATTGAAAGTAGAATGCGAAAATTCACTAAAAATTTATGTAAATTTACACACAGGTATACATTTACATAATAAGCTGTGTTTTAAAAATTACCAACCGCAAACTTTTGAAAGATAAAATAAAAAAAATTGCTCTTCAAGTAGAATTATTTAAAACTGTAAAATCACGTACGTGTATGTAAATTAAATTAAATTTACACATATGTAACATCATTAGCGTGTATATAGACTACACTCAAGTACTCTACTAATATACATAAAGTTATTATGTACTTTTTCCCAACACTCACGTGACCCAATAAATTTACTATTAACCGAGAAATTGTATGTACATATATTTCTTCGAAAGCTTTAATGAAATTCGAGGCACGAGGAAATCAATTAAAATCACGAGAATCTACCGTAAAAACGTGTGTATAAAATAATACTATATAGAGCAAAAGTACTTTTCCAGTTTTGTACGTACATAATATGTTCTTGTATATTTGAAGTTTATGATCCTTTACAAGAAGATATAGTTACGTTGCTGTACAAGTGTATCAAGCACGTGTACACATTAGGAAAATATATACAAGATATACTCCAACAAACACTAGTCGAAAAACATATGCAATTCGTGCCTTCTCTCTGTTTCTATATTTGTGTATGTGTGTGTGTGTTTGTGTAAGAGGTGCACAACGTTAACGAGGATGCCTCAAAATTTATACAAAGACAAGCATGCATTCTATAACGATCATTAATAAATACGTCAGTTTTGAGATAACGAACAAACACTTCATTCGACTTTATTTAAATAAACTCTTAGAAAAAAATTTCCAAGAAACATTTGTTCTTGAAAATAAGGAATGAAAAGTACGAATTTTAATTTGAGGGGAAAAACTCATGGAACTCTAAAATTTTGCCAAAATTTTATTTTGCAGTTACTTTTTCAGATTTGGGCAAAATAGAAATAGAATTATTTGAAGAGAACTTTGTACTGATGTTGGAACTGTAATCAAAACTCATGGAACTAGAATCGAAACTCATAAAAAACTATAATCAAAACTCATAGAATTTTAAATTTTAAAAATTCTAAATTGTGCCTTTTTTCATGAATTTCAAATTTTCCAAAGACTATTTGCAGAAAATGATGATATAATTAATTTTTTTTAACAAAACTACAATTCTCATCAGAACTCATGAAAGTTTAATCAAAACTCATAAAATTCTAAATTATGAAAATATCGACTGTAGGACCTTTTCCGATAAAAAAAATAGTTCCAGAAGAAATTAATAGAATTATTTTATGAAGATTTTTGTAATGAAACCAGAACTCTAATTAGAACTCACAGAAATTTTATCGGAACTCATACAATCATAATCGGAACTCACAGATTTTTGAATTTTGAAAATTCTATTTTTCGGCTTTTTCGGATTTCGCGATTAAAATAGACTATTTGCAAAAGACAATAGAATAATCTCTTAATAAAACTAGAATCCTCACTAATTCTCTCATAGAACTTTTATAAGAACTCATACAACAATAATTATAACTCATAGGATTTCAAATTTTTTAAACCCCAAACTGTTGTTCGTTCCTTCGATTTCAGGTTTACAGAAGATAATAAAATAATTTCTTGATAAATGCTAGAATTCTCATTTTATAACTCATGGATCTTTAATTAAAACTCATAGAATTCTAAATTTTGAAACTTCTAAACTGCAGAAAATTTTCCGGAAATAAAAAAAATATATAGAACGTTTTGTTGTAATATTGAGATTCAAATCAGAACTCATAGAAATTTAATTTAAACTCATAAATCTGCAATCAAGATTCGTAAAATTATAAAAATTTCGAACTAAGAAACTAAGAATTTTTTAGGGCTTTTTATTGAAATAAAACTATTGTTTTAGAAGAAAATAATAGGAATATTTTTTAAAACTGTTTGTGATGAAAGCAAAATTCTAATAAAAACTCATAGAACTTAAGTCAGCACTTAAAGAGCTTCAAATTGTAAAAATTAATTAAGTCGAAAATCTTTTTCGAATTTTGTGTTCAAAGAAAACTATTTTCAGAAGAGGAGGCTAATACTAATTTGCATAACTCTTCATAATAAAACTAGAACTCATATTATAACTCATAGAAATTTAATCAGAACTCATTAAACTATAAATGTTGATAAATCCGAACTACAGCATATTTTCCTGATTTTACGCTTCGAGTAAACTATTTGCAAAAGAGAAGATTATTTGTAAAATTCTTTGCAATAATCTTCAAACTCTAATCAGAACTCATAGAAATTTTATTTAAACTCATAGAACTTTAATCAAAACTCACAGAAGTATAAAAATTTAGAACTCAAAATAGTGAATAGAATAGATAGAAAATAGTACGATTATTTTGCAGAACTTTTTGTAATAAAATCAGAACTCATAGAACTTTGGTCAGAACTCATAAAGTGCTAAATTACGATAATCACGAAGTACAGCAAATTTTTCGAATTTTCCGCTCAAGGAAAACTATTTACAGAAGAGGAGAATAAAATTATTTTCCATATAACTCTCTACAAAAAATGCAGAACTCTTATCAGAACTCATAGAACTTTGATCAGGACTCACAAAAATAAAATTTTTTAAAATTTTGGACTACATCATCTTTTTTCTAAATATTTCGCTTATAGAGGAAACTAATTGCAGAAGAAAATAAACGAATTTTGTATATAACTCAATGCCAAATGTTCGAACTCTTATCAGAACTCATAGAACTTAAATTGGAACTCATCGCAATTTTAAATATTACAATTAATAAATATTAAACGAAAAATTCGAAAAAGATGCTGCAAATTGAAAGATTTGCAGCATCTTTTTCAAATTTTTTGTTTGAAGAAAACTATTTACAGAAGAAGACTTATTTTGGAGAACTCTTGATTATAACCTTCGAACTCTTATAAAAACTCATAAAGTATTTTACACTTTACACAAAAACTCATAAAAACAACTTTTAAAAAATATATCAAAATCCCATTTGGCTTGAAGAGTAAAATAAAAAAAAATCGACATTATTTTCGTTTCCTCTTATTTAAAAAGAAAAAAAAAACTTTAAGAACTATCAAAGAGACATTTAATAATAGTTTTTTCGTAAATGACAAACCAAAAAGGTGCTTCTGCGAAACGACAAACGAATAACTTTCTTTTTTATATATTATAAATGAATGAAGAAAGAATGTTTCTTGAAAACAATATTTGCCGTTTGCAAATATAAAAAAAGATAAGATCCTATGAAGTAGAAAAGTAAACTGAAACTTGTAAAGAAATAAGAAATTATCCTGATTTATAGTATTACTTTCGAAAGTTCTCTCCACGAAAAGCTGAGTTTTCATCTAACAATAAGTCCCTCAGGACAAGATTCGTCGTCGCTTCAAAACTTCAGCATATATAGTACAATATAACTGACAAATTGCATTATTGATTTGCAATATTTGAAAATAGGAGCAGTTGTTGCTTATCGAATAAATTTTTTTTTTCCAATTTTCATTCATGTAAAAAAAAATACGATTCTTTAATACGTTAGTTTTCTTAGAAACTTAGAAATTTTCCGAAAAACTTTTATCTTCAAATTTTATCCCGCTTGGAAAATTATTTATCTATTTGCTAGTTCCATTTATATTTGCAATACAAATATAATTGCAAATCAAACACTTTTTCCATTTTTTTAAGTTTTTTTAATTTTTAATTTTTTTTAAAAAATATTTTTTCTTAAAGTTTTTTAGTTTTTAATTTTTTAATTTTTAACTTTGGTAGTTTTCTAAATTTTTTTGTATTAAAAAATATTCTAATCAGCATTTTATTTTTTTCTATTTTAAAAGTTTTTTTTTACCTTTATCAGTTTTATAAATTTTCTATATAAAAAAAATATACTAATCAACATTTTAACAATTACTTTCAATTTTTTTTAACTAGCTTTTAATATTTGAATGAATTTTTTTTATTTCATTCATTTTTCCAGTTCGTAAATAATTGTCAATTAAATAAAAAAAATAATAATAAACTCAGAAAAATGAAACAATTAATTAAAGATTATCAATTGACATTTATAAGTCAATTTAATTACTCGATAAATTAAAAGTCGAAAGCAAAAGAAGAATTCAAATAAATTAAAATTTCATCGCAAAATGAATAATAATATTCTGATTGACATTTATCTCAATAATTTATGTTAACTGCATTAAATTTTTGTAAACATGTACAGCAATAACAATATTATTAATAATAATAATAATAATAATAATAATAATAATAATAATAATAATAATAATAATAATAATAATAATATTTATTATTTTTATATTTATTCCTTATTTTATTTTATTTTCTATTTTATTTTTTATTTTATTTATATTTTTATAATTAAAAGATACGGACTTTTTTTATTGTTAAAATAATTTTAAATATAGAGATAGAAATTTTTTGAATTATTTATTAAAATTTTTTTACTTTTCTCTTAAAATCTTCATGCCAAATAGATCTGTTTTGAACACTCGACAGAATAGAAAACTGCTGAGCGCTTAAAAAACTTGTTTTGATGGCAATGAATTGCCTGCGATAAAAATAGAAATCGTCAAGTAAATAAAAGATCCTCTATATTTAATAAGATCGCATATTTTCCTACTCTTATTTTTCGAAATAATTTTTCAATAATTAATATTACTTTTAACTAAATTTATTCTGTAAATAATTTCAAAAGAAACAAAAGTAAAAATTAGAATGTTGACAATTTGAAAAAATTATTTTACAAAAAATGTCAAAAATACTTTTCGCATCGAAAATAAAAATTAAAAAACAAAAATAAAATAAAAACACAAAAAAAAAATTTGTTGAAATAATAAAATTTATGACAATAAATAGTAAAACAAATAAAAATAAAAGCAAAAATTAAAAACCTGTTTTTTGTTTCAAAAAAAATTTCAAAAACGCTATTTTTGAAAATAATAACAAAAAAATGTATAAAGAATAATTATTTTTTATACATTTTTTTGTTATTATTTTTAAAAATAGCGTTTTTGAAATTTTTATTTTTTTCCTATTTTTTTTCCCCCAAGTTTATTTATGAAGCTGATATTTTTCCAGAAGACGTAATGTTTAATGCATGGAAAATAAAACGACATGAAACCTTTGAAAGCGCATTTCTAATTATCTGAGAAAGTGGAACGGTTAGTCGAAAAAGTAATTTTGGTTGTTTGGCGTCCTTTAGAATTTCTAGTCGCGCCAAGGCCATTCGGGTATCTCTCAGCGAAATACGAGAGCCAGCAAGCGAGAAGGCTTTTAATTGTGCGAGTTAATTAACGCTTCTTGTGCACAAGTTCGCGCCACTATAACGCAAGAGAAACGGAAACGTCGAAGGCGGAATTGCACAAAAATTATTGTAATCGGATCGTTATCAAATTGCGCAGCCTCCTCTCTTATATACGAATCATACCTGTCAGCTCACTCCCCCGCTCCACTTTTTTTTTTAAATTTATTTCACTTTCCTAAAAAAAAACACTGTCACAATATAATTTTCAATCCGATAAATTATTCTCATTTATTATTTTAATAATTATTAACATTTCTATTATTACTATTATTGTTATGCAAATTACAAAATTTTTTATTTTCAAATATAAATTTTTAAATAATTTCATAATCAAAATTTTTTTAATTATTATTTATTTTGGTTGGTATTAAGTATAAAATTAATTATTATTAATATTTTCAAAAATTTTAATATAATTCTTTGCAAGCATTCAATTATTTTTATAAATAGTAAAATTTTTTGCAAAAATGCAATTATAAAAAATTTTTAATAAAATTTCACGAAAGAATTCAATTACTTTCTAAAATTTTAATAAAATTTCACCAAAAAATTCAATTATTTTTATATAAATAATAATATTTTTTAGAGGAATTCAATTATTTTTATAAATTGTAAAATTTTTTGCAAAAATTCAATTATTCATTATTTTTAACAAAGTTTTAATAAAATTTTACGAAAGAATTCAATTATTTTTAAAATTTTAATAAAATTTCACCAAAGAAATCAATTATTTTTATGTAAATAATAATATTCCTTGGTAGAATTCAATTATTTTTATAAATAGTAAAATTTTTTGCAAAAATTCAATTATTCATTGTTTTTAACAAAGTTTTAATAAAATTTTACGAAAGAATTCAATTATTTTCTAAAGTTTTAATAAAATTTCACCAAAGAATTCAATTATTTTCAAAACAATTTTAATTGAATTCCTCGGTAGAATTCAATTAATAATTTCAAATATTTACATAAAATTCAATTAATTTCTAAAATTTTAATAAATTCTTCGAAACAATTCAACTATTTTCATAAATACTAAAATTCTTTGCAGGAATTTAATTATTTTTAACAAAATTTTAATAAAATTTCATCAAAGAATTCAATTATTTTTATAAACAGTAAAATTATTCGCAAGAATTCAATTATTGTCAAATATTCAAATATTCGTCAAAAAAAAATTGAAAGAATTTAATTATTTTCAAATACTTCTATAAAATTCTTCAAAAAAATTCAATTTTTCCTTCAATTTTAATAAATTCTTCGAAACAATTCAACTATTTTCATAAATACTAAAATTCTTTGCAGGAATTTAATTATTTTTAACAAAATTTTAATAAAATTTCATCAAAGAATTCAATTATTTTTATAAACAGTAAAATTATTCGCAGGAATTCAATTATTGTCAAATATTCAAATATTCGTCAAAAAAAAATTGAAAGAATTTAATTATTTTCAAACATTTTTATAAAATTCTTCAAAAAAATTCAATTTTTCCTTAAATTTTAATAAATTCTTTGATCATTTCAATTATTTTTATAAAAGCGAATTTAATTATTTTCAAATATGTACATAAAATTAATTTATTTCCTATAATTATTCTCTTGAAATTTTTTGATAAGATTCTTTGCAAGAATTAAAAATTATTATTATTATTATTATTATTATTATTATTATTATTAAACTAAAAAAAATTAATTTGATTCAAATAACCGATTTCTTTTCCATTACCAAAGAAATATTTACTTGAATCAAAGAATTTTTATCTCAATTTTTATTTAAATCCAAATAAATTGTAGGTATTTGAACCAATAATTTCAAAATTCGATTAGTATAATTAAAATTTCAAAAAAAAATACAGCATTTAGTTGACCGAAGGAAATTTGAACAATTATGACGTCACAGTTTGTGAAAATTATGTATTAAAAACTGTGACGTCATAAAAGTTAAAATGCCTTTTTACAAAAATTATTTGATACAAAAAAATATTTATTTGATAATAAAGAAATTTGACTAAAATAAATTTTCCTAATTATGAAAGCATTCATTAAAAAATTTCAGCAAAACAAGAAACTATTTAAGTCGAAAATTTCCCTAAAATTACACGTTATCTTAATTTTTACCACTATCTGAAAATGATAATGAATAATAATTAAGATCGTCCAGATTGGAACCTAATGAAATAATTAAAAACTGATAGAAATATTGTTATCTCTATTATAATATTCCAACATTTCGTGAGATTACATTTTCCTTATATTATTATGACTACGTTACGTATTTTTTAATGAAATACAATTTTTTCTAAATGAAAATTTCATGGAAAATAGAAATTAAAAAAAGAAGTAAAAGAAAAATTTCTTTTTTTGAAAAGGCCCTACTTTTTAATTGAAAGCAACTTTAGTGAAAATCGATTAAGTAAATTCAAACTGAACACTTAAGGAATGACAGCAATCCAGTTTCGCTTTCCTTAGAGTAAAACCGGCATGGCACTTGTCCTCCTTTATGGGACACTAGTAACCGCTTCAAGCACTCGGATAATTATCGCTAAATGTGAACCACAAACCACTAAATTTCGCTACTTTTTTTCTTTTACTTTTTTTTTTGTTTTTAAATGTAAACACTTCGTTTAAGAACTTAATCAAAACTTATCTTTGGCATTAAATGTCTAATATTTTATTGCTTAATAATTTTTATCATGTGGGTATTTTATTTCTAATAGTGTTTTTTTTGTCCAGACTAATTCAAAAATTAGCTCAATTTTTTTATTCTATTTTTATAAACTATAGACGGGAAAAGTCACTAATTTTTGTAGTAGTTAAAATTTAATTACTAAAGTTTTAGTCAAATTAGAGTCAAATTAAAATTAAATTATAGTCAAAATTTGTAGTAAAATTATAGTCAAAATTTGTAGTAAAACTTTCAATCAAACTTTTATTCAAAATAGATTGACTAAAATTTTTAGTCTAAAATTAGTAAAGAAATTTTGACTAATTTAAATTCGCAGACGACTTTCGCCAATATTAAAAAAAGGATTTAAACACATTTTTCCTTTAACTAAAATAATAATAATAATAATAATAAAATAAATAAAAGTCGATTTTTTTCAATAAAAAGTAGATATCCGAACAAATACTATTTTTAAACTAAAGTAGTAGATATTTCATGCACTTTAGAATTAAACTTTAAAAAGGTTAAAAGAAAGCAAAAGAAATAAAATTTTCACAAAACTATATTTCTTCAAAGTTTTAAAAGTTCAAATGAACAAATTTTTCCTATCCTTAAATATTTCAAAAATAATAGAAATAAAATATTACCTATGAATTAAATAAAAATATTTTAATAATTAAAGTTAATTCATCTTACATTTTTTTTATTACATTTTTTTGCAATTAAAATTATTTTTATCAAATATTTATAGTTATTCCTATATACTCTCTAAATCTGAAAGAGTAAAAAGTTGTTTTCTAATTAAATTTAGTAAAAATTTCTAACTATTATCGTAATTATTATTTTTAATTAATTATTTAATTGATTAATTATTTATAACAAACCCGATAATTTAAATTAATTATTTAATTGCGACTTATTTAATCAACTATAATAAAATAATTTAAAATATTCTCATGTATTTAAAATCATTCATTTAAAAAAATGAATAATGTATAATTTAATTAAATTGATAATTAAATTACAATAAAATAATTAAAAATATTCAATGTATTTTATTTTAATGAAAAATGAAAAATTAAGATTAAAAATGAATAATTTAAAAATTATTCATTTATAGAATAAAATTAACAGAAAATAATTAAATTAAATGAATAATTATAAAAATTAAAATTTCATGAATAAGTGAAAATTCAGTTAAAATAAAAATTATCTAGAATAAAAATTTTACTTTTGTTGAAATTCTATTTTATTCGGTTTACTTTCGATAAACGAATTAAGAGAAAAAATTTTAATATCGGATATTTTTTCGCTACACATAATAAATGAATTGCTTTTAATAAGTAATTATATTTTAATTTTTAAATTTTAATATTTTTATATATTTAATGATTTAACTTTAGGTGAACTAAAAAGGAAAGCAAAAGAAATAAAATTTTCACCAGAAACCAATACCTTAGTTTTTACCGCCAGAATAAACTAATTGTCTTTCTGTTTAATTATTTTCAAAAATTAATATTTTAAAACAAAAAAAAATAATTTAAATTGAACAGAAATTAGAATTTTTTCAATTTTCAATATAGGTGGCCCTATACGGTTCAATCAACGCAAAAACATATTATAATATTTTTAATAAACTTTTGATAGCCAGCGTCCCCACCCGCCCGTATCAGAAAAACGAAAATTGGGAAAAAAATCGGAAAAAAATTCATAACTCGAATAATTTTTGACCAAATGCTTATTTCTTTGTCAGAAATTAAAGGGGGAATATTGCTCTTCAAAATGTGACCAATAAGAATTTATTTAAAAAATTTTTGATAGTCAGCGTCCCCACCCGCCCGTATCAGAAAAACGAAAATTGGGAAAAAAATCGGAAAAAAATTGATATCTCGAATAATTTTTGACCAATTCTTTGTTTCTTGGTCGCAAATTAAAGAGGGATTAATGGTCCTTAAAATGTGACCAATAAGAGTTTATTTAAAAAATGTTTGATAGTCAGCGTCCCCACCCGCCCGTATCAGAAAAACGAAAATTGAAAAAAAAATCGGAAAAAAATTGATAACTCGAATAATTTTTGACCAATTCTTTGTTTCTTGGTCGCAAATTAAAGAGGGATTAATGGTCCTTGAAATGTGACCAATAAGAATTTATTTAAAAAATTTTTGATAGTCAGCGTCCCCACCCGCCCGTATCAGAAAAACGAAAATTGGGAAAAAAATCGGAAAAAAATTCATAACTCGAATAATTTTTGACCAAATGCTTATTTCTTTGTCAGAAATTAAAGGGGGAATATTGCTCTTCAAAATGTGACCAATAAGAATTTATTTAAAAAATTTTTGATAGTCAGCGTCCCCACTCGCCCGTATCAGAAAAACGAAAATTGAAAAAAAAATCGGAAAAAAATTGATAACTCGAATAATTTTTGACCAAATGCTTATTTCTATGTCAGAAATTAAAGGGGGAATATTGCTCTTCAAAATGTGACCAATAAGAATTTATTTAAAAAATTTTTGATAGTCAGCGTCCCCACCCGCCCGTATCAGAAAAACGAAAATTGAAAAAAATATCGGAAAAAAATTGATAACTCGAATAATTTATGACCAATTCTTTGTTTCTTGGTCGCAAATTAAAGAGGGATTAATGGTCCTTAAAATGTGACCAATAAGAATTTATTTAAAAAATTTTTGATAGTCAGCGTCCCCACCCGCCCGTATCAGAAAAACGAAAATTGGGAAAAAAATCGGAAAAAAATTCATAACTCGAATAATTTTTGACCAAATGCTTATTTCTTTGTCAGAAATTAAAGGGGGAATATTGCTCTTCAAAATGTGACCAATAAGAATTTATTTAAAAAATGTTTGATAGTCAGCGTCCCCACCCGCCCGTATCAGAAAAACGAAAATTGAAAAAAAAATCGGAAAAAAATTGATAACTCGAATAATTTTTGACCAAATGCTTATTTCTATGTCAGAAATTAAAGGGGGAATATTGCTCTTCAAAATGTGACCAATAAGAATTTATTTAAAAAATTTTTGATAGTCAGCGTCCCCACCCGCCCGTATCAGAAAAACGAAAATTGAAAAAAATATCGGAAAAAAATTGATAACTCGAATAATTTATGACCAATTCTTTGTTTCTTGGTCGCAAATTAAAGAGGGATTAATGGTCCTTAAAATGTGACCAATAAGAATTTATTTAAAAAATTTTTGATAGTCAGCGTCCCCACCCGCCCGTATCAGAAAAACGAAAATTGGGAAAAAAATCGGAAAAAAATTCATAACTCGAATAATTTTTGACCAAATGCTTATTTCTTTGTCAGAAATTAAAGGGGGAATATTGCTCTTCAAAATGTGACCAATAAGAATTTATTTAAAAAATGTTTGATAGTCAGCGTCCCCACCCGCCCGTATCAGAAAAACGAAAATTGAAAAAAAAATCGGAAAAAAATTGATAACTCGAATAATTTTTGACCAATTCTTTGTTTCTTGGTCGCAAATTAAAGAGGGATTAATGGTCCTTGAAATGTGACCAATAAGAATTTATTTAAAAAATTTTTGATAGTCAGCGTCCCCACCCGCCCGTATCAGAAAAACGAAAATTGGGAAAAAAATCGGAAAAAAATTCATAACTCGAATAATTTATGACCAATTCTTTGTTTCTTGGTCGCAAATTAAAGAGGGATTAATGGTCCTTAAAATGTGACCAATAAGAATTTATTTAAAAAATGTTTGATAGTCAGCGTCCCCACCCGCCCGTATCAGAAAAACGAAAATTGAAAAAAAAATCGGAAAAAAATTGATAACTCGAATAATTTTTGACCAAATGCTTATTTCTTTGTCAGAAATTAAAGGGGGAATATTGCTCTTCAAAATGTGACCAATAAGAATTTATTTAAAAAATCTTTGATAGTCAGCGTCCCCACCCGCCCGTATCAGAAAAACGAAAATTGGGAAAAAAATCGGAAAAAAATTCATAACTCGAATAATTTTTGACCAAATGCTTATTTCTTTGTCAGAAATTAAAGGGGGAATATTGCTCTTCAAAATGTGACCAATAAGAATTTATTTAAAAAATCTTTGATAGTCAGCGTCCCCACCCGCCCGTATCAGAAAAACGAAAATTGGGAAAAAAATCGGAAAAAAATTCATAACTCGAATAATTTTTGACCAAATGCTTATTTCTTTGTCAGAAATTAAAGGGGGAATATTGCTCTTCAAAATGTGACCAATAAGAATTTATTTAAAAAATGTTTGATAGTCAGCGTCCCCACCCGCCCGTATCAGAAAAACGAAAATTGGGAAAAAAATCGGAAAAAAATTCATAACTCGAACAATTTTAGACCAAATGCTTATTTCTTGGTCACAAATTAAAGGGGGATTATTGCTCTTTAAAATGTGACTATTGCATTTTTTCTATAAATTGTAATAGCTAGCGTACGTTGTTTTTGCGTTGATTGAACCGTATAGGGCCATCGCGCTACTATGTGTGTCGGCGCCTATGGATTCTTCTGATGGGTGGCGGCCGGCGGGTCGCTAATTTAACCGAGCCTAAAATTTTAAGAAATAATTAAATTTTATAGAAATATTTTAAAAAATATTGAAATTTTTTCGAGAAATTCAATTAAAGTTATTTCGAAAATAATTCAAATTCCTGCAAAGAATTTTACTATATTTCTAAAAATAATTGAATTCTTTAAATTTTTTTGACGAATATATTTAAAAATTGCATTGAAAGTAATTTAATTATAGAATTTTTTAAAAATATTTTGAGAATATTGAATTATTTTTAGAGAATTTTAAATTCTTGTTAAAATTAAATTTTATGGAAATTTTTGAAAATAATTAAATTCTTTCGTTTTATTTTATTTAAATTTTATTTAAATTGGATTAAAAATGTTTTAATTCCTGCAAAGAATTGTAGTATTTATAAATAATAGTTGAATAGTTTTGAAGAATTAATTAAAAGTTTAGTAAATAATTGAAAATTATGGAAATATTTAAAAATATTTGAATTCATCCGAGGAATTCAATTAAAATTGTTTTGAAAATTTATTATAGTTAATTCTACATTAGTTTTTTAAACTCGAATATTTTTTATATCAAAATTACTGTTTGTCGCATTTTCTTCGTGTCTCAAATCATAAAATATTTTTATAAAATTAAAAATTTATTTTCTGTGTATTTTAAATAAAATTTAAATTAAGGAAAGTAAGAAAATATCGTTAATTTGAGACGAAACTTTTCTTATTCGCTTTTTCTTTTTAGTTTTTCTATTTCTTCTTTTTTTCGTAATAATTGTAATTGTAACTAAAAATATTCTCCCCCATGATTTCCTTCTTTACCTATATATGTACACAACTTACAAAACACGAGAAAGAGAGAGAGAGAGCACATGAAAGAACTTAATACGTGTTCGTAATGTGGAAACACGTTTTTTGCGTCCGACATTGTAAATGCGACAGAAAAATTATTGAATTTTCTTCTGTGTGATTACAGAGGAAATCGAATGTATATACACATACATATATATAGGTCCACATGTATAGAGAAACGACTGAGATTAAAAAAGGGAAAAGACGATAATCCTCAACGGAAGGATCTATTGAAATGCAGAGAAGTTCAGACGAGGAACAGCATCTGGGTTAAATTCCCAAGGAAGTTTCGGTTTTTCTCCCCGAGTGTCAAATGGAATTAAAAAAGTCTTTGGTACTCAGACCGTAATACCAAATGGAAAACTCCTATAGATGCAAGATGGAATAAATCTAACATCCCATCAGAGGATAAAAATCAACTCCAAAGAATCATCTACATGGGATTTCTGTAACGCATGTTCTTACATTGCAAAAATAAATAAAGAAAAAAAAATACATTTTCCCTTTTTTTCACTCTTTATAATTAGAAAAGTAAAAAAATAAATAAACTTTCCACTAGTAATTAAACTGAAATAAATCTCATCATCAGAAGCGGGGAAAATAAACAAATTCTGAAAAACTGTCTCAACTAAATAAAAACGAGAATACGATTACTTTTATCTAAAAGTAATTTTCTAAATAAATGTCAGAAAATGAATGTCACTCCTAAATTTAAGAGTCAAAATTTGGTAACAGTAAAAGAATAGTGTTGTACAAGTTAATAAATCTTTAGTTGGCAGCCACAGAACCTAATTTTGTTTGTGAGTTAACATTCAGTACGAACATAAAATTTGTACTTAATACATATTTGTTTTCAGTTTGTATTAAATTCTTTCTCATGAAGATGAAAATATCAAAATTACAACAGTGAAAAAATTTATTTTCTTTAAATAAACGTTTACTTGTCAATTCTTATATATTTAATTCAAAAAATATTTAAATAAAGATAATTACTATTTAATTTTAATAAAATAAAATTATTATTGCTTCAAATACTGAAATTATTGGTTCAAATTCAATTTTTTCGATTCAAGTAAATATTTATTTTCTTCAAGTAAATATTTATACGATTCAAGTAAATATTATTAGATTCAAGTAAATATTTTTTCGATTCAAGTAAATAATCTTCGATTCAAGTAAATATTTATTCGATTTAAATAAATATGTCGATTTAAATAAATATGTCATCGATTCAAGTAAATAATTGTTCGATTCAAGTAAACAATTTATTATTTGATCACAGACAAGTAATCGGTCCTATTTAAATCAATAAAATTTTTTTTTTCAGCATAATTTTGTTTTTAGAAAAAAAAAGTTTCCATGCTAAAAATAACTCAACAAAAATCATGATATTTTTTCTCCCGAACCACAAAATTAAAAATTGTATATATAAAAATACAAATACCTTGGAGGCATTTCCAGTTCACAAATAACTAGCTACTAGAAATATAAACTTATATTTCTAAATAAGACAAAAAAAAAAATTTGCGTCAGGTTTTTATTTAGAAAAATCGATATGACAAATTTATATCAGTTTCTTATAAAGTCATGTGAATTGAACTGAAAACTTTCTTTCTAGAACCTATTGCTGAAACTTGACAAGAAATCCGGACAAACATTCGATACAAAAAAGCAGCGAAACGTGGATTCAATTCAACTATTTTTATAACCGTATATATTCTCAATTTTAAGTGTATAAATTATATAACTCTATAATTAACAAAAATTTGCTGATAAAATATTTTAACTATAATGAACTAACACAATTTTAACTATTTTTTTTTCTAATTTTCACTAATGAAGTATTTTCTCCAATTTTAAATATAAAAAATTTTCAACTATTCTTTAATTTGATTTAACAAAATTTGAATTACTTTTTCTAATTTTAACTAACAAAATTTTAACTTTTTTTCATAATTTTATCTAACGAAATTTTAACCATTTTTCCTAATTTTAATTATGTTTTCCAATTTTAAATAAAAAATCAACTAGTTTTTTTAATTTGGACTTACAAAATTTTGATTACTTTTTCTAATTTTAACTAACAAAATTTTTATATTTCCTAATTTAACTAACAAAATGTTAACTATTTTTTTTAATTTTAACCATTTTTCCTAATTTTAACTATTTTTTTTTAATTTTAACCATTTTTCCTAATTTTAACTATTTTTTTTTTAATTTTAACTGTTTTTAGTTTCAATTAACAAAATTTTAACTACTTTTTTAAATTTTAAATAGCAAAATATAACTATTTTTCTTAATGTTACCTAAGAAAATGTTAACTAGTGTTTTTATTTTTAACTACAAAAAATATTAACTAACAGAATTTTAATAAACAAACCAATGAAAAATTAATATATTAAAAGAAAATGCTTAAGGCTATTTTTGTCTAATAAAAAAATAGTGACAGTTTACAAAAATTACAAAAAGTCCATAAAATTTTTAAAGTGAGAAAAATCAATAATTTACAATTTGTAAATATTTGTATCCAATAATTTTTAATTATAAATCAATGAAATGGTATATTTTCTTCAAATACAAAAAATATGTCTTTAATTTGTTTCTTTAAATTAGTTTTCCGTTGGTTTGCTTATTAAAATTTTGTTAGGTTGTAAATTAAAATTTTATTCGTTCGCTTATTAAGATTCTGTTAGTTAAAATTGAAAAAAATACTTAAAATTTTGTTAGTATATCAATTAAAAATGTTTTTTTTGCATTTAAATAAAAATTAGTGGTTTCAAGTAAATATTTATTTGCATCAAGTAAATATTTATTTGATTCAAGTAAATATTTATTTGCATCAAGTAAATAATTGTTTGTTTGAAGTAAATATTTTTTTCAAGTAAATATTTATTTATATCAACTAAATACTTATTTTGTCACAAGTAAATCCTTACTTATTTCAAGTAAATATTCATTTGATAATAATATATTTACTCATTTGATAATAGCAAACAAATTATTTGAATTCGCTGCGCAAATAAAGTTTATTCTTCAATTATTTCGTAATTTTTTCAGAAGAAAATTCTCGTGTCTATAATTTGAGAGAGAAAAAAATGTCGAAAATGGCAAATATTCCCTTTTGTGAAATTCTACGAACGATTAAATGTAATAGAAGATTTTTCAAAAAGGAATAGCTTCAACAGGGAATGTTGGAGTCCTTGATGTATAAGAATCGAGATGTCTGTGTGCGAATTCGAGTCAACTACTTTCTCGACGAACGTGGTGACTTTGAATAAATACAAGAACTGAATATATTGTCCTTGTTTGCATTCTAAACGCGGATTGACCCCTTCGATTGCCAGCCCGCACCTCAAAATTATTCGTAATCTTATGCGACAACACGTGAACTTTGATGTGGATTATGTCATATACAAATAATATTCCAATATACGTATTATTATACAATATTAAAATATACATCGAAAATAAAAATCGCAAAAAAAACTACGAAAAAATTCTGCTTAAAAAAATTTAATAATTAAAAATTTTTCTTTATTATTTTTAATTTTTAATTATTCCTTTAATTGTAATTAAAGGAATAATTATTCCTTTAATTACAATTAAAGGAATAATTTAAAATTAAAAATAATACTTTCAAATGTAAAGAAAAATTTTTAATTACTAAATTTTTTTAAGCAGAATTTTTTTTCTTTTCTTTTTATCTAAAAGAGTGGAATGTTGTTTTCTATTTAAAATTAGTAAAATTTCCAACTAATTATTTTTTAATTACAGATTCACGGAAAAAAGTCTTGCCTACAATATCTACAATATCTACAAATTTTACTATATTTTCGCAAAATTTTATTTAATATTAATTTAATTAATTTTAATTTCATTTCATTCATTTTAAAAAAATAATTATGTAATAAAAAAAATAAAATTATTAATTTATGCGTAAAATTAATTTAAAAAATATTAAAAAAGAATAAAGTAAATACGAATGAGTAAAATTAAAAAAAAATAAATCAACTTAATTAATAAATTCTAAATTAATAAATAATACACAAAAATGTTATGAAATAAAAATGTAGTAAAAAAATTTCTGAAACAAAAATTTTACTCTGTTCAAATAAAATTCTATTTTACTCGGTTTAATTTCGATAAAAGCAAAATAAGAGGAAATTTCTTAAATTGGAAATTTTTTTCGCTGCACATAATAAATGCATTGCTTTTAATATATAATTGCTCCCCATACAAATATAAATTCAATAAAATATAAATGAGCGAAATAAATTGTTAATGGTTTCGCCGTTGAAAATACAAATACGAAAATACTGAAAATGCAATATCAATAATCCGGGATAATCAATTAAATTCAAATGATTTTTATATCAAACGAATATATTTGCCCCAAAAATAATAATAGATAAATTATCAAAATTAATGGCAATTATAATAATAATGAGACAATATCAGGCAAAATTTAAAAGGGAAAATATATTTTCCTAAATGAATCTTTCAATAACTAATTGCAAACAATAATCGAATTCGATTTTTAAAATTTTATTTTTAATATTCATTTTCATTATTTTGTTTTTTATATCTTTTAAATATTTTTAATAGGATTCGATATTTTTTAATAATAATAAAATTATAAAATTTTTAATTACACAATTTTTAATTATCGTATAAATAATTATTCAATAAATAATTATTTTATATAAATATAAATAATACATAATTATTTTATTTTAATTACAAATATTATAGTTTTATAACAGAACAATAAAATTAGTAGAAATTTTTACTAATTTTAATTAGAAAACAACTTTTCACTCTTTTGCACGCTTTTGCAAAAAGTAGGTATAAATATATTTAGAAAAATAATCTTAAATTTGAAAAAAATAATTTGAAACAAAAGAAAAATTCAATCAAAGAGAATTTTTTCTATAATTACAATTTATTATTATAATATTATAATTATAAAAATTATAATCGAAAAAAAATCTTCCCATCGAATAAAATCTTCATTTATTTAAAAAGAAGAAAAAGATTTAAAGAAGAAAAAAAGAACCAAACGTCAAAAGTAACTAAACGAGGAAATATAAGCACTCAAACTGTATCAGTTAATAGACGAATTGAGAGTTTAAATTAGTGTAAAATTGATAATAGAAAGTGTTTTAAAATTAGTTCGGAAATTTATTTCTAAATTTACAAAGATTGCTGATGAAAGGTATGATTTCTATCTTCATCGTCACAAAATGGAGAAATCGATTGATCACAAATGATTAATTTTTTCTCGGGATGCTACCCGAAGACCGGAACGTTTCCGATATAGACTTGTGCAATCGTGGTAAAAAAAAATATCCGATAAATGATCGAATTCAAGAAACCATGTTACGCTCTTGATTACCACTGAATCCACAAAGTATATAGAAAATTACTTTTAATTTCAAATATTTCACATTTTACTGTGTACGTTAATTTACTTTTCTTTTTTATCCCCTGATGCATGTCGAAAGTAATTATCGACTGACAAAAATTTTTTTTGATTAAAATTGAGTATTCTTATAAAAAAGGATTGAAATTTTTTCCGCTTTTCATTTTTTCGTTAAAATAAAAAAAAAGAATAAAATCTGTATTATTACTATGTTTTACTCATTAAACTATTTTTTTGTTACTACTATTTTTAAAAACATAAAAAATAAAAAAATTTTTTATAAATTTTTATTTTATTTAAAAGAAATATTTCTATTTTTATTATAAAAATTTACTCTATAAAGTAAATTTATAAGAAATTATAATTATTTATAATTTAATATTTAATTTTTAATTCTCTGATTTCTCTCTCAAAAACTTTGATGTTACTCATATTAAAGAATTTTACATATTTCGCTTTACTACAAAACTTTCGGAAATTAAATTTAATGTTGGAAAAAAATTACAATTATCAAACTCGACTCATTTTATAATACTTTAATATTTGACCTTTGTTTTCCTTCAATTTTTTTTCGCTTTTAGAAAAAAAAAATATTGTTTTACGTTCAACGAACCGTTAATATAAAATATATATATATGTACATTTGCGAGACTGGCGTTTTCCGCCGTAGAAATTTCATAGCTGATCTCAAATGCAATCGAATGCAGCCATATCGTTTCCCGCTATACCAATTTGCTATAAACAACAAAGCGAATTTAATAGTTCATTTCGCACGATATGCGTAATATAAAAGTGCCGATAATAATGCTTATTCATTCATTTAAAAAAAAAATGAAGCAATTTTCTCCAACTGTCTCACAAAAAAAAATTAAATCTACCATTATGCAAGATTATGCATTCAATTGTTAAAAACTAATTTCAGAGTTGCAAAAAAAATTAAATATCAGGAAATAGATTTCGATACAAAGCTTCTTCTATAAACGGAAGCAATTTCAGAGACATATTCAACAATATTGTTTAGAAAAAAAAATTGTTTTCATAACAAAAGAAAAAATTAGCTAAAAAGTATTGGATTGGAAAAAATTCTTTTGAGACAAATAAGCTATAACTATTATCGAATATTTATTTGAATCAATAACAGGGTTGCCACAATTCACGCTATAATGCTTTTAATATTCAATTATAATTTAAAATTTTAAGTGAAATTCAAGTTTTAATCAATTTTTATTACAAAATTTTTCGAGAATTCAATTATTTAAATAGAAAAATAAATAATTTCTTCAATAATTGAATATTTCCTAAAATTGAATTTTTATAAACAATTTTATCAAAATTTTTTAAAATAATTGAATTCCTGTGAAAAATTTTATTTAAAAAAAAATTGAATTCTTTGGAAAGAATTTTATTAAAATTTCTTAAATAATTGAATTGCTTCGAAAAATTTTATTTTTTACGAAAATAATTGAATTGTTTCAAAGATTTTTACAAACATTTTTGACAATAATTGTATTCCTAGGAAGAGTGTTATATATTTAAAAGAACTTTATTTAAATTTTTCCAAATAATTGAATTGGTGAGAAGAAATTTATAAAAAAAAAATTGGCAAGTAATTGAATTCCTGTGGAATTTTTATTAAAATTTGGTTTAAATAATTGAAGTCTTTTGGAAAATTTTATTAAAATAGATAATAAAAATAATTCAAATGAGGAAAATTTTTGATAATAATTGAAATTTTGCCAAGAATTTTATTAAATTTTTTGAAAATAATTAAATTTCAGAAAAGAATTTTATTATTTATAAAGATAATTGAATTCCAATATTTCCTTGATTTCAATAAAAATTATTTTATTTATTTCAATATTATTTTTGCTTCTCGTGAGAAAGAATTTTTTTCCCTATTATCAAATAAATATTTATTTTAAGACAATAACTAATTTCAAGCAAAATTTCATTTATGCATTTTTTCAATATTTCCTTGATTTAAATAGAAATTTGATTTATAAAAATGTGTTTGAGTTTAAATCAGGAAAAATTATTTGTTTTCGTCTATTATCAAATAAAAATTTATTGAAACCAATAATATTTGTATTTGCAACTATAATTATTTTTTTAAAAATTTACTTGATTTAAATAAAAGTAATTTGACTGTTTTGAATTATTCATTATTTTGTAACTATTTATTAATTTTTATTATTTAATTGGAAAATTAACTTTATTATAAGTTTATTAACATAAAGATATAAAAATAGTGAATAAATAAAAAAATAAATAAATAAAATGTGGAATAAATATTATTTATTCGTTAACTACTTATTAATTATTAAGTATTTTTATTCGTCAATTACTTATTAATTATTAAAGATTTTTATTCGTTAACTACTTGTTAATTATTAAGTATTTTTATTCGTCAATTAGTTGTTAATTATTAAGAATCTTTATTCGTTAATTACTTGTTAATTATTAAATATTCTTAGTTGTTAATATTTTAGTTGATAATATTTTTATTCATTAATTCTTTTCAAATTGATTACATTTTGTTTAGCTTTAAATAAAAATGATTTCTTTAATGTAAATATTTATTCGAAAATAGTCACAAAATTTATAATTTACTTCTTCTCGATGTAAGAAAAAATAATACCTACTCGCAATAAATGTAAATTGAATAATATTCTTTTTGCAAATTTTGTAAACAAACAATAAATTGCTCTCATTTTTGGGGGGAGGGGAAAACTTATAAGCCAATCAAATGTACGTGCGGGCAACTTTCAGAAACGCCACGTGAGAAAAGTTTGTCCGCATTTTTGAGTATTTCTGAATTGCAACGAAAAGAAAAACAGAGTCACGAGTCGACGCCTCGGTTACTCGATTTTGCGGTTGGAAATGAAATTATAGAAGGCTGCGGGCTAGAAACGTATTTCTTATCTTTGAATTTTCCTCTAAGATTGCATTCCGCCTTTTTCAATCGTCTTATCTCAAAGTATACAATTTTAATATTGCCAGTCTCTCTCTCTCTCTCTCTCTCTCTCTCTCTCTCTCTCTCTCTCTCTCTCTCTCTCTCTCTCTCTCTCTCTCTCTCTCGCTCTCTCAAAAAGTCAAAAAATCAAAATATCAAAAAGTTTCAAACTCCATTCCATTTAAAAATTTTCCATTTTCACAATTTATATACAAATACTATAACTAGCACGTATTTCTCTATACCTCATTAATTTTATTAGAAAAGCTTCCAAGCAAAACAAAAAGCAAAACAAAAACAATTTCAAGCTTCTCTTCCAATTTAAAAAAAATCGCAATTTTGACGCAAATCAAACTTGTTTTCTTTTTATCAAAACGTGTCGCGTTTACTTAAAATTGAATTTCCATAGTCGTTTTAATTAAAAATTACTTGCATCGTTGGTTATTAAATTCATGAACAAATGACAGCACAAAATGCTTTTATATATCAAATTTAACGCGGGGGAAAAATAGACTATATATACAAGCGGGATGTGTATAAATATATATATATAGTGGAAGAATTGTTAACTGAACAATTTTCCAATACATATTTATATCTTAATTGAAAAGATTAAATGATTGTTAATTTGATTTATCCAGGCAAATGTCGAATTATATAATTTGAAAATTAGAAAATAATGCAAAAAGCGAAAAATGACTACTCACCCCATGATGAGGATTTCAATTCGAGCCTCAATGCCCACATTTCCTCGTCCATGGTGTGTGCGTGAAATATTTACATTGCGTTAATAGTGAGTTAATACGCCTCCAATAAGCACTCGGTTAATTTCACACGGTTAGTAGAGAATGCACTGCATCTTCATATCCAATACCGTCAGTAATCTGAAATCAATAATTAATAGAAACCCATTAGGATAAACGAACTATTTATTATTTTTTTTTCTATAAAACAGAAAACAGTTAAAGTTAATCTACGCGACTTGTTATGTTTAAAAATTCAAATTTTTTCCTGCCTTGTTTATTTTATGCACATTTTGTTCAAAACATTCAAAACTTTAGGGACATTTTTTGTTATTAAATTAACTATTTTACTAATTAACGACTAATTTACTAAATTGTTGTTATTTAAATGCATAACTAATTCACCAAGTTATTGGACACTAAATTACATTTGTATTCAATCTTTTTTTAATAACGTGTTCAATTAACTTTTGCTTCAAATTTTTTCCTTCATTAAAATATTATTTTTTTTCTCGAGAAATTCAAAAAATGAATAATTAGTAATTAGTTTCGATCCGATGAATTTACATTTCAGACATTAATCTTCCGCGAATGTAATTAAAAATGGATTTTTTTTCCAACGAAAATGATTTTCAAAAAAAAATTCCAAAAAGAAAGCAACTTTAAAATTTCCAATTCAAATAAAAAAAAAAAAAATCAAAGAAGAGAACATGCAAACTTGAAATGTAATTAAAAAACGATTTTTACTAAAGAATTGTATAATTTCGAATAATGTGAATTTTTTTTCCTCAAAATAGGTATATTAAAGAAAATCAATAAAAAGAAAGATATTTAAATAAAAAATAAGTCAAAAATAAATACAAAATAAAATACAAAATAAAGAAAATAATCAAATAAATAAATGTAAATTTATTTATTTTATTATTTTCAGGGCTCGGATCGTCTTTAAGACTAAAAAAAAAGTCGCTTTAGTCGCATAAATTCACAACAAAAGTCACGAAAAGTCGCATGAAATTTTAGAAAAAACGACAAAAAGGAAACACAAAATTGTCAAAATTAGGTATTTTTAACATTTTTTTAAAAATTCCCTTTAAAATGTCAATTATTTTTATAAATAATAAAATTCTCCTCCGAAATTAAATAATTAAAAAAAATTTTTAATAAAATTCTTGTCAAAATTTCAATTATCTTTATAAATAATAAAAATATTCTCCGAAATTAAATAATTAAAAAAAAATTTTAATAAAATTCTTGTCAAAATTTCAATTATCTTTAAAAATAATAAAATTCTTCTCTGAAATTCAATTATTTTCAAAAGTAATAAAATTTGTCGCAAAAATTCCATTATATTTAAAAATTATTTTAAATTTCTCGTCAAAATTTTATAAATAATAAAATTCATCATGGAAATTTAATTATTTTCAAAAGTTCTGATAAAATTCTTTACAAAATCCAATTATCTTCAAAAGTAAGAAAATTCTTCGCAGAAATTCAATTGTTTTCAAAAAAAAATTTTTTTAAATTCTCCTCAAAATTGCATTTATCTTTATAAATATCAAAATTCTTCTGCAAAATTCAATTACTTTTATACATTTTATAAAAAAAATCTGTTTAAAATTTCAATTATCTTTATGAATAATAAAATTCTTCTCTAAAATTCAATTATTTGCAAAGAATTTTAATATAATTCTTGTCAAAATTTCAATTATTTTCAAAAAATTTCATTAATTCAATGATTTTCAATATCTACTGTTTAAATAAAATTATGTTAAAGAAATCAATTATTTAACAAAATTTTAATAAAATTCTTTCACAAGTAATATTATTTTTCCTTGAAAAATGTAATTATTCTTAAAGAAATTTATTAAAATTCGTCGAAAAAATTCATCTGTTTTCAAAAGGTTTATCGAAATTCAATTATTTTCAATTATTTTAATAAAAAATCCTAAAAGAATTGAATTATAAAAAAAATATTTTTTATAAAATTCATTCGCAACAATTCAATTATTATTTTCAGAGAAAATAAAAAATTTTACAGGAATTCAATTATTTAAAGAAAATTTTAATTATTTTTTTTAATACGATTTTTAAAAAATTTACTGAAAAATGCAATTATTCTCAAAACTTTTATTTAAATTCAATTATTTTCCCAAACAATAAAAATTTTCTCAGGAATTTAATTATTTTAAAAAAATTTGTAATAGAATTCTTCGTAAGAATTCAATTATTTTTTTAAATATATTAAAATTCCTTAAGGGCATTTGAACCATTATGACGTCATAGGTTCTGCAAAGCATGTGTTTTAAGGCTGTGACGTCATCATGGTTCAAATGCCCTTAAAAAATCAATTATTTTCATAAATAATAAAATTATTTTTAGGAATTTAATTACTTGTATAAATAATAAAACTTATTGTAGAATTACAATTATTATTAATACAATTTTAATCGAATTCCTCAAAAAATGTAATTATTCTTAAAAATTTTATTGATATTCGTGAAAGGAAGGAAGTTAAAAAAAATTCTTTGCAAAATTCAATTATCTTTAAAAGTAAGAAAATTCTTCGCAGAAATTCAATTACTTTCTAATGTTTTATAAATTTCTTCTCAATAATACAATTATTTTCATAAAAAATAATTAAAAAATTTTTCCTTTTTATAAAGTCTTATAATATAAAATAATGATTTTATCACTCAGTCATCTTTAATTATTATAAAACATGAAGACATCGATTGCACCGAGTCGAAGACTCGGAGTGATCGATTTCTTCATGTTTTATAACAATTTTTATAAAATTCTTTAATTTCAAAAAGGTTTAGATTTGAATATTTTAAAGAATTTTAATTCCTATGGAAAAATAATAATTAAATATTTATTTAAAAACGAAGTCACATTTCCTTAAAAAAGTCGAAAAAAAGTCACACAATCCGAGCCCTGTAGTTTCTTTACTTTGTATTTTATTTTGTATTTATTTTTCACTTATTTTTTATTTATTTTTTACTGTATTTAATTACAGAACAATAGAAGTAAAAAGAAAAACTAAACAAATATAGAGCAACAATTTTACTTAATTTTTGAGTAATAAAACAAAAAAAAATGTTTTCAGTAAAGAAATATTGTCATAGCGAGGGAGAGAGTTACGAAATCAAACAAACACCTCTTTTGAAAATTATATACAAATGATGCGCAACTTCTGTGATCTGATTTTGGGCTGGCTAAACACGTTTAATCGAGAATTTAGTAGTGCGATTCATATAAATTGTATTCGCAAGCATGTCGATTAAACGACCCGACAATTTAGAATTAACTGCTTGCGTTAAACTGTGAGGAATCTATTTTATCGCCATAGATACTGAACATGTGTCTATGTATGTGCACAGAAAATGAAATATTTCAAACCTCAAGATTCTCGCTCAAAAATAAACTTAAAGATAGCCAAGAAAATCTGTCTCGGCAAATTCTAAATGGACTGAATTCAACATTAATCAGCGTCAACTTTTTTTTAGTCATCATCAACTTTTTATCATCATCATTATCATCATCATCATCAATTTTTAATCATCATCAACTTTTTTTAGTCATCATCAACTTTTTATCATCATCATCGTTATCATTATCAATCAGCATTATTATCATCAACTTTTTTCGATCATCATCAACAATCTTTGTTTCTTCATTTACACTGTAAAAAGAAAGGTGCTAATTTAGTACCAATTTTGGTACCAATTTTAGTACCAATTTTGATACCAATTTTGATACCAATTTTGATACCAATTTTGATACCAAGTTTAGTACTAACATTGGTACCAATTTTAGTACCAATTTTATTACTAATTTTGGTACTAAATCATAATTTTATTTGGCTCTATTTTAATACCGAAATCAGCTCTAACCTAGAACCTTTTTTTTACAGTGTAATGTCTATTCTTTCTTACTTCGAAAAAAGCACTTTTTGAAGCATTTGTTCCTTCTTTAACAAAGATAAAAAAGAAAAGCATTTGTATAATTTTTTAAGAAATAAATGTTTCTAATATACATTTTACTTCTAAGATGAAGATATTTTTCTCCGTTTTCATTTTCGTCAGTTTCCTTAGGAAAACACGCGCTGTTTCTGGAGTTTGTTGTTTAAACATACAGATACTTTGATATAAGCGGAAAAGCTTGAATTGTTAATGTGAGTTGTGTCTTACATTGCACATTCAACTTACAAACATAACCGACTCATCTCCATGTATATGATTTAAGTTCTCTATTTACAACATCTTTTTGAACAAAACTTATTTCATTTAATATTTACTTTTTCACAACCCTTTCTCACCATTATTATTAATATTATTAATTAAAATTCATTATTAATATTATAAACAAAAATCCTTCATTTATATTCTAAACAAAAATTTATCATTAATATTACTAGCAAGAATCCGTTATTAGTATTGTTGGCAAAATTTCTTCATTAATAATATTAACTAAAATTCGTGATTAATATTATTAACAATCACAGTTTTTCTCCAGATATCAAATTGAGACAAAAAGCGAATCAAAATGTTGCTTCGCATCGCAACACTTTTGATTCCCTTTTTGTCTCAATTTGATATCTGCAGAGAAACTGCTACCTAAGAAGCAATGAATGTTAGGTTTTGTTTAATAATTTTTAGAGTAGAAATAAATAATGTTAATAATGTTAATAATAACTATATAATAACTAAAATATTAATGTTAATAATATTAATAACACTGATAAATTTTCCCAATATCTAAAAATTTAAAAATTTCACCCAATGACGATTTTCACTCATTTTTTTTTTTCATAATAACATTTTTGCGCACTTTTACTTAACTTTCTACATTCAAAATGAATAATTGGTTCAAAAAAAAAAAAATAGCACTTTCCACTAAAAGCTCCATGGTGTATATGTATATGTTACTTATCGCCAATTCACTTGTGAGATTCGCAACTATAAACGAAAACGATATCAAATGTGCGTTCATATCCATTGGCAATATTCACAAACCAATAAACACAATGTGTTCAATTAAACGTTTTACAAATAAAGCACAAGGCCAACCATTAGAAGTTAATTAATTTTTTTGATAGTCACACAAAGTATATAAATTTGGTGATATAAGTAAAATTAAAAAAGAAGATAACATTTTTTTTCACAAGAAGCTAATATACTTTCGAGACTACTACTCTTAATTTACAAACAATTTTTATTACTTTTCACTTTTATTTTTTATGCATTAACTTTCACTAATTTTATATATAGTAATAAATTTTTACGCGCGTTGAAAAATGAATAAACTATGGTTATGACGATGACAATGATAATAATAATAATGTCAAGAGTGTAATCAAAATGTTATATTTTATAATTTTTTTTTTTAGTGGCGTTGGTTTATTTTCTCTACTCTCTAAATTTCAATTAGTAAAAATTTTTACTAATTTGTATTTTTTGAATCACTTTTTGCTTCTGAATTAGTGAACTTTACTAATAAATAGTAATTTCAACTAACTTATTAATAAACTTTTCTACTAATTAGTAATTTCTACTAATTTATAAATAAACTTTTCTATTAATTAGTCAATTCTACTAATTTATAAGTAAACTTTACTAATAAATAGTAATTTCTACTAATTTATTAGTAAAATTTTCAAATTCAAATTTCTGACTGACTGTTTGCTATTGAATTAGTAAACTGTACTAATAATTAGTAATTTTTACTAATTTATTGATAAACTTTTCGATTAACTACTAATTTCTACTAATTTATAACTAAACTTTACTAATAAATAGTAATTTCAACTAATTTATTAATAAACTTTTCTATTAATTAGTAATTTCTACTAATTTATTAGTAAAATTTTCTAATTCAAATTTCTGACTGACTTTTTGCTTTTGAATTCGTAAACTTTACTAATAATTAGTAATTTCTTCTAATTTATTAGTAAACTTTACTAATAAATAGTAAATTCTACTAATTTATTAGTAAAATTTACTAATGCAAAAGATATTTTGTTTTTTTAATTTTATTAATTATTAGTTACATTTTTCTAATAATCATTATTATTAATTAATATTAATATTATTTACTATTAATTATTTTTTACTTATTGCTGAAGCAAAAAGTCATTTAATATTTAACTAAAAATCAGTTATTTTTAACTGATTCAAATTTAGAGAGTAGTTAAAATTAAAAGCTAATAGGTAACTATAAATTAATTAATATATTAAAACTAAAAATAAAAATAACTAAAATCTAGTAAATAGTCAGTCCCTGATTTAAATAGCAATATCTTACTAATCAAATAGTTAGTTACTAATTTATTAGTTAAATTCACTTTTAATTTAAATATCAAAATAATTACAATTTTTGGTAACTACTTCAATTAGTGAAATTTGACTATTTTCATAGTTATTTTCTTATTAGTTACTTTTTTTAAATTGTTGTATTCTACTAATTAGTTTAGTTAAGTAAATTTAAAGTTAAAATTAATTTTTTTTACTAATTTTTAATGTAAAAAAATCAGGGAAAATTTGACTAACAATTTGTTATTTTCAACAAATTCAGACTTTGAGAGTAGACAATTTTTCCAATTATTATAAAAATACTATAAAATAAATGTTAAAAGTAAAAATACTATTTACAAATATTATAAATTTATTATTACGTTATATTTATTTTCGTCTGTTTATTATTATTGAATTTCAATATTATTTTAATTGAAAATTGAATTAAACTAAGTATCGAAAATCGATTAGAAAACATTTTTTGTTAATTTATTAAGAATCTTTATTAAAATCCCCATGAGATATGTATATAGCAGGAGCAAATATAATAAAAATAAATAATTATAATTGAATTACTCTAAATCGATTTTTAATGAACTGGTTAAATATAATTAATTATGAGAAGAAAATAGATTGACTCGTTAAGTGGAATTTTAATTATTATTTATATACAAATCTCCAGTCACGGTAACCTGTCAAAAATGATTACATCGCCAATTTCAGTTAACAAACGAATATTTCATCAAAATCAAAGCAGAAATTACTAATTATAAGTTTAGCAGCGCAGAACTTTCTTATAATAACATCCACTATAAATATACATCCGTGATACATCCTATCAAATATAGAATTAATCCTAACGGATTATTCCATATTTTCAATCGTGTTACTTTTTTCCATCGAGATACAGTAAAATATGGCTATTAAAAAAATATTACAGTAATAGAATATTTTATAGTATATCCAGTAGAAAAAAATTGGCACAAAGCCATTTTTTGAAGAAGTTCGATTTCCTTACTTTTTTTTCCCCCAATAAAAAAAAGCCAATATAATTTTATATTATTATTAGATTAGATAAAACGATTGGTTTATTATTATTTTTTTCTTTCAATAAAACGGAATATGTAACACGAATAACGTTCAATTGCCAACTTTATCAGCTTCGTGAAAGAAGAGAGCAAAAATAAAAAAAAAAAAAAATTATACACAGTTATATGAGCGAAAAACTAATACGGTATAAATACGATAATTTGTTTTCCACGATATATAAATGTACGTTCCATAACGCCTCTTCCGCCGGATATTTCTATGCCGTGAGATCGTTTCATTAGAAAGGAAGAGCTTCACCTTGAATGTTTGACTTTGTGAAAATCAATATTCATTTACCAGCCAATTTCACAAGGGGATCCTTCATTAATTACGTAAGAATTTCGTAAGGATTTTTTTAATTTAACTGTCAATAAAATAATTCGAAAAAAATATTTCCTACTTGCAAAAGAATCTTAAAGTCCTTTAAAAAAAAAATGTTAGTCAGAAAAAAATTCTGATTTTATAAAAACAAAATTTTGTTTCTATAAAATCAAAATTTTTTAGTAAAAATGTTTACTAATTTGCTTGGTTTTGAATTAGTAAATTTTAGTAATAATAATAATAATAATAATAATAATAATTAGTAAATTTTAATAAAAAATTATTAGAAATTACTATTTATTAGTAAAATTTACTAATTCAAAAACAAAAAGTCAGTCACTAATTGAAATTGGTAAACATTTTTATTAATTCAAATCTAGAGAGTAAATCAAATAAATTTTTGTTCAGTTTTCTAATTTATCAACTTTTTTTTACAGAATTAAGTAATCATAAACAGAATTTAAATTCGTTCAATATCAAAACAGAATTTTTAACTTCAATTTTTCAAAAAATATGTATAGTAAATTAATAAAAAAAATGTAGCATTAATTTTACTCAATGCAATTTTTATTAAAGCGAACATTGAATAAAATAATATTCAACAGAATTTTTTCTTGCCAAATGCTCACTGACCAGAATTTTAAAAACTTAAATTTGTTAATTAAGGAATTTAACTAAATAAAATAATTTTTTTTCAAAACTAAATAAAAAATAAATAATCACTAAATAAAAATTCTACTATATATTCTCTATTTGGCTAAATGGAAATTTTACATTAGTTGAAAATTAGATTTAATGAAGAACTTTGTCCAGAAAAAAAATCTAATTTTAAATTTCACACTATAAAAATTGAATTAAGTAGCATTTTTTACGAAAAAAGTGTCAATTTGTTGCAATGTGAAGCCTCTGAATTTAGCGTTGACACTGAGAGTCAAAAGAAATTTTTTCGCAAACTTTACAATTCGGAAAGAATTAAACAAATTTTTAATGATTTTAGATAAAAAAAAATGCTTTGAAAAATTAATTAAATCCCTAGTGAATAAAAGAACAAAATTAAGTAAAGAAAACAAAAAATAAGAAATCTCTAAAAAATTTCAAATAATACACTGAAAAAAATTGATTTGATTCAAATAACCATTAACAAATAAATATTTACATGAATCAATTAATTTTTATTTAAACCAATTAAATGGTATTTGAACCAATAATTTCAGTATTTGAAGCGCAATTAATTAATTCACCTTTTAATTGACTCAAATAAAAATTTTTCGATTCAACAAAATATTTAATTGCGATAGTCAAATAATCAGTTTTTTTGAATCAAATAAATTTTTGTTTCAGTATGGTCAAAAAAGTCGCATTTTTTATTAAAATAATTCAAAAATAATTTTAAAAGAATCAACAAGAAAAAAGTAATAGTCATATATAACCGAATTATGAACCAACTGACAAAGATATTTATTTTATTGTATTTTTTTCAAAAGCGTCAATAGTTTATCATAATGTGACAAAATGTATAATGCAAAACGATATTTCATCACATCGCTACATAAATCAAAGAAACTTACACGCAATGCCACCCGTTATTTCAATTCACAAAAGTTGTGACATAATCCGTATCATTATTTTACAGACTATTATTCTTACACTTTTTTTTATTTGCATTCAAATGTTGGCGACATTATATATATATATATTTTTTTTTCTCTCTCTCTCAACGACAAAAAGAAAAAAAAGAAAAGCCGAGTTTAAAAATAATCGAGCGAATGAAATTCCACAGTAAAATGAATGCATCCAAGTGAAAAATATAAAAAATTACTCATACATCAAAAAAAAAAAAAAAATTAAACACTAAATCCTGCAAATTGTTTTCAAAACTACAAAAAATTGAGAAAAATTTGAAATTTTTTTGTTAAATATCATTTTAAATTTAAATACGCGTATATAGGAAAAAAAAAAGAATTTTGTAAATTACGTCATAAAATTCTCCATTTTAGGAGATTTTAAAGAAACAATAATATAGCTCTGGATTTAAAAAGAAAACTATCTCCGATTATAAAAATGGGATTCTAAGTGGATTCTGTGCCATAAAAGTTCAGATTATGGAAAATCGTTATTCAAGCTGCCTCTCGAGTTATATACGTATATACGTATATATACATGATGCACTTAGACTATTATACACACATACAGTTAAAATTTTTATACAATGGATATGAAAAGTATTACTTTAACGAATATCTATAACTTGCAATTCGCATATAATGTTTCTTTTTCTCTCTCTATTTTTCTTCTTTAATACAAGAGAAAAGCTCTTTAAATTATTCTTCGCTATCAAAAATGATCCACGTGAGAAGATTATTAATGTAATTTATCCTTTTCATTTAATTTTTCAATTCTTTCGAGAATCCGATTTTTATTGCAGTATATGCAAATAATCTCAAGATTCATGGTAACAATAAAAATGAAGAGTGATATTACGTAAAACAGAACAGTTTCCACGAATCGAGAAAGATTTATGCAAATTATAAAGAAACAGAGGAATAAAAAACGTTTCGGAAAAAAAGCAGAAACAAAAGATTTTTTTTTTTAAATAAGTCTTTAGACGATATAAAAACTCTGTCTAGTGGAAATTATACCACAAAAATTTGATTTTGTTTTTCCCTGATTTTCATAAAGAATTTTGACTTTTTTTTACTTAAAACTATAAATTAAATTTTTCATAACTATAAAACATGAAGATTTTGTTTTATAATAATTAAAAATGACCAAGTGATAAAATCATTTACAATTTAATTATTATTTTAATTTACAAGAATTTTTAACTAAAATTCTAATTTAAATCGATTATTTTTAATAATTTTCGAAAATGTTCTTTGACAATTTTCAAATCCATTTCTTTACAAAAATTCAATTTTACGAAATTTCAAATATTCGTAAATTCTTCAATTAAATAAATATTAGTAAATAAAAACTTAAAATCATATTGAAAAAAATTCAATAATTAAACTTTTTCAAAAAAATTCATTTCAAAATTCATTTTAAAAAATTCACGCTATATTGCTTTTAATATTCAATTATTATCTAAAATTTTAACTGAAATTCATTTTTATGAAATGAAAATCAATTTTTATTAGAAAATTCTACTAGAATTCAATTATTTAAATACAAATAAATAATTTATTGAATAATTGAATATTTCTTAAAATTGATTTCTCATAAAGAATTTTATCAACAAATTTTTATACAATGGAATTCTCTCCATGAATTTTAATAGGATTTTTAAGAATAATTGAATTCTTTTGACGAACTATAATAGAATTTTTAAGAATAATAATTGAATTCTTTGCAGGAATTCAATTAAAATTGTACTGAAAATAATTGAATTTTTTGCCGAAAATTTTTGCTACTATTTATAAAGATAATTGAAACGTTAGCGAGATTTTTTTTTCAAACTTTTGTAAATAATTGAAATTCTTTTAAGAATTTTATTACCTACTTTTGAAGATAACTGAATTCTTGTGATGAATTATTTTGTTATTTATGAAAATAATTGATTTTTGCAATTAATTTTTATTAAAATTTCTTAAAATAATTGAATTCCCAAGAAGAATTTTATTACTTTTGAAAATAATTGAATTTTGCAATTGAATTTTCTTAAAAATTCCTGAAAATAATTGAATTTCTACTAAAAATTTTATTACTTTGAAAATAATTAAATTTTGCAACGATTTTTTTTAAATTCCTAAAAATAACTTAATTTCTGGGGAAATTTTTGTTATATATCAATATAACTGAATTTTTTCGAAGAATTGCGTTAAAATTTTTTAAATAATATTGAATGTACATATATTAAAGAATTCAACTTATTTCAAAAGAATTAAAATTAAAATTCTTCAAAAAAATTCATTAAATAATTTTTAAAAACGTTCTTTAAGAATTTTTAAATTCACTTGTTTACAATTCAATTATATACCAAAAATTTCAATTATTCGTAAATTCTTCAATTAAATATAAATTAGAAAATAAAAACTTTAAATAATTTTTCAAAAAATCCGCAATTAAAGTTTCTCAAAAAAAAATTAATTCCACAGAATTGTTAGTTAAAAATATCAAAAAATTCAAATTTTCAAAGATTTTAATATGAAACCTTTTCAAAATTCAATTATTTCTTAAAATTTACGTTCTAATGCTTTTAAAATTCAATTATAATCGAAAATTTTAACTGAAATTCATTTTTAAATCAATGTTTATGAGAAAATTCTACTAGAATTCAATTATTTAAATATACGAAAATAACAATTTATTGAATTAAAGAAAAAAAAAAAATAAAAAAAAAATAAATAAAAAAAAATAAAAAAATAAAAAAATAAAAAAAATAAAAATAAAAAAAAAAATAATAAATAAATTAATAAATAAATAATAATAAAATAATAAATATAAATATAATAAATAAAAAAAAATAAATAAAATATATATATATATATAAATATATATATATTAATATATTAATTAATAAATTTATTAATTTTAAGAAACATGCAATTGCATGTTTCTTAAAATTGAATTCTCATAAAGAATTTTATTTATAAATTTTTAAATAAATGAATTTTTTTGACGAATTTTAATAAAATTTTTAAGAATAGAATTACATTTTTCGAGGAATTCGATTAAAATTGTATTAAAAATAATTGAAATTCTGCAATGAGTTTTATTATTTATGAAAATAATTGAATTTCTAAAAAGAATTTTATTATTTACAAAAATAATTGAATCTCCATAAAAATTTTATTATTTATGAAAATAATTCAATGATTGCGAAGAAATTTATAAAAAAAAAATTGTAAATAATGAAATTCTAATGAAATTTTTTATTATTTTTTGTAAATAATTAAAAGTTTGCGTGTATATATTAAAAATCATTGAATTGAGGAAAATTTTTGTAAATAATTGAAATTTTGCCAGAAACTTTATTAAAATTTTTGAAAATAATTGAATTTCGGAGAAGAATTTTATTATTTATAAAGATAATTGAAATTTTTTAACATAATTGAATTTTTGTGAAAAATTTTATTACTTTTGAAAATAATTGAATTTCTGCAATAATTAGATTAAAACTTCATGATCCTTAACTTTTGAATGTTGAAGTAAGTCACCAAAATTCAGAATTTTCTTATGAATTCTAAATATTACATTTTTTCCAATACTTTTAATAAAAATCTCTGACTTTTTCCTGATTTCTCTGACCTGCGCTAACTCTGCTTTTTTATTTCAAACAAATTCAGATAATCTTTTTCTTTTTATAGAAAATTGCGTAATGATACACCTGTACGGATATGATATACCTCTATATGGATACATTTTTATATTGTACTTTCGTAATTTGTTACAAAATTCTTATGTTATTATAATGAACAAAGGCTACTTAAGAGACTTGAAAGTATTAGGCTTTAATTAGAAACGAAGTGCCGTTAATTAAAAAAATAACGGATTAACGAGCTCGAAAAGGTTCGCACATCAAAGACAATGTCCGGAATTTATGATTAGTTGATGAACATACACACTTTGAAAATTCCTATCTATAAAAAATCGAGTCTAAAAAAAACATTATAAACTTGAGATTTGAGAACAATGAAATCAACTTTTATTGCAATTAAAAAAAAATCATCCCATTTGGTATTTTGTAAAGATAAACAATTAAGACAATTGTCACTGTAATATCAAGTAACGAGAAATTCTCCTATTGTATAATAATTAAAAATACAATTTTATCACAGAAACAAAATTTCTCCCAAAGAATTAAAAAAGATATTTACAATTCTAATTTTTCTGAAAAGAAAAAAAAATCAAAATTTATGTTTCTAAAATCTTTTCGTTATCTGAGATCAGATTCATTAAAATCAAAACTACCAGAATCGCAAAATGCCTAATTATTTTTTTCGGATACAGAAAAACCAGAAATCATAACAAAAATTGCTTAATTGAAAACAAACTTCATTAGTTACGTAATAGCGACTATTTTCGTAAATGACATCGTACTAATAAACCAAACAGGGAAGAGCAAATTATTAAGCCTCCGACAGTTGCGTAATGAGATTAATTTTAATTGCGAGCAGACGGAAATAATTTTTTTTCTGATTTGTATTCTAAAATATCAAATGTATTTTCCCTCAATTTTTTTTTACTTCTATCCCGTGACATTTTTCATTTCAATTAACAAAAATAAATTAAAATTTTTATTTTTAACAATAAATTTCTTTTTTTAAAATACTTTTTCCTAATCTAAAAAACAAACGAAATTTAAAAAAATAACATCTATAAACGAAAGTGAATTCTATTTAAAAAAACTACATACGAAAGTGAAATCACGTGTCCTACCTTTTTTCACCATAATGTTTTAAGGCCAATAAAAATTTTTTTTGCTGAAAAAAAATTGATGTCTCCGAAGTCAATGACCGTCTAGTAAAAACGAAAAAAGAACCAACAACATGAACCTCGAGCAATAAGAACCTTGAATCGCCAAATTTTATCGACTTGTCCGAACGTAATAAATATTATCAAATTAAAAACAAGAAAAAGCTCATTTTTTGCTAAGGAATATTAATCATTTAATTAAGAAACAAATTAACAAAAATAATCACAATTAGTTAAAAAAATATTCCAATCCTATAGTCGAATTATTTAAAAAAAATTAAATTTACTGTTTTATGGAAACCAATTTATCAAACATTTTTAAATATGCGATCAGAATAGAAGCAACGAATTTTTTAATTTCCATCTTAAATTTTTATTACAAAAATTGACTTAATAACGTTCAACTGAAATCTTCGAGGAATATATATATACCCATTTGAATTTTTTCTATTAAAGAAGCAGACGATAAATACGTGACTTGATTTACGATACTAAAAATGTTTCATCGTGAGTAATTTAAATTCATTCGCTGTATCGATTAAATCTTTTTCCAAGAAGAAGGAAAAATTTTGCTACACTAATTATCCTCTTTTAATGGACTGATTTTTAAATGGCAAAATCATCCTTTGCTTATTACGATCGAACAATATCTATAAAAGTTCACCTATTGAATACAACTTTCATTCACTTTATTTCGTAATTGACACTCTCTATAATGATAATGATAATATATTTTAATATTAAATTTAAATATAATATTTAATTTTAATATTAAATGCAAGTATAATGTTTAATTTTAAAATTTAATATAAGTATTATATATAATTCAAGTTTAATATTAAATTAAAGCATACTATTTAATTTAAGTTTAATATTTAATTTAAGTTCAATATTAAATTTTAATATAATATTAAGTTTAAATATAATATTAAGTTTAAATATAATATTAAATTTAAATTTAATATTAAGTATAAATATAATATTAACTTTTAGTTTAATATTAAATTTAAGATTGACATTTAATTTAAGTTTAATATATATAATTTAAATTTATTACTATCAAACATTGAAATGAGAAAATATGCAATATTCAAATGAAAATAATAACGACATTTAAATGAAAAAAAAATGACGAAAAAAATCCTCTACTATTGCAATTTCAGTTCTTTTGTATTGTGAAATAAATCGAGTCTCATTTCACCAATTTTAAAACAAGAATAACTACACTTAACCAATTTAACTTTTCACACTTTTCACTTCCTCCCATTTCCCTCATTCTTATAAGACCGCAAAATGTTTCAGGTTGTAAAAATTACTTCAACGAGAAAGAAATTATATGTTTTATGGAAATTTTATCTCTAAGAAATCTTTTACATTTTATAATAAAAACACTTGATTTCGCATTAAATAATATTAAGAAATTACGTATTTACTTTTAAGATAAACGCTTATACAATTTTTATTTATTTATTTACATGTTTATACGTAAATAAATAAATAAATAAATAATAATAATAATAATAATAATAATAATAATAATAAAAATACTTTAAAAAAAGTAAATGTAAGATTCTTTTTTAATTTTTTAAAATAAATTTCAATAATAAAAAATAAATAATAATAGATCTTTTTAATAATAAGTAAAAAAGTACTTATTTTTTAAAAAGAAGTATGTTTAACACATAGGGAAAAATTTTTAATTAAATTAAATCTCATTCATCTATAAAATTGGATCAGTAAAAGCGAACAAAAAATCTAAATTCCAATATAAAATAATAAATACATTCTTCTTTTAATTTTTATCAACTTTTCCTTTTACCAATATTGCAAATATTTTTAATATTTATTAAAATATTATTTAGTTTTAATATTAAAAATATTTTTATTTGGAAATAAAAATACAGTACACTATAAGAAAGAATTTTGGTTTGAATAATCTCTCAAAACCTAAATTAGTAAAATTCTACTAACTAATAATAAAATTTCACTAATTATTCATAATTTTCATGCTCTCTAAATTTAAATTAGTTTAAATGTTAACAAATTTGAATTAGTGACTGACTTTTTAATTTTTAATCAGTAAATTTTACTAATAAATTAGTGGAAATTACTATTTATTTAGTAAAGTTTACTAATTTTGAATTTTTTACTAAATTGCGCTTTTAAATTAGTAAATTTTATTAATAAATTAATGGAAATTACTATATTTATTTAGTAAATTTTACTAACAAATTACTAACAAATTAATAAATACTAAATTTTAGACTAACTTTTCGCTTTTTAATTAGTAAATTTTATTAATAATTATTATTACTAATATTACTAAATATTACTAATAATAGTAAATTTTACTAACAAATTACTATCAAATTAATAGATACTAAATTTTAGACTAACTTTTCACTTTTAAATTAGTAAACTTTATTAATAAATTAATCAAAATTACTATTTATTTAGTAAATTTTTCTACCAAATTAGTGGAAATTACTATTTATTTAGTAAATTTTACTAATTTTGAATTTTTTACTAAATTTAGCTTTTTAATTAGTAAGTTTTACTAGCAAATTAATGAAAATTACTATTTATTTAATAAATTTTACTAATAAATTAGTGGAAATTGCTATTTATTTAGTAAGTTTTACTAATAAATAGTCATTTCTACTAATTTTTGAGTAAAATTAGTAGTAAAATTTACTAAAGAAATAGGAATTTCTACTAATTTATGAGTAAAATTAGTAGTAAAATTTACTAAATATATAGTAATTTCTACTAATTAAATTTATTATTAAAATTTACTGATTTAAAATCAGAAAGTCAGTCACTAATTCAAATTAGTAAACATTTTTACTAATTCAAATGTAGAAAGACTTTTTTGATCAGTGAAATATGATTAATTGCTAGTATAATTCTACTAAAGTTAGTAAATTTATACTGATTGCTAGTAAAATTATTACCTACTTAATCATTTGGTGGACTTTTTGTCATTTTATTCTAGTGACTGACTTTTTTCGAATTAGTAAATTTTACTAATAAATAGTAATTTCTACCAATTTATTAGGAAAATTTACTAATTCAAAAGCAAACAGTCAAACCCTAAATCAAATTAGTAAACATTTTTACTAAATCAAATTTGAATAGTTAGTAACTTTTTACTAATTCAAATTAATAGAAAGAGAATTCTGTTTAGTTCAACGTGAATATAGTGTTAAATAAACCCAAACTAAATTTTTTTTCCACTGTACTTATAAAGATAAGAATAATTTATAACCAAAATTTAAAAAAAATTACTCATATCACAATTAATAAGGTTACTTATTAAATTTAATTCTTTCAATCAAATAACCAAATACAAAAAAACGAAATTGCAAATTCGACAAATAAAACGAAAAATCCATTTATATATAGCCTGGATAATTTCCCTAATTAAAAAACTGTCATTCAAAATAAAAAAAAAACTAAAAAACTGAAAAACTAAAAAAACTAAAATTTAAAATAAAGAAAATTAAAATTTGTTTTTTTTTATATACGATCACACCTCTTGTATAGAGGTCTATTTTAAAATTTACCCACCACAGGGTCACCTATTTCGAGGTCGTGGTTGACGTTAAGAAATTAGATGTGGAGAGAGAGATTCTCTCTGCGTTTGACATGTACTCGCAAAACACAAGAATTATTATTCTTGATCCTATATTAGCAATAATCAACTTCAAAGTTTTCTCCTAACGCTCTACTTGTTTACTTTTTATTTCCATCTAACACGCAAATGGTTCTCTATTTCTTTTTTAAATTTCCTCAACATACACATAAATCCACAATACTTTGTTTTCATTAATCAATCGACAATTGCGCAACAAGCATGAAAAAAAAATAATGAACAAGATAAAAACACAATTGTTCCACTGTAGCCTTTAAATGCACTTCACATCTCTTTTTATACAATGTGAACTATTTTAAAATTTTCCTTTATTAAAAAGTTTGTAAATATTTATTATTTTTACCAAAGTTATTTGAAATATCTATTAATTATTAATAATTGATATTAATTAACTATTAATATTTATTTACACTGAAAAAATGTATTTGAATGATCCACAAATTTTCAATGTTCATGAGAACAAAATATATATTTATTGGCAATATTTTCATAAATTACTGATGGAAATGAAAATCACAAACTTTAGTTTAACATTTAGAAACGTACGAAATTATCTTTTTGATAACCGATACAAAATTATTGTAATAAAATTTTAATTTGAAAAAGAAATAAATAATACCAAATAAATAATAATTTACTTTCTAAATTTGAATTAGGAAAAGTGTTTACTAATTTAAATTATTCACTGACTTTTTGCTTTTGAATTAGTAAATTTTACCAATAAATTTGTGGAAATTCCTATTTATTTAGTAAATTTTACTAGTTTTGAATAATTGACTGAATTTTGCTTTTGAATTAGTAAATTTTACTAATAAATTAGTGAAAATTACTATTTATTTAGTAAATTTAACTAATAAATTAGTAGACATTCCTATTTATTTAGTGAATTTTACTAATCTTGAATTCATGACTAAATTTTTGCTTTTGAATTAGAAAATGTTACTCACTTAGTGGAAATTACTATTTATTTAGTAAACTTTACTAATAAATTAGTTTAAAATCCTATTTACTTAGTAAATTTTACTAATTTTAAATTATTGACTGGCATTTTGCTTTTGAATTAGAAATTTTATTAATAAATTAGTGTCTAAATTGCTATTTATTTAGTAAATTTTACTAATAAATTAGTAGAATTTCCTATTTATTTAGTAAATTTTACTAATTTTGAATTCATGACTAAATTTTTGCTTTTGAATTAGAAAATGTTACTCACTTAGTGGAAATTACTATTTATTTAGTAAATTTTACTAATAAATTAGTAAAAATTCCTATTTAGTAGATAATAAATTTTAATAGTTTTGATTTAGTAGATTTTACTAGTAAATTAATGAAAATGACTATTTATCTAGTAAATTTTACTAATAAATTAGTAGAAATTCCTTTTTATTCAGTCAATTTTACTAGTTTTGAATTATTGATGGACATTTTACTTTTGAATTAGTAAATTTTACTCAAAAATTAGTGTATTTAGTAATTAGTATATTTTACTAATAAATAGTAATTTCTACTAATTCCTTAATAAAATTTACTAATTTAGAAACAAAAAGTCAGTCACTAATATTCAAATTAGTAAACACTTTAAATAATTCAAATTTCGAGAGTGTGTCAAATAATTTTTGAGTCAATTACATTGTATTTACTTAAAAATGTAAAATTATAGTTTCAAATACAATTTATTCGATAATAAAAGTTTATTTGATTCAAGTAAATATTTATTTGACAGTAGCCTTCACAGTTTTTCTGAGGATATTAAATTGAGACAAAAAAAGAATCAAAAAGTTGCTTCATTTTTTATTCTTTTTTTGTCTCAATTTGATATCCTTAGAAAAACTTTAATTTAATTCATTATTATTTGAATCAAATAAATTTTTGTTTTCTACTATATTTCCAAAAAGTATTCATAACTAATTTTAAAGCTTTTTTAAAATTTTAAACATTAAAAATTACCAAAATTGAATTTAATAAATAAATAAAAAAATACAAACAATTTACGATTCATTAAAAGTAAAAAACTAATTCCCCCCCATTTTTTTACACCCAGAGAAATGGTATATTTGTTTCAGAACCAACTAGACTTTTTATTTGTTTGAAATAAATTTTATTTCGTTTAAATAAAATTTTATTTATCTTAAATATATGTTTTATTTATGTCGAATAAAATTTTTATTTAAAAGAAATAAAAAGTCTAGTTGGTTCTGAGACACATATATAGGTTTATTTAACTCAAATAAAATATATTTGGTTTAAATAATATTTTTCTCTGGGTGTATAATTACGCAGTAACTTTGAATAAATAATGACAAAAAAAAAGTTGAAAAAGCATTTCAGCAAATATATATGAATAATTTTCATCTCCTGAGAATAAATTTTCCCGAATAGTAAACTTAATTTATCGCGATAAACCAGCTCAAAGTTTTTCAATCAAGTCACAATTTTCTGTAAATAACCGAAAGCTTACTTTTCATCATGTTATTAAAGGTACTTCGATAAGCTTTTTCTTTCAAAAGCACATATAAAAAAAAGAAAAAAAGAAAAAAGAAAAGAAGGAAAAAAGAAGTGTGATCGCCGGCAGCCTTTCGAAGTATATATAGGAGAATTCGCTTACCGATTCATCGCTCGTTTATTGTGTTTCCACGTCGAAATTTCCCTTGGCGCCTTTAAAAGGGAGTCGCGACACGACAGTACGATAAAATTATTCCAAGAGAATAGAAAATCTATTATTTATAACATGAGAGACACACATCTCTATAACAAAACAATCTCATCGCATTCACATTGCGTCACACACACACAACAAAAAAAAGAAAAAGAAAAAAAAACGAAAATTTAATTCTAGAAAAAAATATATATCTTCATCCGTATTCACGTTTAAGAGTTGATGAATTTTCGCAAAGAGAGTAAAAAGATTGTGCGGCTTCTATATGTAATTATTTCAAATGTCTACGGAGAAAATGGCGCCACGTTATTTTGGGAAATCGTGCTGTTTTGACTTTAGTGACTGTGCATGAAACAAGCTATTTCACTCAATAGTGATGCTGTTTGTTTTCACAATTTCAGAAAAGGGTTTTCAACATTATAGAAAATTTAATAACAATGATAGCAATAAAAATTCTGCTAATAATGACTTTGAATTCAGATAAAAGCTCTGATAATAATCGAAAAGTAATAAAAAATAACACTCAAAAATATAAAAAAATTATTGTTTAAACCAAATAAATTTTTTTTCAGAAAACTTCATAAATTTTTATTTATTTTAATATTTAAATTGTTAACGTTATCGTTTTTAAATATTAAAAATTTTTAATTACAAGAATCACAGTGATTTTTTCAAGTAATATTAAAATGAAAGGGGATTTTAAATTCTTAAAAGGGGATTTATTATAATTAAATTGTTGACATTAATGTTGAACTGTTACTTAAATTTTTTTTAATGTTTATTATAAAAAAAATTTACTTCTTTTAATATTGTATTTTCTGCATATTTTTATTTTCTTTTTCCGTACGTAGTCTGCAATTTTGTTAAATTTTGATAAAAAAATTTTTGTTACAACGCTGCTTTTGTTTAAAAACGTGATGAATTTTACTAAATTCGAACTAAATTGCAGTAAAAATTAGTAAAATTTACTTCAAAAATAGTAAAATTTACTATTCAAATTTTTTACTTCAATGGTCTTTTCAAAATTCTATGAATTTTACTATATTCGAAGTAAATTGCATTAAAAATTAGTAAAATTTACTTCAAAAATAGTAAAAATCACTATTAAAAATTTAGAAGAAAAATTTTTACTACACTGCTACTTTTTTAAAATTTTATGAATTTTACTGTATCCGAAGTAAATTTCAGTAAAAATTTGTAAAATTTACTTTGGACTTACTAAAATTTACTAAGAAAAATTTTACTACAACGCTACTTTTTTAAAATTTCATGAATTTTGCAATATCCGAAATAAATTGCAGTAAAAATACTAATAAATATACTATTAAAAATTTTTAAAAACAACGTTAATTTTAAAAAATTCAATGAGTTTTACTGCATTTAAAGTAAATTGCAGTAAAAATTGGTAAAATTTATTTCGGACTTACTAAAATTTACTAAAAAAATAGTAAAATTCACTATTAAAAATTTAGAAGAAAAACTTTTACTTTAACGCTACTTTTTAAAATTCCATGAATTTTACTGTATCCTATGTAAATTTCAGAAAAAACTAATAAATTTTTCTTAGAACTTACTAAAATTTCCTTAAAAAAAAAAAAAAATTTACTAATAAAAATTTTCAAGAAAAGTTTTACAACAACGCTATTATTACAAAATTTCATGAATTTTACTGTATCAGAAGTAAATTTTAGTAAAAATTTGTAAAATTTACTTCAAAAATAGTAAAATTCACTATTAAAAATTTAGAAGAAAAATTTTTACTACAACGCTAATTTTTAAAATTCCATGAATTTTACTGTATCCAAAGTAAATATCAGTAAAAATTAATAAAATTTATCAATATAACAATTTTGAAGAAAATTTTTACAATAACGTTACTTTTTTAAAATCCTATGAATTTTGCTATATCTGAAATAAATTGCAGTGAAAATTAGTAAAATTTACTATTAAAAATTTAGAAGAAAAATTTTTACTACAACGCTAATTTTTAAAATTTCATGAATTTTACTGTATCCGAAATAAATTTCAGTAAAAATTAGTAAAATTTATTTCGAACTTCAGAAAATTTATTCCAAAAATTGTAAAATTTGCTAGTAATTATTTTGAAGAAAAATTTTTGTGAAAACACCTTTTTTTTAAAATAAAATAAATTGCAGTAAATAAAATTCTTAAGATCTACTTCCAAGTTACTAAAATTCACTCCAAAAATAGTAAAATTTGCTATTAAAAATTTTTGTTTCGAGAATAATTTTTACTAGTTCCGAAGAAAATTTTTCTATAAAAATTAGAAAAATTTACTTCATCAGAAGTATAGTAAAATTTATTCTAGAAATAACAATTTTTAAAAGCAAATTGTACTAAGTTCGAAGAAAATTTGAAGAATTTTTATACAAAAAGTAACTTTCAAAATGGTAAGCAATTAAAAATCGTTATTTCCGGAGTTAATTTTATAATATCAGAAATAAATTTTATTAAAAATTAATAAAATATACTTTTAATTTAGCAAAATTTATTCTGAAAATAGAAAATTGACAGAAATTCCGAACAGTTTGGGTTTTACTTTGTAAATAGTAAGTTACTTTACATAATTCTATACCTTTATAAAAAAATTTCTAAGTTTGAAAGCTCTGAGAAAATAATAATAAAAAGATTTTTAAGTTGCAATAAACTAAAAATTTTGCAAAGTATGGAAAAAGTAAAAAATTTTTCCTTTAAAGTATAACTAAGAATTTTTCTAATTTACAAAAAATGGCAATTTTTATAATTTTTTCTTGAAAAAAAGGGGGAAAAAGGAGAATATGCATGAAATTAGGTTGTTTTGGGGATTTTATTAATTTAAGGGTATAAAAAAAGGAGAAAAGAATCAGAAAAGGGGACCAACTGTGATCCCTGTAATTGTACAGGGAAAATTTAAAAAATTGAAGCAATTTAAAAAATTTAAATAAAAATTTAGAAAATAAAAGAAAATTTTACAATCACCAGTTTTCTATAAAAATATCAAATTGAGACAAAAAAAAGTATCAAAAGTGTTGCGAAGCAACATTTTGATACATTTTTTGTCTCAATTTGATATCAATAATCAAAATTATTAGGAATTAAATAAATATCAACGCCCCCGTTATATATTATAATAAAAAATTTGAAACTCAATTAAAAATTTATTAAAATGCACGACTATCGTCATCACAACTGCTGAAAACGTAAGCGATTTACTAGTTCTCAACTTTCACGAACTTGTTAGGTAAAATTTTTTATGGAACCGCTATTGTCTGATGAAGTAATATTTTCTTTGAAATCTTACAATAATAAACAATTGTGGCTTTTAACGCCACACTTTATTACTAATTGCCGTCAAGTCGCTTTATATACGGAAACCGTAAGAATCTAACTGTCAATTTCTTTATAAAGAAAGTAATTACGCAAATTCTACATCGATCTAAGTAATTATTATTATTATTATTTCCACAATTGAAGAATCAAGATCCACATAGACAAAAAAAAAAAATACTTCCAACTTTTACGACCAAAATAATAATCATATTTTAATGTCCAAAGAAAGATTAACACTTGGGAAAAATGGTGAATAGTCAAGTTATTAAAATAATTGACAATTAAAGATTAAATGCAGTAATAAAATATTGTAAAAAGAAAAACAAATAGAAGAAATTTTATGCTACAAGTCACAAGTGCGACAATAAAGAGAAAAAATTTATGAAGACTATAATTTTCCAAATTTATGCGATTTTAAACAAATAAACAACACAAAGTTGTTATAATGTAAATAATGTAAACGAAATTATACGTCAAAACTAAATAATGTTTTAGTATGTATAACATTTATGTGTCAATTTTACATCAAAAACGCCATCATAAAATATAACAATATGTTATGATAATGATCATTATAATGTTACCACCTAATATGTTCACGAATGCATAAATATTAATTTGCTTTTCAACAATTTCGTTGAATTTAATATAAATCAATTTTAGCATATCGAGACCTCAGTTGAAAATTTGCAAAGCTGACGATTGGCGAAATATTGAACCAATTTCTGTCGCCAATATTGGCCCAGATTCAATGTCAAATCTCAATCTTAAATATTAGATCAATATCGAACTAAAATATGCCCTTTTTGTTTGAAAAATCAAACAAAAAAAGGACAATTTTCGATATTGGTCTGATATTTAAATCTGAGATTATTATTTTTATTTAATTATTATTTCTACTATTTTCTAATCTTAAGCTCATCGATTTTTTAAAATGTAAGACGTTTATTGACCCAAATAATTTTAGAGCAATTTTTTGCCATTTATTGTCTTAAGAATGTTCCAATATTTCACAATCGTATTTTTTTCTCACAAAAGAGGGAGAGAGAGAGAGAAAGAGCCTATAATGGTGTATGAATCCTTCAACGATTTCTGTACTGAAATAAGCACTTAATCGGATAACATTCAAATTTAATCAATCAGATTTCCGAATAGAAGCTTTAAACATGCGCTAAATATTTCACAATACTTAACAGCATTAAACGCGGATATTTAAATGACGAAAAAAAATAAATAAATAAATCTCTGCTTCAAAAACAAGAGCTTCTATCTTTATCACTTATTTAACATACTTTGAATTAATCCCTTAATCTTCAGAATGAAAAAAAGCTACCAACGCGAAGAAAATATTTTCTAGGTTTATCTTTAAAAATCTCGTATATAAAAATAATTTCTCTCAAATTTTCAACTCCTCTAAATTTGAATTAATAAAAATGTTCACTAATTAAAATTAGTGACTGACTTTTTGATTTTGAATCAGTAAATTTTTCTCATAAATTAGTAGAAATTACTATTTATTAGTAAAATTTACAAAATAAATAGTAATTTCCACTAAATTATTAGTAAAATTTACTAAACAAATAGTAATGTAGACACTAAGTTTTTAGTAAAATTTACTAATTAAAAAGTATTAAGTAAATTATAAATTTTTACTAATTTATTAGTGAAATTTACTAATTCAAAAGCAAAAAGTCAGAATAAAATGGAATAAAATGACAAAAAGTCGTCCATCAAATGATTAGGTAATAATTTTACTAGCAATTAGTGAAATTTTACTAATTTGTTACTAGAATTTTACTAACAATCATTAGAAATTTACTAACAATTAATCATATTTTACTAATCCATAAAGTCATTTATTCCCTAAATTTTAATTAGTAAAAATGTTTACTAATTTAAATTAGTGACTCGACTTTTTAAATTTTTAATCAGTAAATTTTAATAAAAAACTATTAGACATTACTATTAATTTATGAAATTTTACTATTAATTTTACTCATTAATTAGTAAAAATTACTATTTATTAATCAAATTTACTAAACAAATAGTAGTTTCTACTAATTTATTAGAAAAAATTTATTAATTAAAAAGCAAAATGTCAGTGAATATTTCAAAATTAGTAAAATTTACTAAATAAATAGAAAATTCTACTAATTTATTAGTAAAATTTACTAAAAACATAGCAATTTAAACATTAATTTATTAGTAAAATTTCTAATTCAAAAACAAAATGCCAGTCAATAATTTAAAATTAGTAAAATTTACTAAAAAAATAGCAATTTAAACATTAATTTATTAGTAAAATTTCTAATTCAAAAGCAAAATGCCAGTCAATAATTTAAAATTCGTAAAATTTACTAAAAAAATAGCAATTTAGACACTAATTTATTAGTAAAATTTCTAATTCAAAAGCAAAATGCCAGTCAATAATTTAAAATTCGTAAAATTAACTAAAAAAATAGCAATTTAGACACTAATAATTTATTAGTAAAATTTCTAATTCAAAAGCAAAATGCCAGTCAATAATTTAAAATTAGTAAAATTTACTAAATAAAATAGGAATTTTTATTAATTTATTGGTAAAATTTACTAAATAAATAGTAATTTCCACTAATTTATCAGTAAAATTTACTAATTCAAAAGAAAAAATCGGTCAATAATTAAAGATTAGTAAACTTTACTAAATAAATAGTAATTTCCACTAATTTGCGAGTAAAATTTACTAATTCAAAAGCGAAAATCGTTCCTAAACTTTTGAACGTTCAGATTAACAAAATTCATTTCTTTTTCAATGTAAAATTTAATTAAAAAAATGTGTATTGTATAAAAAAATTAACTCTAAATTTTCTAAATGGTAACTTTAGGTTTTTAATCATTTTTATTACTATCAGTAATTTGAGAAAGTCTTTTTAATGAAAAATATTTCGTTCATTTAAACGTTCAAAACTTGTGGATCATAATTATTCAAAAGATTAAAAATATTAAAATTATTCTAAAGATTCAAAACACTAATTTTGAGTTAGTGAAAAGTCCACTAATTCAGATCAATGAAAATTTCCACTAACTTTTAGTAAAATTTGACTATTTTATTTAGTAGTTTTCAAATTTTTACTAAAGTTTCACTGCAAAGTTGCTACGAATTAGTAAAAATTTTGACTAATTAGTAGACATATTTACTAATTTAAATTAGTGGACTTTTCCCTAATTTAGATTTATAGAGAATAATTAAATTGTTTAAAAGATTATAAAAATATTTAAATAGTTGTTCAAAACAAAAGGTAAAGTGCAGTGAAAACAACGTGCTTTTTGAAACACAAAAACACTCTTCTCAACATACATATTAATATTATGAAAATTAAAGAAAACAAAAGCACAAATATTATTAATACGCAGCAAATTTCGATTATAAAATATTTACTTATTTACATAAATGCAAAAAAATAATAAAACATTTATATAGACTTTAAAACAAACTACTTATTCCTTAATTTTTATTTACAAAACATCAACAATAATTTTCGTCTCATTTATCAATGTTTGTAAATAATAAAACACTTCTCCCAACGATTAAAAGTTTGTCCCAGTTTATAGTGAATTTTTAAGGTACGTTTTAATAGTTTTATCACAAAGAAAAGAACAAAAAAAACCAAACTTGGAAAAAATGTTATCAGCAATAAAGTGATTTGCAAAAATTTAAAAAAAACCACAACAGCCATAAAATAAAAATTCAAAGTTACAACTTTCCTCGGAAATCATAAGATAAAAAGTTTATATTCGAAAATAGATGATAAACATATACTATTTGAAACTAAAATTTCCACTGAATATAAAAAAGTATAAATATTACTTAGCACGAAGAAAAACTCTAAAAAAATATTTATTTCTCTCTCTTTCAATTTGATTATTAAGCTAAAAAATATTATCAAACTTATCGTGACTCCAGTAAAGAAAATCGTTTCATTTTACAATTAATCGTAGAAAACATTTTCAATTTTACGATCTACCTTGCCGCAAGTATCCTCCTCGTTTCGAATGATTAGTTTCCTCCTGAAGCCGAAGTCAACATGAACAAATTTTTTTTTTCCTACTTAAGTAATCTGATAGGTGAATCACAGCAAAAGTCAATTCAAAGAGAGTTTAATTTGGACGATTTAAGATATAAATATATGTATTCAAGGCGGAACATCGACCCACTTTTTTTTTATTATAGCGGAAGAAAAACACAAGTCACGCGATTAAGAGATTTGTCATAAAAATGAGAAGCAGCACTATTTTCTCTCTCTTTTTTTGAAACGATTATTATTATTAAAGAACTGACATTAGAACAAGAGTGCTGAGAGAACACGTGGTTGACAGTTGATTGAAAGTGGAAACTACAAAGCAATCCTTACCGCGCGAGAGCTCGGTGCTCACTGAAAATTTTGTGGGGTGCGGGAGAGCACGTGACCCCCACTACTATATATCAGCCCGACGATCCAAACTCCCCCAACACAATCTACACTGCAGCCGCCTTCCTCTCTTCTACCTACAATCTACTATTTTCTCCTCGGCACTCTCATCTCATCCCTGTTCTATGTGTGAGATATCCAGACGGTTTCCCGCCCGCGCCACGTGACCCCCACGAGACTTTATCGTCTTTTCCCTTATACCCGCGATTTTCCGCCGTGAGACACTCTCCACCCGCATTTCCGCACGTTTTCTCTACTTGAATAAAAGCTTCTCCGCGGGGCATAACACGTAACAAATGTAATATAAATGATACTTGTTTAACTGTATATCGTATATAAGTAAATACAATTAAACTCCAACTTTTATTTTATACAACAGAGTTCGCATTGTAAATAAATTTACATTTTGCTTACAAGTTCCAATTAACAGAATTTTTCATTTCAATGAAAATAAAAAGAATTCATACCTACAGGGTAAGTGTATCAATTACTGCGGAATTCCACACAGAAAAAAATTTAAAGTAACTTTCACTACTTTTATAGTAAAACATTTCTGGTTAAGCATTTCTGGTAACTTTTACTATACTTTCGGAGTAAATTTTACTAATTTTTTACAAATATGTATGTTCTTTGAACGTAGCAAAATGTACTCCGAAATTAGTAAAAGTTACCAGAAATGGTTAACCAGAAATGTTTAACTATAAAAATAGTAAAGACATTTTCACTAATAATTTTGTTTGCTACTCTCTAAATTTATTAGAAAAATTTACTTTTTTAATTAAAAAAGTAAAAAAAAAAAAATCCTATAGGAAAAATGTTTGCTAATTTAAATTAGTGACTGACTTTTTGCTTTTGAATCTGTAAATTTTACCAATAAATGATAACTTCTACCAATTCATGGTTGCCACAAAAAATTAATTTTGTTTTTCCCTGATTTCAAGACAAAAATTTCGACTTTTTCCCTGACCCTAAAGAATATTCTGACTCACTCTAAAAATTATTAGATACTCAAAAAAAAAAAATGTTCTATTACATTCATTTACGAATTTCTTTAATTGTAAAATTATTCGAAAACACATCGCAAAATTCTTTTTTAAATAAATATTTAATCATTATTATTATTCCATAAGAATTAAGATTTTCAAAAAATTTCAAATTTAAACCATTATGAAATTCAACAAATTATAAGAATATTAGTATTCTTAAAAGTTGTTGAATTATCTTAATCTTAATTATCTCAAATCTTCATTCCTAAATAAATTTAAAAAATCATAATTATTATAAAACATGAAGAAATCGATTGCTCCGAGTCGAAGACTCGGAGTGATTGATGTCTTCATGTTTTGTAATAATTCAAATTTCCATAAAATTTTTCAAAAAAAAAATTAAATTATTTACAAAAATTTTAATAAAATCTTTCACAAGAATTCAATTATTTTTACAAGTAATAAAATTTTTCACCTGAATTCAATTATTTAAAAAAATGTAATAAAATTCGTTGTAAGAATTCTATTATTTTCATAAGTAATAAAAATTTTCATAGAATTTCAATTATTGTTTAATACTATTTTAAATAAATTCAATTAGGTACTTAAAAAAAATGTAATAAAATTCGTTGCACGAATTCAATTATTTTCCTAAATAATAAAATTCTTTGCAAGATTTCAATTATTTAAAAAAAAAAAAATTCGTTGCAAAAATCCAATTATTTTTCTAAATAATAAAATTCTTCACAGGATTTCAATTATTTAAAAAAAAATTAATAAAATTCGTTGCAAAAATTCAATTATTTTCATAAATAATAAAATTTTTTACAAGATTTCAACTATTTAAAAAAAATGTAATAAAATTCGCTGCAAGAATTCAATTATTATTTTCATAAATAATAAAATTCTTCACAGAATTTCAATTATTTTGAAAAAATGTAATAAAAATTCGTTGTAAGAATTCAATATCATAAAATAATACAAATTAATACAATTTTAAGTAAATTATTCGAAAAATGTAATAAATTTCAAAAATTTTATTATAATTCTTCGAAAGAATTCTATTATCAATTATTTCTAATAATTTTTGCAAAAGTTCTTTGAGAATTTTCAAATCCATTTGTTTACAAGAATTTTCAGTTAAAAGTATGAAAAATTCAAATTTTAAAAAGATTTTGATTTAAAATTTTTTTAAAAATTTAATTATTTCTAAAAATGTATGCTATAATGCTTTTAATTTTTTCTTCAAATTTTAATAAAATTTTCAAGAATAATTACATTTTTCAAGGAATTGGATTAAAATTGCATCAACATTTTTTTTTAATTAATTGAATTTTTTTGAAAAATTTTATTAAAATAGTAAATATTGAAAATCATTTAATTGAGGAAAATTTTTGAAAATAATTGAAGTCTTCCCAGGAATGTTATTAAAATTTTTGAAAATAATTGAATTTTGGAGAAGAATTTTAGTATTTTTGAAGATAATTGAAATTTTGACGAGAATTTTTTTTTTTATTTTTTGAACATAGTTGAATTTCTGCGAAGAATTTTATTACTTTTGAAAAATAATTGAATTTCTGCAATAATTTGTAATTTCTCCAAAATTCAAGTTTCTCCAGTACTTTAATAAAAAAAATTCCTCCCTTATCCCTGATTTCCCTGACTTAATACTCAATGAACAAATAATTTCCATTAAATTAAGTTTTTTTTAAAACTAATTAAATTAAAAGATTCAAATTTATTAAATAAGGAATCTAACTAAATAAAAAGAACAATAAATAATATCTAAATTAATTAATAAAACTAAATAAAAATTCTGCTAAATATTCAGTATTCTAATAAATGAATAAACTTCGATTCAATAAAAATTCTACACGGTATGATTTTTTTGAATTTCCTATTTTTCGAGCTTATTTTTTCCAACATAGGATTCGTTTCTATATACATATACAAAGGGAAGCGTTAAAAAAGAGATTGAAATTTGGCGAAAAATACCAAAGATAAACATCATAATCCATCACACGGATTTAAAAAATGTTTCGAAAAAACACCATTCAAGTTTTTACAAAGATAAAAATTGCCCCTTTATCTAAACGAGTTTTTCAGGTAGAAAATCACTCCAACTTTGTCATTTTTTCTGAGAATAGTTGTTTTTCAATCCATTAGACATTTTTGGTTTAAAAAAAATCCAAATCGAATAAAAGTATACTTAATAGTTCTATTAAGAAAAATAAGAAAGAGAAATCATTGTTTTTGAACCAAAAAAATGTGGAAATAAAAAGAAAAAATGTAAAAAAAAATAAATAAAAAGAAAAAATGTAAAAACAAATAAATAAAAAGAAAAAAGGTATAAAAAATAAATAAAAAATAATTAAATAAAATGAAATAATAAAATAAATAGAAAGAAACTAAAAATAAAATAAATAAGAAGAAACTAATAATAAAATACACAAAAAAGGTAAAAACAAAATATTTTTCTAAAAAACAATATATATAGCATTTCTCTGCGCAATTTCTATATTTTTGCGAAACATATATGTATAATAAATTTTAATAGTCAAATTTTGAGTCGTAAACAGATGAACGGAATAATAACAAAACAGGTGATTATCAGAAGAAAAAGATGTATAATATATGTATGTGTAAAGTAATAAAAAGATAATATGATAAATTCAAGAAGCTGACCTGTCATATAATAGTCAAGACAGAATATAAAAAGATTAGCGACCGACCCTTTAGATAGAGAACATTAGTCACCAAAGTACATATTTTTCCTTCTCCGTTTATATTTTTCCTCCTCTCACTCTAACAGAGAATCCCTTCTCTTTTTCCATTAACTATTTCTAGTCGACATGTATAATAATAACTTTTATAATGATCGGAGGTAACTGCACGAGTTGAAAATAAAGCAAATACAAACACACAATGTGAACCATAAGAAATAAGGCAGTTATTTCGAATGTCTAAATTATCCTTAACTTTTTTTAAATTCCTTCTTATATAGTTACAAAAACAATATAAATGCTGCTCTACTTTAACTATTTTTCTAACTTTGTCTTACCCACCCAGAGAAAATCCATGAAAATTGGATTTTTTTTTCATTTATTTCATTCTGTCTATTTAAATTAATTAATAATCAATAATAATTATTATTTTCACTATACAGATAAATTTTTTCTTTAATTTAAAAATAAGTAGCCAATCAAAAAAATATGTTTGAATTCAACCTTTTTTTATTGAATAAAAGACTTGAAACTATAAATTAAATTTTTTCATAACTATAAAACATGAAGATATCAACGACTCCGAGTCTTCGACTCAAAGTCATCAATTTCTTTATGTTTTATAATAATTAAAGATGACCGCGTAACAAAATAATTATTTTATTTTATAACAATATTGCAACTGTAACATTTTCAAATTTATTTTCCTCATTTCAATTTAATTATTATTTTTTATAATTATTTTTAACTAAAATTCTTCTTTAAATCAATTATTTTTAATAATTTTCGAAAAAGTTCATTTTAAGAATTTTCAAATCCATTTGTTTACAATTCAATTTCATATGAAATTTCGATTATTTTAAAAAAAAATTTTTAAATAATTGAATTTTTATAGTGAATATTGATATTTATGAAAATAATTGAATTTGAAAAAGAATTTTATTAAAATTTCAAAACATATTTGAATTTCTGGGAATAAGAATTTTGTTACTAATCAAGATAATTGAATGCTTTCCAAGAATTGCGTTAAAACTTTTGAAATAATTAAATATAATAAAAAAAATTTAAATTTAAAAAAAAATAATTCTGTAAAATTGTTAGTTAAAAGTAAAAAGAAATTCAAATTTTCAAAAATTTTATTTGTAACCTTTTCAAAATTCTATTATTTCTAAAAATTTATGCTATAATACTTATTTAAGAATATTCAATTATTATTTAAAATTTTTATTGAAATTCATTTTTAAATCAATATTTATTAGAAAATTCAATTATTTAAATACAAAAATAAATTAATTATTGAATAATTAAATTAATTAATAATTTGTTTATCGAATTTTATTAAAATTTTCAAAAATAATTTAATTCTTACGAAGAAGTTTATTAGTTTTTTTTTAAATAATTGAATTCTAGCGAAGAAATTTGTAAAAATCATTTTAAATAATTGATTTTTTTCGAAAAATTTTATGAAAATTGTCTTTGAAAATAATTAAATTCCTGTGAAAATTTTATTATTTATGAAAATAATTGAATTCCTAAAAAGAATTTTATTATTTACGAAAATAATTGAATCCCAGTAAAAATTTTATATTAATTATGAAAATAATTGATTTATTGCGAAAAAATTTATAAAAAATTTGTAAATTATTGAATTCTTGCAAAGAATTTTATTAAAAAATTTGATAATAATTGAATTTCTTGGAAGAATTTTATTATATATGAAAATAATTTACTTCTTACGATGAATTTTACTACTTATAAAATTAATTGAATTGTTTCGAAGGATTTATTAAAATTTTACAAAATAATTGGATTCTTTCGAAAAATGTTAATTTTTTTTTTAAATTTAACTTTTTAATGAAATTTTATTAAAATTGTATTAAAAATAATTGAATTTTTGCAAAGAATTTTACTATTTTTAAAAATAATTGAATACCTTTGAAGAATTATGGTATTTCTCTAAATAATTGAATTTTTTCAAGAATTTTATTTAAATTTTTGAAAATAATTGAATTTTGAAGAAGAATTTTAATATTTATAAAAATAATTGAAATTTTGATGAGAATTTTTAAAAATTTTTAAACATAATTGAATTTCTGCAATGAATTTTATTACTTTTGAAAATAATTGAATGTTTGCAATCATTTATAACTTCTCAAAAATTTTCTAAACTATATCGTTAAATATTCAACACAGAATAAGTTTGATTCAATAAAAATTAGGTTCAATTCAATTATAAAATTAAATTCAAACATATTTTTTTCGTTGGCTACTTATTTTAGGATTAAAAATTTTTTTTCTAAGTGAATTAAAATAAAATAATAAATAAAATTAATCGTTAATAATTATTTATTAATATTAAATTACTAAAATAAAAAATAAATAAAAAATATATTATTTAAATTATTTTTATAATTTAATTTTAATTCATAATTATTAATTCATTTAATAATTGATTTTACTACAGTTCAATAGTTTAAAAGAAATCTTTATATATTGCACAAAGAAACAAATATTATTATTATTTTATAATTGAAAACAAAATTAGCTAATTACTCGTATTAGCATTAACTGCTTTCTCACGCGGAAATCGAAAAATTCACTGGAATCAAGAAAAAATAAAGAGCGCGGTAATGAGTAATTACATGATATGCTTCATTTGAATAATAAAAAACTGAAAGGAAAAGAAAAGTAAAATCAAATGAAAAAATAAAATAATAAAGGAAAAATAAATAAAAATTAAATGTAAGATTATTCAATATTCCGAAATTTTAAGAAATTATAAAAAACGGAAAATTCGTTTAAAAATCAAATACATTACTAAATTACTTGTAAACAAATTTACTTTTGTTATTAAAAATCAATGTATGTAATTCTAGTTTTTCATATGATATAATAGTAGTTAAATAACTCAATTACTAAATGTTATCTTTCCTTTCCAGTTCACTTATTCAGAAGGTTAAAAACGAAATTGTCAGATGGAACATTAAATTTTAAAATAATGTTAAAAATTAAAAATTATTGAAATTCCATTTTACGAATTTAATTCTCACGGAAATTATTTTCAATTATTAAATTTGTAAACAATTAATGTGAGGTTTTTATGAATATTTCATAAGCTCTGTTTGTGCTCCACTTTTCATTTTTCTTGAAAATAAATTTAATTTAAAGGTACTTGAAACAATCGACTTTGAATTAGATAACAAAAATGTCGAGACCATTTTTTTTTTTTTTTGAGAAAACTAACATTTTCTATTTCAGAAATGAATTCTAGTCAGCTTCTAAGTATTCGACACTAAATCCTTTTTTTTTAAATAAATTATTAATTAATTATTAAATTATTCCCTTTTTTGAGAATTAATTCAGAAAAAAAATTATCGCGACCATTTTTTTTCTAGAAAACAAACAAACATTTAGAGTAAAATCTTTGAACTAAATTTTGTTTTTCGTAATTAATTAATTATTTTTTCTAAATAAATATCATTTTATTCAAGTAAACATCATTTTCTTCGAATAAATATTATTTCATTCAATCGAATAATATTTGCTTTTAAAAAACAACTTATTTTCGTGGAAATAGATTCAATATGTATATATACGTTTTGCGATTGTGAAAAATAAATGAAAATGCATTGTAAAAAATCTCAGAATCATTTTTGATGATGAAAGCCTAAACTTTGAGTCAACTCATATTATACTTTAGTATATATGTAAGGTTGTCTTGTACTTGACGGCAGTATATGAGCAATTTAAATTTAATGCACCGACGCTGTGCATTCAATGTGTTTGATGATGATTTTTATCAACAGATTGCTACTTCAAAGGAACGTACAGAGTCTTTTATTTCAGTCTTTGCAAGAAAAAAAATTTAAAGCAACTTTATGTACCCTCACAAAATACTTCTCAAAATCCAATTGAAATACTTCTAATACTTTTATAATAATAATAAAAATAAAAATACTACAAAAATTATATAAAATTTTTCCAATTTTCTTTTCTTTTTCTGGATACCGTATAAATTATTTTCCGCAAAAACTTTAATTAAGAATTAATATTATTCAGTAAGGGAATAATTAATTATTACGTAAGCATCTATGGCGAAAGGACAGGGCTTCCTTGCCTGTAATATTTCTAACACAAGAGCAGAAAGATTAAAGGATTTAAATTGAATCTTACGTAAACAGACGAGCGAAAAATGTCGAAGCAACTTTACCTAACTTCACTTTGAAGGATATTTTCAAAAATATAAAAAAATTATTAAAAAAAAAAAAAAACACCGCTGGAAAAACTTCTAAATAGCAATAGGAATTCTAATATGATTTTATCAACAGATTGCAATAAATATTTAAATACGAATTTAAAAATGTTCACATCTGCGTATAAGGCGCAAAACTGAATTAAACGAGAGTTCTACTATAATATACACAATAAACAATATAATTACTAAAACAATCAAAACAAACCGACGAAGACAAACAAAAAGTTAAAACATTGCTCACCAGGATAATTCAATTCAAAGTAAACATGAATTAAACTTAATGAAAACAAAATATTTTATACAATTTGCAAATCAGAAAGTAAAGATTAAAAACAACATAATGACAAAAAGATAACAATTTTAAATTTTAATATAAAAGTATAATTTCAATGCCACTCCAGTTACACATTCAGACAAAAAAAATAGTTTCCGGCTTCCCTACCTAAGCAAAAATACTAAAAACAAAAAAAACCTGATTTCAGAAATATTCAAATTGATGAAAAGAAACATTTCTATAATTTGCCTTTTAAATAATCTTTTTTTCTTTAATTTGTCTTTTAAATCATTATTATTAATTGGAGTAGAGATGATTCCATCACCCAGTCGTATTTTAATAAATAGTGTAATTGAACTATCACTTTGAGTCAATGAAAATTAAAATAAAAGAAATTCAATTCTTTGATTTTAATTTTCCTTGACTCAGACTGATCGTTAAATTACACTATTTATCATTATTAATAGTTTAATAAAAATTAACTTTTAATATCAATGTAAAAAATAAGAGGAAATTATATTTTTGTCGAAAGAAATAATTACTAAAAAAATTACTATAACAGGCTTCGTACTCGATCATTAATTTAAAAAAAAGTAGTCTTAAAGACAGAAAAAAAGTAGTAAATTGGGTTTTTAGCGGAATTAATTTTAAATTATATTAAAAATAATAATTAAAATTCTGCGACGATTTTTATTATTTACGAAAATAATTGAATTTTTGTCACCCAACTTTAATAAAGTTATTTAAATAATTGAATTCTTGAGAAATTGTATATTATTTATGAAAATAATTGAATTCTTTCAAAAAATTTTATTAAAATTATATTGAAAACAATTCAATTATTATAAACAATATCATAAAAATTCTTTAAAATAGTTGAATTCTTCCAAAGAATTTTATTAAAATTTTTAAGAATAGTTGCATTTTTCGCGGAATTCATTTAAAATTATATTAAAAATAATTGAAACCCTGCAATGAGTTTTAATATTTATAAAACTAATTGAATTCTTGCAACGATTATTATTAAAATTTTTAAAAAATAATTGAATTACTGAGAAGAATTTTATTATTTCTAAAAATAATTGAATTCTTTCGAAGAATTTTATAAAAAAATTTTTTTAATTAATTAATTTTTATCGAAAAATATTATGAAAATTCTGTTTTAAATAATTCCATTCATGAGATGAATTTAAAAGAAATTTTTTTAAAAAATGATTTTTTTCAAAAAATTTTATGAAAATTGTGTTTTAAAATAATTGAATTTCTTTGAAAATTGTATATTGTTTATGAAAATAATTGAATTCTTTCAAAAAATTTTATTAGAACTTTTAAGAATAGTTGCATTTTTCGCGGAATTAATTTAAAATTGTATTAAAAATAATTGAAATCCTGCAATAAATTAAAAAATTTATAAAAATAATTGAATAGTTGCTAAGAATTTTATTAAAATTTTTAAAAATAATTGAATTCCTGAGAAGAATTTTATTATTTATAAAAAATAATTGAATTCTTGCGAAGAATTTAAAAAAAAAATATATTTAAATAATTGATTTTTTTCGAAAAATATTAGGAAAATTCTGTTTTAAATAATTGAATTCCTGTGAAAATTTTTTTATTTATGAAAATAATTGAATGTTTGCGAAGAATTTTATAAACATTTTTTTTTAATTATTCATCTCTTTTGGGAAATTTTTCATTAAAATAGTAGATGTAAAAAATCATTGAATTACGAAAAATTTTTAAAAATAATTGAATCGTTTCAAAGAATTTTATAAAAATTTTTTGAATTTATTCCAATAACTTTATTGAAATTTAAATAAAAAAAATTTTTTTTTCAACTAGTATTAACAAATTTAAAGTAGTGTAAATTCTCAAACATGGAAAAAAGTAGCTTTTAGTGTAAAAATTAAAAAAAAATATCCAAATAGTAGCAAATAGTAGGTTTTAGAAGATGAGTGCGAGGCCTGTTATGAAGAAGATTTCAAAACAGACAAATTATATCCAAGACATGAATATAATGATGAATATAAACAATAAAGAACATTGACAAAAATATTTATTTACCTAGTAATAAAAAATACTAGTAAATAATACTTTTCTTCAATGGTGTCACTATGTTGTTTGTTTTCCTTCCCTGTTTGAATTCTTTCGTAAACTTTATTTCGATTGAATTAATTATTTATCAAATATGTCCGAAATCAAATTTTTCGTAAAAAAAATTGTGTTTAATTTTGATTGTAATTTGTAATTTTAATTTTAGATGGGAAAATCAACTCGAGAAATAATTCAAACAGAGAAGGGGTGTTGAATAAAAAAAAGAAGGTTGTACCAAAATAACTAAATACCAAAAACGGACTCACTGGATTCCAGGTTGATCGATGGACGTCATCGCGTTTCTTTTCCGGCGAAAAAATGTTGAAAATCTCCCAATGATTTTTATAAACTTTATCTCGTCCACTTCCCTGGATCTCCGCGTCGTGAAAATTATGTGCTAACAACAGCAACTGCTCTTTTCGAAGAGGGCGAAATTGTTTCTCTTTTCTTTCAACTGCCTGCAAAATTAAAAAAAAAAGATTACTTCTTAGGAATTACAATTTTTGGGAATTTAAATAGAATTACGATTTAAATCACAATTTTAATTATAAGTTTAATCATAATCTAATGTCCAATTTTATAGATTTTTTCTACAAAAAAAAACTAAAAAAAATAATAAATAATAATAATAATAATAATAATTTTTCAAAACTAAACTAAGGTAATTTTATGATCGTGATGGAGTTATCAAAAAAAAATCCCAAATATAATGCTTATACGTAATTTTTTAAACGCATAACTTTATTTTCTAGAAGGAGCAGGAAATGAAGAAAACCCTGGAATTTCTCTTATTATCTGAGATTCTAAGCATATTGGAAATATTGGAATTGAGCCATATTGTTCAATATGAACTCGAAATATAAGCAAATCATGGAAAATTTATATCTGCATGCCTTACTGCGCGAGAAGGCTGCAGTATCCCATCAGAATTCTCCAGATACTCCACCAGTTTCTCCTTGAATTTTGTGTCGATATTCATAATGTAAATTGACCTTCTTTCAACACTTGAATAGCATTTAATTACCATCACACAAAATAAAGTAGCTATCTTCACAAAAATTTTATGTATAAAATATTTTACTCCATTTTACATTTTTAAACTCTAAAATCATTTTCCCTATTCGATCATTTTTTTTTTTTATTGTTTTATTCATAATTTACCATAAACTGAAAATGATACCTAATTAAACTTGTTAAATTTCTTTAATTTTAGATTAATAAAGAGATAGATAAATAAAGAGAAAAATTGATAAAAAATTCAACTTTTTGAACAATTCTAAATCTTACTTTATAACATCTCTCTCTTTATTCACAGAAAGTTTGCGCGATTACGAAAGAATTATTTCAGCTCTTGAAATGGAGAAAACGAGGAACTGACAGTTCCCTAATCACATGAAAGAACTTGATCTTTCCTCGCTAGAATAAACTGCAATTTACTCGTATCACGATTTTTAATTCACGTAAATTGATCGAAAAGAAAATACTATTTTCACGATATAAACAAACAAACAAACAAAAAAAAAAGAGGAAGAAGGAATAAAACATTATTTCGAAAATTGTCACAATTGAAAATTGAGGAGGGACAATGTACGCGATGTACAAAACAATGTAAATTTAAATAGATACTATCGTGCGAACTTAAAGTTGGATGAGTGCGAGAAAGGTCTGTCTATCTGTTGCGAGTATATATGTAACGATGGCATCTGATGCCTGGGAAATAGAGAGTACATATCGTGTCAGTTTACAGACGTGGTCGAATATACAGGGAACAAAATCACGTGTGATGTTCAGATCGATTCACTGCATTCAAATTCAAAATGATGAAATGCATAATAATAATACTGGGACTTTGTAAACTATCCTTTTCATACAAATTTCAAATAATATCGGATTTTTCAAATTTCTGCGTCTAAATCTGTAATAAAAAGAAAAACTGTAAAAATTTCACAAAATAGAAATATTACTCTACTTTGTTTTTAACTGTACTGTAATCTACTGAAAACTTCTTTTTTAAATAAATATTTAATTATTATTTTTCCAAAAGAATAAAGATTTTTCAAAACATTCGAATTCAAACCTTTACGAAATTCAACAACTTATAAGAATATTATTACAAAACATGAAGATATCGATAACTCCGAGTCGAAGACTCGGAGTTATCGATATCTTCATGTTTTCTAATAATTTAAATTTCTATAAAAGATTTTCAAACAAAAATTTAATTATTCACAAAAAATTTTGAATAAAATCCTTCACAAGAATTCAATTATTTTTACAAGTAATAAAATTTTTCCCAAAAATTCAATTATTTAAAAAAATGTAATAAAATTCGTTGTAAGAATTCAATTATTTTTATAAGTAATACAATTTTTCATAGGATTTCAATTATGATTTGAATACAATATTAAATAATTTCCTCGAAAAATGTAATTATTTTCAAAAAATTTTTGCAAGAATTCAATTACATTTCACGAATAATCAAATTCTTGGCTGAAATTCAAATATTTTCAAAATCTAGTATTTTAATAAAATTTCTCAAAAGAATTCAATTATTTAAATAAAATTGTAATACAATTTTTTGCAAGAATTCAATTATTTTTATAAATAATAAAATTCTTTACAGGATTTTAATTATTTAAAAAAAATATTCAATAAAATTCGTTGAATGAATTCAAATTTTCATAAATAATAATATTCTACACAAGATTTCAATTATTTAACAAAAATGTAATAAAAATTCGTTAAAAGAATTCAATTATTTTTCTAAATAATAAAATTCTCCACATGGTTTTAATTACTTTTCATACAATTTTAAGTAAATTTTTCGAAAAATGTCATTAATATTAAAAATTTTATCAAAATTCTTCGAAAGAATTCAATTATCAATTATTTTTAATAATTTTTGCAAAAGTTCCTTGAGAATTTTCAAATTCAAAAATTCTTCAATTAAATATTTGAAAAATATAAACTTGAAATAATTACAGAAACAAATTCAATTAAATTTTTTTAAAAAAATTAATTCTATTCAGAATTTTCAATTAAAAGTATGAAAAATTAAATTTTTAAAACGATTTTGATTTAAAATCTTTTAAAAATTTATGCTATAATGCTTTTAATATTCAATTGGTATCTATAAAATATAGTATCTATAAAATTTTAACTAAAATTCATTTTTAAATCAATTTTTATTACAAAATTCTACGAGAATTCAATTATTTAAATACAAAAATAAATAATTTATTGAATAAATGAATGTTTCTCAAAATTGTATTCTCAAAAAGAATTTTGAATTCAACTGAATTTTTTTCGAATTTGATTAAAATTGAATCAACAATTTTTTTTAAATAATTGAATTCTTTTGAAAAATTTTATTAAAATAGTAGATATTGAAAATCATTGAATTGAGGAAATTTTTTGAAAATAATTGAAGTCTTACCAGGAATTTTTGAAAATAATTGAATTTTGGAGAAGAATTTTAGTATTTTTGAAGATAATTGAAATTTTGACAATAATTTTTTTTCTATTTTATTCTTCAATTAAATATTTATTAAAAAATAAAAACTTCAAATAATTTCAAAAAAATTAATTTTATAGAAATCTTAGTGAAAAGTATGAAATAGTCAAATTTTAAAAAATTTTAATTTGAAACCTTTTCAAAATTCCATTATTTTAAAAAATTTATGCTATAATGCTTATATTTAAGAATATTCAATTATTATATAAAATTTTAACTAAAAATCAACTTGAAATCAATATTTATTAGAAAATTCTACAAGAATTCAATTATTTAAATACAAAACTATTTTTTTACTAAATAAGTTAATGTTTATTAAAATTGAATTCTTTTGACGAATTTTAAACAAAATTGTTAAGAATCATTTTTGGAGGAACTCGATTAAAATTGTATTTAAAAAAATTAAAATTCTGCGATAAGTTTTATTATTCATGAAAATAATTGAATTCTTTTGAAAAATTTAATTAAAATAGTATATATTGAAAATCATTGAATTGAGGAAAATTTTTGAAAATAATTGAATTTCGGAGAAGAATTTAATTATTTTCAAAAATAATTGAAATTTTGACAAGAATATTTAAAAAAATTTTGAACATAATTGAATTTTTGGGAAACATTTTATTACTTTTGAAAATAATTAAATTTCTGCATTCATTTGTAACTACTTCAAAATTAAAATTTTCAAATTTGTAAATAATTGAATTCCTGTGTAATTTTTTATTATTTATGAAAATAATGAAATGTTTGCGTAGAATTATATCAAACATTTTTTCTAAATAATTGAATTCTTTTGGAAAATTTTATTGAAACAGTAGATATTGAAAAGCATTGAACTGAGGAAAATTTTTGATAATAATTTAAATTTTGCCAAGAATTTTATTGAAATTTTTGAAAATAATTGAATTTTAAAGAAGAATTTTATTATTTACAGAGAGAATTGAAATTTTGTCGAAAAATTTTTTAAATTTTTGAACATAATTGAATTTTTGCAAAGAATTTTATTACTTTTGAAAATAATTAAATTTCTGCAATCATTTGTAACTTCTGAAAAATTCAATATTTGTAACTAAATTTTTTCTATAAATCCATTAATTTCAATAATTAATGAAATATATATTTAAAAATTTAACTAATTTCAGAAGAATTTGAATTATTAAATATTTTCTTTTTATGAAAATTGTAAACGTAACTCTTTTAAAATTCAATTAATTTCGAAGTATTTAAGTAAAATTATTCATTAAATAATTTCTAAGCAATAGTTTTTTTTAAATTTTTAAAGAATTTAGATATTTAGAAAGAAATTATTATCTGAAATAGAATATAAGATACAATAATTCAGAAATTTTTTATGAATTCTAAAAGTTTAATTTTTTCTAGTACTTTTAATAAATTTCCCTTACTTTTCCCTGATTTCCCTGACCTGTGGCAACCCTGACTGCACAGTATTGTACTGAATTTTACTGTATTGTATTGTACTGTATTTTATTGTAGAAAATAAACAGAATTAAAATTAATGAACACTGTCATTAACGGAATGTTGATAAAAGATAATTCTTTCATTAAAGTAAATTTGTGATTTTTAGTGTTCATTGTGTGAAAACTTTTGTTATTTTTCACGCAAAATTAATAATCATTATTATGAGCGGACTTACTTATTGTTGGGAAAAACTTGTCGCTCTATTATTAGGGGATAAAATCCAAGTCTCCTTTGACCCGTCACATATCATAATAATCTTGAGAAGAAATTACACGAATCGCTGTTGTTCATCGCTTTTTATCTATGGAGTAACTCGTTTCTTTAGAAAGTAGAATATACGATTTTTTGTTATTTTCTTCCATAAACATTTTATCTGGAACAGAAAGAAAAAAATGTCAATAAGCAAATATATCAAAATTAAGAAAATATTTAAAGTTCTAATTGTTACATATAAAATGCCAATGGTATTCATTGAGCAAACATAGTATTGTCACAATTAGTTAAAATGCAATAATAATAAAAGTCCATAAGCAAAAAAAAAAATAAATAAATAATAACAATTATCGAATTATAACAATTGTTATTAATTAATTAATAATCCTTCCATGAGGAAGTAAAATCATTAATATTTTAGGTAGTATTATAAAGCTGTGAATAAATATAATATTTAAAAATTGTAAACAAAAATTATTTTTGAGTAGAGTTTTTTAAATAATGTTAAAAAAAATAATTTTTTTTTAAATAAACAATTGAGTTGATAAAGTCGAATCCTACTCGAATCGATAAGCTACCGACAAGAACGACGACGACGAAAGACAGATTTCAAGAAAGTCTCGCCAGATATCTCTTTTTTTGACAGTTCGATCAGCTGTTGTGAAATGACATCTCCAAAAAACTAATATTGACATTGCGTTGGAATTCAAGTTTTTTTCCTTTTATTAACTAAAACAACAGAAGTTTATTTCTCAAAATGGGTTTATTAACTCAAAAACAAATAAAATGATATTCGCCAAAGGAATAACTTAACAATAATCAAAATTAAGCTCCAAAAAACAGAGACAAAAATCAAGCTGGAAAACTTAGGATTTTATATAATAAAATTAATCTTTCCAACAATCCGGCTTAATAAACAAAAGGTAAGATGATGTTATCAAATAAAACAAAGCAATCTTCATATAATTCTTGTATTTTTTTCCATTTTGGATATTATATATTTTTATCATGGAAACAATAAAATTAAATTTTTCTCAAGAATCAATACCATGTCTTATGTTATTACTTATTGAAAAACAATAAAATAAATTTCCTCAATGAGCTTAAAATTCAATTATTTTCTACAATTTTTAATCAAACTTCTTCTCGAAATCAATTATTATTAATAATTTTCCGAAAATTCTTAGAGAATTCAATTATTTAAATACAAAAATTCAGTTTTTTATAATAATTGTAACTGTCCATGTTTTTTAAGTTATTAATTAATTTTCAAAAAATTATAATAAAGAAATTCTTAAAATTAATTTTTTAAAAATATTTTTAAACTAATTTATGAAAGATAATAGTTTTTCAATTATATAGAATTGAAAAATTTGTAAACAATTGAAATTTGGTAAATTCTATTAAAAAAAATAATTGAATTTTTAAAGAATTTTAATTATCAATATAAACGTGATTTCTCCAAAATTTTAATAAATCTAAAAAAGTAAATTTTTAAAAATTTTAATTTACTTTGTCCGAAGTTAATCGAATCTTAAAAAATTGAGATAAAAAAATTACAAGAAAAAGTTTTTTTTTTAATATTGTAATGTAATTTTTCGAAAAGAATTGAATTTCTTAAATGAATTTTTGTATAATTTTAAAAAAACTAATTTTTTGAAGAATTTTGATTAAAAATTTTGAACATGATTGTTATGTTGTTAAAATGTTAAAAATAATTGTAGAAAATTTTAATGTCATTATTTTTTGTATGTATTTGAATTTTTGGGAATATTGTATTTGAAAATATTGAAAATAATTGAATTTTAAAAAATTAGAATGCAAAAATTCTAAGAATTAATTTTTTCAAAAATATTTTCATCTAATTTTTAGAAGCTAATTTTCATTAATTACCATTTTTAAATTTACACTTGAAGATTTTTCATTAAAATTTTTGAGAAATCAATTATTTACAAAATTTGCAATTAAAATTCTTCAAAAGTTGATTTTAAAAAATTTTTATAAAACACTTTGAAAAAAATCAATTATTATCAATTAAATTTTACAAAATTGCAATTATTAAAACTCTTTTTAATTGTAAATTTTTAAAATTTAATATTAACTCTTTTTAATTGTAAATTTTGAAAATTTAATTAGGAAAATTATTAAAGAATAATTTTTGAAGATTTGTCTATAGTTATTTTTTAGAATTTCCATTTAAAAACCCTTTAATTTAATCAATTCTAATTAATTAGGAATAGAAATTAAATTCAAAATCGAAACTGAATTTAACGAAAAAAGCTTACCCTGAAAAATAAAATTTCCCAAACTGCATCCCGCCTGTAAATAATAAAACTAACAAAAAACAATTTAAATGTTTTTCAGTGAAGCAAAAAATCCAAAGGAAAAAAGGAATCTACCAGAAAAAAATGGGATCGGAACAAAGTGCTCAAGCAACTGGTGCTCAAAGCTCAGAAGGAACAAGAGCGAGAATAGCTCAACTTCGACGGGGAAAAAGTGTCCCAAACAGAGAAACAGTTCCCGACGATACACCACCTCGATGTACAAGTCCCGGTCCTAGTATTTGTTCAGATTCCGATTTGCCTTACATATCCTACACAGTGAACAGACCAATAGGCGATTCACCAAAAATGACCAACAAACAGGCCCAATTAACCCGAGGAAAGAGTGTCGGTCAAGAAGTAACGAGACGAAAATCAAATATACCATCTGGCATTGGACATAAGAAAATGCACAATATTGTCGTGGTGAAACCGGCAATTTCCGATCCAACAGCCGACAAGGATCCCGATTTAAAGAAACTATTGAAAATACCCATGTTTCTACCGATAATGAGGGGAACACTAAATCTACCACCTGGTGTTCGTGATCCAGAAGTATTAGAGAGATTAGATCCAATTGGATTATTTAATTTATGCGCGAGATATCAACATCATTTGAATAATAGTGCTCAATATGTTGCGAGTGAACAACTCGCCTTATGCACAAGTGTTGATGGTGAAGTAACGCGACTACTGGGAATTGCAACCGAGAGACAGAAGAAATTTGCAAAATTCGCTGAGCAATTGGGAAAAATTCATGAGCTCAGCAGACAACTCACAAAGTGCCATATGCAACTTAATCAGACGTTGGAGAGTTTAGAGACGTTGAATAATTTACTACCAATTGAAGAGAGGCTGGAACCTTTCGTCTGGACTACAGGATAAGTTATTTTTTGTGATTTCGTTTCGTTCTAAAAAAAATTGTTTTTAAACATTTACGACAATTAAAAGGTACAACTGAACCTTATATCTTTATTTATAAATTATTCTAAAAATGAAAATAAATCAATATTTGTTTGAAAATATCGGTTTTATTTTACTTAATTAAACTATCTAGTTACCATTACCTAAATTTGTTTCCTTGATTTTAATAATCTGTAAGCTGCGACTGCATCCCTTTGTTGCTTTTCCAATCGGAACCTCTCACCAACAGGCAAATCTTTTCTCTTCCCGGATCTGTTAATATTTTTCTTACCAACTTCCGATTGATTTTTATTTGTATCAAGCATCGAATTTAATAGCAAGTCTTTCTTAACAGGCTGTAAAAAATCAAAATCAAGTAAAACTTAAATCTGATTAATTTCTAATTCTATTCATTTGCTGGCTTCGCACTCGATAATCACTTTTAAAAAAAGTAGCTTTAAGACTGAAAAAAGTAATAAAAAGTAGCTATCGAAAAATTAAATTTTACGATTAAAAAAAAACTAGCTTCAATCGATTCACAAAAATTTGATTCGTTATTTCCCTGACTTTCAGCAAATAATAAATAATTTTTTATGTTAAATATTTAAATATTATTAAAGTTTTACGAAAATCAAAATTTTCAAAGACTTTTTCTTTTTCAAAAATTAAAAAATCTTTTGAATTTTAATTATTTCTAAAAATTCATATTATAACACTTCTAATATTTAATTTTTATTATTTGTGAAAATAAATGAATTTTTGCCAAAAAAAAGTTCTTAAAATTTTGGAAAATAATTGAATCTTTTCAAAGAATTTTATTAAAATTGTCGAGAATAATTTATTTATTTCAATTATTAATGGACTTCAAATAGTATAAATTCTAAAATTTTAACTGAAATTCATTTTTAAATAAATTTTTGTAGAAAGTTCTGAAAAAATTCAATTATTTAAATACAAGAATAAATAATGGATTGAATAATTGATTATTTCTTAAAATTGAATTTCTATTTAGTATTTTATCAAAATTTTAAAAAATAATTAATTTTAAAAAAATTTAACAAAAATTGCATTTTTTAAGTAAATTTATTTTATATTTTCAAAAAATTAAATGAAAATTGTATTCTAAATAATTGGAAATCTTTGAAAATTTTATTATTTATGAAAATAATTGAAGTTTTCATAAAGAATTTTATTAAAATTTTTTAAAAATAATAGAATTCTTTTGTTAAATTTTTGTTAAATAGTTGATAATGAAAATAATTCAATTTTAGCAAAGAAGTTCTTTTTTTGGAAAAATAAGTGAATTCTTGCCAAAAAAAGTTCTTAAAATTTTTTTAAAAATAATCGATTTGTTAATTTTATTAAAATTGTTTCTAAAAATTATATTAAAATTTTTGAGTATAATTTCTATTTTTTAATTATTAGCGGATTTAAACTAATTTGTGACAAAAAAAGAAAAGTAACTTTTAGTGTCAGAAATCTGAAAAAAGTATCAAAATAGTATCAAATTGTAAAAAAGTAGTAAATAGTACGTTTTTAGTAGATGAGTGCGAAGCCTGGATTTAGAAAAAAATTTCTTACCCTGACACTGTCAATTTTATCAGCATTCCTAGGACGAATTTTCAAGTCCGGCGGCGCGTGTGCAACTTCGCCGAAGGCAACATTATCTTTAAATGTTTTAAATTCGTCTATCTGATCCTGCAACTTTTTACTTTTCCTCATTTCCAATTTATTCTTTCTCTTCTGACTTTTCGTCAATCTAACCTCATCTTCAGATTTCTTCACCTTCTTCTTCTTCTTTATATTCTTATGCTTCGATTTAAGTTTCAATAATTCTTCAATTTCATCCTTTGGCCGTTTCTCAATACCCTCAATTACTCCCGTTTCCATGTTTCTCTTAACCTGAACATTATATTTATTCTCAAATTGAGTCTCATGTAGAAAATTCTCCGTTTCCCGATTAACTCTCCTCAGAAATGTATCATCAGTTTCACCAACTCTTTGATTAAACAAAGGAACTGCTTTCTCGGGTTTCGCTTTTGGATGTGGTAATTTATTATTTTGTGGACCAAGAATAATTAAACCACGATTCGATCTCTTTCTTTTCTTTTTCACTATTTTGCCACTCTTTACTTTATTCTTTAAATCGATGACACGTTGAAGACTTTTTGGTACTCCTTGTTCATCTTCATTCTTCGGTGGTGCATTTATTTTCGTCTTCAATCTAGAAGAGGGAAAGAAAATGTTTTTTGTTATTGAAAAATTCAAAAGAGCACCTGCATGAGCACAAAGCACGTGAAACATAACCTATAAAAGTTTAGAAAGTGTACTTACTCTTCTAAACGTTTTGCCTGCTGCTTCAGTGGATCTTTAACTCCATGATGTTTCTTGCCGGGTATTTTGCGTCCCATATTTTATTGTTAATCACTAATACTTTATGGATTTCAAGAAATATTTCTTGATAAACACATGCTTTTCACTTGAGATCAAAATAAAAACTGGGGGAAGGGTGTTGCGCGCGCGACCGGCGCGACTAGTTACGCTCTGAAGTTGGCGCTTGGCGGCGTACGATAATCGATATTTCGATTCGAGCCCGCGGTTAATTAAACTTAATTATTATTTATTTATTATTAGTTTAAAAACAGTTAAAAATAATTACTTAATATTCATTATTTCGATATAAATATTATGTACATATTAATATTAATGTACATATTAATAAATTAAAATTTTTAAATACCATTTCTTTTAAATTGCATAAATATAAATATGGAAAACAGTGGAAATAGAAAAATCCATAGAAATCAATAGAAAGATGCAAAAGTTCCTAATATGTAGTTTGACAGTTAGCTTTTTAATTACTATACAGAAATAATGATACTAAGAAATAAAATAATAATGGTTAATAATAATAATTGATAATAATGAAATAGGTATGAATAATTCTAATTCTAATAATAAAGTAATAAATGATATTACTAATAATAAAATGACAATTATAAATAAGTATACCAATCTGTGAATGAAATAATTTGAGTATTTAACAAGAAGCCTTTCAATAGTGTCATAGCAACGAGACATTCACCCCTTATATTTATGGCTTAATTGTTTCGATCCTGGAACATTCTCTCTTTTCTTTGGCAAGGGGTTTGCTTACTAAAAGATCATAAACTTCATTTTTTTTTCTCTCGAATATTAATACCTGTCAAAAGATTATTTTTTTTTTAACCTAGGAAAGAAAAATGCTCAAGTTCCAATTCGCTACAGCAGACGATCTGAAAAATGCAGCTGCAATCGAGAGAAGAAGACAAATTGAAGAAACAAGAAAATCTCGAATCTTCAATCCTCGGATACGTAAAATTGGGGTAAAATCACGACTGTCTCATTGCTTAGGTTTTTTTATGTAAATTTAAATATTTAAATTTTACCATTGTTGTTAATAAATCTAAGAAAGTAAATTTTGTTCTTTTTTTCAAAAATATTTTAATATCATTTTTAGAAGCTAATTATCATTAATTACCATTTTTAAACTTACACTTGAAGACTTTTCATTAGAATTTTTGAGAAATCAATTATTTTCAAAATTTGCAATTAAAATTCTTCAAAAGTTGATTTTAAAACATTTTTATAAAACAGTTTGAAAAAAATCAATTATTATCAATTAAATTTTACAAAATTTCAATTATTGAAACTCTTTTTATGTAATTGTAAATTTTTAAAAATTAAATTTAGAAAAATTATTAAAGAATAATTTTTGAAGATTTGTTTATATATAGTTATACTTTTCACACTATAAAAATAGAAATAAGTTGCATTTTATACTAAAATGTAGTATTTTGTGGCAAAATTTAGAAGAAAAGTTGAAAAAGTAATTTTGCATTCCGTTTTTTTATTTTCAATATAAAGGAAAATAATGTTAATAATAAATTTTTAAAGGTGGACAAAGAATTCTTGGAGAAGCAAATAGAGGAAAAAAAATATCAACGAGATGCCGAAAAAGCGAAAGAGGAGCGTATGGACGATGCACTTATTCGCAGTAGTAAAATTGCAATTATGCTGGAAAAGAAAGAAGAGGAGGTAAACAAAACTATTTTCCCACGATTTTTAATTCTATGGATAATAATTATTATCATCATTCTCATTCGCATCTTATTTTTTCTTCACGAAGGTATTAATTAAACTTGCGATTATAATCAACACAAAATCCAAATTTTCACTATAATAATCATTTGATCATTTGAAATAATAATTGAAATTTCATATAGGAAAGAAGGAAATTTCTACAGGAAATCAACAACTATCGACAAGTTTGTCAACGACCAGAAGACAGGCGTGACTTTGATCTTTACGATCCTGATGGATTGAAAAAAATCCAACCGGAAAATATTGAGTGCGGTGATGCACAATATGGTTTAGCTTCTGCACAAGTGTGAGCGAAAAATTATTTAATTATTTAAAAATTTATTAAGTTTTTTTCTTTTGTTTTTCTATTTTAAAATGTGTTTTCTTCTGGATATTTTTCTCTTTTTCTAGATTCGAAGGAGAAGACTGCAACAGGCAGCGAAGATTAAAAGAACAAAAAGAGCAAATGCAATCTTGGGTAATGCAACAAATGAACGAACGTCGAGCTGCTGAAAAGGAGCGTCGCGACGCTGAGAAAGCCTATCAGGATGCAGTAATCGCCCGAGATAAACGTGCAATTACTCTTGAACTTATGGAAGAAGACTGTCGTCGTAAACTGAGGGAAACTGCGGCAAAGTTTAATAAAACACTAGTGAGTCAAAACTTTCCTCCCCCGAAATTTACTATCTCAAATTAAAAAACCTTTTTTCTAAATTCTCTCAATTTAAAACAATTTTTCTCTTGCCATTGTTATTAAGAATACGAAACGTATTAAAGAATTCGAAACAAAAAATTATCGACTCACCTGTTTATCGCTGATTTTTCTCCTTTAAATTTTTCCACTAAATCCAGGTGTTTAAATTGTTTCCATTAAATTGTTCTTCAGTTATTTTTCTCCATTAAATTTTTCCACTAAATCCAGGTGATTAAATTGTTTCCATTAAATTTTTCTTCAGTATAATTGTGGTAATTGTTTTCTTGTTTTCTTCCTTCGAATTATGCCTTTCTCTACTATGAATTATTTAGATGATAATTTCCAGCCTCTTCTCCATAAATTATTTCTTGACTTCTTTTCTAATTTTTCGTCCTTGTGTGTAGGCGGAGGAACAAGAATACCGAAGACGTTGCGATGAAATCCAGGACGAAGAAGATAAGCGCGCTGAAATTTATAATCATGTTACTGGCGATTTTCTCACTGAGGCTAAGGAACAGGCTGAAAGTAATCGTGGACCGAACAAACCTTTGGCCACTAGATACAAGGGTATGACCACCGAGGAATTAAAGGCTTATCGCGACGAGCAATTGCGACAAATCGAAGAAATTCAGGTAATAATTCCAAAAGAATCCGGGAGTTTGAAAAAAAAACCACGGAAAAAAAATTGTTTCTAAATTGCAACTTCTCATTGCAAGAATGGTAACAACATATTTTAATCTCATGGTAGAAATGGTAGCTTTTCCAAATTTTGCAAAATTCGTTTCAAAATCATCATCTTGAAGTTTTGTACCTTAATTTTGACAATTGCCTCTTGAACCTAGAACAAAATCAAAATAAATTAGAAATATGATAAATATGCGTTTAGTAAAACAAAAATGTATTTATCTATTTTTTAGGTATTTAATACAAATAATATTATTTGTTTTTTTTTCAAAACCGTTAAAATCAAATAATATTGTATACTGTTTGTTTTGTTTTTCTAATAGAAAATACGATAAAAAATGTACCAGGGTTGCTACAAAAAATTAATTTTATTTTTCGCTGATTTCCAAACGAAATTTTGACTCAAAAAAATTTTCTATAACTTAAATTTCCATAGAATATTATCATAAATTTTTCGTAGGATTTAAATTATTTTTTATATTTGCAGAAAATAAAATTGTCCGAAAAACAAGAGAACGAAGATTGGAATCGGCAAATGTTGGGAAATGCTCGATCAGCAGAATTACATTACCGTGAATTAGAGCGAAAAAAAGCGTAAGATATTAATTTTAATATTTATTATAATAGGTACTACAATTATAATAATTAATATTAGAAAATTTTCCTGTTTTTAAATTTTAGAGAGCTGAATAAGCAAATTGCTGAAGAAAATCTTCAACTCGCCGAACAACAAAAATCGCAACAGGAATATTTCAATCGTGTCATGTTTAAAAATAAATCAAGTCCCGAATTCTTCTCTCAATTCAACAAAAGTACACGTTAAAATCGAAATTTTTACCTTCGGAAACAATAATTCTATTTTACGCAAACAATCTTGTTCAATATTTCTTTTCTGAAGAAAAATTAAATTTCACCTTCGAAAAGGATTAATTCTTTCAAAAAAATTCTTTTAAAGAATTCTTGTAAAGAAATCTTTTAAAGAATTCATCTAAAGAATTCTTTTAAAGAATTAATCTAAAGAAATCTTTTAAAGAATTAATCTAAAGAATTCTTTTAAACAATTCATCTAAAGAAATCTTTTAAAAAATTAACAACTGTTAAAAAAATCAAAAAGGACGTTTGAGAAATAAAAAGATGAATCTATGTACAGAAATGTTTTATTCTTAAATTATGCACAAATTGCAATCAATACAAATGTATCTGAAACAAGCAAGTTGGGGGATATCTCAGTTTTTTTTTTTGGCTGTCACAATTTTTTTTTACCATTGATGTTACGACAGCAATTGGTATGTGTCATTAAGTTTTACATTGAATCATTTTCTGCTTTTCTTTTTCCTTTTTTTTAAAAAAAAAAAAAACTTTGCACTTTGATTCACAAAAGACACGTCAATTAAGTTGTTGTCATATCCGGAAGAAAAGACTCGTCAGTTTTAAATCGATCAAATCAATTTAAAACCGCTTATCGTATCTATTTAATAGCTTAGTATAGTAAAGCTAGTTTATTTGTTCAGACATCCACATTTTTTTTTTTTTTTTTTGACTAAGTAGTATTATAGTAATAAAGGTATGAGCTAAGTTCTGCACTTCAGCTAGATATCATAAAACATGTATCATTCCTTCTCTCTGGCACATCATACATTGGTATTACTAAGTATACGTTTACCGTTTTTTTTCATATATAAATCATTGTGAAACAATGCAAAAACGAATTGTATATTAAAAAAGAAATCTATTATTCGTTATAATTGGATTATATCATAGTTACAGAAAAAATGCAACTAAATTAGTGAAAAAGTGTAATAATTGGGAATAATAAAAAAAAGAAACGATCATATTACGAGTGCACACTTAAGTGTGTGTAATGTGAATAAAAAATTTTTTTTCAAGAAAGAAAATAAAATAAGCCAGTTTTAGCGCTCTTCATGGTAGTACAATTATTAATTAGCACTCAATTATTGAAACATAAAAATCTAGACTTGTTAAGTAACTCTAAGAGTAGTAAATCAAAGAAAAAAAAGAAACTCAAAAAATTGTGAAGTAAATAAAAAAAGGAACATCATTGGGAATATTTTAAATCTGGGAAATTGTCACAGCTGCCGTTTTAACGTTTAATTAAATCCACTCAGTTTCACCATTCTTCTTCTTCTTCTTCTTTTTTTCGTCAATTGCATTAAACGAATACGTAGTTATTTTTCCCCAAAAAGAATAAAAACAAAATAAAAACCAAAGGGATAACAAACAAATTAGGCATCACCTTTGAGAGTCTTTGACAACCTCTTAAGTTTGCTGCTTGTTCGAAAAATCAAATTTGAACGGTAAGTTTTCTAAGTACCAATATATTAATCAGTCTAGAGTACTTTTTTCTCTGGAGTCAAGTTTCATAGAGAATAATTAGCAAAATAAAACAAAAGATCGTTCAAATTTAGCGTTTACAAGCAGCCAACGTTTAAGAGCTTTTTTTTCTTTTTTTTTTCTTATTATTATTGGATCGTTGAAAGTGAACAAACGATTTGGCGTTGGTACGTGTTTTTTTTTAAATGGTACACATCCAAAGCGCTGTCGGATAAGTTTAGGAGCTCGGTATAAAAATGAGGCACAGTTTCACAATCAGGGGGACCGGGGAAGGGAGGGGGAATTATTCTCATTATCAAATTGTGCTGTTAACTACCTCCCAATGAATGTGTCCATATATCAAATTAATGATAGTGTAATGACTATCATTTTTTTTTAAACTAAACCATGCATGGATATTTATACGTGTCCTTAAATGATTTTTTTTTCATTTTTTTTTTTAGTTTTTCATTTTTTAAGGAGAATGACGATTTTTTTTTTCTTAAACAAGTGTCATAATTCTTATCGGTAGCAAACAGTCTTAACAACGAGCATAGACTAAAAATCATGTCGCGTTCCATAATCGTGAAGTCCTTTATGAGGGGGTTTTAAGGGGATTTAGCGTCATGTTGCGTACATTTAAGATGTTGATTGTACGAAAAAATTCTTCGGGTTATTTTTTCTTTTTTTTTGTATAGTCTTACGTTCGTGGAAAATTCGTAATCTGCGATTTTGTTATTTTTGTAAATTTTTTTCTTCTTTTTTGTTTTAGCCACTGGTGCCATTAACCAGAGTCTCTTTTGGCTTGTTGCCTGACTGGATGCGAGGATTACGAGTGCGTTGCTCACGTTGTCCCTTGGGACCGCCCTGAGAACTGTTGTTTGATGTCGTTATGTCATTTGAGGGTGTTCCCTCCTTACTGGTTATATTCCCCTGGCCGTGTTCACCTGGACCCGCATTACCACCTAAAATAAATTATTGATTTGTCAAAAAATATTTCTTTGTGGATTATAAATTCTTCTCCATAGTTTCCTGATAATTTGTTTTTTAATCTGTTAATAAAAGACGCACGGAGGAATTTGAAAATAGTAAAAATAAATTTAAAGAATGGTTCATTCTTCAGGGTTGCCACAAAAATTTAATTTTGTTTTTCCCTGACTTTTCTACCTGATTTCCAGACTTTTTCCCTAACCCTAAAGAAAATTCTGATTCACTCTAAAAATTATTAAATACTCAAAAAAAAATGTTCTATTACATTTATTTACGAATTTCCTTTATTGTAAAATTATTCGAAAACATCAATAACTTCATTTTCAAATACATAAATATTTAATCGTTATTATTTTTCCATAAGAATTAAAATTTTTCAGAAGATTAAAATTCAATAACTGATGAAAATATTAATGCAAAACATGAAGAAATTGAGCAGTCCGAGTCGAAGACTCGGAGTGATCCATGTTTTATAATAATTAAAGATAACCGAGTGATATATTATAAGAATATTATTAATTATTTATTTATTAAGAATGTTCCTAGAACTGAAGAGCGCTAGAATTATTACTGTAACTCCTTCAAAATTATTTTCATAATTTCAATTCAATTATTATTTTCTACAACTTTTAAATAAAATTCTTCATTATTAATTATTTTTAACAATTTTTGAAAAAATTCTTCATGATAATTTTCAAATCCATTTGTTTACAATTCAATTTACTTGAAATAATTTTCAAAAATTTCGATTAACCATTTTGAAGAAAATTAGTTCCAAAAAATTTTTAATTAAAAGTGTAAAAAATTCAAATATTCAAAGATTTTAAATTAAAACCTTTACAAAATTCAATTATTTCTAAAAATTGCAATTATTAGTAAATTCAGTAAAATTCAATTCTTATCTAAAACTTTATCTGAAATTAATTTTTAAATCAATTTTTATTAGAAAATACTACGAGAATTTTCAATTATTTAAATACAAACATAGATAATTTATTGAATAATTGAATGTTTCTTAAAATTGAATTTTCATAAAGAATTTAATCAATAAATTCTTAAATTATTGAATACTTTTGACGAATTTTAATAAAATTTTTAAGAATAATTACATTTTCCAAGGAATTTGATTTAAATTGTATTGAAAATAATTGAATTCGCCTGGAATTTTTATTATTTATGAAAATAATTAAATGTTAGCGTAAAATTTTATTAAATAATTGAATTCTTTGGGAAACTTTATTAAAACAGTAGATGTTAAAAATCATTGATTTAATTCAGAAAAATTTTTGAAAATAATTGAAATTTTGTCAAGAATTTTATTACAATTTTTTAAAAGAATTGAAATTTTGACAAGAATTTTATTACAATTTTTGAAAATAATTGAAATTTTGCCAAGGAATTTTTAAAAATTTTTTTAAATAATTGATTTTCTGAGAAGAGTTTTTTTGTTTATTAAAATAATTGAATTCTTGAGATGAATCTTATAAAAATCTTTTTAAATAAATGAATTATTTTGAGAATTTTTATTAAAATACTAAACTTTGAAAATATTTGAATTTCAGCGAAGAATTTCATTATTTGTGAAATCAGGGTTGCTACAGAAGTCTGTTTTTATTTTTAAATTTCCATGACTTTTCCAGGTTTTCCAGTAACAAATCTGATAAATTTTCAGGTCACCTTTTGAACATTATAAATTAGAGCAATTTTTGAAGAAAAATTGGCCTAATAATAATAAATTAGAATTTTTCTGTATTATAAAAATATTCACGTTAGATTATCTCTATTTGATTATTAAAGCACAGACAGGGTGTTTTAAATTATTGAATATTTAAAAGCAAAATATGGAAAATTCAAGGATATTTCAGGATATTTCCAGGAATTCCAGGACATCATTTTTTAAAAGAAAAAATGTAGTAAAAAATATTAAGTGGAATAAAATTCCAGGCATTTCAAATTTCCATGACATTTCCAGGTATTCCAGACCTTTTTTTAAAAAATCCCTAACTTTTCCAGGTATTCCAGACATTTTTTTAAAAATTCCTGGCTTTTCCAGGTTTTCCAGGTTCTGTAGCAACCCTGGAAATATAATTGAATTCTTGCAAAAATTGTTTGAAAATAATTACATTTTTCGAGGAATTCATTTTAAATTGTATTATGTAAAAATAATTGAATTATTGCGAAGAATTTAAAAAAAAAGTTTCAAACAATTGATTTTTTTCGAAAAAATTTAAGCATAGGTATTCAAGTTTAAATAATAAATTCCAGTATAATTTTTATTTTTTTGGAAAATAATTGAATATTTGTGTAGAATATTATCAAAATTTTTGTTTAATAATGAAATTCTTTCGAGAAATTTTATTAAAATCGTAGAATATTGAAAATCATTAAATAAGAAAAAATTTGTGAAAATAATTGAAATTTTTCCATGAATTTTATTAAAATTTTAAAAATAATTGAATTTTATTATTTTATTTTTCAACTATTTTTTTTCTTGTGAATTCTTGTGATTATTTATGAAAATAATTGAATTTTGCATTGAATTTTATTAAAATTCCTAAAAATAATTGAATTTTGCTATTCATTTATAAAGATAATTGAAATGTTGACAATTTTGTTTTAGATTTTTTGAAAATAATTGAATTCTTGTGATGAAAATTATTATTTATGAAAATAATTGAATTTTGCCAAGAGTTTTATAAAAATGTTCTTAATATAATTGAATTTCGGCTAAGAATGTTGCTATTTATAAAGATAATTGAAATATTAACCAGGATTTTTTTAAAAATAATTGAATTTTTGAAAATAATTTTGATATTTATTAAGATTTAGTTGAATACTTTCAAAGAATTGCGTTAAAATTTTTAAAATTGGAACTAAATTTAACAGAATTGAAATTAAAATATTTTAAAAAAAAATACTTCATTAAATGATTTATAAGTAATAGCTTTATAACAGTTCTTCAATATAATTAAGTTATTGTCAGAAATAGAAAAAATTGAAGGTTTTTGTTAAAATTCGTGATAATTTCATACTTTATGAGGCAAACAAAAAGACACAAAAATTCATAATTTTCTTATAAATTCTAAACATTTAATTTTTTCCAGTACTTTTAAAAAAAATCCCTGACTTTTCCCTGATTCCCCTGACTTGTCCCCGAATTCCCTGATTTCTCTAACCTGTGGCAACCCTGTTCTTGGTTATTTCTGCTTGAAAATATTACCTTTCGAAACAGACGTAGGAGTGGAACTGCGATGTCTAAATCGGCGCGGTCGTCTTCGGTTTGTGCTCTTAGGTCCGCCTTCCACACTTGATACTGATTCTACGCACACACAAACCATTGTGACCATCCGTTCAACATATCGCAATTGTTTGTCAATGTCGAATTCAGTTTTAAGTGTTCTTAGCAGTAGATTATATTATTATGATATCGGAGTTAGTAGCGTGCATTGAGTTATTCAATGAGACGATTAAACAGTATGTTAGATGGTCACAAGTGTTTGCTTTGCTTTCCCAAAATACCATTCGCAAAGCGTCCCAATGAGCCACTTTCTCTCTCATTCTTCCTTTCTTCTTTCTTTCTTTCCTTCTTTCTTTTTCACTCTCTTCACTGCAATCTTCATTTACTCTCATTATACTCACATTTTACGATTGAAAAACAAATGAATAACAAAAAAGGTTGCCTTTCATTACCAATCGCACTTCATTTTCTGAGCAATTTCAAAAACACGGACAGACAGAAAATTCATTCTCAATCGCACTTCATTTTTCGTCTGATTTAAAGTACGGACAATCGGAAAAACGTGAGTTATTCAGGATTTCGTGAAATATGTATATATGTAAATTGTATTTACCTCTATCGATAATCGCGACATCTTGACTGTCAAGAACTGTATCCTGGTCGTCTGTCGTTCGTCGACGATCGTCCCTGCGATCTCTGCGTTGATTTGAAGGTCTACCCTGTCGTCCACCGTAGCTTGAGTTTCCTAAACCTCCTTGGTGTCCCCCTCGTGGTGGGAGATCCCGAATACGATCATCATTTCCATCCATATTATCCCGACGCATACCTGAAATAATATTAAATTGTTAATTATTGCCATTTCAAAATGATTATCTTCCTTATTAATATAGATTCGATTTTTGATTCATTTATAAGAACAGGGTTGCCACAAAAATTTAGTTTTGTTTTTCCCTGATTTCCAGACTAAATTTTGACTTTTTCCCTGACCCTGAAAATTTTGAATTTGAAACCTAGTAGCTTCTACTTGACTAAAATATTGTTTTTTCTAATTACCAGTATTGTGTCTCGGAGGAGCTCTTCCTCGACCGCGACCCCTGCCTCCCTGACCACCTCGGCCTCCACGACCTCCGCCGCCTTCTTCAGGCCCCGCTGACATTCCTCGCCTCACGGGAGGGAAATTGGGCATTGGACCAGTTGTGGCTCCATGCATATTTCTCAATTGTTGGTCAATTTCAAGTTTCTCTTGCCGAAGTTGTTCTACTTCCTGCAAAAAAAAAATAATTATGTTTAAACTGACTAATTAAATCGAGTTTTTAGATAGATTCTTTAAATAATTAATAAAATCGTGAATAAATTCATGAAATAAAATAATTTGAATTACAATCAAAATATTAATATTTGCGACATAAATAATTAACTTTACCTTTAAATGAGCTAAATGGTACTCCAATAAAACCTTAGCATTTGCAATGCTTTCAACTGTACCAACAAAAACGAAGGGCACTTGACCCTCTTCCCTCGGAATAGTCGGTTGAGGTTCATTGTCTCCTTCAATTTTAACTCGTACCTTAAACACATAAACAATCCAAACTGTTACTAAACAATTCATTAAAATTCATTCTCATCAAAAATGTCGATGATCTCTCGTTTTCTAGAGAAAATAATGTTAAATATTAAAATTTTAATTTAAAATTTATTCTTTTTTTTAATTTAATAATTCTTTAAATGTTAAATTTAAATTTTTTTCCATTTCCCGTTTTTTTTTTCTCTAAATGAAAAAACATTCATTATTGCTGAAAAGAAGTATCAAAAATATAATTCGATATTTTTAACCAAGAATTTTCATGCAATGATCACACAATTTTTCAAACTGTTTTAAAAATTTACATTTAAATCGAAACTATCACATTTTCAATTTAAACATGTATTTTAAAAACTATAAATTCTTCTTAATTTTACAAGATCCAGTAAACTGGGTTCAATAAAAATCCTTAAACCAAAAATGAATTTACTTAAAAATTAGAAATGGTTAAAAAATATTCAAAGTTAAAATATTCAATTAAAAAAATATTTATCCAATAAAAACTTATAAATAATCTAGGTGTATTATATAAACAGTAAAAAAAAATTACTTCTATATGCTAAATTATAATTTATAGAAAGAAAAACGCAAGAATTGATATAATTTTAACTTTTAAAAAGAAAATCGAATCAATTCTTACTTAAACCAAACTCAATAATTTTTTTAAGATGAAAATATGAAAAGAACCACGGGACCTTTTTAAAAAATAAAAAATAGTTTTATTAAGAAACAATGCAAGTGAAGCAAGCACTGTGACATGTTTACTCCATACAAAAAAAATTTAGAATTCGAATGAAAGTTATCATGTAAAATAAATAATTGTCAATTATCCCTAAAAATAAATAATTCGATTAAATTCAAATGCTAATGAGATTTTTTTTCTTTTAATATATATATATAAAGCTGGCCCGAGTGGTTATGTGATATTTACCATCAAGCTTGACTTAAGTTTTTCAAGTGTATACTAAAAACGGATGATGAGACTAAAGCAAAAAAAATAAACGTAAGATTGAAAAAAGATAATTTTTAAATAACTTTTTCAAAAAATTTAATAAAGCTTTAGGTACAAATTTTCTTTGAATAAACAAGATTTGGAAATTTTTTCTCAAAATACAAAATATACATCTTGACGTTAATAATTATTTTTTAATTTTTAGTCTTAAGTTTTCATTCTGTGCTTTAGTCAATGCTCATGAAATTATGGCACATAGAGTATTTAGGTAACATACTTACTCTATCAGTATGTACATTCCCACTCGAGCCAGATGTTATCTACCGAGAACAAAGAATGAAGTATATCACACACAAAATAACCCCCTAAAAATTTTAACTTTCACTCGAACAATCAATCTCTTTAACATAAGAAATTATAATAAAATAAAAGGGTTATTCTCAATTTTGTTTTCTTTCATTTTTCATTTTGTTTTCTTTTTCAAAACCCTATACTTTTTAAACTACCCTCAAAAGATCCTTTACAGAAATTTTTGCGAAATCTTTTTTTTTTGTCTTTAATAAAGCAGCTTGTTTCAGCATTATTCACAAGTTAATTAATAAATAAATGATTTGATATAAAAGCATGAAATTTTAGAAAGTTCAAACAAAATGTTTTAATAACGAAAGAAAGATTAAAAAATTTTAATTTTGTTAGTTCACCAAAAAAATTCTTTTAATAACATGGTTTCGATTAATAATTAACCCTACATCAATAATATTCAAACATATAATAATAATAATAATTAATTACTTATTATTATAATTATAATTATTAATTCCGAATTATTTTTTTTTATTTACATAGTTAAAAAAACAAATTTCAAATAATTTTGTTTGGAAAAAAAATAAAAAACTGAGAATACTGCAAATAAAACTAACAAAACTTTGTACTTACTACGCCACTTTTATCGACAATTTCTTGAATGATACGACCATTCTTTCCAATCACCTTCCCAACAAGAACCCTTGGTACCTGAATCGATTCTTCGCTATATTCTAACATAGAACGTGCCTTTTTTACAGCTTCGTGCGTCTGTAAGGTAATTAAAAATATCTTATTACTCTCTTCTCTTAAAAATTTCGTTTATAATAAAATCAAATTAGTTTTTCTCTTTGCAAAAACTGCGAACAAAAATAATAATAAATTTCGACAAATAAACTACTAAAAAGAAAAAAGAAATTGTAAGTGATTTAAATTGGATTTTTCTCACCTCTCCGTAAATTTTAAATGTGCATGAATTTTCCTCTAATTCTATGTTTGTAATTCCATCAACTTTTCTGGCTTGCTGAATATTTGCTCCGTGAGCTCCAATAGCTAGGCCCATTAAGTCTTCTCGAACGTTGAACTCATCAGTGTACCTAAACATAAAAATAATGGGAAATTAAAATCAAATTCAGAGAATATCCGAACAGAAAACGAAAAAAGTATTTTCAACAATAATTTTGAATATTGCATTTACTGAATATAATAAATTATTTGATAAATAAAGAATGGAATGAAATATTGAACAAGTGAATTAAGACATTAAGCGAATGAATTAAGAAATTAATCAAGCAATTTTGCTGAAATAAATCCAAATGCTCATGCAAATAATATACTAATAAGTTTACTTTTTAATAAAAGAAAATTTCTCCCATTCTCTTGTAAATAAAAAAATACAGAAAATTCCATAAAATACAGAAAATACAAAAAAATACAGAAAATACGAAAAAATACAGAAAATATAAAAAAATACAGAAATTACAAAAAAATACAGAAAAATGCAAAAACACTAACAATTTTACAATATTTCAACAAATATTTCCAACATATCAATTTAATAACCAATTTCACGAATTTACTAGTTTACTAATTTAATACTAAATAAATAATTAGAAACTGAATAATCGATCAAAACCAGAATAATTCTCAAAAAAATAAACAAACCTAAATTGAAAGGGAAAATGTATTATTAACTCTAAAAATAATAAAAATAGTTTTCTAAATTTTCCGAAAGGACAAAAAAGCCGAACACGCGTGATCGATAAATTATTTCAACACATGTATCTACTTCTATTCGTCAACTGGGATACATTCTGCAACATATTGTCACACAATCGACAACAATTGAGCAAAAATCTGTCCCCATTAATGTGTAAATCAATAATAACCTAGACTAAAAACTTACTTGAGGAATAATTTCAGGCCAGGAAAATCGACAACAAAAAGAGAATTCAAAAATTTTTTTCCCCCAAAAGACATAAAGAATAGAGCCACCGTTTTTTTCTTTCTTTTCATAAATTTGCATATATACAAAAGACGAAAAAGGACGAAAAATATATCAGTGTTTCTCAAACATTGGCAGGCTAATTTTTATGTAACTGTTCAAATGAAAAAAAAAACAAATAAATTTCTCAAGTGATGAGAAAAAATAAATTTTTTATTCTACGTAACAATGCAAAAAAAAAGTTTTTATGTAAATAAAAATAATTAAAAATAATGAATAAAAATAATAAATAAAAATACACAAATATTAAAAAAAAATGTGCTATTGATCTAGTACTAAATTGCACCAGCCACTATTTCGTTCAAATACATTATACTACAGAGCAAGTAATTAAAATATTATAAAAAAAAAAAAACAGAATCAACATACTTTTGTGTATACGAATGTGTCTTGAAGCATGTATATTTATAACTGTACTACACAGCATTAACATGCAATTATTTAAAAAGTGTATTTTATTAATTTATTTAAAAAGTGTAAATTTCCTTTTTTTAAAAAAAATGTTCCTTTTTGTGTTTTTCTTTTTCTTTTCAAAATGAAAATGCAGCCGTGTGGATTGTATATAACAATAAGCTAAACTTAAATCTAAACCACGCTGCTTTTTTTATTTTCTCACCTTGAATATGTTCTCACTCCTGCCTCATAGTCTGAGACACGCTGATATATAAAGTTTGATGATCTAAATTTGCTGAAATAAAAAACAAATCCCGATGTAACTTTGATGGGGAAACTCAATTTAAATGATGGCCCTATCCTACGCCCTAGCCATTCTGTCTGTTTGCTCAATTGTCTCTTTCAGTTGGAAAAACAAAATGAAGAAGTAAAAAAACTGCTTCCATTATTTCCCAGAGCGTTGGTTTTTATTGTAATTAATTACAATAGTAATAAATTAATAGAAGAGGACAAAATTCTGCAAATAAGTTTCACGAAGAGTAAGTAAACGAAATTAAACGAAACTATAGAAATTTAACGAAAGTAAATGAAACTAAACGAAACTAAACGAAACTAAACGAAAGTAAACAAAAGTAACCACAGAAAAAAAGGAACTGGAAAAATAAGTAAAAGTAGTCAAAAATAAGAAAAAAATAAGTAAAGCGAAAGCACTTTATTTATTTATATTTAAAAAGGTTTTTCTCATCCATTGAAATTAGTGGAATTAATAGAATTTGCACTTGAAATTATTATCTAATTTGAATTTAACAGAATTATAAATTAGTGATCTAAATATTTATATATTCTCCCAAGAGAGAAATATCCTGATTTTTGTCGTCACAATCACAAAAAAAATACTATTTTTCCAGAAATCTTGAAAAAATTGAATTAAATTAAAATTCCAGACGAGAAACTTACAGTAAACATGCCAATTATTAGAATAATACGAAAAGAAAATGTCTCCGAAAGCTTTCAACAAAATTTTTCTTCTGCGCAGCTGGTGCATTACTATATTAAAGATTTGAACATACGACACGTGTGAATAATGAATGCAAACAAAATTATGTCAGCATTTCATTATGAAGAGGAAATATTGAGTAATATCTGCACAAAGCTACAAAGCGAAAAAAAATAGAGAGCGAGAGAGAGAGAAAAATAAAATTATGTACAATTTATTCCTGAAAAATTTTTTTCTATTTCTATTTTTTTAATTTTCTCCTAAAAATTTCAAAACTAAATACTCACATAGTCGAATAAATTAACAAAAATTAACTCAGTTAATTTTATCCCACACTGTTTTTAATTCCTTTGGAAAAATTAATCTCTTTTGCTTCCTCATAGAGAAAGGATTGTATTTATAAATTATTCTCGAAAGAAACCATAACAAATCGATTAGGAATTCTGAATTAATAAAAATTATTTATACAAAAGCAACAATATTTAGTTCACAATTTTTTTTTTGTCGGATACCTTTCACCTCTGCCAGTAAATGCAAACCACAGACAGGATGGTTTTCAGGACAGTGTATGGATAAGGTGATGATTAAAAAGAAAACCACGAAATTTTAGTCGAAAAAAGGTTCTAGCATACTTTGGTTTTAAATCATTTTTTTTTTTTTTTTTTGTTAATAAGGAAAGAAACAAACTGTTAAAAATTATTTAACGAAATTTTCAAGTTAGTATACACGTGTTATTTTTTTTTTTAATTTTGCATGCATGGAGAGATTAATAATTTATCATGCGCTTTTGAAAAGAAAAGAGAGAAATAAGATGAAAGAAGTTACTTACTTACAAAAGTTGAAATGAGAAATGGAAGTTTTTAATTTTCTACTAAAAAACGAATAAAAAAAAGAACAGTACGCTAGAACCTTGAGAAAATGAATATCTTTGTAATTTACTTACCCTCCACTCGTTTGCAGCTTTGTTGATTCAAGTTGTCGTGCTGCTTCTTCTGTTCTTTTTAAAAGAAGTACCTGCAACAAATCAAAGTCAATTAAATGTAGACAAAGTTTTCGATTAAATGTCTAAAAAATAATCGGCAAAGGAAAAAAATTCCTAGGAACTATTTTTCTTAAATAAATAAATGTATTTTTTTTTGTGTATAATGAACTTGTAAAAAAATTAAAATTTACGAAACAAAATTTACGAGTTTTTCAAATTTTTAATAAAAGAAGGAATAAATAAAGAAAAGTCTACAATTAAATATAAATTTCCCACAAACTGTTTAATTAAGAAAGTTTCTGACAAAGAATAGTAACAAAAGTTCATAATTTCGTATTTTATATGAAAAAGTTAAATTAAATTTACGCTTTCGGTAACATAACCTAAAATTAAAAAATATTTCTTAATGACAATTGTAATTTTTGTTCAGATATTAGACTAACTTTTATTTTGACTGTTTGTTAGATTTATCCTAAACTTTAAAAAAGAATGATAAAAAATGTAAAAAAGAATGATTTTTTTGGGTTATAATTACCTTTTGAGATAAATTTCGAAAATGCATTTCCTGGAGCATGCTGCTGTGACGACGTATATTTTCATGACGGGAGATGGCCAGCAATACTCCACGTTCAGGCACATATCGGCACACTGCCGCCCCTATTGCCTTTTGAAATTCCTTGTGTACATTATCCATTTTCGCACTAAAGAAATTTGAATCATTTTAAAAAATTGTCTACAAAATTATTATTAGAAAATATTTATCAAAATTTCGAAAAAGAAATTAACACTTACAACTCGCGAAGGTCTTCAGGTACATCGATTTCAATTTTATGAAAGGTATTTTTATCGATAGGTGAATTAGGGTTTTTCGGTCTTAATCTCTCACTGCCAACTATTTCAGAATATGCATATTCCCAGCCTAAATATTCAACGACTAGGAATCCTCCCTTGATCATCTGAAATAAAAAATAGTCCACTTTCAAACAATTTTGAATTTATTTTCAATTATAACAATATTTAGAACATTATTTAGAAAATTTATTATTTTAGAATTAAATGTCGATATTTCAGTTATTATCAACAATGTTCTAGTTATTGACTGTCAGTGACGACAAAAAGACGCTCGAAATGCGTTGATGAGAAAATGCTTATTAAATACTTCACACGGCGCATATGTTATTTCACCCGATAAATAAATTCAATTAAAGCTGTTAAATAGAACTCAATAAAATTAAATTTAGAAACAAATCAAATTTTATTTAAAAAACAGTAAATAAATTTTTAATTAATATTTTTCAATATTTCACTAATATTCTTCAATTTTTCATATAATTTCTAATAAATGAAAATTGAATACTTTTCGCGAGTTATTTATAATTTTAAGAAATTCTCGTTTATTATTAATTTAATTACCTTAATGATCGCCTTCCACCATCCACAAGCCTCCTGATCGTTTGACCGCGATAATACTTCGATTTCCTGATTCTCCTGGAACTCAGGTTTCGGGCCATCTTTTGGGGGGAGACGAATTTCAGCAAATGGAAACTTTGATTCTGGTTGCCAACTGGAAAATAAATTTTTTATAAATTTATCCAAATTGTAATAATTTTTCCATTGAAAAATTTATCTTATTTAAGAAAGTATCTTAATATTTCAAAAAAAAGTGCAAAAGTTCGGGTAACAATTTTGTCACGAAAAATTAAACCAATTATTTTATTAACTGTCTTTTTCAATGTTCTTTAGAATTTAATTTTTGTAAAATGAAAAAAAATACGAGAATCGTTATGAATTGATAAAACTTATCTTTCTCGGAATATAAAAAAAGCAATTTTTCAATAACAATCTTTTTGTTCTTTTCTTGAAAAATTGACATCAAGGCAAAATTTATTATTAAAATTAAAAATCATTGTGTTTACATTTTCCGTTTAACAGGGTGTCTAGTATTTTCGTTCAACAAAATTCCCGGTTATTTCCCGGATTTTCCCGGTTATATCCAAATTTTTTCCCGGTTTTTTTTCTCATCAAATTTAAATTTAAATTTAAATTTGATTTCGAAAATAAATATATCTTTAAATTTTTTTAATTTTTCAAAAATAATCTTGTCTCTTTATAATTATAATTGAAATTTTGATTTTTTAATTTTATTAAAATTATATTGATAATAATTGAATTTCTGCAAAAAAATTTCACTATTTATAAAAACAATTGAATCCTTCCAAAGAATGCTATTATTTATGAAAATAATTTAATTCTTGTGAAGAATTTTATTAAAATTTTTGAAAATAATAATCATTAATAATAATTAATTATTTACTTAATAAGTAATAAACATTTAATCAGAAATTTAAAATTATAAAAATTTAAGAGAAGTTTAATAATATTTTTAGAAGCAAAAAATTGATTTAAAACTGTAAGAGGGACTTTAAATTTTAAAAATTAAATTATAATTACGGTCACTAACTTCCCTTGATTATTTTCGAAAAATTTAAATAAAATTCTTTAAAAGAATTCAATTATTTTTCAAAAAATGTAAACAAATTTCAATTATTTCAAAAAATTTCAATTATTTGTTTAGAAAAATTCAATTATCTTGAAACAATAGAATTAAAAAATTACAACAATCTTATTTTTCGGAATTAAAAAAGAATTTGCTAATTATTAATCTTCGCAGTAAGAAACATGAATACATTAGAATTTAACTCTTTATAATATTCAATTATTAATCAATTATTAAATTAAAATACTTTGAAAATTCTATTTGTTAAAAAGTTTCTAATGAAATTTGTTAACAAATTTAATTACATATTTTCAGTCGAATTGATTTTTTACTATCAAATTAATTATTTTTAACTAACTTAAATTTGGAGAACAGTATAAATACCTATAAAAATTGAAATATAAAGTGATTTTTTAAAAACAAATTAAAATAATAAAATTTTTTTAATTTTGGTAAAAAAATTCCCGGTTTGGTATAAAATTCCCGGCTAATTCCCGGTTTTTCCCGGTCAAATAAAATTCCCGGTTATTTCCCGGTTTTCCCGGAATTCCCGGTTAGTAGACACCCTGGTTTAATTACTATTTTCTAAATATTCTGTATGATCGTATTGGAAATTTATATACAAATTTAATGTAATTTAAACAGACACATATATATTAAAAATTAAAATAGATTTTCACATGAACCAGCTTGAAATATTGATTTTTCACTTGTTTCGAATATAGACAGAATAATTATGTAATAATGCGGATTAATGATATTATATCAAAAATTTGATTATTTAATTAATATTCTAGTACATGAAAACTAATTTCTCAAAACTAATTTCAAATTAACGAGAATTTGTATCAGAACTTGAAATTTTTAAAACGATATGACAAAGAAAAATTCGGCGTGTATTCACCCTACGAATAAAGAAATAATTTTTAAAAAAATTATCAGTGTAACACTACTCTCAGTTTGTGCCATAAGGAAGGAGTAATCTTTCACTCTTCTAATAACAATCTCAAGTTCAAAACAATTTCCTATATACAAAATTAAAGGAATAAAAGCTAGGAAATCATTTTATCAATACAATTTCATGACATATGATGCTTCATAAAAATCATTTGCGTAGTACATAAAATATTTATCAACCACCAATTAAATCAAGTGTAAAATACTTAATAAAAAAAAGATATAAGGAATAATCATACTCAAAACGTAAATAATAGTCAATTTTTAAAATTTTGTCATAAAAATATTTAGCTTTCAATTTTATTAAAAAATTAATATAGATAACTAAATTTGAATTTAAAAATATTAAACCCCCAAAGATAATTTATCGGATATTCAAAAGTAGTAATGCAGAAGAAAAATCTATTTCTATTATACTAACAGAAGCTACTTCGTGCAAAAATTTTAAAAATAAAAAGAAATATTTTCCTTTTGAAAAAAATTTGTCAAAAACTTACTCATTTTCAAATGCTACCAAAAGTTCTTCTTCAAAGACATCGGTGACAAAGGCCTGAAAGGAAAAATATATAAAGTTGAAGTCATTACTTAAGAGAGTTGCATTACTGGTGCAATGGCACCAGTCTGAGATTATGGACCAGGGGATTGTGACATGAACGTGGGGTTTTTAATTTAAGGATGAAAATTGAATTGTCGAATGATTTTCTATAACAAGGACAAGGGATAGGACGAAGGTATTGGAACTCGAAAAAGAAAATCACGCCCTGTCAAATTGAGACATGGCGTCGAAGGAAGCCGCGTTACCTCCCGAACATTTTAGGTGTCGCGCTTTCGCAAAGTACGAGCGTCAATTCATTAATTTTATAATAGTGTCGCGCCCCATAGATTCGGCAATCTACAGCGATCTTATTTTACCCCACTTTTTGTATACTTTTCACAGAACGAACCTTATAATATGCTCCGTTTTCGCCGCATACTTCGACTGCGAGATCCTCCATCTTGCTTTTGTGTGACGGCTCCCTTGGTTCCTCGATATAGACATGCGAAAGCACAATATATCAAGTTGGCAATTCTGAAACGCAGTCCACCAATCGCATTAGTGATCGGAGAAAAGCTCAATGTTTATTTGTCCAATTTTATGTCTAGTTGCGTGAAGTTAGCAAGGAAAGTGCAAGGCAAGGCAAAGTTTTCCAAATAAACAGGTTTTTGGAAGAAACCTGTTTTCTTAACACTTTGTTTGCTCACTTCACACTGCTTCATACTTGTGAATTTTCCCCTAGAACTGTCCACAAATGGCGTTAGTGTCGAATTTTCTCAACCAATGAAAATTATTCTTTATTAAAATGACAATTGGAGGTTTTGAAATTGTTTTTTTTATAAATAAATAATAATATTTTGTTGTTTTCCGTGTGTTGTTAAACAAATAATTTGGTACAAAATTGAATTTTACACTTTATTGGATAGTTTTGTTTGATTAAGATTGTTATTTGAGATTTTTAAATCATGATTGTACTGATGTTTCAAGAAAGCGTCAAGCAAGCTTTGTGTTGAAATTGCTGCGAATTTGCAGCTTTTTTCGTTTATATTTAGTCGTGTATTGAGTTTAAACTGATGAAAAATTTATTACGAAATTGTTTAGTTGTTGTGTGTTTTTAAATATTACGCGAAAATTACATGAATTACTCGTGGTGGTGATAATAGAAGCCGAGCCATAGCCAATGATTAGTCGTGATTTTAGATAGTTTTTTGACAATAAAAAAGACGCTTTCAGTGAACGTTTATTTAATAAATAATTCTGTTTCTTATTGAATATTAAGTTTTTGTTAATTGGAGGGACGAAGTTTGGAAAACATTTTGAAAAAAGAAGAACGAACTTAAAGGTAAGAGTAACAACTATCATTTCCTTCCGGTGGGTGTGTATGTATGTATATTTAATTAGGTGGCTCTTTATCAATTAATTGATATGTCCTTTTCGTCAAGTTTTTTTTTAAATTCTCAACTATTAATTTTTAAGTGCGCGCATTTCACGGATATTCAATAATCATTTGTCCTTGCTTCCCCCTCTTTCCCTTTTTTCACAATTCAGACGTGTGGTTCATTCGCGGTCAGCTGATTATTCTGAAATTATTAATTTTCTTTTAGAATTTATTCATCTTTACGTTTTCGATACAAGTCACGAGTTTTATAAGGATTATACTGATTGAAAAAAGAAAATTTAACTGCGTGAAAATGATGATGAATTGTTAACCCTAACCTCAATTGTTTCCAACTTCAAGACGGCGCAAAGGGACCAGAGTAGCCGTAACGAAACTGGATATATCACAAATTTACTAAATTCTTTCAATTTGTCTAGTAACGTGCCTGTGAATAATCAGGTAAGTCACTCCTTTTGGGAATTAATATTTAAAAAATCGCAGTAGTTTATTCGATAAAAATCCATAAATTTCCCACGAGTGTCAGCTGCCGACAGATTCAGATTTTTTTTCAAATATTGAAATTATTTTTGCTATTGTTTTGATTGATTAGCGAGATTTTTAATTTAATTTCCAAAACTTTACCCTTACTGCTAGATTCAGTTTTCATTTAATGAGTTGTAAATTTTATTATCATAAAATGATAGTGCAATAAATTATAAATTTCTGACACTTTATTTCTAGTGTTTAGATATCGTTTCTTTCCATCGTTTTTTGCATGTAAACATTGCTGATTATTTCTGATACAATTCGACATTACATGTCAAACTGATAGTTAATCATGAAATGTAGAAATTAGAAAATATTACACATTTTTAGGTTATAAATTTAATTTTTTTAAATTTGATTAAAAAATGTTTCGCCAAAAATGATTGTTCAATCCGTGTATAATTAAAATTCGTCTTTAAATTATTTTTTCAATTTCTTGAATTTTACTTTATGGAAATATATTTAAAAAATCTTTTTTTTGTTTACTTAGTTTGTTAAATGTTTATTTGAATCATTAATGTATGTCTGTCATCATTAATGTATTTTTCTATTTCATTAGATGCTAATTGCTAAATTTTAATTACAGCCAAGGTGGAGAGAGGAGTCAAGTAGTCAAGAAACTTATAGTGCCAGTAAAAGACTAGGTTTTAGTTGGGGAGGGATGCCTCGCAGTAAGCGAAGAGCGCCCTCCAGTACAAATCATAATTCTAGGGACATGTCACCTAGTGCTCAGGAAGATGGTATGCCAAGGCATCCGTCGAAAAGACTCAGACATACCTCTAAGTAAGCGACTTTCTAATTACTTATATTCTCCAAAACTATCTGTACGGAAAAATGTTTTTCAAAGTCCGTTATGGTAGTTAAAAAAAGAATTTTTCTTTTTCGAATAAAAACACTAATTACTAATAGAGATAATTTTAAAAACCATTTAATATCTTCGTTTCTTGCTTAATCTTTCTCTTTTAATTTCGATCTTTTTGTATCTAATTCATCTACTTTCTAATCTGCCCTTTATTTGATGAAGAAAAAAAATACTAAAGAATGTTTTTCATTATGAACCGTTTATTATATTCTATATCACAAGAAGGTAAATTAATTAAATTTTATTTTCCATCACTAGAAAGTAAATTAAATGTAAAAACAAGTAAAAAATCAAATAGTAAGAAAAAAATTACTTGTAGTTTAAAGATAAATATTTCAATCAATAATTCAAAAATTCAGAATTTTTCCAAACAGTAAAAAAATATACAATTTGCAAAAACAGTTGTATAATAAAAAACTTGATCAAAAAGTATATAAAATTTTACAAATAAAAATATTAAAGAAAGCTACTGTCATTTTAAAATAACAATTCTTTTTATTTTTTTTTCTTAATATCAAAAATATGAATAAATAGAAAATACATTTTTGTAATTGAATATTTTAGAAGGTGAATTGTGTGAAAAAGCGATTGAATACTTTTGAGAATGATTTAATTGTAACCTTGACAATAGTAAAGGATCGACTTTATCTTTTTCTCTTTTCTTGTACTCCTACCCACACTAGTCAAGCATTCACCAAAATAGACTGCTCACAATTTTAGTCTGCCCTTCTCTGGTGCTTGAGTTGGTCTGCATCTCGTGCTTGTGAATGTTAAACATTCGTATAAAAAGAATTTTTTCCCTCTTGCAATGACACAAAATTTTTGACAGTTTCATTTAATGTTATTTTTATCATTTTAATGTAATTTTTGTAACTAGAATTATTTAAATTCAAACTTGAAAATTAATCTGTGTAATAATTAAAATAAACAATTTTTAATAAAGTTTGTTTGAAGTAAATAATAGAATTTAAAAATAAAATCAAGTATAAATAAATATTTTGTATATTTGAGTTATAAATAAATCAAGTGTTCTTTTTTATTCAATTTATTTTCATTTTTATTCAAGTGTTATTTAATGAGTATTAAATTGAAAAAAGTATTCTAAAATATTGGTATTATTATTATTATCATTTTTACAATTTTTGTTAACAAATCTTTCTAAATTTTTAGTTTATTAGTATTTTTCAAAAGTAGTTGATTGAATTTAAATTCTCGCTTTTAATTTTGTTTTTATGGTTAATCTTATTGACAGTGCATGGAAGACGAGAGGTTTGTACTACAAACAAAATGATTGTAGAAAAAATAATTTTTAATAATTTTAATTATTAATGATTTTAATTTTTAATAATTTTAATTATTAATGATTTTAATTTTTAATAATTTTAATTTTTGATAATTTTAATTTTTAATAATTTTAATTTATAATAATTTTAATTTTTAATAATTTTAATTTTTAATAATTTTAATTTGAAAAAATTGACGTTTGGTTTTTGAAAATTTCAGTGCTAGGCGTTATTCAAAATCAGAAGATGTCACGAGTACGTCATTTTCACAAAAAAAGTGCATTGCATGGTTCAGGGAGTATACAACACCCGACGATCCCGATACCCTTGGTCCAGATGGAATGGAAAAATTTTGTGAGGATATTGCCGTAGAACCAGAAAATGTAGTGATGCTGGTATTAGCGTACAAAATGAACGCTCGTCAAATGGGCTTCTTTACAATGAACGAGTGGCTCAAAGGTCTTTCAGAATTGCAATGCGACTCAATTCATAAAGTACAACACAAACTAGAAAGTCTCAGGAATTTGCTGAATGATCCTCTTACATTCAAGGGGATTTACAGATACGCTTACGATTTTGCTAGGGTACGTCACTTTTTTTTCCTTTAGTTACTTTTTCTTTCTTTTTTCATTCAGTTTCAAATTTTCATTGGTTTTCTATTCGAAAATTCGATTTACTACTTAAAATACTTCTATTTCTATTTTTAATTTCTCTTTTCTGTTCTAAAATTTCTAAAGTTCGAACATTCAAATGAACGACGATATTTTTGTTTATTTGTGTATTCTTTTTTGAAAAAATTAAAAACAAATTCTTTACTAAGTAAAAATGATTAATTTACATTATTTTCCATTTGGTTTCATTAATTTTTGAAAATAAAAAAAAAATCGTTCATTTGAAGGTTCAGAAATATTATTTTGAATTATGTTGATATTTTTTTATAGAAAAAATTAAGAAGACTTATTTAATCTAAAAAAATGTGAGAATTTCTAAATATGCTAAATTTGCCCTCAGGATAAGGATCAACGAAGTATGGATATGGAAACAGCAAGAGTGATGCTGCAGTTACTTTTAGGAAAGCATTGGCCCCTATTTTCTCAATTTGCACAATTTCTTGATCAGTCGAAGTATAAAGTTATCAACAAGGATCAGTGGTGCAACATTCTGGAATTTTCTCGGACAATTAATCATGATTTGTCTAATTACGATTTAGACGGGGCTTGTAAGTAACAAAAATCCTTCAAGACTTTTATTATTAGACTTAAAACTTTTATTTCGTTCGTTCTTTATCTTCTTAACTCATTTAACTTGTTTATTTTTATATTTATATTATTTATATTATTGGTAATAATTGTAATTAATTAAAAGTTGCAAATTTTATCTATTAGTGAAAAGATATGCTAAATTTTCGAATTTTCTTTCAAGGGCCCGTTATGCTTGACGAGTTCGTCGAGTGGTTAAAAATGCAAAGAGGAATAGTGTCAACGGAAACCCGTATCAGCTGAAACTTCGAATCAAAAATGAAAGGACAATTTTTTAAAAAAAAATAAATATCCATCAACGCGACAACATTCTTCTTCTTCTATATATTCTTTGTTTTAATTTAATTTTTGTTCGTTTTTGAAATTGTTTCGACAGCTTTTGTTATCAAATTAATAATTTTCTTTTCTTTTTTGGAAATAATTATAGCTTGTGACCTAGATAATTCATGACTGTGTCCAAAGTTTGTGTTTGTCTATCGGTAATAAATTCATCAAGTGTTTTACGATCCACTTTGTATTGTCCACACTTTTAATGTTCGTGTCGCGCATTTATCGATGTATATTTTATTAATTATTATTATTATTATTACTGCATATTGTCATCATTTTTGACCTAGTGTTGCACGTATTCTAGAAGAATTTTCAATGGAAACGCAATCTTCGTTCTCGGAATTTTTTTTCATTTCCGAGAGAATATGTAAATAGGTAATCAAATGTGCAACATTTTTTCAAAGATATATATATTTTTTTTACGTAATTCATTGTCCATTATTGCTTCTCGTACATGTTTTCAATTCAGATTTCATGTACACAGTCATGCTCGGTCTTCATTACATTTGTATAACATTGAAACAAACAAACAAAACAAAAAAACAACAAAAGTCGATTTGATACAATTATATCATTGACATGAAACAATCAAAGGTTTTTGTGTAAGGAATGCAAGCTCAATTCTTGTATCTCGAAATGTATTTCAGGCCTGTTCAATAACTAGAAACTTACAGTTAGGTAAATTATATAGTGTAATACTCTTTTGAAAAAGAGCGTCAGTTTTCGTTTTCTTATGATCTGTATAGTAACTACGATGTGATAATTAATTAGGAAATCTTCGGAAGACCTTTTTCTTTTCTTCTTTCTCTTATTTTTTTTTTTTTTTTTTTTTTTTTTTTTTTGTGAAAATTGAACAGTTTTGGATTTTTATCAAACTTTGTTATACTTTGTAGAAAAAGAAAAGTTTTTTGTGAAAGTCAGATGAATATTACTGAGAAAAAAATGAAACTTTGCGGTTCCAATTTCGTGTAATAGGTCCTTTATTTTTGTTTCGAAATTCAAAATTTTATTGTAGACACTTGGAAGAAAATATAGCGGAACTGATTTAATTATTTGACTTGTCAATTTGTTCCCTATTTTTCTTTTTTTTAATTTTAGATAGTTATTATTCATTTTTGTGTACTTTTATAAAAAATGTGCATGTAAGTAATCGTTTTCTAAAATATATTTTCATTTTAATTACTTTTGCATCATTTTTTCTTACAAGAATATATGCGAAACTTGTTTTTCCTGCTTGAGAACTTTTTAAAAAGTTGGTATTAAACTATTCAAGTAAAAATTACATTTAAAAAATTTAGACGTCATTTCAGTGTTTATTATCAAAAAAATCCAATGACCTTTTAGATAAAATTGTAATTTCTCTAAAAAAAAAAACTTTAAAAAATGATAGTATTCAATTATCAATTCATGATATGATCATTATTTTAATTCTCTTATATATTCAAGTTCATATTTTTTATGTACATAAATTTTTTTTCAAATCGAAGATAATGGAATTTTTAGCAATGGTAAAAATAGATAAAGAATAATTATAAAATAGGTAAAGATAATTAATAATATTATATAAAATAGATTAGTCTCAATATATAAAAATAGATTGATATTATTTTCTAAAGTAGATTATATTAATCATTATTACCGTGAAAAAAATTTCATTTCCCAAATAAAAAAAAAGACTTATTTGGGAATAAAATACATGGGAATTCCATCGAACGGCAATAAAGTTGCACTCCAAATTTCTTTCATTTCTTCCGGTTTTCGTAAACTTTTGACTCTAAATTTTCTCAAAAGTGCAGAAAGAACGAATCTCAATTCAACCCAGGCTAAATTTTGACCGAGACAATTCCTTGGACCTGCACTAAATGGAATGAATGCATAAGGATGTCTGTCTTGTATGTTTTCCGGTAGAAAACGATCAGGATCAAATTTAAAAGGTTCTGGCCAAACTTCCGGATCTCGGTGCATTACCAATATTTGCAAATGCACCACTGTTTCCTTTGGAACTTGATATCCGGCTGAAATGATTATTATTTATTTATAATTATTTTTATTAAATTAATATTTAATTAATAATTTAATTTAATTTAGTTAATATTTAATTAATTTAATATTTAAATATTTCGATTTCTAAATACTTCCTCATGAGAAAGTAAAAACTATTTCTTTTAATCCTAAGTAACCTTAAGTTTTGATTGAATATTGGATTTGAAATTTGATTTCAAAGTTGAACTAATATTGATGACTTCACCTAATTCTATATCTTCGGTTAAGCGTCTGGCAACTGTGGGACCTGGAGGATGTATACGAAAACTTTCCTTAATAACTCGTTCAAGATATTTCAATTCCAGAACTTGATTCATTGTTGCTGGCTCTTTGGAGTCTCCGAAAATGTCATCCAATTCCTGGTGTACTATTTCTTGAATTTCGGGTTCATTGCCCAAGTGAAACATGACCCAACCAATTCCAGCAGCTACTGTATCATATCCCTGCGAGGGAAATTTAATTAAAGTAATTAATTAATTTTCGCAATAAATTCAAAAAATAAAATAAAAAAATAAAGGGAAAATATTGTGGAAAAATAATAATTGCAAGTATTTAATAAAAGAGAACGATGTTGATTGAAATCGCTATAAATTCTACTTACACCAAACAGAAAAGTATTTACTTCCTCTACCAATTCGGTTTCATTTAAGAAATTTTTATCTTTTTCTTGTAAATCCAAAATGAGATCTAAAAATGGTTTCTTGTCTCGTTTTTCTAAAAAATAGAATTTTTATCATTTTTCCCAAAGGAAGGAAAAAAAAAGTACTAAACAAAACGGACGTAAAATTATTTGAACAAAAATAGCTATTTTTGTAAATTTCATAAATTTTAATTACCAAAGTCGTCTGAATTATCCCTTCCTATCATTTTTTTACTTTCAACTCTTCGAGCTTCTCTCTTCTTTTTAATTAACTGCAAACAAATGAATATTACAATAAAAATTGAACAAAAAAATAGCTTCAAAGTTAGATTTAACAATAGAGAAATAAATATAAGAAAAAATCTTTTTTAACTAATTAGAAAAACTAGAAAAATAAATAAAATTTCTATTTTGGAAACCGAAAAAAAGTACCATAGCTGTAAATGAGTTTATAGTCTTCGCTGCTAATTTCAACTCATCGCCAAGTTTTGTTTTAAAAAATATAGGATCCCATTGCAGCCAAGGTGAATTTATTCTTGTAATTAATATTTCACCGGCTCTAAAAATTACAATGGAAAATTAAATCGTTTCTAGAATTGAATATTTTATACGATTTTATAGAATCGATTAAAAGAATTTTTTTTAATTCAAATAAATTCAAATAATCAATTCAATTAAAAATTCCAAATACTTGTGGGCCGAATCTGAATATCCGTCGCAGGCGAAATTTTTCTGAACATCTAGATTTACACCCATTATTGTTTCTGAAATTAAAAAATAAAATTTTATTATCAATTAAATAAAAAGAAAAAAAATTTTGTTTACCGCAAATAGTGTCGAATGAAAATCGAATAGCCAAAGAGGCGAAATCCATTGGCTTATTTGGATTTGCTTTAAGTTTCTCATCAATCACTTGTTCGAGAATTTTCGTCTTCCTTAAGACAATATTGGAAAAACCATTTAAAATTTCGAAATGAAACGATGGACTGATTGTTTTCCTCTTTTGAACCCATTTGTCTCCTATAAATTAATTGATAGTAAAACAAAAAATCAAAATCATTTTTTTAAATATAAAAATCTGACCTGTTGACGTTAACATTCCTTCACCAAACCAAGGATCGAGAAATTCATAAAGTTTCGCTTTTGTTATGAGTTTGTTGCTTGATAAAATTACCTTAAAAGTGTAAAATTACATATTAATTTAAAAATACTAATTAATTATTATATTATTATTATTATTCATCATCTAATTAATATTTAGTAAAATAAGAATTTATCACCTCCAGCAGTTCCGGCTTGAAAATATTGACAACCACATCATCAAAAGCTTCGCTGGTTCGAAAAATACCATTTTTGTACTTTTGGCACAATTGATAGAATTTGGTGAATCGATCTATAAAAATTAAAATAATTTTAATAACAATTTATTAAATTTGCCTCTTTATTGGATTTAGTAGTGAATTTTTAAGTATTTAAAAAAAATTATTTATTAAACATTAAAATATTGTAAATACCTTCTTTTGTGACTCGGAGAAATTCAAATGGCAATGCAAATATTGACAGAGGATATGAAATTGGTCCTGGAATTTTATTAACAGTAATGCAGTAATTAATAAAATGATACAATCTTATTACGAGTTTGCATACGAGTAAAAAAATCACAAAGCGAAAAAGTGTAATAAAGACACTCATTTTGTTTCTTTTTGTTAATAAACTTTTTTCTCGTGTAATTTTGTATTGTATTTCACATTCCTTGAAATGAAAATGAACATTTCAAGAATGGAAAATTATAACTTGAAACGAATAAAAATTTTAGCTTTGTCATTTGAAAAGATAGTGAAATTTTCATAATTATATTCAAGAATATTTTATTCGAGATTAGATTAATAAAACAATATTTTTAAAAGAAATTTAATAATTAAATGAGAAAAATTGTATCAATGTTTTCATTATTAATATTTATATGATAATATTATTCGTATTCCTAAATGAAAAAGTTTTACACTTTCGTTTGTAAACAAAATTAGTTGCAAAGATTTTGGTAAAATTATTTTAACTTGGAGAATTTTTTATTAGACAATGAATATTTATTTACATTTAAAAAGTCGATAATGTTATATAATTATAATTTATTCATAATTATGTAAAATCGAAATTCAAAAAGTTGAAGATACTTTGTTGGTCATACTTTGTTCTTTCATTTTATTTGTTACTATGCTTACTCAGCTATAATATTTTCTACTATCGTAGATTTATATTATACCTGAATCCTTGAATTTTATAATTATATTACATTTATTCTATACAATTAAATTTTGCTCGTTAATTAAGTACCGAATTGTTGCTGATTTATTATTTTTCCAAATAATAATATACTCTGCTTCGTAAATATTATTTTTAAATGAGAAGTTATAAATAAATAATAAATATTCACAATGTCACATAAATAATCACATACGTAGAAAAATATAGCAAATCAATCCAAATCAAAACTGTTTAGAAATATTTTTCATTTCAATAGGAGAAATGTAAACAAACCAAAACAAACATTTAATGTCTTGAAGTTGCCAACAAATAAACATTTAATGGAGTGGTACCAAATTAAGAACTACATTTGCATTTTCTTTTCTTTTAATAAAAATTAATATATAAATAGAAATTAGTTTAGAATAGGAGGAGAAATATTGGGATCCCGAAATATTATTAATATTAATAAATAAAGTAAATTTACTACTGTCAAAAAAGACTTTAATTTTATTTCGAATTTTGTATTAAATTAATTTTCATAAATTGCAAACCTGTTATCAAATAACTTCACAGTTATTGTCCATGGATCTTTTCTTCTGGTCTTCGTGCTTCTGGTTCTTCAGTTCTTCATGGTTCTTCAGTTCATTGACTTCAATCTTAATGTTTTGTTTTTTTCCTCCAAACTGGTCGAGACAGGAGACACTGTAAAATCATAGTAAAATCAAGAAAAAAAAATGAATAAAATAGAAAAAAAGGAAGAAGTGAGCAACAAATATGAGTGGAGTGATGATTTTTTAAATCAAATGGCAAATGCCAAAATATTTCCTAGTGATTCTTTTAAAACAGAAGAAATCAAACCTATATTAGCCAGATTTTTCAATTTTTATTTCTCTGGAAAAATATCCCCTGATTGCACAGTACCGTGCACAATTTATTCAGCAATTGCTTTATTGAATGTTCCACATTCAAAAGGATATTTAAAAGTTTTCGCAAAAAAGAATGACACAAAGAAAGAAAAGAAACTCACATTTTTTGACGTCCATGTTCATACAGATAGGGAATATTTTGAACAATCCAATGACTTAAGTCAGGTTAGTATTTGTAAAGATTTTTAATTAAAAATTTACATATTTTTTATTCTTTTGTTTATTACATATTATTTATTATTGCACTAGCTGTGTTCCATTTATTTTTATTTTTTAAATTAAAAAATTTTATAATTTTAAGAATTTCAATGTAAATTCAATTATTTTAAACAATTTTGATAAAATTCTTTTTAAAAAATTATTTTCAAAATTTTTAATAAAATTCCTTCAAAACAATCAATTATTTTCATAAATAATGAAATGTTTCGGAGGAATATAATTATATTTTCAATGCAATTTTAATAAAATTTCTTGAAAGAATAGAATTATTTTTAATAATATTATTCAAATTCAATTATTTTCAAGTGTTTTAATAAAAATTCAATTAAATTAATAATTTTAATAAAATTTTAATCAATATTCAATTATTTTCAACAATTCTGATTAAAAAATTCTGCGAAACAATTTAATTATTTTTATAAATTGTAAAATTCTTGGCAAAAATTCAATTATTTTTGTAAATAATAAAATTATTCTGAGAAATTCATTATTTTCAATAAAATTTTAATAAAATTTCTAGGAAAAAATTTAATTATATTCATGATTGATAATTTTAATCAAATTTCTCTAAGAGGTTCAATTATTTTTAAAAATTTTGATTCAATTTTTCTGAACAATTCAATTGTTCTCAAAAGTTTGTAATAAATTTCATTGTAAATTTGAATTTATTTTCAAAATTTTCAATTAAAATTATTTTTAAAAATTACAATATTTTAACGAAATTTAATGAAATTCTTTAAAAAAAATGTAATTATTTACAAAAACTATAATAAAATTATTTAAAAGAATTTAATTTTCGATGAATAATTTTATTATAATTTAATAGGAAAATTGTTTAATTACAATTAATAATAAACACGATTATTTTAAAAACTTAAAAGAAGTTCTTCATAAAATTCAACTATTTTCCAAATTTTCAGTAAAAATTATTTTTAAAAAAATGCATTATTTGAAAGAGTTTTAATTAAAATCTTGCCAAGAATTAAATTATTTTCAATACAATTTTAATTACATTTTCTCGAAAGAATGCAATTATTTCTGAAAATAATTGTATTCTTGAATAGAATTACATTAAAACTTTTTAAAATAATTGAATCCCTGACAAAAAAATGTATTATTTCTGAAAATAATTGATTTTTTGTAAAATTTTAAAAAATAAGTGAATTTTTGAGAAGAAGAAAAATTTCGGTTTATAAGAGAAATTTATAAAAAAAATATTATCACCTGAGAAAATTAATATTCACATAAATTATTTTTTACAGGAATTATTCCAAAATGAAATATGGAAAATTTTAATTTCATGGGATTATTCGACTACAAAAGAGCAGGCGACATTAATGAGATTAGCAGCTTTTCTGGCTCTAAAATTTTGCATAGTGGCTTCAAAGAATAAATCTCAAACACTATCAAGTTTCTTTAAATATAGCAATAAATTGAGAGAAACTCTTTCCAAACTAGTCGGATGGGAAATGAATCGAAATTATTCAGTGCCAAATCCTAAAGGAATAGACATGTTCATAGAATTATTATCAAATGATAATAATATTCGCTTATCATTGAGATATCTGTTTGCAATTGTAGTTCAGAAATGGATAAATATTGTTCGAATGAATCCAAAGGGAAATCGAATTTCATCACTGTTAATGGAATCATTGCTGGACGCAGCAGCTGGAAATGGAATTGCATTAATTACATTAATAACGACTGTGATATTTTACTTGAATTGCACCTACGAGCAGATAATGAATGTCTTGAAGACGGAGACAAAATGCTTTTCTAAATACGAAAAGTCTTTTCAAAGACTCGAGGAATTTCAAAAGAAATTCGTCAGTGAATCGAATCCAGAGCTCAGCTATCCATGGGGTCGTATAATAAAGCCTAGTTTTTTAATCGAATACGCAGGAACTAATAATATTTACCTGTGTTCTGTTTTTGCGACAATTATTGAGAAGTACGAGGGACAAACAGTGTGGAATACAAGTTGGGCGCATAAGAAAGATTTTGATTATAAAGAACCAAGGAAAGTTGGTATAAGAATTCACGATCGTCTGTTGAGCAAATTAAGAAAATGTTGAAATGAACTTCGTATTAAACGTTACTCGGATATTTAATATCGTTAAATGTTTATTTAAAATTGTTAGAACTAAACGTTTGTTTATTTTGATATTAGTTCATCGAAAAAGAGGAACTTTGTTTATATGTAAGTTAAGAAGTTTTTAATTATTTATTCATACACCGAAGAATATTATTTTCGTTACAAATGATACTTTATTACGGGATTAAACAATTATATTCATCATCAAGAAAAGTTTTAGTGAAATTTGACAAAACGAAAAAAAGAAGATAAGCTAGTTTGAAACTAGTTAAGAAACCTGTTCAGTTACTGCTATAAAAAAACTACGAAATATTTTGTATTTCATATTATTTTTCTAAAATTGATATTTTGAATGCAAATTTGATGATCCAAGATGTTTGTTATATAATAAAATGATTTCTAATATTTTTAGATAATTATTAGTTCGTTTTTAATAAACAATTTCAATTCAATTTCAATTTGTGCCATTTCTTAATTTAATTAATTACAAACTATAATAAATTACATATTCAATGTCACCTACAAACAAATGACTCACGCCTTGAATTGTGAGTTTATTTATTTTAAATTTTAAAATTAATGTATTGAAAATCATCGAATTGTTGCAAAGAATTTTTATCAAAAAATTTGAAAATAGAATTTCTTCGAATTTATAAAAATTATAAAAAATAATTGAATTCTTTTGCAAAGATTTTATAACGAATTAAGAACAAAATTAAATTCTTTCGTGAAATTTTTTTGAAAATAATTGAATTTTTGCAAAGATTTTATAACGAATTAAGAAAAAAATTGAATTCTTTCGTGAAATTTTTTTGAAAATAATTTAATTCTTCAAAGAATTTTACTATTTACAAATATAGTAATTTAATTTTTTTGATGAATTCATAAAAATTTTAGAAAATAATTGAATTCTTGCCAAGAATTTTATTAAAATTTTGAATTTGAAATTATTTCAAAATTCATATTTGAAAATAAAAAATTGTTTATTTTGCATAATAATAAATTGAATATCACGTTTCACGCGCTAGTGCGCGTAACATTTGCTAGTTTAAATATAATTGTCTTTAAAAAAAAAATATTTTACAAACGATATTGGATAAAATAATGCAAATTTTTAAACATTTCCAATTAATTTTATTTATTAAAGTATAAAAACAATTCGAGTAGTAAAACTTTCTTAATTTAAACATTATCACCGGTATAAAATATTTTATGAACTTAATTCAATTACATTATTTAAAAAAACAATAAATAATAAAAATTCCCAATTGAATCTATTTTTTGTACAGGATGATGCTCTAAAATAAAAAAATTTCCCGCTATTATTTATATTTTGAACCAAATAGTGAATTTGGTTGCTTTAAAAATTGTCTCCATTGCCTTTATGATTCTGATTTAATAACATTTTTCAGAAAATCATCCTGTACGTATATTTAATAAGCATAATTTGTTAATAACAGTGTTGGGTCAATTATTATTTTTAAAGCATTTTTTTTGTTAGTTTTTAACAAAAACTCGACAGTTTTTTATATATTTTAAAATTCAAATAAAAATCGTTTGCAAATAAAAACGATTATCAATCACTTTGAAAAAAATACTTTCTAATGGAAAATATTTCTGATTAAAATGTTTTAATTTTAATCATCTATGATTAGAAGTTAAATCTATTAGAATTATTAATTAGAAAATATGAATTTTCTAATTAATTTCTATATAATTTGTCTAAAAAATTATATGTAAAAATTTGTCTAAAACAATAGTTTTAAAATTGTTTAAAATTGACGTATTTTTAAATACGACGGCGAAAACAAGAATATATTTTCTTACAAAAAACGTTAACAACTTTTTGTTCCGAGGAAAAATAAAACTTTTTAAAAATCGAATTCAAATATCTTAAGAAACCAGTTTTCTTTTTGTTTTCTTTCTTTTCTTTATCTTTTCTCTCATTTTTGTTGAGGGAAAATTTGATAACAAACTTTATGACTAATTTTACCCAACACTGGTTAATAAATAAGAAAAATAATTCAATTAAAAAAAAAATTTCCCTTTCTTATCAACTGGAAAATCCAGGATTAGTGTGCTCGATAACACACCTTCGACAATATTGTTTCACTGCCCGATAACCAACCCACGTGACTCGTGAACATTCTCCAATATTAAGTTGCTGAAGTCCACGAACATAATAAGCAAGTGCCTCGAGGCCAGAGTCCGAGACACGTTCGCATCCACATAAAGAAAGTTTCTTCAAATTCGGACATCCAGTCGAGAGTGCCTCGAGTGTTGCATCGCCAATGTCGCATTTCCCTAAATCCAATGCACGAATTCTCGGACATCCGCGAGCCAATGCAACAGTTGCACTATCGCTGAGTGCCTCACAACCACGTGCATTCAAATATCTCAGCTTATAACAATGTCGAGCAACAACCAAAAGCCCCGCATCCGACACCTGATCACATTTACCAACGGAGAAATACCGCAATGACGGTCCCAAACACGCGGCCAATTCTCTCACACCAAAATCCGTGATTCTCGTGCAATCCGACACGGACAATTGTCTCATTCCACCGCAATACGAAGCGATTGCTATCAAACTCGTGTCCGTGATACGAAAGCATCTCCTTAGATACAAACAGGAAAGATGTGGCATCCTAGCCAAACTCGTCACCAATCCAGAGTCATCAATCTCATGACAATCGCTCAAATCGAGTGTTTGTAGTTGTAAAACCGCAACTCTTGTGTATGCCTTCGTTATACGAGCACAATCCGTCATGTCCAATTCCTTCAGGTGAATACAATTATCAAGAATTGTGGTGAGATTCATATCATTAACACGTTTCGAATGTCGAAGCGATAGCGACGTGAGACTACTAAACGGTAGTGAATTGAATATTCCAAAAAGACCCGTCGCACCATCCAGGACGAGTCGACGTATCGATGGATATAAACCACGTCGTGCCAGTGTGTTGAGTGCAATTGTCGCATTCTGTGGATGACGAACCTCCACCTCCTTCCACAATGACGGATGCCACGCTATTTCCCAAAGTCGTCGGCATGTCTGGGCAAGAGAGCAACGCTCTCGTATCGAGAGCCAACTGAAGATTTTCAATAATAACGTATCATCAAGATCGCATAGTCCAAGAACGTAGAGGTGTCTCTGTTGAAAAAGTTGCTTTCGAACTGGCAAAGCAACCGATGGCGATGACGATAATCGACAGACATTATTGTCAAGCGTATGATAACCAAGATCTACAGTGTCCGAATTCGGTCGAAAAAGTGCCAATTTCTGCGAATGATGACTTCCCTCTCGACTTGAAATACTTTGATCTCCATACCGATGGTAGAGTGGACTCGATCCGTCCATTCCATCGTCTTTTCTGCAAATTCGATAAATGGTCAATAATCAAAAACACTTCAATAATTTTTATTAATAATTATTATTAAATTATTATTTAATTTGAATATTTAAATAATAAAATTATTAACTTCAATAGTAAAATAATCATTAAATAAAAATCAGGCTTCGTACTCGATAATTAATTTTAAAAACAATAAATAAAATAAAGTAGTAAATCGTAAGAAAAGTAGTAAATAGTAGGTTTTAGTAGATGAGTGCGAGGCCTGAAAAATAGAAAATGATCATTAAATACTAAATATCAGAGAACAAATCCTAATAAACAATTGTTAATAAACTTAATTTAATAAATTATTAATAAACTTAATTTAATAAACAATTATTAATAAACCTAATATAATTAACAAAATGAATTGTTTATTAACAATTTGAAAAATCTTAATTTCAAAGAAGAAAAGATCCTTTTCGTTTTCGACAAAATTCCAGACCATTAAAAAAAGGTTGGTATTTACAGTTACTGTTGACATCTGGAAAGTGAACAATTTTTTAAAAACCCTTTGAAAGTAGACATATCTGGATATATCTGTCGAAAACATAGGTGTGCCTGGAATTCCTACCTGGATTACGATGACGCAATGAGGAATCAACGACCCTGCGTAACATAGACGAGTTTTGTCGCCATTTTCATCCACTAACTTGATTCAACATCGATCGTGTATCGATCAACAAGAAATTGAAAATAGTACGTTTTCTTTTCCAATTATCACTTGACACAAATGACACTGATAACTGTAACAATAGATTGTTTATTATATTAGTTACAACACAAAAAACACTCTATTAAAGTTCATTTTTTAATAAGAAAAATTAAAAACCTTAAAAACATATCAATGTGGTAAGGAAAATGTAACAGATGGTTTACTTAATTGTAATAGAGGGCACAATGGTACTTTGTAGATAATGTAGTTTTCTACTCACTATTTGTTACTGTTACTTCTTTACCCTCTTTGGTTCTTATGGTTCTTATCATTGATCTCATTGATCTTTAATTATTTGTTATAGAATTAGTGTTTTTAATTTACTGCCGTAATTATGTACAAAATACGTTTTTTCTGCATCTCTATAAGAGATTTGAATATTTTCAGATATGTTTCAAAAGGTTCACAATGATAAGTTTTGAAGTTTAAATATTTTGAGGTTAGGTTTCCCTTTGTTTACGGACATTTAATTTTTAAAGCTTCCTTTCCAGTTTTGGTATGATTTTGGTAATCAAATTTGTAGAACAAATGTATTTTAATTAATTTCTAACATGAGTACTTGTCAGTACTGAATTAAATTCGGTTCAATTCGGTTTTAATTTTATTCTATAAATCATTTGTTGATAAACAAGAGAATCCTTTAGGACTTATTTTAAACTCTTTTAAACGCTTTTTTTACAACATTTACAACATTCCACGTTTTTAAAATTTATTATTTAGAATTTAATTTCAAAAATTGAAAATTTAATTAAATTTGTTTATTAAAAACTCGTGTTTACTTTCTAGGAAACAAAAATAATATTCTATTGATTAATTTGCCTCTCTGCACCCCGAAAATGAAGTTATAAAATCGAATATCAAAATTAAATGTCACGATTAAATGTCAAGGTACGTCTTTTATTATAAATGAATAAACATATTAAATTGCATTAAATAATAATAATAAATCAAAAAATAGAATAAAAGATTAATGATTTTATCCATTTTTTCTTGAATGACATTCTAGGGAATATGTGGGAATATTTATGACAGATTCTCTTTAATATGGTTCCTAGATGGCGAACTGGCGTTCGTTTCATTGTATTGTATTTGTATATACATATACGTACATTTTTACTTGGGTGTTGGTTGAATTGAAAGTGTGTTTGTGTCGGTGTCCGTCATGACTCAGAATTCATGGTCGCCTCGCGTTTCGTAATTATAATTTCCCTCCACTTCATAAAAATGAAATTGTAGTTTCAAAGAACCCTAATCCAGTGGTTTCTGGCAACGCTCATCTATCAGGATGGATTTCAGAGTTGTAATACAATTTCTTTTTGCTGAATTTCCATCCGTTCTATTTGTCAAGGTGCGCGCTTAGTGCCGTTTGGATCTCCTGTCTTTGATATTTCCCCTTGTCCATAAAATATATTTCTGCAAAATTTATCAGGTATTAATTTATACCATTTAATGCTTTAAAAATCAAAACATACTAACAAACACGAGAACATAGTAAGTAGTTAAATTTCTATATCATCAACTTGTTAATTGTAATGGAAAAAAATTGTATTTCTCTGAAAACAAAAGAATAAATCAATTCCGGTTATTGTAGTCAATTTTTAAATTTTTATTTGTGTTTTAATTTTTTGACATTTTGACAAACGTGACCTTCACTAGAATGTACGACTAGGATTGATGAATTTTTGAATCATTGGCAATATATTTTTTTATCATTTCGAAATTGCTAAATACCGAAAAATTTCTAACTATGGAATATTGGTTTTGCTTTCATAACATGTAATAAAATTTAAATGTCATTTTGTAGACTTCAATCTGATTCACTGAATTGATTAGAATTGTATTTGGAAATTTTATTTTTATTTATGGAACTTTTTTTTTGTGTGTAATTTCGGTTATTTCTTTTTAGATTTGTTGACTTAATTTCTGTTTTATTGATTACGTTAATTGCTTTTTAATTTTATTTTTGACAAGAGTAATTTCCATTTGGTAATTTTTTTATATTATTGTGACTGAATATTAATGAGTTAATTCAATTGTAATAACACTGTGTGATATGATTTTAAAGTATCCTAATAAAACAGTTTATTTATTCATGCACATGAAACTTTTTCTGTCTAAAGCCAATTGCTTTGGTAAATTAAATTTTTCATTTGATAATTTGTTGATAATAAATAATGTTATAAATTTTGTTTATGTACACTAGAAATTGTTTATTTTAGTTCGTTTTTCTTTTTCCGAATCATTGTTCCATTTTTAGTCACATAAACTCTTGACCCCCTGGGTTGTTTTATGATTCACTTTTATCCTTACATATGCTTAAAGGAATTTCAGCTACGTAACACTTATGTTATTTTGGAATAAAAAATACTCACGCTGTATCAGAAAACAAACATTTTATTTAATTTAAATAAGAACGTTTTGGGAGAAAAATTAATTGCTTAAAGTGAATCAATATAGTGAACAAAATAAAATCGACAACTGGAGATAATAAAATTAAAATTTCAAAAGAAAATTCAAAAGTCAAAATAAAATTCAAAAATTAATGAAATTGAGAAATTTTTAATAAATACAGTTTTATTGTGATTCTAAAAATGGTTAGCTAATGATTTTTAAGTCAATATTTGCTTTTACATATATTTCTTTTACTTGCACGTGACTTATTTCCAAATTCTCGAGAGATGAGAATAATTAATTAGTCATGAATTGAGAAATTCAGAGAGAATTTAATATTTTGTTGAATAAATAAATAATTATTTTCTTATTGATTATTAATAATTAATTATTAATAAATTATTAATCTTAATATTTCTTAATATTCAAACCGTAATATGTAATTACTGCTTTTAATTGTGAATTATTAAAAAATGTTACTGTCTTTTATCTGAATATGACGAATCTTTTATTGTTTAGAAAGAAAATTAAGTAAACACAATGGATCAAGCAAGGAATAGACCAAGTAGACCCCGCCTACGCTCACATAACAATCCAGCACGAGTACTTGTTTTTGATCAAGTTGAATCAGAAGATGCTACTCCAAAGGCAGAAACAGAGGCTACTCGACGACCTTTGCCACCAAAGGTCGAAAGCAAAGAAGCTCCTGTTCGTCCAGGTGAATTTAAAAAATATTTTCAAAAAAATCTTTTTTTTTACATTATTTTTTCATTTATATTCTGTGCACAATGTTAATAAATAATTTCAATAATTTTAGTTAGTGGAGAAATATCGAATTTGGTGCGAATGAGAAATTCTATGATCGGAAAATCAGCGCCTTCACTATCTGTTCATATGGTTAGTATATAAATTTTCGTTTTTATTTTAGTAAAAATTATTTTTCATAAATTTATTTTTTCTATTTATTGTAATTCGACAATAAATAGAAAATAAATTTATGAAAAATAAACGTTTTTACAGAAAGATATTATAATATTGAGAAATGCTTCTTTAAAATAAAAAAATATGTCAAAAATAAATTTGAACTTGAAAATTGTATATTGGCAGCAAGACAGCGTGCTCTTGATCCTAAATCTAATATTAGATTTTGTCCATGGAAGAAAATTATTAAATTCATCATTCATGTAATATTAAAACATTAAAGTTTCAATAATTTTAACAAAAATAATTATATTTTTCAGCGGGATTTTAATATTCCTCGACGTATCGTGAAGGCAGCGCATCGAAAGTCTTTCATTTCGACAACTTCTCCCACTTTGCCACGATGCAATTCACCATTATCAGGTAATATCTATTTGGATAATATCTATTCAGGTATTTTTACCTGGAGAGGATTTCCTATAGGTATTTTTCCCGAAAAAATATTTACTTAGTTGAAAAAATATTTAATTAACTGTTTTTGTCCTTAATCTTAAGTAACACTTTTATTCAGCTGATAAATTCTATTGGTTTTTACATTATTAGAATATTTTGTTATTACAATTTAATTATTGAGTTCATGTAATTCTTCAATGATATGAGAGTTTGTCGTAATTGATGTTTTAATATTGATTATCAATTTATTTGATTATTGCTTTTACAAGCAGGTAACAAGTTTTAACAATTGTTTCGTTGTATGTTAATTGTCTTTCTATCAACGAAAGTAATTATTGATTTTTTTCTCTCGATGCAATAATTTGTTTTGGTCTATTTGGAAAAAATTAATTTTAATTAAAGCCAAGAAAAAAATAGAAACTTGTTTTTACGACGTTAAATAATAAACTCATTATCTCTGCCAACTTAAATATGTATTTAATTATTCTTAATTAAACTATATACTTAGTGCCGGTGTATTAATCGATTGTACATCATAGAGCAGTGTATATTACCCCCTCGTGGCATAATTTGTCATGTATAACACTATTTTTTCTTTTTTTTTGCGTCCAACTTTTAGATTTTTATAAATATGTTTTTCATTCTAATCCAATTCAGGTTTTAAATTATAATTTTCTACTGAAATTAATTTAATAACTTATTGATTAATTAATTTCTAGAAAAGAAAAAATTAATTAATTTCTAGAAAAGTAGCAAAAGAAAAAAAAAGGAAAAAATTTTGTTTAGTAACTATTTTGGTTTCTGTTGATCATAAAGTTCCTAAATTGAAAACTGACACAAATGTGATACTTAATCCTATAGGTATAATTTTATTCAAAGCTTAAAGTATTTGACACCTTCATAGAAAAATATTTTTAGAATACCACTATTAGTATCGAAAAACAACTTTAGAAAATTGTCGAAATTTTATTTCTTTATTTTATCTACAAAAAAACCCGAGCTTATAGCTATTTCCTAATTTACACAATTTTTCTAATTAAAAAAAAGCTTTTGATTATAAACACCTTTCTTAGATTTCTGCTTTAAAATCGACTTTTCAAATATATTTTCATTTTGCTTCTGTTGAAGATTTTTAATTTGCACTAATAATGAATTAATTTTTCCTTTGTTTGTTTGTTTGTTTTTTTCACAAATATAGCTTTCGTTCCGATTGTAGGCAGTCCTTTAGAGAGTCCTAGGATGTCATCCAGTCCACATTTTGCTTTTGCTCCAATAAAAAGGTATCTATTTTTGCCTAATTAAATTTTTATTTATTAAAAATGAAGAAAGAAGAAAAAGAAGAAGAAGTGAAAAGTTTGAAATAATATGACGATGACGACAATTCTAAACACAGTAACTTTATATTTTTGGCTGTCTTTTAATCAATAATAAAATACTGTGAGATATATTTTACAATGATTAATATGACTTTTATTTAGTACTCTAAGAATAGTAAAGAAATATAAATATGTGTCATTGGAGGTTGGTAACTAAAATGTCTCAATTTCTTTTTTTCTTTTTCGACAAATCAATTAATGGATGTTTGTATTTTTTTTTTAAATAGAATTGGAGGAGCCGCTTCAGGTTCGGCAGATGGAAGACGATGGTCTGTGGCAAGTTTACCATCGAGTGGTTATGGAACAACTCCTGGTTCTAGTAATGTTTCGGTAAATATTTTTGATTTTATTTCAATAATTCAATTTATTGATTAAAATTAAAATTTTAATTTTTTGTCGCGATTTTACAGTCACAGTGTTCTAGTCAAGAACGTCTCCATCAATTACCAAATATACCAACAAAAGATGAATTGCGAATGCTTTCTTGTCATTTTTCCAAACCTGGAACACCATGTTCGTCACATCCTGGATTTCCAGGTACGAATTTTTCCGGTATTCCCGGAAACGGAGCAAGTCTCGATGAAGAGGGTCGAATGTCACCGTTGCATCGTCCCCGATCTCGAAGTTTAAGGTCTGTTTGTAGAAACTATTTTTTACGCACAAGATATTTTTTTAAATTTTTTCTAAATTTTTGACACTTTTACAGTTCTCCGAGTCGTTCGCCAGTAATGGATAATGAAATTGTTATGATGAACACACTTTACAAGGAACGATTTCCAAAGGTGAGTTTTCTTTTAATCTCGTAAAAACTAAAAAGGTATTTTTAAACAACTTTATGAAAAAATCTACGAAATATTTTATTATAGGCAACGCAACAAATGGAAGAGCGTTTAACCAACTTTATCAACGAGAATAAGGAGATTGATGAATATGAAGTTGTTTCGCAAATGACACCAGATTCTCTGCCAATTTTGAGATTTGTTCATCATCAGGTCATCGAAATGGCGAGAGATTGTTTACAGAAGGCTCAGGAGAAATTAGTGACAACAAGGTACTTTTATGAGATGAGCGAGAATTTAGAACACTTACTAATGGAGGTTTGTATTTTTATTAAAATTTAATTAGTTAATAATTAACCCTTTAAGTGCCGATTGCAAAAAGTCCGTCAAATCTTTTCCATGGACCTTAAGGGGTTAAGTAAGTTAACATCTAGTTAATAATTAAGTAGATTAATAAATAATAATAAAGTACTAATAAGAATACTAAATTTCAGACGAAGGACAAGTCTTTAGAAGCAGCAGCACGTTTAACTGGATTAATAAAGAAGCTTCTTTTAATAATATCCCGACCTGCTAGACTTTTAGAATGCCTCGAATTCGATCCTGAAGAATTTTATCATTTACTCGAACAGGCCGAAGGGCAAGCTAAATTTAATGCAGGAATTAAGACTGATATCCCCCAATACATCATTAATAAATTATCTTTGAATAGGGATCCAATTTCAGGTTTGTGTAAAAATTTAATATTTATTTAGTACTCAATATTTGATAGGATTAAATTGGCAGTATTATAATTGTAAATATAACAATGGTAGTAAATGAAAGCAAATTTTCTCCCTCATTTTAGAATTACAAGAAGATTTGAACAAATTAGAGGACTCGGCGAGTTCGAGTGATAGTAATTTACAATTAACATCTTCGAGTCCCAACAAGGAAGATGATAATATTAGATCGCAAAAGATTCCAAGCGAAAGTGATTACGAAGTTTTAAAACATATCAGCAATGGTGCTTATGGCGCGGTTTATTTGGTTAAGGAAAAATCCACGAAACAGCGATTCGCCATGAAGAAGATTAATAAAAATAATCTTATGCTGAGAAATCAAGTAGAACAAGTTTTTGCTGAACGCGATATAATGAGCTTCACGGACAACCCTTTTGTAGTTTCTATGTATTGCAGTTTTGAAACAAAGGTATTTTCGATTCTCAGTTTTTGCTTTTATTAATGATTCGATTTTGATTTTTTCAAGTCAGAAACACTTTTTATTTTGTTTTCGAAATTTGTTATTCGAAACGAGAAGTGTTCACTAGAAACGTCAAAATTGTTAAAAATTAATCTAAAGATGAAAATATTAATTTTCTTCATATAATAATTTTCTTTTCAGAAACATTTGTGTTTAGTTATGGAATACGTTGAGGGTGGTGATTGTGCCAATCTTTTGAAAATCATAGGCCCACTGCCTCCCGATATGGCCAGATTTTACTTCGCGGAGACAGTTTTAGCTGTCGAGTACTTACACAGTTACGGTATCGTTCACCGTGATTTAAAACCAGATAAGTGAGTGTTCAGAAAATTCAATTAATTTGTAAAATTAATCGATTCGTGTCATGAAAATTATTCATTTGTTTCCAGTTTGCTCATCACTGCTTTGGGTCATATTAAACTCACAGATTTTGGCCTTAGTAAAATGGGTCTTATGTCCTGTAAGTATTCTGTACATGAAACAATTTTCATTACAAATTATTAAAAATAAAAAAATTTATTATTACTACAAGGTTGCCACAGGTCAGGGAAATCAGGGAAAAAGTCAAAATTTTGTCTGAAAATCAGGGAAAAACAAAATTAAATTTGTGTGGCAACTCTGTACTATTACTATTATCGAATTTAACGTAATATTTTCTATTCAAGTGGCAACGAATTTGTACGAGGGATATTTGGATAGAGATACCAGGCAGTTTTCTGATAAGCAAGTGTTTGGTACCCCTGAGTATATTGCGCCGGAAGTAATTTTACGCCAAGGATACGGAAAGCCCGTGGACTGGTGGTCCATGGGAATTATTCTCTACGAATTTCTTATCGGTTGTGTACCATTTTTTGGTGAAACACCCGAAGAACTATTTGCGCACACTGTCAATGGTAATTTTTTCATTTGCTGACTAATAGATATTTTTGAATTTCAAAAATAGCTACAAAAGAAAAAATAGAAAAAAAAGTGTAGCAAAAGTATAGAATCATAATTTTTTGATATAATAACGTATTTTGCACCGAAGTAACGAACGAATTTTTCTTTGAAAGATGACATCGAATGGCCTGCCGAGGAAGATTGGTCAGTGCAACCGGAAGCGAAAGATATTATCACCGTTTTATTGCAACAAAGTCCTCGAGATCGTTTAGGAACTGGAGGTTCACACGAAGTGAAGGATCATCCATATTTTTATGGCGTCGATTGGAACAGTCTTCTACGACAGAAAGCCGAATTTGTCCCTCAATTGTTGAATGACGACGACACCAGTTATTTTGACTGTAAAACTCTTCCTTTTTTCTAAAACTTGTGGATATTGTGGATATAACTTTTATTATTCAAAATTTTTATTCTATTTTGTTTAATTCTTGAATTTTTGTTTAATTTTATTTAAGAGAAATGAATTTTTAAATTTTATTTAATAGAAATGAATTTTTTAATTTTTTTATAAGAATTTTTCTCTAAAATATTTTTTTTTAATTGAGAAATTATTTTCCAGCCCGAGTCGATCGTTATAATCACGATATTGGTGAGGACACTGACGACACTGATGATTCCCCATTGTTTGGTTCATTTTCCTCCTATTCGCCACAGTCTCGTAAAATTTCCCAAACTCGTCCACCCCTTGCAAACGAGTCTGAATTAGATTACACGAAAAAGCAATTATTTTCCAAGGAATTAGAGAGAATGATGGCGCAATTGTCGCCAAGTTCATCAGCAGTCTCGGTCTCACCGCCATCGAAACTCATCGATAAAATTCAAAATCTCGAGAAAACACCACCATTGAAAAGCAGTCCTTTGGCGAAAACTGAAAAGTCCGATAATTCATTTACAAGTCCGGCTACAATATCTTCTGGCGATTCGCAATTAACGATTGTTAAGAGTGAGGGAACGAGTGGAACTATTTGCCTCAGTACGCCCGAATCATCGCAAACGGAATCCGATGATATTAGTCCACAGATCCAAAGAAAACGCCACATACATTCCCGGGATAAGTTACCCAGGTTCAGTATTTCCATTCATGGTGATGAAATGTGAGTCATTTGACATTGATCAAATTATTTTGTGTTTCAAAAATTTTGTCAAAATTCAATCTTTTTATTTTTGTTTCTGATTAATTTTTTTACAAAATTCGATTTATAAAAGTTATTTTTATTCATGCATGTTTTTGAACATTTTTTTATTTCAATCATGAATTTTTATTTTACACTTTCATTTTTTGCCTCTTTAATTTCTCTCATAGAATCATTCTCAAATGTATGAAAAATCAATAATTGGAAATTTTTATTTAAATTTCTCTTTGCTTTTTTTTAGATTGGATTTAGCAGCAGCGCATAGAGCGTCAACTGAGGAAAAGAATAATTCAAGTACTGACTCATTTGAATCGTTTACACCACTGCCACTTCTACCAAGTGGGAAACAAAAATCTCGTTCTGTGATTAAATCAGCCTCGACTAGTGGATTATCTCTGGTTATTCCAGCCACTGACTTTTCTTGTAAGTGTCTTTATTTTCGGTAAATTTCCTTTCTTTTTGTATTTGTAGTTTTATATAAATAATAATTCAGATGAAGCTTCAGGGACAGGTCAAGCAATCGAATCACCAGGAGGATCATCGACTGCCTCGTCTAGGGATACATCGCCTTGTCGGGAATTAAGTCCTTTGGTAACAAGTCTAAAACCACCAACAATTATTCGAAGGGGTCCTCGCGGATTTGGATTCACGGTTCATACGATTAGAGTTTATTACGGCGACAGTGACTTTTACACAATGCATCATTTAGTCATGGTACGGAAATTTTTATTTATTCTTAATACTAAGAAATATTAGGAAACATTAATTTTTGTAGTAAAAGGCCAAATTAGAGAAAAAATCGTATTTTCAGGCATCGCATTCCTCTACTAAATAATATAATATAATTTATTTGTTTTGAGCAGTTACGCTCTACAAATGAGATACATGCCAACACTCATAATTTACATTCTATAATAATTTAGTACTTTCCATCAATCCCAATACAAACAAATACAACTTATTGGCGCTTTCTTTATTCTTAACATTAAGTACGTCGAGTACAGTTATTCCTCTACTAAAACATACTATTTGCTATTTTTTTACGATTTGATACTATTTTGATACTTTTTTTTTATTTGTTACACTAAAAAGTACTTTTTTCCATGCTTGAGAATTTACACTTCTTTAAACTTTGGTAACAGTTGAAATAACAAAATTATTTAAAAAAATTTTAATAAAGTTAGTGGAAAAAATTCAATATAATTTTAATAAAATTCTTTAAAACGATTCAATTATTTTGACAAATTTTTCGTAATTCAATGATTATTATACTATTTCAATAAACAATTTCGCAAAAGAATTGAATAATTTAAAAAAAATTTTTATAAAATTCTTCTTAGGAATTCAATTATTTTCATAAATAATAAAATTTTCCCAGGAATTCAATTATTTAAAACAGAATTTTCCTTATATTTTTCGAAAAAAATCAATTATTTAAATAGATTTTTATCAAATTTATCACAAAAATTCAATTATTTTCATAAATAATAAAATTTTCCCAGAAATTCAATTATTTGAATAGATTTTTATCAAATTCATCAAAAAAATTTCAATTATTTTCATAAATAATGAAATTTTCCCAGGAATTCAATTATTTAAAACAGAATTTTTATTATATTTTTCGAAAAAAAAACAATTATTTAAATAGATTTTTATCAAATTCATCACAAGAATTCAATTATTTTTATAAATAATAAAATTCTTCTCAGGAATTCAATTATTTTTTATAATTTTAATAATAATCGTTGCAAGAATTCAATTATTTTCAAAAACATTTTAAAAATTCTTGTCAAGATTTCAATATTCTTTATAAATAGTAAAATTCTTTTTCAAAATTCAATTATTTTCAAAAATTTTAATACATATAATTATTGTCAAAATTGCAATTATTCTAAAAAATTTGTCTCAATTCAATTATTTTTAATATCGATAAATTTAATAAAATTTCACAAAAGAATTCAGTTATTTAAAAAAAATCTATAAAATTCTTTCCAGAAATTCAATTATTTTCAGGAATCTTAATAAAATTCTTTGCAAGAATTCAATTATTTTTATAAATATTAAAACTCATTGCAGGATTTCAATTATTTTTAATACAATTTTAAATAAATTCCGCGAAAAATGCAACTATTCTTAAAAATTTTAATAAAATTCATTGAAAGAATTTAATATTTTAACAAATTTTAATAATATGGTTCTTTATAATAATTGAATTGTTTTCAATATAATTTTAATAAAATTTTTTGATAGAATTTAATTATTTTCATAAATAACATACAATTTTCAAAGAAATTCAATTATTTAAAACACAATTTTTATAAAATTTTTTGGAAAAAATCCTTTCTTTAAAAAGATTTTTTAAAATTCTTCTCAAGAATGCAATTATTTTAAAAACTTTATTAAAGTTTGATGACTAAAATTGAATTCTTTTCATAAATAATAAAACTTATCGCAGAATTTCAATTATTTTTAATATAATTTTAAATTAATTCCACTAAAGAAGCAATTATTCTTAAAAATTTGAATAAAATTCTTCGAAAAAATTCAATTATTTAAAGAAATTTCATATAATTTATTTCTGAGAGTGTAATATATAATTATTTTCATTTCATTTTTAATTACATTTTTTGCATGAGTTTAATTATTATCAAAAATTTTAATGCAATTCTTCGCAAAAATTCTATTATTTTAAAAAATATTGATAAAGTTCTTTATACGAATTCAAATTTAAGAAACATTCCATTATTCAATAAATTAAATTTTGTATTTAAATAATTGAATTCTCGTAGAACTTTCTAATAAGAATTGATTTGGAATTAAATAAAATAAATGATTAAAGTTTTGAATAATTTTATTCATAAATTTCAACTAAAAAAATGATTGAATTTTGAGAGAATTACTTTTGTAATTTTTAGAAATAGTTAAATTTCAAAAATGCGTTACCTACATTGAAATCATTTAAAATATTTTAATTCCTGTAGACAAAATAAATAAGTATTTAAATTTTTATTTTAAAAGAATTATTCTATTTTTGAATGTAATTAAGAAAATATAATTCATTTAAATATTATATAAAATTCAGTCAAGTTTCATTTTTCGATAGCTACTTTTTTACTACTTTTTTCTGTTTTTAAAGTTTAAACTACTTTTTGCTACTTTATTAAAATTAATGATCGAGTACGAAGTCTGTATTTTGATCTTTTATTGCAAAATGTAATTATTAAACAGTTTTTAACAAACAGCAAATATTATTAAATATGATTTCTAATTATCACTTCTAATTATATAGGCAGTGGATCAACACAGTCCCGCTTTTGAAGCCGGATTAAGACCTGGCGATTTGATAACTCACATAAATGGTGAACCAGTACAGGGTCTCTATCACACTCAAGTTTTGCAACTAATGTTAAGTGGTGGCGATCACATAACATTACGTAGCACACCACTGGAAAATACGAGTATTAAAACTGGTGGTCGTCGACGAGAATTGCAACAGAGTAAAATGGCGCGGAAAACTTTACACAAACAACGAAAGCAGAAGCGCGATCATTCGGAGAAGAAACGGAAAACGTCACTATTTAGGAGAATCAGCTCAAAGCGTGCGAGCGTCGAAATGCAACAGGCATGTAAAAGAAAATAGGAAACTTTTTCCAAAAAAAGCAAAATTTAATATTGTCAGCACTGATACATTCAATTCAGAATTTCAGACCTTTATTAACTTTCGATAAGAAAGATTTTAATTAAATTTTCACAGTTTCATCTATTTTTTTTTTTTTTTTTTGATTGAATTTGCACGTTGTAAAAAAGCACAACACTTGTAGTATTATCAATGAAACATGTTTTTCCCTTTTTTCAAAAAAACAGAATTGTGAATCATGATACATGACACTTATACCTTAGCCATGCTAAGCGCATTTTTATCTTTTATTGCAGCCATTAAGTATCAGTTGTCCTTTGTCAGCACCCATTCTACCCAGTGACAGCAAACCTCCACTTATGGTATGATTTTTCTCGTCACATTTTATTTGCCTTGATTTTTATCTGATTAATTATTGCTCGAAGAAGAAAGAAAAAAAGAAAGAACATTTTTTGTGTGTTATTGCTTTTGCACTCACACGCTTTTGAATTTTACATTAAACAAATTAAACACATACACTGAAATATAATGTAAATATATTTTCTTCTAGTTCAAATTAATAATAGTAAGTAAATAGAGTAAAAAAAAAATCTCCAAGATAATGAAGAAATTTTCAATTTTCCAGATGGCTGTGGGAATGTGTTCACCTTCAATGGTATCAGCTAGTCGATCATTTCAATCGTTTACACGATCTCTTCCAGCTCAGCAGCAAGATGCATTTGTGTATTATGGTGGATCATCAAAGGCAACATGTAATCCGTCCTCATCGACTAACCGTCCTAATTCGGAATCATATCATTCGGCTGGAACATCAAGTCCATGTTCAAGTCCAAATTCATCATCTCCAGCTTCGAGTAGTTCCATTGGAAATATGTCAAATTTATCGAATCAATCACATTATCAGCGACCAAGTACTTTGCATGGATTGAAACATAAACTTCATACTGCTGCTAAGAATATTCATTCGCCAAATAGAAGAAAATCGGTAGGACATATACCATTATCGCCATTGGCAAGAACTCCTAGTCCATCACCAATTCCCGCTAGTCCGACTAGAAGTCCAAGCCCTTTGACATTCCCCACTGGACATCAGCCAGGCAGCTCCAATACGACCCAGTCTTACAGTCCAGGTATAAATCTTTCTATTTCAAAAAAAGATTTTTATTATTATTTATTATTTATTATTTATTATTTATTATTTACTATTTATTATTTATTATTTATTATTTATTATTTATTATTTATTATTTATTATTTATTTTTTATTTTTTTTACCTGATGAGGTTGCTAAAAGGCATTGAAACGTTTTCCAAAAAATAAAGATAAATACCGTATAAAAGCCTTGTAAAATTTACTCAATCAAAGATTTTTCTTTTTGTTGCATTCTTTTTTTGAATTATTCCTTTTTTCATAATTTTGTCTCGAAAATTAGTTTTCAATTTGTAACGCGTCGCGAAGAAATTTCGAATTTAAACCTTTTGACATTCAATAACTTATAAGAATATCATTATAAAACATGAAGATATCGATCACTCTGAGTCTTCGACTCAGAGCAATCAATTTCTTCATGTTTTATAATAATTAAAGATGACCGAGTGATAAAATAATTATTTTATATTATAAGAATATTGTTACTGTAACTTCTTCAAAATTATTTTCATTATTTCACCTCAATTATTATTTTTAAGAATTATTAACTATAATTCTTCTTTAAATCAATTATTTTTAATAATTTTTAAAAAAGTTCTTTGAGAATTTTCATATCTATTTGTTCAAAATTCAATTTTATGAAATTTCGATTATTCGGAAATTCATTAATTAAATATACATTGGAAAATAAAAACTTGAAATAATTGCAAAGAAAATCAGTTAAACTAGTTCAAAAAAATTAATTTTACAGAATTGTTAGTTAAAAGTATGAAAAATTAAGATTTCTAAAGATTCTGATTTGAAACATTTTCAAAATTAAATATTTCTACAAATTCTTGCTGTCATGCTTTGAATTTCCAATTATCATCTATAATTTTAACAGAAATTAAATTTTGAATAACTTTTTATTAGAAAATTCTACGGAATTCAATTATTTAATTAAAAAAGTAAATAATTTATTGAATAATTGAATGTTTCTCAAAATTGAATTCTCATCAAGAATTTTATCGACAAATTTTTAAATGATTGAATTCTTTTGATGAATTTCAATAAAATTTTTAAGAATAATTACATTTTCAGAGAAATTTGATTTAAATTTGATTAAAAATAATTGAAATTCTGCAATGAGTTTTAATATAATTTATTATGAAAATAAATGGATCAATGTAAAAAATTTCATTATTTATAAAAATAATTGAATTATTGCCAAGAATTTTATTAAATTTACTGAAAATAATTGAATTTTTAGAAGGAATTTTGATATTTATCAAGGTAGGTAATTGAATTCTTTCGAAGAATTTTATAAAATTTTTTTTATAATTGATTTTTCCGAAAAATTTGTGAATTCTTTTTTAAATAATTGAATTTCTGTGAACTTTTAAATTATTAAAAAAAAAAATTGAATGTTTGCGTACAATTTTATCAAATTTTTTTTTAATTAACTGAATTCTTTCGTGAAATTTTATTAAAATTGACGATATTGAAAATTGAATTGAGACGAAGTTTTGAAAATAATTGAATTTCAAAGAAGAATTTTGTTATTTATAAAGATAATTGAAATCTTGACAAGAATTTAAAAAATATTTTTGAAAATAATTGAAATTTTGACAAGAATTTTATTAAAATTTTTGAAATTACATACCTAATTGATTTTCAAAGAAGAATTTTGCTATTTATAAAGATAATTGAAATCTTGACAAGAATTAAAAAAAAAATTTTGTAAATAATTGAATTTCCGTAAAGATTTTTATAACTTTTGAAAATAATTGAATTTCTGTGAATAATTTTATTACTTTTGAAAATAATTGGATTCTTGTGATGAATATTGTTACTTATGAAAATAATTGAATTATTGCGAAGAATTTTATAAAATATTTTTAAATAATTGATTTTTTGCTATAGAATTGTCAATTCTCTTTTAAATATTTGAATTCGTGTGAAATTTTAAGTATTTATGAAAATAATTGAATATTTACCTAGAATGTTAATAAAATTTTTTTTAAAAAGCTTAATTCTTTCGGAAAATAATATTAAAATAGTAAATATTGAAAATCATTGAATTGAGACAAATTTTTGAAAATAATTGAATTTCAAATAATAATTTTGCTTTTTATAAAGATAATTGAAATCTTGACGAGAATTTTTAGAAAAATATGGAAAATAATTGAATTTTGGCGAAGAATTTTGTTATTTTTGAAAATAATTGAATTTCTCCGAATAATTTTATTACTTTTGTAAATAATTGAATTCTTGTGATCAACTTTTGTTATTTATGAAAATAATTGAATTTTGCAAAGAATTTGATTAAAATTCCTGAAAATAATTGAATTTCTTGAAGGAATTTTGATATTTATTAAGATAATTGAATTCTTTCAAAGAATTGCATTTAAAATTTTGAAATAATATTAAATTTATATTAAACAATGATCTTAACAATGTGCTCATATTTGCAAGATGCTTCTTCTTTCCTCTCTTTGCGTTTAATTATAAATTCTCTTTGTATTAAAATTATTTGATGAATTCTTTCATTTTCGAAATTTTTTATATTAAAAAAAAATGTTGTTTTCTCGAAATAATACTATTTGTGCCATTCAGGGGTGTCAATGTCAACGCCGAACAATCAGAAGAAAAGTTTCAATCGACCGAAATCGGCAGAACCCGGTTCACCGCTATTGAGACGTGCACTGAGTCCTGATCGGCTTCATCCACGTTCGGCGGAGAATAAAACGTCGATCTCACCATTAGCAAATACTGTAGTTAAAGTAAATCCTCGTGTAACTATTGCGCAAACGTCCAATACAGCCACTGAAGACGTGAGTGATATAACAAAAGAAAGTAATGAATCTAAGACTGATAAAAAGGCAGCGTGTGAGCAAAAAGTGACAGCCGATTATACAAAATTAACACACGGAATATCGATAAATATTGGCAATGTTGTAATATCGAATTCCTGTGGAAGTACACAACTTCCAAGAATAGCTGAGGAAAAAGATTCACCCACCGGTACAAAAACCGATGATTATTCATCGAAAGTTGGTGAAATTTGCGAAAGCATGGCAAATGAACAATTACAGGAATCAACGAAAGATGATAATGAAAATAATTCGAATCGACAGAAAACCATTAAGGAAGAAATCCTGCCTGATGAATCAACATCGATCGTAAAGAAAAAAGATGAGGAAGTTTTAACGAAATCCGATAAGAATATCGCCACTTCTTCAACTTCGTCAGGTACGTCGTCATCATCAGCTTTTAATAAAAATATTGTAGAATCGAGTCCAGAGTGTAGGAAAATTTTAAAACGTTATAAATTTGAAGGTTTAAGTTTCGGCCTCACTTCACATGATAAAATGAAACAGGATTCGGGAGAAAACAAGAAAAACAAATAATTTCCAATTGAATTTTTTTTGCTTTCTTTAAAATTCTTTTTTTTAAATTTGTAATTATATTTTTATCATTTATTTTGGATCCGCGTATTTACACAGTTTCAATACAAAATTAATTTTTGATTTTGTTAATAATCTCTAGTCAAAACATTCAAGAAAAAAAAAATGCTCTTTGTATTAAATGAAAAAAAGTACGAGAACTGGGAAATTGAAATTTAAGTTATTCACGTTTCGAAATTTCGAGATAATTTAATTTAATTGACGAAAAATAATATTTAAAAAAATGTGTATACATTCTTAATTAAAAGAAATATGTGGAAAAATATTTAGTTTTCAAATTTAGTTGTTTTAGGGAATTTCAGTTTTTTTTTAAATTCATCTCGTACGAAAAGAAAATTAATTCATTTCAGCTTTTATTTCGAATAACAGTCCGAATCTAATTCGAATTAAAGGGAATAAAATATAATCAAACTTTTTCTTATTTTCAACAATATTATTAAATTCGAAGATAAAAATGAAAAGTTTTTTTTTTTTAGAAAATAGCGAAATTGTCTTTAGCAAAATATTTTGTGATAAAATAAATTCAAGTTTATATTTGAATTTAAATATTTACAAATATATTTTTCTAAAGATCCAAAAATCATCGATTAAAATTTTGCTGCTTTAAATAACACTTTTATAATTATAAATTGTTACGTTATATCTTTATTATAATTAACAACAATAATCAATTTTTATCAGAAATTTATAATGTGAAATAAGAAAAATTAATTTTCATTCTTTTTATTCATGAAAAAAAATGAAATATATATTTTATACATTTTCTACAATTTGAAATATTAGCTGAAATAGATTTAATTGATTGTCCTTATAAATAAATCAACCAAGATCTGTTAATCCGGAATATTTTTAAATATATATTTTAAATAATCAAAAATGTGGACTGATGCAGAAGCTTAAAATGCTTGAATGAAAAGCGATGGAGATTATAATTGAAAGATTAAGAATCGATCCTTCGAATTTTATGAAACTGCTTTCAGTGCCAATTATTGATATATATCTCTATGTGCACGATAAAATAATAAACTGTCGATGTAACAATAATATTTCCATAAGTTTCACGAAAAAAAAAATAATAATTAAGTAGATATGTCTACGAAATGTATCAAAAAAAAAAAGTAGAATTTCTACGCTGTAAATATGTAAATGTTTTCAATTAAATACATGCAGGAAAATTTTCATTTGAAAATGTGAAAACTTGTTTAATTATTATATTATTTTTGGTATCAAAAGTCTTAAAATGATATTTTTTTTAATTCTCCATAAGTAATTAAAAATAATTGTCAGTAATTGATTGTCAGTTAATTGATAATATTAAACTTATAATTGAGAATTTATCAATTAATTGTTATGTTAATTTAATAATTAAATAATAAATTAATAATTGGGAAATTATTAATTATTAATAAGTTAACAATTAAAATAGTTAATTTAATTTTTTTCTCAATTAATAATTGAGAAATTATTAAATACTAATAATTATTGAATTATTAATATTAAGTTGAGAAGTTAATAATCAAATAGTAAATTTATCAATTATTTTTTTATATTAAGTCAATAATTAAATAGTAAATTAGACAGAATTTGTTTTTTTAATTTATTATTCGAAAATTAAGTTCAACATTTTTATATTTTATTTTCTCTTGAAAAATTTCATTAACTGACAAGTTTTCACAATTAAATTGTTCATTATCCTGTTAATGTATTATTAGTTGTAAGATTCTTTCTTCCCTTATTCAATATTGTAAATACGATTAAATTTCTAATCATATGACATAATTGAATAGTGACGAGAAAGAATATTCATTAAAATATGTGATTCTTTAATTTAGCATAATTAAAAAAAATCTCTTTAAATTTTGAATGATTCACAATTCTCTGGTTTATAGAAATTAATTATATTTGTTCAATTATAATCAGAATTTTTTTTAAATTTAAGTGTTTTCTATACGCATTTTGTTAGTGCGCTGGTCGCTGTATTCTTTATTAGAGAAGTTGTTTATAATTAATAAAAAAGGTATCATAGTGAAATGAGACAAATTGAAAGGGAATTAATTTATTAATTAATTAATTAATTTCTGAGAGGCTCAACATTTTTAATTTAATTAAAACAATATTGAGAGATAAAAACATTTTTTATTTAATTAAAACAATATTGTGAGAGAAAAACGAACTTCATTTTCAAATAGTTATTAAAAATTTATTTCATTAAAATTTGCAAACAGTGACTAATATTTTTTAACTTAATTTCGTGAAAATAATTCCTTTTTTGATAAAAATCCCTTTTTTGTTAGAAATATTTGACTAGGATAACAATTATTTTAAACTTAGACACATTTGAATTACTTATAATGTTGAAAATAATATTTTTACGAGAATAATTATTGTTAAAAAAAAATTGTTGTATATAATTTGATATTAAGTAATTTATAAATATCAGTAATAATTTCTCTAAAAGAATTAAGCTGTGTGAGAATTGGTATACATTTAAAATTTGTTATCAACTTTTTCTAGATCAGAGAAAATAATTTTATCAATTTGTTATATAAATGTGAATAAAATTGTTTAAAGCGTGTCATTCAAGAATTTAAGGAGTTAAAATTTTGTTATAACAGAATGAATTTCTGTTTAACAGAATTTAAATTTTGTTTCCTCTTCACCAGTTTTAGGTGAAGAGAAAATATATTTAAAGTTCTCAACTTTTGACTATTTTTTTTTTAAAAATTTTATTTTATAAAATCTGTCAAAATTAATTTTTACAAACATTTTTTTGTCCCTAATAGTTTAATCAGTTTGAAAATTGCACAAAAATTTATTTAAACTTGGAAAAAAAAAATTTCCGTCGACATGTTTAGAACTTTAAAGAAAAATATATTATGAGAAAAAAAAGCGTGCTATTGTTAATAGTAATTTTTTTTGTTATTTGCCATTCCGTCAATTTTGCAGTTTAGGATTGAAAATTGAATAAGAACGGAATGGTTCAATATTAAAGTAGTAAATAAAGTAGTTTCAATTGTAGAATGCTGATACAAACGGTATTAAAAATAGCTTTTTATTTTCATTATTTGTGGTTTTTTTAGTTTTTTCGCAAAATTTTCTTTTTCTCTTATTGAGATTTTGGAGAAAATTGACGTGGAAAAATGTAAAAAAAAACGCAAATGTAGAAAATAAATCTACTACCTATAGATATCTGCGCTAAAAATACAGGAAAATAAATGTCAAATTTTGATTTGTTTTTTATCCGAACAAATATTGTGTACAATGTTTAGTATAATATTCCAATATACGAAAATACTTAATTTTCTGTGAAAATATTACAAAAAGGTGAAGAAAAAAAATTTCCATAGCTTTATTAAGAAGAAGATGATGATGATAATAAATAAGAAATCTACAGTCCTGTGAAAAAAATGTGTGTGATGAACTTGAATTGTATAAGTAAATGTTTTTTTTTTAAATGATTTTCAGAATATTTTTGATTTTTTGTTATTGTACTGCATTCTACTGTTCTTTTAAATTTTAGGAAGATTAAGACAGATTCAGTGATATACGTATAATATTGTCGAATGATTAAAATATTCTCTTAAAATAAATGTGTTCCAGATGTATTAAATTTTTTAGTAATATAGGTAGCATAATAACGTTTGTTCTTTATTATTTTTCAATTGGCGCAATATATACATAGAATGAATCCCGTGTTTCTTAATAAAATATTATTGAAAATACTAAATAAGTAAATTAATATTTATTTCCATATATATCAATTTTATGATCAATTTTTTTATCTATTTTAATTATTTTAATTAGGGAGAATTTAATGAAAATTTACACTTTTTTATTTAATTATACAATTTTTTGTTTTATAAATAATTCTAAAATTCTCCTTTTCTAATTAGGTAGTTCAGATTATTATTTTTAAAAATTATTAAGTTTACTAGCAAATTCTTGTCTATTATTATTCAAAAATTTTAATAACATTTTTCGCAAGAATTTCATTATTCTCATAAATAATAATATTTTTTAGAGCAATTCAATTATTTTCAATACAATTTTAATAAAATTTCTCGAAAGAATACAATATTATTTTTAAAAGTATTATTTAAATTTAATTATTTTCAACAATTCTGATAAAATTCATCGAAACGATTCAATTACTTTTGTAAATAATAAAATTCTCCTTAGAAATTCAATTATTTCAAATACTATTTTAATAAAATTTCTCGAAAGAATAAAATTATTTTTAAAAATATTATTTTAATTCAATTATTTTCAAGAGTTTTAATAAAAATTTAATTATTTTTAAAAGTTTTAATAAAAATTCAATTCTTTTCAACAATTCTGATAAAATTCTTGTCAAGAATTCAATTATTTTTATAAATTATAAAATTCTTGTCAAGAATTCAATTATTTTTATAAATGATAAAATTCTTGTCAAGAATTCAATTATTTTTGTAAATAATAAAATTCTTCTGATAAATTCAATTATTTTCAATTCAATTTTAATAAAATTTCTCTAACAGTTTCAATTATTTTTAAAAATTGTAATAAAATTTTTCTAAACAACTCAATTGTTCTCAAAAGTTTTTGATAAAATTCTTTGTAAATTTCAATTATTTTCAACAATTCTGATAAAATTCTTGTCAAGCATTCAATTATTTTTATGAATTATAAAATTCTTGTTAAGAATTCAATTATTTTTGTAAATAATAAAATGTTTCGGAGGAATTCAATTATTTTTAATACAATTTTAAATAAAATTTTTCTAACAATTTCAATTATTTTTAAAAATTGTAATCAAATTTTTTTTTTAAATTTAATTTAACACGATTATTTAAAAAAATTAAAAGAAAATCTTCTTAAAATTCAATTACTTTTAAAATTTTCAGTAAAAAATATTTTAAAAAACTTTATTATTTTCAAGAAAATTGAAATAAATTGTTCAAAACAATTCAATTATTTTAAAGAATTTTAATAAAAATCTTGCCAAAAATTAAATTATTTTCAATGATTTTCAGTACATCAATAAATTTTGAAATTGAAAACATTTAAAAAGGAGAATTATTTAAAAAGTTAGTAAACAAAAAAGCAAACAGCTTTCCTAATTAGGTTTCTAATTAGGTAGTTCAGATTATTATTTTAAAAAAATTATTAAGTTTATTAAATAAATGAAAATTCGAATTTTAATTTTCGCGCGTTGCAATTCGATTGGCGAATAATTCGGGAAAATTGATTGGCTGCACTGACTCTTTCTTTTTTGTCATTATAACTTCCCAACCCTGTCATAGTAAACAATGGTAAACAATCACAATCGTAAATCGTAATACGAGTTTTATTAATTAGTTGTTAATTAGTTTCTAATTTATAATAGAAAGTATTTATTATTCGTTTTCGAATATTAATTTTTAGTTTTTTATTATTTCATTCTTTGGGAAAGACGACAAACATGTTTTTCTATTCATTCCTAAAATGTAAATTTCCCTAACTGAAGGGCAGACTTTTATTGAAGAAAGAGTCCGAAAGATGAAATTTTTGCTACAAAAAGCAAAAGAATAATTTAATTTTATGCATTTCTTATTGCACATTGAAATAAATCCCTTCGAATTTTAGTGTTTATAGTATAAAACAGACAGAATTGTTTGTAATCTGAATCAATACATAATAAGTACATTAGTTCTGTGTCAGCAAGAACACTTTATAATATTAATTTCTTGAATATAAAATACAATACAATTGGTATTAATTTCTTGAATATGAAACATAATATCGATTTCTTGCATATGAAAAACGATTCTGATTTTTTTATTACAAAAGTTATAATGAACGAAAGAGAATTGTACTCAATTGGCGAAATTTCTTTGAGACATCATCTCTGGAATTCACACGAGAAGAAAAAAAGAAAATATTACAAATAAAGTAAGTATTGGCAATTTTTATTTATTTCTCCATTTTTTATCAAAATTTATCTTTTGGATTTAATATAAAAATAGAAAAAATTGGAAATTCCTCAGGACATCAAAATATCAATAAATTATCTTTCTTCCCATGGACCGCTTATTGAGGATAGAATTTTAAAAAGACTAGATAAACATTATGTGCTATATGTTTATCTTCCAAAGATCAGTTTGCAGAAGGGAAAAATAAGAATTATCTAAAATTGACACAAACTTGGACAACAGAGAATTCTTAAAAAGAGGAGAATTATAGTATTATATCTTATCAGCGGCTTTAGGACCTTTCGACCTCCCTATATCCGTTCAAATCCGAGACACTCGGACCTTTGACTGGCACATGTTCATCGCAGAGAGATCACATCACATTTATGATGAAGTTCATTCTCTCGGCTTGAATGATCCGAACAGGAAGTACTTATTTAAGTGTTAGTAAACGAATCAGTTACTGAGATCGAGTTGTAAATTTGTTTTTCTTTTTTGTTATTATTGTCGTTGTAATTAAATTCTCTTTGTTTTTTTTATAGTTCTAAAAAGTGAGAGACGTCGTTAACTTCCAACAATTTGAGTTCTTCTTACAAAAAATAATGAAGAGAGCGGTTTATAATTGACAACAATCATGCACTTCAATAATTTATTTTTCTCTGGGATTTTGTGGACTATTGTTTTTGTATTTGTAACTGTTAATGGAGGTGAGTGCAAAAAACAGTCTGAAAAGTTTATTTAGAAAAAAATAGGAATTAAATTTGTCTTTTACTCTTTATAGAATAAAATAAATATAAATAAAAATAATTAATTAAAAAGAAAGTTCTATATAATGAATCCTAAAGTTTTAACGTTTGAATGAAACTTATTTGTTTTTTCTATAAATTAATTTTTTACTGCAATAATTTTGGGTCACTGACAAAAAAATTTTTTCTAAATGTGAAATTTCAGTTTTTGATTTTTAGTGCAATCAGTAATGAAAATATTTTTAATAACGAATATTTCTATTATTTGAACGTTCAAAACTTGCGGATTACTTATAATAATTTATAAATAAAATCAAAATAATAATTTAAAATAAAAATAAAATTAGTAAATTATTTTGAATGAAGTTATTAGTTTTATTGATAACTGAATATAAAGGTTTTTATTACAACTTATCGTATCAGTGAAAAATTAAAATTTTATTGAGTTTTAGAAATATTTCCCGCCATTTGGTTGAAAATTGAATTTTAATTTTAATTCTAAATTCAAAAACTCGAAAATTTTAACTGAACGAGTATTATAATTTGCATATTCTTATCTTCTTTTGTATTATGAAACATTTCGTCAATGAAAGTGGAGATATTTTGTAATACAGAATAATTTCGCAGAAATGTTTGTCTTGTAGAAATTGTGCACTAAACGTCAATGAAAATTGTATTTTCAATTTTCTTTTTTTCTTTTTAAGAAATTTTATTTTGCCTTTTTCTTCCTTTAAGATTTCTGGGATTTCTTTTTTATTTTTAAATTTAAACAAAAATCGTTTTTCAAACATTTTTCAAATTATTAAAATTTAAGAGAATTAAAATTATTTTCTTTTTTGTCTTTTTCTTCCTTTAAGATTTCAAGGGTTGTCCATTTTCTTTTCTATTTTTAAATTTAAATAAAAATCGTTTTTGAAACATTTTTCTAATTATTAAAATTTTAGAGAATTAAAATTTTGAGAATTAAAATTATTTCTAAAATTTCGTTTATAGAACTTTTAGGGAAATTATCGTCGATATTTCAAAAGCTTTAATGACTATAATCCAACTGATATAGAGGATTGACCGCAAATTATTTAAACTTCTTCATGTCATTCACTTAAGTGAGTTAGCCGCGATTTTAAACATCAATCAGCTTCTTACAACTCACTCAAATAAAAAAGTTTATGGGAAACATCCTGATTCTAATAAAAGTCCCCTCGAGAAAATATTTTTTATTTACTATTATATTATAGTTTCATCTTTATTATTATTGTTTGTTTTCTTGTTATTTATTCGTTTTATTATTATTGATTATTATTTGTTACAATATTTATTTATTTACTATTTATAGTAAATATTTATTTATTATTTATTGCAATATTTATTTATTATTTATTATAATTACTTTAATGATTGTAACAATGACAATAATGATAGTAACAATAGTAACGAAAATGAATATATATTTTAATAGTAAATTAATAGAATTTTTTTCGAAACTATATTCTAATTGCAATTATTATAATGATAATAAATCTTGTTTATTCGAAAAGTATTTGAATAGTTTACATTTCCCAATATGCTTATCTGACTAACACACATATTTTAGTGATGATCTCTTAAGATTGATGCAAATTTTTCAAAATAAAATTCAATTTCACTGAATGATGATATTATTGCGACTTTTCCTCATTAATCATGAATTTATATTTTAAAATATTTTTTCCAAGAAATTGATAATTTTTTTCTTTTTAATTAAAAAGCGGGAAACTATTTATTTATTTATTTATTGATGTTTTTTCAGATATCAGCAAAGATTCATCATTATGCGGTCGTATGACGTGCATCGGTAAGTTTATTACCTTTCAAAATTTCGGGACTGATACTTTAGAAACTGAAAATTTTGTAAATATAATTTTAAAGCACAAAATATTTATTTTTTCCATCAGAATAGCAGACTTTGTACTGAAAGAAAAAAAATGAAAAAAAATGAATTTTAAAAAAGTAGCAAAAAAAAAAGACTCGGAGTGATCGATTTCTTTATGTTTTATAATAATAATTAAATTTCTTTTTCTGTTTTTTTAGTTCCGGCAGAGAGAAAATTCAAGTACAACGAGAATTTATATTATCAGTATCAGTATAAAGTCGATATAAACACAAATTTGGGAGAACAAGATGAAAATCGACGAGACGAGTCAACATTATTTATTGATACAATAGCGACAGTATATTTCACGAGTCCCTGCGAAGGATATTTGAAATTAAGTAACGCAAGCATCAGTCATGAAAAAATACACAATCCCGATTTTCCCGATCGAGCTGGCGGTGAATTTAAATCGAGCTTGGAGCGAAACACTTTGCGTTTCGCCTATGACGATGGAATCATACGCGAAGTTTGTCCAAATTCCAACGAAGAAATATGGGTACTTAACATCAAACGTGGTATATTGTCAATGCTGCAAAATTCAATGCTGAGATTCGATGTCGATCGTCGTGTTGATGAATTGGACGTGAATGGAATATGTGAGACACGCTATCAACTTCATGAGGCAAAAAAGACCAGTCTTCTTATCAAGAAGACGAAAAATCTCGCCGGTTGTACACACAGTGCAAAACATCTTTCTATCATCCAATCGCAAACCTATCGCAGTCCATTGTCACAATCGAAAATTGCACGACAACCTTTACTTAAATCGTTCAGCGATTGTGAAATTACGATTGATCATAATATTTATGAAAAAGTTGTTTGCAATGATTCACATCAATTTCAACCGCTTTCGAATGGTGATGATGCGGGTGTTCGTACGAATGTTAGTGTGAGTTTACAGCTAATTTCCGAAACGGCGAATATTGATTTGGATCAATTTTCAAATGAGGATGATGACAATGCTAGTAGGGAGAATATTAATTATACACAGTTGCATTATATTCATGGAAAGAGGACTAATTTACTTTATGATCATGGAAAGTCGCCGAAAACAATTCATGGGGAATTACGAACGTCACGGGATCTTTTGAAAAGTATGTGTAGACATGAAATTTTGGAGGAAGTTCAACAGAGTTTTTCGGAATTATTCACGAAATTTGTACATTCGGCGAGGATGTTGGATTATTCGTCGTTGTCGCAGATGTTTAGCAGGGCGAACAGCATTTGTAAAACCAGCAGGTACGAAGTATTTTCATTGTTATTTTACTTCATTAAATCCAAAATCTTCTTTTTCTTTTTTTTCTTTCTCTTTTTCCTTTTCTGTATCTTTTTCATTTTCCTTCTTATTTTTTTCTCTTTTTCTTTTTCTTTTCCCTTTCCCTTTTCATTTTCTTTTTTTTCTTTCTCCTTTCTTCTATTTCTATTCTCTTTCCTTTACTTTTTCGTTTCCATTAATTAAAACTATGAGAAAAAATTTCTCTTACTTCTTTTTTTCAAATTGAATAAATAAAAAATTTATCCATTAGTTAAAAATTACTAGAAATTATTAATTTTTTCTTTTGATTCTTCCAGAGACCAAATTATCAAAGCTTTACCATTCATCGGCAGTAATGCGGCGGTGAATCTAATGAAAGATTTGATAATAAAAAAATACATCAGTCCGGACACGTTAAATACTTGGGTTACTGTTTTCGCCCTGATACCACAGCCGAATCAGGAAACAATTGAAACTCTCGCACCTCTACTCGATTATCAAGAAGAGATGCCAAATGCCCAGTTTATTTTGAGTTATTCGGCAGTAATTCATGCATATTGCTCAATGGATAGTAACTGCCTTAATTTGGAGCCGATTTCAAGCTTTCTTTCATATTTGGAAAAGAAAATCGAAAAAGGATGTGTTCCACGACAACAATCATTATCTGCGATTAAAGAGGTTTTTATTTTATTTTTTATATTAACAGGACTGCCACAGATCAGGGAAAGTAGAATTAGTCAGGAAAAAAGTCAGGGATTTTTATTAAAAGTACTGGAAAAAATTCAATTTTTAGAATTCATGAGAAAGAAAACTATGAAATTACCACGAATTCTCTGATAAAAAAACCTTCAATTTTTTCTATTTCTAACAATAATTTCTTTTTAATTAATTTAATTCTTGAAAAACTATCATAAAACTTTTATTCATAAATTATTTAATAAAGAATTTTACTTAAATATTTAAAAAATAATTCAATTTTAAAAGAGTTGCGTTTACAATTTAATAATTGAATTTTGGAGAAGTTACAAATGATTGCAGAAATTCAATTATTTTCAAAAATTATTAAATTCTTCGCAAAAATTTAATTATGTATTTTCAAAAATATTATTAAAATTTTTATCAAGATTTCAATTATCTTTATAAATAGGAAAATTCTTCACCGAAATTCATTTAATTTCAAATATTTTTATAAAATTTTTGTCAAAATTTCAATTATTTTCAAAACTAACAATATTCGTCAAAAGAATTCAATTATTTTCAAAATTTTTTAATAATTCTTGTCGAAATTTTAATTATCTTTATAAATAATAAAATTCTTCACCAAAATTAAATTATTTTCAATTATTTTTATATAATTCTTGGCAAAATTTCAATTATTTTAAAAATAACAATATTCGTCAGAAGAATTCAATTATTTTCAAAATTTTTTAAAAATTCTTGTCAAGATTTCAATTATCTTTATAAATAGCAAAATTTTTCACCGAAATTCAATTAATTTCAAATATTTTTATAAAATTCTTGGCAAAATTTAAATTATTTTCAAGAATAACAATATTCGTCATAAGAATACATTTATTTAAAAATTTTTTAAAAATTCTTGTCGAAATTTCAATTATTTTTATAAATAATAAAATTCTTCACCAAAATTCAATTATTTTCAAATATTTTTATAAAATTCTTGTCAAAATTTCAATTATTTTCAAAACTAACAATATTTGTCACAAGAATTCAATTATTTTCAAAATTTTTTTAAAATTCTTGTCGAAATTTCCCAAAAGAATTTAGTTATTTAAAAACAATTTTAATAAAATTCTACGTAAACATTTAATTATTTTACAATAATAAAAAATATTTCAGAGAATTTCAATTATTTACAATTTTTTTTTATAAATTTCTTCGCAAGAATTCAATTATTTTCATAAATAATAAAACTCATTGCAGAATTTGAATTATTTTCAATACTATTTTAATAGATTTCCTCGAAAAATGTAATTATTCTTAAGAATTTTACTAAAAGTCATTAAAAGAATTAAATTATTTAAAAATTTGTTTAGAAAATTCTTTATGAGAATTCAATGTTAAGAAATCTTTAACTATCCAATAAATTATTTATCTTTATATTTAAATAATAAAATTCTCGTAGAATTTTCTAATAAAAATTGATTTAAAAATGAATTTTAGTTTAAATTTTAGATAATAATTCAATTTTATATTCAACTATTCAATAAATTATTTATTTTTATATTTAAATAATTAAATTCCCGTAGAATTTTCTAATAAAAATTGATATAAAAATTAATGTTAGTTTAAATTTTAGATAATAATTGTATATCAAAAGCATTATTGCATGAATTTTTAGAAATCATTGAAGTTTGAATAGGTTTCTAATTAAAATCTTTGAAAATCTGAATTTTTCATACTTTTAACTAACAATAAATTCTGTGGAATTAATTTTTTTGAAAAAGTTTAATTGAATTTTTTTTTGAAATTATTTGAAATTTTCATTTTCTAGAAAATATTTAATTGAAAAACTTCTGAATTTTCGAAATTTCATGTAAAATTGAATTGATAAAAAGGGATTTGATAATTCTGAATGAACTGTTTCAAAAATTATTATAAAAATAATTGAATTAAAAAAGAGTTTGCTCGATTATTTTTTACTGACAAAAATTTCATTCTATATTTTCCTGACTTTCTCCTAATTTTCATCGCAAAAATATTTCCTTCTGTCTTATCCTGCTAATAAATTCAACTGCTGCAAAGAATTTTATAATTCAAGAAAGAATTTAAATATTTATAAAAATAATTTAATTCTTGCGAAGAATTTTAAAAACATAATAATAATATTCTTATATTATATAATATAATAACAATATTCTTATAATTTAATTAATTAATATAATTTAATTCTTATAAATATTTAATAATTAATTAATTTAAAAATATGAAATTCTTGCAATGATTTCAGACTTTGGAGGCTTTAAAAGCTATAGGAAACATGGGCGTTGAAAGTAAAACGTTAGTAGAAAAATTACGAGTGTGCATTGAAGATTCCAGTGGATTTCTACCGATGGAAGTGCGTTTGGCCGCTATTGACTCGCACCGGAGACTAAAATCTTGTGAAGAAACAAGAGATGTCTTCTTCCTGGAAAATTATCGCAATTTTACAATCGACTCAGAAGTGAGAATTGCTTCCTATCTGCAAGTAATGCGATGTCCCGATTATCGAGTAATTAAGACAATCAGACACATTTTAGAAGAAGAAGAAGTAAATCAAGGTAATCGTATAAATATTTATTTCTACTAAATATTTAGAAGTGTTTAATATTTATTTCTACTAAATATTTAGAAGTATTTAATATTTTTTTAAATACATTTTTATAAACGTATCTAACTTTTCGATAATCGTATTTTCACTTCTCTTTCGAAAAACAGTCGGTTCCTTCGTTTGGAGTCATCTACAAAATTTACTCTCATCCTCATCGCCAACAAGAGTTGAAATTCAAAGTCTCTTGACGGACAAAGACCTCGGCATTAAATTCAACAGTGATTTGAGAAAATATTCACGAAATTATGATAATTCTTTTTTCTCCGAAGAATATAATTTCGGTGGTAATTATCAGGGTAATTTGATATTCTCCCCAAAATCCTATGTACCAAGACAGGCGACATTTAATTTTACTCTCGATTTATTTGGCGAATCGGTGAATGCATTTCAAATGGACGTAAGAATGGAGGGAATGGAATTCTATATTGAGAGTCTATTTGGACCGAATGGACCATTCAGTGGTGAAATAATGGGAAATCACTTGAAACAATTTTTGAGACAATTCAGATCGGCGCCCGATGAGAGGGAAGACTACTGGAGACAAGTGAATCGATTACCAAATGTGATTGACAATAATTTCGATAATCCGAAAATCAGTTTAGGCTATCGAGTATTTGGCAATGAATTGAAATTCGCAATGCTTGAGGGCGATGAAGAAATACGGAAGAAATTGGCGTCTTTTAATCCATTGGCGAAAATAAAACAAATTCTTTCGGGGAAGGAGATTCATTACGAGAATACGGCTATGCTTCTTGATTCGTCATACGTGATTCCAACAACTTCCGGTGTTCCGGTTCGATTAGATCTTACCGGATCGGCGGCTTATAATTTCAAATTGTCCGGATTGTTAAATAGCAATCGTTTGAACTTTGGCGAACTTGAAATGATTGGCAGTATTGCTCCAAGGTAGCGACAAAATATTTCATTTACAAATCAATTTTTTCCTCTTAACGAATTTATTCTATTATATTTATTTCTATTCTGTCAAAATGAATAGAATTAATTTTAATAATCAAAAGAGATCAATTTTATCCTTAACAATTTGTCGGTTAATTGTAAAATAAAATTGAAATTTGATAAATTTTGTTTTGTAATTTAAAAAACAATTGTAGATTAATTTATAGTATTTGACTAAATTTGATTAATTTAGTATTGAAAATTTTCAGTGTGAGTCTGGATATAACTGGAACAATGACGGCGGATTCATTTTACAAGAGTGCAGGAATTAAATTAAGAACAAATATTTATTCGACTAGCGCCGTTGAGACGCATGTGAATATCAAAGGTCCAAGACTTGTTCATTTGGGTTTGAGTTTGCCGAATCGAAAAATGGAAATTTTTACATTCCACTCGAATGTACAGATTGTGAAGACAAATGGAGCGGAAGTGCATGAGAAAGAAATTGGCCATATATTGTCTAAAGATGAACAAAATAAATTTGATCAACAATCAAAGTATGTGGGGAAAATTGTCAGTAATACTACGTGCAGTTGGCCGGCTCTCGACAGACTCATTGGACTGAAACTCTGTACTGATTATCAATTTCCAAATGTGTCAAGAAATCCAAATGCTTCTTATTTTCTTCTCAATGGACCAACATTGTTGAAGGTTTCGGTCATTAAAGCTGATCCAACGGCGAAAAGTTATATTATTGAATATCGAATGGAACGAAATGAAGTACATATTTATTTTATTATGCCTCTTCTTCTTTTTCTTGAAAAAGTATTTTTTTAAATTTAAATTCAGCTTATGTTCTTGTCTTTTTTACTCTGCTTTTCCGCATTTTTCTATATTTGCTTTCTTTTTCTGTACAGAATGAAAGTTTTATTAAATTGGCATTCGACACACCTGGATCGCAAATGAAACGAGAACTTAGTGCAACAATTTCGTTTAATGTCCACAGCAATAATGTAACATTGGCTCTGCAATCAGCCAGCAATTCTTTTCTAGCTAAAGGTAATAAATTTTCTTGTAGAATTTATTTTCAAATTTATTAGTACCTATTTTAATATTGTGTTCATATTTGTTTCAATTTTTAATACTTGAGACGGGCTGCGAAGAAAAGTGAATTTATTTCCTAATTTTTGTGACAGGTACATATAAAAGAACGGACAATGAAACTTTTATAAACGTGGGATTAGACATCAATGGTACAAAGCACTTGGATGCTAGTGTTGGATACACTGTGAAAAAAGTGAATTACGGCTTCACCTACACGCCGAAATTATATTTAGCCATAAATGGTGAACGAATAGCTGAACTTACAGGTAAACTTACAAAATTTTTTTTAAAAATCTCGTCAAAATTTCAATTATTTTTAGAAATAGATAAATTCTTCTCAAAAATTCAATTATTTTCAAAAATGTTAATAACAGTCTTGGCAAAATTTCAATTATTTTCAAAAAGTTGTAATATCTACTATTTTAATAAAATTTTCCAAAGAAATTCAATTATTATTTAAAAAAAATATAATAAAATTCTATGCAAACCTTTAATTATTTTCATAAAATAATAAAAATTACACAGGAATTTAAATATTTACAAATTATTTATAAATTTCTTCGCAATCATTCAATTATTTTCATAAAATAATAAAATTTTTACAGGGATTCAATTTTTTTCGTAAATAATAAAATTCTTTTCCGGAATTCAATTATTTTTATTAATAATAAAACTCATTGCAGAATTTAAATTATTTTTAATTCAATTTTAATCCAAATCCTCGAAAAATGTAATTATTCTTTAAAATTTTATTAAAATTCATCAAAAGAATTCAATTATTAAAGAATTTATTGCTAACATTCTTTATGAGAATTCAATTTTAAGAAATATGCAATTATTCAATAAATTGTTTTTTTGTATTTAAATAATTGAATTCTAGTAAAATTTTCTAATAAAAAATTGATGTAAAAATTAATTTTAGTTAAATTGAATACTGTAAAGAAATGTATTTGAAAATTGTCAAAGAACTTTTTCGAAAATTATTAAAAATAATTCGATTTAAAGAAGAATTTTAGTTAAAAATTCTTGAAAATAATAATTAAATTGATGATTTTATTACTCGTTCTAGTATATAAAACATAAAGAAATCGATCACTCCGAGTCGAAGACTTGGAGTTATCGATTTCTTCATGTTTTATATTTATTAAAAATTTAATTTCTAGTTTTAAGTAAAATGTTCTATTATTTGACTCGGACTTATATTTTTGTCCGTAAATGTTCCGTAATTTTTCATTTTAATTCCTTAAAGTCCGTAAAATTTTAATTACTTTCACTGAATTCGAGCCCTGAATTTAGTCGTATTAAATAGGAAAATTCTCCTTTTACAGGCATGATACGAAATCAACAGAAAAATAACGTCTCACAATGCGACATCACTCTTCTGTTTCAAACGAAAAAAGTCTGGAGTCAAATATCCGGCTACATTATGAAACGAAATACGAGTCTATCGGGAAATGTGAAAATTGACTATCAATTGCAAAAAATGCCAAAGAAAGAAACTCTTCAAGTGGAAGCTTCATTGATAAATCGATCGTCAAAAACCTTGACGTACAAAGCGGCTAATGTGAAACTATATTCCACTGCTTATCCACAATTGAACACAATAATATCATCATGGTATCAGCAGGCAATGGGTCATGTTGAACTCCACGTCGAAGTAAATTCCAGTCCTCATCTACAAGACGATCGACATAAACTCATTGCTCAAGTTGTTGTCACCTATTCGAAAGCTTACTTTCAAAGTCAAGGGGCAAAAATCAGCGCTTTCGTCGCCCTCACAAAGCCGATACAAAATCTTGACATTAAAGTTGGCGTGAATTATTTCGCTATTGGCGATGAATCGAAAACTGCTTTTCTAATACGATACGGTCCAGGTAATTTGATATTAAAAATGAGACGCGGTGTGAAGAAAGGTAGAAGCGAAAAATGTTAAGTTTTTTTTATCTCAATAGAATTTGCTCTCAATTTATTTGCGTCTTCGTTAAAACTTTGATTTTGGGTAAATAATTAAAAAGTTCCCATTAAGTTCCGATTAAGGTAAAATCGTAAATATATTCGTTCGCTTCTTACCTTTCTTCAGAGTACGTCAAAAATATTTTTTTTTCGACTAAGAGAAACTAAGACTAAGAGAAATTACTTTTTTGCAGGTAAAGAAATCATTTTCACCCTGAACACAATAATGCCACGAGGAAACATGTTTGCAATCGAAGGACACGCTAATTTGACAATTCCAAATTTTAATTCCATGTTAGTGAGTGCAAAAATAACGGAGAGGTCACGTAACGAGTACGATATCGAATTAGCCGGAACTTGGTTCAGTGGTCACAATATCACAGTTCGTGGTACCTACTTAGACCGTTCGACACTATCGATAACAAATTACAATTTAAAACTTGTTCTAAAATCGCCCAGCTTTCCGAGGGAAATATTAGTAAATGGCAAATTTTACTACGATGTCACAAATCTTCGAACTTCCTTCTATGTCGAGCAGTCGGAATTGGAAAAGTATGCATTACTGCTGAATTACACGGCTTTAAATCTAGGTCGTCTTGATACGTACCTCGAAGGAAGATACAAAAGTAACATTTATTCGATTTTGACGAAAATTGACAGCGAACGGGAGATTAGAATTGAAATGCACTTGGATCGATGGAGGGATGTTCATTTGATTGGTACGGCTATTAATAAGCCGAATAATAAGGAACTTGGATTTGAAGTGAAATGGGACGCGAATCGTGATCCGGCTCTTAAATTTGCGACAAGTGTTCAATTGAATAGGTACAATGCAATTGATGGTGAAAATGAGAATGGAAAAAATCTTAGTGCTTTGGTGACTGTCACGTATCCTGGACGATTAGTAACTGCTTATTGTCTGCTTGCAATTAAGCACGAGAATAATTATATTATCGATTCCCGGATTAGTTGGAGTTTGGATAAAAATATCGAATTGAAAATTGATGCTGATTACGTTTGGTTGAAATCACTCAAGTTTGAATCGAAATTGCTGTCGCCTTTCGAAAATTGGAAGAAGACTTCTTTAAACGCAAAGTAAGTGTACTTTTATAAATTTGCATCATCAGGGTTGACACAGGTCAGGGAATTCGGGGAAAATTCAGGGAAAGTTAAATTGGTCAGGGATTTTTATTAAAAGTACTGGAAAAAATTAAATTTTTAGAATTTTTAAGCAAAATGCTGAATTTTGGCGTTTTATTTATTACATTAATAAAATATGAAATTATCACGAATTGTAATACAAAATCTTCAATTTTTTCCATTTTTGACAATAATTTCTTATTTAAATCTTTTTAAAAGTAATAACATTCTTCGCAGAAATTCAATTATTATAAAAAGTTATTTAAAATTCTTATCAAATTTTCAATTCTCTTTATAATAAAATAAAATTCTTCACCGAAATTCAATTCTTTTCAAAAATTTTTATAAAATTTTTGGAAAAATTTCAATTATTTCCAAAAATAACAATATTTATCACAAGAATTCAATTATTTTCAAAAATAATAAAATTCTTCAGAGAAGATAAATTATTTTCAAAAATTATTTTTATATTCTAGTCAAGATTTCAATTATCTTTATAAATAGCAAAATTATTCTTCAAAATTCAATTATTTTCAAAAATAATAAAAATTTCACAGAAATTCAATTATTTACAAATTTTTTATAAATTTCTACACAATAATTCAATTATTTTTTTATAAATGAAACTGTTTACAAGGTTTCAATTATTTTTCTTAAATTTTAAAATGCTTTACACGAATCCACTTATTTTTATTCAAATTTAATAAAATTTATCGAAAGTATTTAATGAAGAATTTAAGAATTCAATCATTTACAAATTTTTTATAAATTCTTCTGAAATTAGTTACATTTTTTAATATATATTTAATTAATTGTTAAAAAAATAATGGATTTATACAAGAATTTTTGATTAAAAACATTTTTAAAAAATTGAATTTTGGAGAGGTTTCAAATTATTGCAGAAATTCAATTATTTTCAAAAGTAATAAAATTCTTTACATAAATTCAATTATGTTAAAATTGTTTTTTAAACTTCTTTTCAAAATTTAAATTATTTTTATAATCAATAATAAACTTATTCTTCGAAATTCAATGATTTTAAAAAAATTTAATCAATTTCTTAGCAAAAATTCAATTGTTTTCAAAAATAACAATATTTATCACAAGAATTCAATTATTTTCAAAAGTAATAAAATTCTTCACAGAAATTAAATTATTTTCAAAAGTAATAAAATTCTTTACAGAAATTTAATTTTTTTTTTAAATTTCTCTTCAAACTTTTAATTATTTTTATAAACAATAATAAAATTCGTCTTCAAAATTCAATTATGTATTTTCAAAAATTTTAATCAATTTCTTGTCAAAAATTCAATTATTTATAAAGAATTTTAATACAATTTAAATATTTTTAAAAATGAAAAAAAATTTCACAGGAATTTAATTATTTACAAATTATTTATAAATTTCTTCGCATTAACTCCATTATTTTCATAAATGATAAAATTTTTTTACAAGAATTCAATTATTTTCATAAATAACAAAATTCTTGTTAGGAATTTAATTAATTTAATTAATTTCACAAATAATAGAAATCATCGCAGAATTAGAATTATTTGTAATTCAATTTTAATTGAATTTCTCGAAAAATGCAATTATCCTTAAAAATTTTATTAAAATTCGTCAAAAGAATTCAATTATTCAAGAGTTTCTTATAAAATGTTTTACAATAATTCAAAGATTTCCATAAATATTAATTTTCTTTTCGAAATACAATTATTTTCAAAAATAACAAAACGTATCGTAGAATTTTAATTATTTTTTATACAATTTTAATTAAAATTCTCGAAAAATGCAATTATTTTTAAAAATTGTATTAAAATTCGTCAAAAGAATTCAATTTTAATTATATAAAAGTTTCTTTTAAAATTGTTTATTAGAATTTAATTTTAAGAAACATTCAATTATTAAAAAAATTATTAATTTTTTTATTAATTTATTAATTATTATTAATTATAATATTATTAATTCTCGTAGAATTTTCTTATAAAAATTTATGTAAAAATAAATATTAGTTAAAATTTTATATAATTGAATATTAAAAGCATTGCAGTCTGGATTTTTAGAAATAATTGAATTTTAAAAAGGTTTCAAATTAAAATCTTTGAAAATTTGAATTTTTCATATTTTTAACTAACAATTCTGTAGAATTAATTTTTTCCAAAAAGTAAATTGAATTTTTTTTAAAAGACTCGGAGTGATCGATTTCTTCATGTTTTATAATTATATTCTTATAAGTTATTGAATTTCGAAATTTTTGAATATCTTCATTCTTATAGAAAAATAATAATAAATATTTACCTAATATTTGAACGGAATTTTTCTATTTGCAGTTATTTACAAAACGAGTCGCAACTATCAATGAGTGGAAGTGCATACTGGCAGGATTCCCAGCACGTATTGGTCAATTTACACGCTAATTCGATGAATCGTCAGAAATTTATTGAATGGAATGCCAATTGTGGATTGTCGAGTACAGTTCATTCAATAAAATGGGTTTCGGCGAATTTCACGCATAAGCAATCGTTTGGTCATTGGACGGATTCTTGGATACGAATCAAGTATCATCCGGATAAAGTAATCGATCTTCGGAGTATATGGCAATTGCAGAAAGGAGAAGCAGGAACTTTCAATTTAACAGGAAATTTATTACTCGTCTCGCCTGTGGTTAATTACAGAAAGGGTGAAATGAAGTGTCTCTTGAATCTACTGCCGAATTTGAGATTTCTAGGAGGTGCTAATATTGATTTAGATAAACGAAAGTACACCGCTCATATGATTGGAGATTTGGCTCAATTTCGAGAATCGATGGTAACATTAAAATAAAATTAATTAATTAATTAATTATTAATTCAAATAAAATTCACATGGTAAAAATAAAAATATTATTTCACTTAATAGTTAAGAGAATAAATCTTTATTTTTTCAGGTACAATTTAATATAACGACTCCTCACGAGCGCTACGCGTTTGTTAGGGGAAGATTTGGATTGTCGGAGAAAAATAGACATATTGTGGCGGAAATAATACGACCGGCTGGACCATTAGGATTTGAGGGAATTTGTCAAATACTGACGAGTGCCTACGATTTTAATTTAAAGTTGTCATTGGCTACTCCGATCGAATCGCTTGAGAAGGCGTTATTTATTGCTAAACTTAACAAACAGGAAGCCGATTTTCGTGTTTCGTATAACAACATAACTGCTGGTTTCCAAGGTGTTTGGTATTATGAGGACATTACGCATTTTGATTACACTTACATTCTCTACACTCCGGTGCATGGATTACACGAAATTGGAATTATCAGCAAATTAGTTGTGACGAAAACCGAGCCTGATGGTCACTTGGACGTTGATACGGAATTTTCTCTGAGACTGGTGGAACTGAAAGTTGGTTTTCGTGCAAAAGGTGGTCCGAAACCGCCGTTATTGCACATTCCATTGAGTACGGGTATCAAAACGAATTCGCAGATCGAAACATCGGAACAAGACTCCGATAAGGAAGAAGAAGAAGAAGAAGTGGAGACGCTTGTGGAAGATATCGAAAACTTCTTCTATTGGAAAGGAGAAATTGAGGTTCTTGTTGTCTTCTTTATTTTCCTTACAACCCTTTCTTCGGTGCTTATGCCAAATGATCATAAAAAATATGTGTAAAAATTTACATATATTTCCTATGATCATTTGTCATTATAATTAAGATATAAATTCAATAGGTAAAATTTCAAAGTAAATTTTTCTTTTGCAGTTGAACATGGTAATTATTGAGCCGATCACAGGTTCACTGGATGTTGATAAAGAGGGTAATAAATACAAGATTTCCAGTGTCTTGAAAATACCACAAGGTCGAATAACCGTCGATGACACTTTGTATATGGAACACGTTTTTAATATGAAAAATGATTTGAGTATTGAAACGCCATTTAAATATGCTTCTGAAATCAATTCAGCTTATGTCCTTCATGTCGAAGATAGTAACATTTTATTGGAGGTTGATTTAAATGTTTGCAATTACACATCATGGATCGAGGTAAGTAAATTATTATTAAACTTTCAGGCCTCGCACTCATCTACTAAAACATACTATTTACTACTTTTTTTACGATTTGCTACTATTTGGATACTTTTTTTTATTTTTTACACTAAAAGCTACTTTTTTCCATGTTTGAGAATTTACACTACTTTAAAATTGTTAATAGTTGAAGTAAAAAAATTATTTAAAAAAATGTTAATAATGTTATTGGAAAAAATTCAAAAAATTTTAATGAAGTTCTTTAATACGATTCAATTATTTTCACAAATTTTTCGTAATTCAATGATTTTTAATATCAATTATTTTTATAAAAAATTTCTCAAAAGAATTGAATAATTTTAAAAAAAATATTTATAAAATTCTTCGCAACAATTCAATTATTTTGATAAATAATAAAATTCTTCTCAGGAATTCAATTATTTTTCAAAAATTTAATAATAATTGTTGCAAGAATTCAATTATTTTTATAAATATTAAAACTCATCGCAGAATTTCAATTATTTTTAATATTATTTTAACTTAATTATTTGAAAAATTCAATTATTTTTACAAATAAAGTTTTCCACAAGAATTCAATTATTTAAAATAAAATGTTCATAATATTTATGAAATTTCGAAAAAATTAATTATTTAAAACAATGTTTATAAAATTCTTATGAAGAATTCAATTATTTTCAAAAATAAAAAAAATTTTCACAGAAATCCAATTCTTTTTTAACATTTTAATAAAGTTTTTCTCAATATAATTCAATTATTTTTATAAATAATAAAATTATTCTCAGGAATTCAATTATTTTTAAAAATTTTAACAATAATCGTTTCAAAGAATTCAATTATTTTTTAAAAAATTTTAATGATATTCTTTATAATTATTGAATTGTTTTCAATATAATTTTAATACAATTTTTTTTAAGGAATTCAATTATTTTTATAAATAATATACAATTTTTAAAGAAATTCAATTATTTAAATACAATTTTCATAAAAATTTTTGAAAAAAATCATTTTTTTAAAAGATTTTTTTAAATTCTTCTCAAGAATGCAATTATTTCATAAACTTTGTTAAAGTTTGGTGACAAAAATTCAATTATTTTCATAAATAATAAAACTCACCGCAGAATTTAAATTATTTTTAATATAATTTTAAATTCCCCTAAAAATGCAATTATTCTTAAAAATTTGAATAAAATTCTTCGAAATAATTCAATTATTTAAAGAAATTTGATATAATTTGTTAATTAAATGTTGTTGTAATTACATTTCTTGAATAAATTTAATTATTATTAAAAATGTTAATGTAATTTTATGTAAAAATTCAATTATTTTAAAAAATGTTGATAAAGTTCTTTATAAGAATTCAAATTTAAGAAATATTCGCAATTATTATTCAATAAATTTATTTTTTATTGAAATAATTGACTTCTCGTACTACTTTCTATTAAGAAATGATTTAGAATTGAATAAAATAAAATGATTAAAGTTTTTAATAATTTTATTTATAAATTTCAACAAATGTCTTGAAGCTACTTGTTGACACTTTTTTAAAATTAATTATCGAGTACGAAGTCTGAATCTGACGTGCTTCTAAAAAAGAAGAAGTAAAAAATAAATAAATATCAAACAAAAATAAATTTTTAATTCAAAATACAATATTATAATATAATTATAATTATACTTATTTACAGACTGGACTCTGGATGAATTACACGGTTCAAAAGGGTATCATAGACACGTGGAAAATGCATTTATTACATTTGACTTTCAAGACCCCATTACAATCCATAAAACATGTGGATTCAATTATTACCCTGGAAGTCGATGAAAATGATACTAAAGCCAACATGATTGTACGAAATTCCGAATCATTTATGAACATCTCCGGTTTTTTGGAGGTAATTTCTTCGTAAAAAAGTTGTCAATTATCCGAAAAATCTAGATTTATTACATTATTTTCCACTTGCAGGTAGAAGAAGGTTTCGTCGATTTAGTCACCATTGTTTACGTAAACACATCCGTACTTTTTGTTCCCAATACGAAAATTTCCCTAAAAAGAGATTTAACCGATAAGGAAAAATTGATAGAATTTGGCTTCGTTGTCAATAATGGAACCGAAAAATCAGTGAGTATAAAATTCAAAGCACCCTACAATTTAATTGTAATATTAAATATGAATCATCGCAAATATATATGAACAAATAGCAATTTTAAATTTCAATTTTAAATTTCAAATTTTTTACAGACGAATTTAAAGGCATCGTGGTGTGTGGAGAATCAAGATTTCCTAAAATCATCCGTAATTCTCGACACTTGGATCGATGTGATAAAACATATTGAAGTTGACATTTTATACAACAATACAATGAAGATCGACAGTACTTCAAAATTGAACATGTCCCTAAAACTTCCGTCTAACGATGAATATAAATTAACCGGAGAAATGAAAAACGAAAAAGTGACAGCTGATTTGCATGTTCCTTTGGGAAAACAGCATTTACAATTTGAAGGTACTTTAATACCTGTCAGGGAAAATTCATTTAATCTCGAAGGTGAATTAAAAAATGCCAAAGTAATTTACAAAGTCACAAGTTCCGTGTCACTCGAAAAGGATCAATTAACAATCGTTGAAGCAACAATAACTCCCGTGAATAGTGCAACAAAAAATACGAAATATTTTCTAACTTTGAAAAAAGAAAAATATGGTATAGATCTAAATATCAAGAGTGAAACACTAAATGGAACTATCAGCATGAATTGTATCAATGCCTTAAATTGGGATCTACGCTCGAAAATCGATACACTAAATAATATGAATAAATACGATAATTATCAATTAAATACATTCATGAATGTTCAAATTAATGGCAATGCGACATTGTTCGTTTATGTGAATACACCCTGGAAAGAATTGACTACCGCGACAATTGACGGAAATTTACTATTATCCAACAATGGAGGACACGTTCGTTTAAATCAACAACGAAACAACGAGGCGAACTTTATTTCACTAGATTGGAAATTGGAATCTTTGAATGATATGTTCATTAAAATTGTTGGCAATCAACGGTATGATGAAATTAATACAAAGGACGTGGTTATTCATTTGTTCCTCAAAAGTTCTGTGCAAGCCGTTCAAACTGTTAATACTGGTTTTGATATTGATATTGATAAACAACTTTGGAGATTGGCATCGAATGCGACGGTTACATTTTTCGATCAGGAGAATTTTGATGTTGTTTTAAATGCCTCTTTACCACCGCCTGAGAAAGATGATCATCAGTTCTTGTTTAGCTATCATGCGAATAAAGGGATTCGAAATGCGTCTTATCTTGTCAGTTACAAGACTTTGCGAAGTAATATTAATTACTCTTCAGATGGCTCGGTAAGTTTTTTTATTTGATATACAAATTATAGTCTAATTATTGCAATTATTTCTTTAATTGTAAGATTATTCAAAAACATCAATAACTTCTTTTTCGAATAAATATTTAATTATTATTTTTCCGTAGGAATTAAAATTTTACAAAATATTCAAATTCAAACCTTTTTTGAAATTCAGTAACTCATAAGAATATGGTTATAAAACATGAAGAAACCGATCACTCCGAGTCTTCGACTCGGAGCAATCGATTTCTTCATGTTTTATAATAATTATTAAAGATGACCGAATGATAAAATCATTCTTTTGTATTATATATGAATATTGCACTGTAACTTCCTCAAAAATATTTTCATCATTTCAATTCAATTATTATTTTCCATAATTTTAACTAAAATTCTTCTTTAAATATATTATTTTTAATAGTTTTTGAAAAACTACTTTGAGAATTTTTAAATCCATTTGTTTACAATTCAATTTTACAAAATTTCGATTATTCGGGAATTCTTTAATTAAATATTTTTATTTATTTGTTTATACAGCCGTCTAAAAAAACACGCTATAATACTTTTAATATTCAATTATTGTCTAAAATTTTAACTTAAATTAATTATTAAATCAATTATTATGAGAAAATTCTAAGGGATATCAATTATTTAAATATAAAAATAAATAATTTATTAAATAACTAATTACTTCTTACAATAAATTGAATTCTCCTTAAAGAATTTGATTGCAAATTTTTTAAAATAATTAAATTCTTTGGACGAATTTTAATAAAATTTTTTAAAATAATTACATTTTTCGAGGAATTTGATTAAAATTGTATTGAAAATAATTAAAATTTTGCCATGAGTTTTATTATTTATGAAAATAATTATATTATTGTGAAGAAATTTATAAAAAATTTATAATTGAATTCCTGCGACATTTTTATTATTTATAAAAATAATTAAATATTTTGCCAAGAATTTTAATAGAATATATTTGAAAATAATTGTAATTTCGACAAGAATTTTTTAAAAAATTTTGAAAATTATTGAATTTTTAAAAACAATTTTGCTATTTATAAAGATAATTGAAATCTTGACGAGAATTTTATTACTTTTGAAAATAATTGTATTTCGGTTAAGAATTTTGTTATTTAAAAAAATAATAGAATTCTTGTGATGAATATTATTATTTTTGAGAATAATTGAATTTTTCTATTTATAAAGATAATTGAAATCTTGAGAATTTTTAGAAAAATTTTGAAAATAATTGAATTTCTGTGAAGAATTTTATTACTTTTGAAAATAATTGAATTTCTGTGAAGAATTTTATTACTTTTAAAAATAATTGAATCCTTGTGATGAATATTATAATTTTTGAGAATAATAATTGAAATTTTGCCAAGAATTTTATTAAAATTTTTGAAAATAATTAAATTTGGAAGAAGAATTTTTCAATTCATAAAGATAAAATTGAAATCTTGAGAATTTTTAGAACAATTTGAAAATAATTGAATTTCTGTGAAGAATTTTATTACTTTTGAAAATAATTGAATTATTGCGAAGAATTTTATAAAATATTTTTAAGTATTTTATTTTTTATCTAAAAACTGGTCAATTCTTTTTTTAATATTTGAATTTCTGTGAAATTTTAATTATTTATGAAAATAATTGAACGTTTGCCTAGAATTTTAACAAAAAATTTTTTTAATTAACTCAATTCTATCGGAAAATATGATTAAAATAGTAAATATTGAAAATCATTGAATTGAGACAAATTTTTGAAAATAATTGAATTTCAAAGATTTTATTTCAAAGATTTTTTTAAATTTTGCTATTCATAAAGATAATTGAAATCTTGACGAGAATTTAAGATAAATTTTAGAAATAATTGAATTTCTGCGAAGAATTTTATTACTTTTGAAAGTAATTGAATTTTTGCAATTATTTATAACTTTTCCAAAATTCAATTTTTTTTAGTGTTTTTAACTAAAATTTTTCTGTAAATCCATTATTTTTATTAATTAATTAAAATACTTAAAAATTTAACTAATATCAGAAGAATTTGAATTTAAACTGTACTAAAAATAATTAAATTTTTGTGATGAGTTTTATTATTTATGATAATAATTGAATTGTTAACAAAATTTTTATTATTTATGAAAATAATGGAATTATTGAGAAGAAATTTATGGATAATTTGTAAATAATTGAATACATGTGAATTTTTATTTTTCATGAAAATAATTAAATGTTTGCGTAGAATTTCATTAAATTTCTTCAAATAATTGAATTCTTTCGGAAAATTTTATTAAAGTAGTAGATATTAAAAATCATTGAATTGAGGAAAATTTTTGAAATTTTACCAAGAATTTTATTAAATTTTTCGAAAATAATTGAATTTAGAAGAAGAAGAAGAAGTTAAAAAATTGAAATTTTGAAGAGAATTTGTTTTAATTTGTTGATTGATTTTTAATCTCTTTGCTTTAATTTTTTTTAGTTAAAAATGATCACCCGGGACATTGATGGACATTTACGATTCACTTGGGGAACGTTACAATCTTTGAAGACAATAAAAAATTTCATTAATGCAACGTTTGACGAGAAGGGAATGAATTTGAAATATTCTCTCCACACTCCAAAATACAAACAACAAGAAACTTTTGTTCTTCTCTTTTCCTATGATGCTGCACACGAAACGTATACTTTGATCGATGCCGATTTGTATTTACCAGCTGACAAAAAACTCGGTTCCACTCATATTTCATACGCGAGTCTCGTCAATGTCAACGGAACAATAAATGCGACAACTGCAATACCGAATTTCTCTTTTGTTGGTTGTGATTTCATCGTTTTAACCACTTTGTAAGTATATAAATTAAACTTAATTTTCAATTTTCTAAATTGCATTTTAAGTTAAATAATAATAATAATTTTAATTTGAAAAAAGTAATTTTCAAAATTGATTTTTCTTTCAGAAAACAAAGCAAGCGACTTGTGAAGGCTTTTTGGCCGAATAACACAGCATTGTTGGACTCTGATTACATGTATCATAGCGAAAGATTGGATTCAACTTTAGATGGTCATTTGCATTTGCAAGTTCCATTGAGTACTCGTCACGAAGGTCATCTCACTTACGGCTACAAGAAACGACCTCAAGTCACTAATGGTTATTCGAAATTATTCTACAACAATCAGGAAATATTGAATGGACAGTACAAATCGAAAAGTGAATCAAGAGCCGGTTTTGAAAAAGACGAAATTAAAATAACCGTCGAGAATATATTGAAACCTATCGGTATTTTCTACGTCAATCAATTTGAGTACAGCGGTGGTAATGAAGGCACGAATTATCCGACAACAGAATTGAAGAAAGTGCACATTTATCGTCTCGACAATAGTTCGAGTTTCAATGTCAGTGGTGAGTCGCGAATACACACAACTCACGACGGTCAGGATGTCTACTTGAAAGCAGTCCACTTCAATCGTACCGTTCAATTGCGAGCCGATTACAAAATTCTACCCGGCGAATTCGATCAAAACACCTGGTTGAGTCTCGCCGACGACGCCTGGGCTTCGTACCACATCAATATTCTCAATAAATCCGTAGAAAACATCGAAAATCAATTCATCGTACTTGGATTGGTTTATCCACAGAGAAATTTTACAATTAATGGCACGTACTTGATAACAAGCAACGAGTTACAGTCCGAAGCGCATCTTATTTGGAAACACGATCAAACGATTCCACGTATTCTTGGCTCAGCATTTCACTGGAAGAATATATCGTCAAATTGGAATTCACTTCAGCAGCAGGCGATTTTCAGCTTGAAACATCCAAGTTTCGAGAAGGATATGACAATCACTGGTCAGATTATTAATCGGGATGAGAGAGATTTATTCAATGCGGCATTTATCGTTGATTACTCGAAGAACATTGGCAAACTTCTCAACGTATCGGCAACTATACGGGACGAAAGTGATTTACCGATTGATCGCAAATATACCTATGCAATTTTAGGCAATCATGATGAAATTAATTTACATCTTGATCTACATGGGCATGTTCTTTTGCATTCGCCAAGTATTCTCGAAACTAAAAATAACGTCGATTATCAACGTGGAAATTCTGAGAAGGAAACTGGAGAATTATTCGGTCGCATTAATATAGCAACAAATGAGATTGAAATAAATCGTGAAAATACCGATACACAATATTCGAATAATAAGAATGTTAAGTATCTTTGGGCTCGATATCATGGTGACTATCCGGTTTATACCCTAAATGGAAGTGTTATTAATTCGCCGGAACTTAATTGCACTGGTAATTTATTCTTGAATTTTAGTGACAAACTCACTTGGATGATGGTGAATTACACACCTGGTAAGATGATAATTACAGAAATAATTATTTTTGACAAATTAATTCTCTCATTAACATTGAAAATAAATATTTATTATGTTAATGAAGCAATTCATTAACATAATAAATTAATAATAAATTTTTTTTAAATTAAATTAATTAATTAATAATAAATTAACATAATAAATATTTATTTATTATGTTAATGAAAGAATTCATTTTTACTTTCATTATTCGAAAAATTTTAGACTCTTTATATAAAATGAAATAAATTTTGGACAAATAAATTTATAAATGAAAGTAAATTAAGATGGGATTAAATTGATTTTAAAAATGCCTAAATGTTTCAGATGCTGTAGAAAGTCTGAGGATGTACGGCGATATTCCCGATGTGAGGAATGCTAAATTTGACATTTGGAGAACTTACGATGAAGATCTTACCATCTCGGACGTTACCTTCTATTTACGATTGAATCATTCTCGTCTTGTCACATCAACTTTGCGTTGGAGACCTGATTTGAGGGCAGACTTATCGGTAATTTTGGTTTATTTATAATTTTTTCCAACTTTGGACAAATATTTGTGACGAAGCAAAATTTTAAAAGTCATTTTTCTTATCTCTTTACTTTCACTGAAAAAAAATTTTTTTTACATTTACGGATTTTTTATGTAGAATTTATTTGAAACGTAGAGAATTACGTCTTTATAAACATAGAAGAATATTAGTTAAAAAGACGAAAAAAATTAAATTTTGGAGAAGTTACATAATATGATTGCAGGAATTCAATTATTTTCAAAAAAATTTTTAAAATTCTTGTCAAGATTTCAATTATTTTTATAAATAGCAAAATTCTTCTATTAAAATTGAATTATTTTTAAAAATTTGTCTCAATTCATTTATTTTCAATATCTACTATTTTAATAAAATTTCCGAAAGAATTTCAGTTATTTAAAAAAAAATTTGACAAAATTGTGCGCAAACATTCAATTATTTTTTTTAAATAATTTAAAATTTAACAGAAATTCAATTATTTAAAAAGGATTGACAATTTTTTCGAAAAAAACAATAATTTAAAAAATTTTTATGAAATTCTTCGAAAGAATACCTACAATTGTCTTGATAAATATCAAAATTTTTTAGAGAAATTCATTTATTTTCCGGAATTTTAATAAAATTCTTTGCAAAGTTCAATTATTTTTCAAAATGTCAGTAATTTTCTTGTCAAAATTTCAATTATTTTGAAAAATAACAATTATTTTGAAAAATAACAATTATTTTGAAAAATAACAATTATTTTGAAAAATAACAATATTCATCACAAGAATTCAATTATTTTCAAAAGTAATAAAATTCTTCGCAAAAATTAAATTATTTTTATAAACAATAAAAATCTTTTTAGGAATTTAATTATTATTTTAAAAAATTTTAATAAAATTCGTCGAAAGAATTCAATTATTTAAAAATTTGTCGAAAAAATTCTTTATGAGAATTCAATTTTAAGAAGTAATAAATTCTTAATTAAATTATTTATTTTTATATTTAAATAATTGATATCTCTTAGAATTTTCTAATAAATATTGATTTAAAAATGAATTTCAGTTAAAATTTTAGATAAATGAATTTTAAAAAAATTAAAGAGTGAATTTTTGTAATAATTGAATTTTGAAAAAGTTTCAAATTAAAATCTTTGAAAATCTGTATTTTTCATACTTGTGACTAACAATTCTGTATGGAATCAATGTTTTTGAAAAAGTTTAGTTGAATTTTTTTTGAAATTAGTTGAAGTTTTTATTTTCTAATATTTTATCTAACAATTCTGTATGGAATTAATTTTTTTGAAAAAGTTTAATTCAATTTTTTTTGAAATTATTTGAAGTGTTAATTTTCTAATATAGATTTAATTGAAGAATTTCCGAATAATCGAAATTTCATATAAAATTGAATTGTAAACAAATTGATTTGAAAATTCTTAAAGAACTTTTATAAAATTATTAAGAATAATTTATTTAAAGAAGAATTTTAATTAAAAATTTTAGAAAATAATAATTGAATTTCAATAATGAAAATAATGATTTTATCACTTGGTCTTTTTTATTTAATATAAAACATGGAGAAATTGATTATTCCGAGTCGAAGACTCGGAGTGATCGATTTCTTCATGTTTTATAACAATTCTTATAAGTAATTTAAATTCAAAAAGGTTTGAATTTAAATTTTTTGAAAAATTTTAATTCCTACGGAAAAATAATGATTAAATTAAATATTTAAAAAAAGAAGTTATTGATGTTTTCGAATAATGTTACAATTAAAGAAATTCGTAAATAAATGTAACAGAAAATTTTTTTGAGTATCTAATAATTTTTGGAGTGATTCAAAGTCTTCTTTAGGGTCATTACGTTTAATACAATTTTTCTTATTGTTTCACAGTAATAATCTAAATTTTAATATTCCTGAGAAAAATATTATTCAAAATTTTAATTTTCAGCGGTTTATTAAAACTACTTTAAGCGATATATACGAGCGTATGAACAGCGATGTTGATTTCTGGAGGCACACCGTTAGAACTGAGACAATTAACGTTATGTCTCAAGTTTGGGACAATGCGAAAGAAGACATGGACGAATTTCTTGATGACTGGAGGTAAAAATCATTATTTTTCATAAAGTTATCGTAATTAGTATTATTATTACTATTATTATGAGTATTATCATTAGTATTAGTAATCAGAAATCGTAAATTAAATTTATGATTGTAAATTATAATCGTAAATTAAATTTATGATTGTAAATTACAATCGTAAATTAAATTTATGATTGTAAATTACAATCGTAAATTAAATGTATAATTGTAAATCATCATATTCTAATTGATTATATTATGAACTAAACAATTCAATTCAAAATTATATTTAATATTTAAAAAAATTTAATTGATTCAATGGAATAATTTTCAAAAAAATCCCATTCTTTTTCAGTGAGTTGAGAATAATAGAACAGGATTTCGACGCTTTGAAAATCTACCTAAATAATTCGTACAATGCAAATGATTTCTACGTAAAGGACATTGTTGCCCTCGGATTTTACGTTATAGACGAACTTTCATTGCGGAGTCACATTCAATCCCTACCGAATCTCCTGAATGAAATATGGGAAATTATGGGCGAATCAGGTGAAGCAATTCGTAATTCATTACTCTGGATAATTGAGACTATCAAGAATGCCTATAGTAAATTATCGGAAATTGTGAGCGCAATATTAAAGGGCGATTCCGTTTCGCAAATTGCTCACATTGTGGAGAATCTCATTGAGAAATACGATTCATTCATCAAAGATCTTCACGTTTCATTCATCAAGTACATTGAAAATCTTTGGAATAAAATTTCACATTCAATCTCTCAGCAATGGTACAAATTTCTCCGTCTACTCGAACCGATGTTTATACGTGTGATTCATTATTTGGAGACACTTATTTGGAAAGCGAGCAAGGAAGTACTTGATTTTCTCTACGATCGTCGAAATGAAATTATCACATCGCCTTATTATGATCGTTTCACAAATTTCACGCAGGACATTGATAAATTTTACCGTGACATTAAAGCTAATGATATTATCACCAATATTCAGAAATATTCAACTATACTGATAAAGTTCATTAAAGAACGTTATTTTACGTTTGTACCATTTGGAAAGGAATTGAAGGATGTTCTCGACGAAATACTCATGGAATTGAAGGAATTGAAAAAATTACCATCGGTGCAATATACACTCGATAGAATTGAACAAGTTTACGTGAAAGTCAGTGAGATTTATGAATATTTCCAAGTGCGAAGTAAAATAGAGGCGACGATTCGATTAATTCATTCAAAATTAATGGACATTAGTCAAACGGCACTGCAGGCGGAGAGTCGTTATCGAGAAGCGAAGACTAAATTTATATTTGATCCGAATCGTGGTTTAATGTGTTTCGAGCAAAAGCTTCCAATGTCTTGGCACGCTTTTAATCAGACACCGGAATTTCAGGAGATACCCGAATATAGAGCAATCACGGACGTGGGTTCTTATTTTGCCACATCGAACGCCACTTTCTGGACTTTGTATTATCAATTCAAACCCTACACGGAACCTTCGAATTGGTTCCCGCCATTCAAAGGTGAATTTTTCTATTCATCTTCTTGTCTTTATTATTTAATTAAATTAAATAATTATTAATATATTAATATTAGGACTAATTATTCAAGATTAAATTAAATTAAATAATGAAATAATTATAGTTAATTCATTGTTTTAATTAGTTTAATCTTTAACTGTCTTTAATTATTTTATTTACTGATTAGTTTTAATTTTTCAGCTCATGGAATGATTGTTGGTGCTCAGAATCTTATTACTTTCGACGGTCACTTTATTCAGTTTGCTGGTTCCTGTACTTATTTACTTGCACGTGATTTTGTCCGAGAGCAATTTGCTGTTTTGATTAAATACGTTGAGGATTCGAGTTCGGAAAATATTACACACCAAATAATTGTATTGTTTGGAAAACAATCGGTAGTTGTGGACTTATTTAAAGACGTAAGTTTAAATAATACAAAACCTTCTATTTTTTCTATTTCTGACAATAATTTCCTTCTTTAGTAACTTAATTCTTGAAGAACTATGATAAAATTATTATTCACAAATTATTTAATGAATAATTTTACTTAACTATTTCAAAATTAATTGAATTTTAAAAGAGTTGCGTTTACAATTTTCATAAATTTATAGATGAACTAAAATAAATTTTGGAGAAATTACAAATGATTGCAGAAATTTAATTATTTTCAAAAGTCATAAAATTCTTCGCAGAATTTCAATTACGCTAAAAATTTTTTAAAAATTCTGTAAATGTTACAATTATCTTTATAAATAGCAAAATTGTTCTTCAAAATTTAATTATTTCAATAATTTTATTGTCAAAATTTCAATTATTTTCAAAAAATTTTAATAAAAATCTTCAGAGAAATTCAATTATTTTCAAAAGTATTGAAATTCTTCGCAGAATTTCAATTACGCTCAAAAATTTTAAAACATTCTAGTCAATGTTTCAATTCTCTTTATAAATAATAAAATTCTTTACCGAAATTTAATTATTATCAAGAATTTTAATAAAAATCTTCAGAGAAATTCAATTATTTTTGCAAGTAAAAATATTCATCACAAGAATTCAATTATTATCAAAAGTAATAAAATTCTTCAGAGCAATTCAATTATTTTCAAAAATTATTTTAAAATTCTAGTCAAGATTTCAATTATCTTTATAAATAGCAAAATTGTTCTTCAAAATTCAATTATTTTCAAAAAGAATATACAATTTTTTCGAAAAAATCAATTATTTAAGAAAATGTCATAAAATTTTTCTAAAAAATTCAATTATCTTGATAAATGTCAAAATTATTTCCAGGAATTCAATTATGTATTTTCAGGAATTTTAATAAAATTCTTTGCAAAATTCAATTATTTTCAAAAATTTTAATAAAATTCTTGGGAAAATCTTAATTATTTTCAAAATTTTTCCTCAATTCAATGATTTTCCATATCTACTTTTTTAATAAAAGTTTCCAAAAGAATTCAATTATTTGAAAAAAATTTTGATAAAATTCTACGCAAACATTTAATTATTTTCATAAATGATAAAAATGTCGCAGGAAATCAATTATTTTTTATACAATTTTAATTAAATTCTTCGAAAAATGTAATTATTTTTAAATATTTTATTTAAATTCGTCAAAAGAATTCAATTTCAAGAAGTAATTAATTATTCAATAAATCATTTACTTTTATATTTAAATAATTGAATTCTCGTAGAATTTTTTTCATAAAAATTGATTTAAAAATTAATTTCAGTTAAAATTGTAGATAATAATTGAATATTAAAAGCATACAGGGTGGATTTTTAGAAATAATTGAATTTTGAATAGGTTTTAAATTATTAATTTTGAAAATTTGTATTTTTCATACTTTTAACTAACAATTGTGTAGAATTAATTTTTTTGAAAAGCTTTAATAGAATTTTACTTGAAATTATTATTTGAATTTTTTATTTTCTAATATATATATATGCAATTGAAGAATTTCGAGTAATCGAAATTTTATTAAATTGAATTGTAATCAAATGGATTTGAAAATTCTCAATGAACTTTTACAAAATTATTAAGAATAATTTATTTAAAGAAGAATTTTAGTTAATAATTCTAGAAAATATGAATTGAGTTGAAATAATGATTTTATCACTTGGACATCTTTAATTATTGTAAAACATGGAGAAACCGATTATTCCGAGTTGAAGTCTCGGAGCGAGCGATTTCTTTATGTAAATAAATATAAATTATTAATAATATTAATTCGTTTCAGACTGTAAGCATAGCAGGCACCGATAAATCACTCCAATTACCCTTGGAACTGGAAAATGGCACCGCATTTGTGTATCAAGAAGAAAGTATTGTCATTATCGAACGCAAAGATAAGCAATTCAGATTGGAATGTAATTTGAAGTACGATTTTTGTAAACTCGAATTATCCGGTTGGTATTATGGAAAAACGGCTGGAATTCTCGGTACAATGAACAATGAACAAATGGATGATCAAATGGCATCGGACAAGACAATTGTCACTGACGTTGGAAAATTTGCTCATTCCTGGTCGCTGGAGGGAGAAGAATGCAGTAGCGATAAAAATCGAGCAATTGTTCGCGATAATGGACCAAAACAATTTTGTCAAGATCTCTTTGTCAACAGAAGTTCTGATTTTGGTTCATGCTTCAATGTAGTGAATCCTCAGCATTATTACGAGATTTGTCTGAATAGTGCAAATGAACGCGAGTCTTGTACAATTGCAATGGCATACATGCATGCGTGTATGTTTTACGATACGTATTTGAGAATTCCAGATAAGTGCACTACATGCTTCATGAATGACGGTACCCACGTGCCCGAGGGACAATTCACGAAACTCGAGGGAGAGTCATTTTTAAAGTCAACTGATATTGTGTTTATTGTTGAGGCGAAAGAGTGTAATGAGGATGTTAGAAGAAATCGTAGTCTTGATTTTTTGATAACACAGTTGAATAAGGAACTTAGTGATCAAAATTTTATTGATAATCGTTGGTCACTTGTTCTTTTCGGTGGTGATGGTGTATTCGATCAACCTAGAAGTTTGATTCTTGATAGTCAAATTTTCACGAATAATTCTTTGAAGTTCGTCGATTATTTTAATAATATTCCAATTGGCGATGGCAATCATGACGTATTTGCGGCACTTGGCTTTGCAGCACAACTTGTCTTCAGGCCAGGAGTTTCGAAGACGTTTATTTTGCTCCCTTGCACGCATTGCGATCCAGAAAATCAGACGGTGAGTTTTTTTTCTTTTCAAAACAAAAACCAGGGTTGCCACGCTTTTGCTCATTTCAAATTCCCTGATTTTCCAGGTTAAAAAACGGAATTTTTCCAAGTTTTTAAAACTAAATTTATATTTTACAAAATTAAATAATTCCAATAAATTTTTACAAATACATGGAACTTTCATTCCGCATTGTTATATTTATCTTTTTTAAATAAATATTTATTTATTATTTTTTCATAGGAATTAAAATTTTTCAAAAGATTCAAATTTAAACCTTTTTGAATAAATTAAACAATTTATAAAAAATTGTTATAAAATATGAAGAAATCGATCACTCCGAGTCTTCGACTCAGAGCAATCGATTTCATCACTTCAATTCAATGATTGTTTTTCAGAATTTTTAACTGAAATTCTTCTCTAAATTAATTATTTTTAATAATTATTGAAAATTTTCAATTTCAAATCCTTTTGTTTACAATTCAATTTACGAAATTTCATCGATTATTCGGAAATTCTTCAATCAAATATATAATATAAGTATCAAATAACTTAAATAAAATTCAATTAAAGTTTTTCAAAAAAATTAAATCTACACAATTTTCAGTTAAAAGTATGAAAAATTCATACATTCAAAGATTATAATTTGAATCCTTTTCAAAATTCAATTATTTCTAAAAATTCACGCTAAAATACTTGCTCTCTAAATTTGAATAAGTTAAAATTTTTACTAATTGGCATTACTTTAATATTCAATTATTATCTAAAATTTTAATTGAAATTCATATTTGAATCAATTATTATTAGAAAATTCTACCAGAATTCAATTATTTAAATACAAAAATAAATCATTTCAATCACAATTTTTTTTTAATAACTGAATTCTGTCGAGAAATTTTATTAAAATAGTAGATATTGAAAATAATTAAATTGAGACAAATTTTTGAGAATAATTGCAATTTTTGACAATAATTCTATTAAAAGTTTTGAAAATAATTGAATTGTGAAGATCAATTTTGCTATTTATAAAAATAATTAAAGTCTTGAGTAGGATTTAAAAAAATAATTTAAAAATACTTGAATTTCTCTGAAAAATTTTATTACTTTTGAAAATAATTGAATGCTTGTGATAAATATTGTTATTTTTCAAAATAATTGAAATTTTGACAATAAAATTATTAAAATTTTGGAAAATAATTGAATTTTGAATAGAATTTTATTAAAATTTCTGAAAATAATTGAATTTCTGGAAAGAATTTTGATATTTATCAAGGTAATTGAATTCTTTTGTAGAATTTTATAACATTTTTTTAAATAATTGATTTTTTCGAACAAATTGTCAATTCCTTTTAAGAAAATTGAATTTCTGTGAAATTAAAAATTTTTTATGAAAATAATTGAATGTTTTATCACAATTTCATCAATTTCTTCTGATGAATATTATTATTTCTCAAAATAATTGAAATTTTTGAAAATAATTGAATCTATGTAAGAAATTTGATTATTTATGAAAATAATTGAATTATTGCGAAGAAATTTATATAGAATTTGTAAATAATAGAATTCTTGGAAAATTTTTATTATTTAATTAATTCATTCAAAATTGGAATTTTACAAAATTTCACATGAAAATGATTTTGTGAAATTAAAAACATGACTTTCTGCTTGTCGCATTTTTTGATTAATTAATCAAAGTTAATTTTCTTTTCAGTTGGACTATTCAGTTTTACATCAAGTATTACTAGAACGTGACATAACTCTGCATATATTAATGGACGGAGATTTTCAATTCAATAAAACACGATTGAATAAAATGTTTTATGGCCTGGACGCCACAAAGTCATACACGAAGAAAGATTCACGAATTTTGACGGGAGACGTTGATTTAAGAAGACAAGTGAAGTTACCAAAAACTGCCTTGGGTTATTGTACACCCCTATCATTGGAGTCAAATGGCACAATATTTAGCGGTAATAAATTGAGAACTGGCAAAATTCCGTCAGTTAAAAAATTCGTCACCGTTTTCTCGAAAAGAATTGTCGTCTCGGCGGAACCAAATCCTTGTCAACATTGCGAATGTATTGCGGATAATGACGGAATCACAAAAATGGAATGTACCGCATGCGATTATCCAACGCCTGTTAATGTTGATTACGTAAACGTAAGTAATTTCACTAAATTAGAAAAATAATAAATTAATAGAAAAAAAATATGTAAATAATTTTAAAACCGAATATAATTATTATTCAGCCTAAAATAAAATATTTTTTTTGCAGGAGACCTTCGACGAGGAATTTTTGTCAGTCCTTCAACCATCAGATCTAGATTACGATCAAACCGAAACTGATGAAGATTTATAAGGTATAGCAAATCTACATAAAACTTTTTTTTAATTTATTTAAGATTATTTTCACTTCTTTTTTTTACAATTAACTTTAATTTCGTAAGTATTCTCTACGTGACTGTTTATAACATAGGAACTAGTCTATTGCTCAATTGAATATTAATAATAAAAAGAAAAATTACCAAAAAAATAAATAAAATTTCAAGTAGAGAGGAAAATAATTTATTTTTTAAATAAATAAGATCAGTGGAGAAAAAGCGAAAATCTAAAATAATAAAAGAAAAATCATAAAAAAATAGAAATTTCAGTAGAGAGGCTTTAATTTATTCTTTAAATAAAGTAAACAAATAGCGAAAATCTAAAATAAAAGAATCGAAATTCCTATTTGCTGGTTGAAAAAACAAAGATTCAAATTCAGAGATGTTTATGTTTTTAATAATACGTAAGAGTTAACATTGGCCAGTGTTTTTAGTTTACAAACGAGTACGATTACTTGTACAATAATATTAGTCGACACTGAACTCACATTTCGGAAGCAAAAAAAAAATAAAAAAAAATTAGACATAAAAAATGTTCTTTTTCAAATTTATAATTTGAATTACATTGATTTCATTCTTTCTTTCATTAAAAAATGGAACTCCCATCATTCGTATAAAGTTCCAAAAATTCATTGTATATAAATCGATCTTTTAAAAAATATATCTTACACAAGAAAAAGAGAACAAATGAATACAAGTTTTCTTTTTTTTTTTTTACTTAAAAAGACTTTAAAAATGTTATAACAATATTAAAAATGTCAACAATTAACCAACTGCAGAGAAATATGGTCACCTTGAATCACTTTGCAGGTGATTGGGGGCATCAGCAAATGTGAACTTTAATTTGTAGGCTTCCGCAACCAAAACTCCAATTTCCGAATCTGTCCAATTTTGTGTTGGCAGATTTTGAAGCATTAACATTAGTCCCTGAAACGAAAACAAAAAAATAATTAATTGAGAACTTATTTTTAATAAAACAAGAAGAAAGCGATTACTCCGAGTCTTCGATTTCTTCATGTTTTATATTCTAGTTAATCAAAATTATTTTCATCATTTCAATTCAATTATTATTTTCTAGAATTTTTAACTAAAATTCTTCTTTAAATCAATTATTTATAAAAAGTTCTTTGAGAGTTTTCAAATCCATTTATTTACAATTCAATTCTACAAAATTTCGATTATTTGGAAATTCTTCAATTAAATATATTGTTAGAAAATAAAAACTTCAAATAATTTCAGAAAAAATTCAATTAAACTTTAAAAAAAAATTAATTCTGCAGAATTTTTAGTTAAGAGTATGAAAAATTACCATTTTCAAAGATTTTAATTTGAAATCTTTTCAGAATTCAATTATTTCTAAAATTTACGCTATAATGCTTTAAATTTTCAATTATTATCTAAAATTTTACCTAAAATTCATTTTTATATCAATTTTTATTAGAAAAATCTACGAGAATTCAATTATTTAAATACAAAAAATAATTGAATTCTTTTGAAAAATTTTATTAAAAAAGTAGTTATTGAAAATCATTAAATTGAGGAAAATTTTTGAAAATAATTGAATTTTTCAAAGAATTTTATTAAAATTTATGAAAATAATTGAATGTTTGCACACAATTTTATCAATTTTTTTTAATATCTGTATTCTTTTGGAAAATTTTATTAAAATAGTAGATATTGAAAATAATTAAATTGAGGAAAATTTTTGAAAATAATTGAATTTCAGGAAAGAATTTTGACATTTATCAAAGTAATTGAATTCTTCAAAAGAATTTTATAACATTTTCTTAAATAATTGATTTTTTCGAAAATATTGTCAATTCTTTTTTAATCATTTGAATTTCTGTGAAATTTTAAATTATATTTCTGAAAATAATTTAATTTTTGAGAAGAATTTGATTACTTTTGAAAATAATTGAATTTGTGCAATCATTTGTAACTTCTCCAAAATTCAATTTTTTTCTAGTTTTTAACTAAAATTCTTTTATAGGCTTAATTTTTAATAATTTATTAAATATAATATTGAAGAAAACGAATTTCAGAATAGTTTGAATTATTAAAATTTTTCAAAAATCTAAGATCTTTAAAATGATTTATCATTAAAAATTGAAATTTAAAAAATTTCAAATTAAAACCTTTTGAAGTTCATCTATTTATGAAAATTGTTAAGGAAACTCTTTTAAAATCCAATTAATTTTGAAATATTTAATAAAATTATTCATTAAATAATTTGTGAATAATAATTTTATGATTGTTCTTAAAGAATTTTGTCGCGTTAAATTATAAAAAAAACAATTAAAACCGAAAATCGTATATCAACAGAATATTAATATTTTAAAAATATATATTTACTTGAAAGTCTGGTTGAAGAAGGAGATGTCGCCTCCATCTTAATAGAAAAGCTGCACAAACATAAAGTTGAAAAGAAGCAAAACGATCAGATTCTGCCAGATAGGTATCCCAGAGACGAATTGTACAATGTAGAGGAATTTCTCTTGTTAATAAATTATTCATCCAACGAAATGAAAATTGCAAATAATCCACTCCGTGTTGATGTAAATGCTGATGTAGTGGAGCTAAAATCATTTTTCAAAAGATTTTGTCCAATTAATAATTATTATTCTAATGAATAAATTGTTTAAAACTAAATTTGATTATTAAACGTTTAAACAAAAATTAAAAGTTGAAAAAATTTAATGAAACAGTAAATTAATTACCATCGATTCTTTGTATCAATTCTTTTAATTGATTAACTTTGTGCTGAATTCCTAATTGAGCAAAGATGTAATTGTCTTGAATGCCGTCTAAAAATTTCGACAAGCACCAAAAACTATCGGCTTCTATAATATCACGCTTATCTTTAGGCAGAGATTCTACGACGTAATTTTCAAGATCATGCCATGCAGATCTTGGTACTGCTTCTTGAAGGAATACAAGAAAGAACGGAGTCACCAAGTCATTCATACCCTTTAGAAAATAATTTTGAAAATTTATTATTAAAATTTCTCAGTTATTATTGGTAGAGAAATAGAAAATTTTGTTCAATAAATTACCTGTACATATCCAGAAGCCGGATGTCTTATAGCCCATATATAAAGAATTCTTTCAAATATCATTTGGACAGATGTTTGTTGAAAAAGTGAGATAAGTGGTGACATTCTTGGAATATCAATATGTATTTGTCGATATGTATCTTGAAATCCTTCATCTCTTTCAACATCATAATATTGTTTAACTAAACTCCAATAATCCATACGTTTTCGTTCCAGTACCTGTTGTCTCCGTTCCAAATTTGTCGGAAGATACTCCTAACATATTATTTCATTTAAATTTTTTCAATCAATTTAAAAAATATGTCATCTTGTCTCTATTTTTTTTTAAACTTACAGAAAGCAGTCTCCATGTTACAGATCGTAATTTGGCAGGTATACCAGACCAAGAGAGTTCTCGTAATTCGTTTAAATTAAGTAACGACGATTCCAATAACGATTGGAATTTATCTATTTTACTTTCACCATCTAAAAATATAGTAAATGGAGAAAAATTGCATAAATTTATAAGAGGAATTTTTAAATTTAAAAAAAAATTATTGCACTGAAGTTTTATTTACAGGGTTGACACAAATATTTAATTTTATTAAATAAAAATTAAAAGAGAGGAAAAAATGTTGAATTTTAAGAAAATCGGATTTTTGAACTTTTTCGAATTTTTGATAATTTTAGATTTTTTACCAAAGAGTCGAGACAATTTAACAAGTAAAGTATTTTCCAAAAGCACAAAAATAATGAAGCTAAATCCCATAAAAGAGAGGAAAAAATGTTGAATTTTAAGAAAATCGGATTTTTGAATTTTTCGAATTTTTGATAATTTAAGATTTTTTACCAAAGAGTCGAGACAATATAATAAGTAAAGTATTTTCCAAAAGCACAAAAATAATAAAGCTAAATCCCATAAAAGAGAGGAAAAAATGTTGAATTTTAAGAAAAACGGATTTTTGAATTTTTTCGAATTTTTGATAATTTTAGATTTTTTTCCAAAGAGTCGAGACTATTAAATAAGTAAAGTATTTTCCAAAAGCACAAAAATAATAAAGCTAAATCCCATAAAAGAGAGGAAAAAATGTTGAATTTTAAGAAAATCGGATTTTTGAATTTTTCGAATTTTTGATAATTTAAGATTTTTTACCAAAGAGTCAAGACTATTAAATAATAAAAGTATTTTCCAAAAGCACAAAAAAAAAGAAAGCTAAATCCCATAAAAGAGAAGAAAAGATGTTGAATTTTAAGAAAATCGGATTTTTGAATTTTTTCGAATTTTTGATAATTTTAGATTTTTTACCAACGAGTCGAGACAATTTAATAAGTAATGTATTTTCCAAAAGCACAAAAATAATGAAGCTAAATCCCATAAAAGAGAGGAAAAAATGTTGAATTTTAAGAAAAACGGATTTTTGAATTTTTTCGAACTTTTGATAATTTTAGATTTTTTTCCAAACAGTCGAGACTATTAAATAAGTAAAGTATTTTCCAAAAGCACAAAAATAATGAAGGTAAATCCCATAAAAGAGAGGAAAAAATGTTGAATTTTAAGAAATTCGGATTTTTGAATTTTTGATAATTTTCGATAATTTTAGATTTTTTACCAAAGAGTCAAGACAATTTAATAAGTAAAGTATTTTCTAAAAGCACAAAAATAATGAAGCTTAATCCCATAAAAGAGAAGAAAAAATGTTGAATTTTAAGAAAATCGGATTTTTGAATTTTTGATAATTTTCGATAATTTTGATTTTTTACCAAAGAGTCCAGACAATTTAATAAGTAATGTATTTTCCAAAAACACAAAAATAATCAAGCTAAATCCCATAAAAGAGAGGAAAAAATGTTGAATTTTAAGAAAATCGGATTTTTGAATTTTTCGAATTTTTGATAATTTAAGATTTTTTACCAAAGAGTCGAGACTATTAAATAAGTAAAGTATTTTCCAAAAGCACAAAAAAAATGAAGCTAAATCCCATAAAAGAGAAGAAAAAATGTTGAATTTTAAGAAAATCGGATTTTTGAATTTTTTCGAACTTTTGATAATTTTAGATTTTTTTCCAAACAGTCGAGACTATTAAATAAGTAAAGTATTTTCCAAAAGCACAAAAATAATGAAGGTAAATCCCATAAAAGAGAGGAAAAAATGTTGAATTTTAAGAAATCCGGATTTTTGAATTTTTGATAATTTTCGATAATTTTAGATTTTTTTCCAAAGAGTCGAGACTATTAAATAAGTAAAGTATTTTCCAAAAGCACAAAAATAATAAAGCTAAATCCCATAAAAGAGAAGAAAAAATGTTGAATTTTAAGAAAATCGGATTTTTGAATTTTTCGAATTTTTGATAATTTAAGATTTTTTACCAAAGAGTCAAGACTATTAAATAATAAAAGTATTTTCCAAAAGCACAAAAAAAAAGAAAGCTAAATCCCATAAAAGAGAAGAAAAGATGTTGAATTTTAAGAAAATCGGATTTTTGAATTTTTTCGAATTTTTGATAATTTTAGATTTTTTACCAACGAGTCGAGACAATTTAATAAGTAATGTATTTTCCAAAAGCACAAAAATAATGAAGCTAAATCCCATAAAAGAGAGGAAAAAATGTTGAATTTTAAGAAAATTGGATTTTTGAATTTTTCGAATTTTTGATAATTTTAGATTTTTTACCAAAGAGTCGAGACAATTTAATAAGTAAAGTATTTTCCAAAAGCACAAAAATAATGAAGCTAAATCCCATAAAAGAGAGGAAAAAATGTTGAATTTTAAGAAAAACGGATTTTTGAATTTTTTCGAACTTTTGATAATTTTAGATTTTTTTCCAAACAGTCGAGACTATTAAATAAGTAAAGTATTTTCCAAAAGCACAAAAATAATGAAGGTAAATCCCATAAAAGAGAGGAAAAAATGTTGAATTTTAAGAAATCCGGATTTTTGAATTTTTGATAATTTTCGATAATTTTAGATTTTTTTCCAAAGAGTCGAGACTATTAAATAAGTAAAGTATTTTCCAAAAGCACAAAAATAATAAAGCTAAATCCCATAAAAGAGAGGAAAAAATGTTGAATTTTAAGAAAATCGGATTTTTGAATTTTTCGAATTTTTGATAATTTAAGATTTTTTACCAAAGAGTCAAGACTATTAAATAATAAAAGTATTTTCCAAAAGCACAAAAAAAAAGAAAGCTAAATCCCATATAAGAGAAGAAAAGATGTTGAATTTTAAGAAAATCGGATTTTTGAATTTTTTCGAATTTTTGATAATTTTAGATTTTTTACCAACGAGTCGAGACAATTTAATAAGTAATGTATTTTCCAAAAGCACAAAAATAATGAAGCTAAATCCCATAAAAGAGAGGAAAAAATGTTGAATTTTAAGAAAATTGGATTTTTGAATTTTTCGAATTTTTGATAATTTTAGATTTTTTACCAAAGAGTCGAGACAATTTAATAAGTAAAGTATTTTCCAAAAGCACAAAAATAATGAAGCTAAATCCCATAAAAGAGAGGAAAAAATGTTGAATTTTAAGAAAAACGGATTTTTGAATTTTTTCGAACTTTTGATAATTTTAGATTTTTTTCCAAACAGTCGAGACTATTAAATAAGTAAAGTATTTTCCAAAAGCACAAAAATAATGAAGGTAAATCCCATAAAAGAGAGGAAAAAATGTTGAATTTTAAGAAATTCGGATTTTTGAATTTTTGATAATTTTCGATAATTTTAGATTTTTTACCAAAGAGTCAAGACAATTTAATAAGTAAAGTATTTTCTAAAAGCACAAAAATAATGAAGCTTAATCCCATAAAAGAGAAGAAAAAATGTTGAATTTTAAGAAAATCGGATTTTTGAATTTTTGATAATTTTCGATAATTTTGATTTTTTACCAAAGAATCCAGACAATTTAATAAGTAATGTATTTTCCAAAAACACAAAAATAATCAAGCTAAATCCCATAAAAGAGAGGAAAAAATGTTGAATTTTAAGAAAATCGGATTTTTGAATTTTTCGAATTTTTGATAATTTAAGATTTTTTACCAAAGAGTCGAGACTATTAAATAAGTAAAGTATTTTCCAAAAGCACAAAAAAAATGAAGCTAAATCCCATAAAAGAGAAGAAAAAATGTTGAATTTTAAGAAAATCGGATTTTTGAATTTTTTCGAACTTTTGATAATTTTAGATTTTTTTCCAAACAGTCGAGACTATTAAATAAGTAAAGTATTTTCCAAAAGCACAAAAATAATGAAGGTAAATCCCATAAAAGAGAGGAAAAAATGTTGAATTTTAAGAAATCCGGATTTTTGAATTTTTGATAATTTTCGATAATTTTAGATTTTTTACCAAAGAGTCAAGACAATTTAATAAGTAAAGTATTTTCCACATTAAAAAGTTTGACATTAAAAAATATATAAGAAATGCCAATACTTAACCCACAAAATTTAATTTTCAAAACAAACAAATGAATGCAGATAATTTGTTAACGGAAAGGAAACTTACGATTATTATAATGTATTATAATGTATTATTTTTAATTTTGATTATCATAAAATTTTTTGAAAAAAATTTAATTATTTACAAAAATCCTTAGCAATAATTTAATTACTTTACAAGCAGTAAAAGTTCTCAAAAGAATTCAATTATTTAAAAACAAATGTAATAAAATTCGTTGCAAGAATTCAATTATTTTAATAAATAATAAATTGATTATTCGGAAATTCATTTTTAAATCAATTTTTATTAGAAAATTCTACGAAAATTTAATTATTTAAATTCAAAAATAAATAACTTATTGAATAATTGAATTTTTGTTAAAATTGAATTCGCATAAAAAATTTTATCAACATTTTTTTAAATAATTGGATTCTTTTGACGAATTTTAATAAAAGTTTCAAGAATAATCACATTTTTCAAGGAATTCGATTAAAATTGTATCAAAAATAATTCAAATTCTGCAATAAGTTTTATTATTTATGAAAATAATTAAATTACTGAGAACAGTTTTATTATTTATAAAAATAATTGAATTATTGTAAGAAAATTTATAAAAAATTTGTAAATAATTGAAATCTGGAATATTTTTAATATTTATAAAAAAGAAATTTGTTTGCGTACAATTTTAGTAGATAATTTTAAAATAATTGAATTTCAGCGAAGATTTTATAAAGATAAAGAAAAAAAAATCATGACGAGAATTTTTTTTTAAATTTCTGAAAAGAATTTTCGAACTCTTGAAAATAATTTTATTTTCGTGATTAATATTGTTATTTATGCAAATAATTAAATTTTGCAAAGAATTTTTTTTAAAATTTTAAAAGTAATTGAATTTGTGGGAAGAATTTTGATATTTATCATAGTAATTGAATTCTTTAGAAAAATTTTATAACATTTTCTTAAATAATTGATTTTTTCGAAAACATTGTATATTCTTTTTTAAATAATTGAATTTCTGTGAAATTTTAAATTATTTATGAAAATAATTAAATGTTTTATCACAATTCCATCAATTTTTTTTTAATAACTGAATTCTGTCGAGAAATTATAGTAAAATAGTAGATATTGAAAATAAATTTTTTATTTATAAAGATAATTGAAATCTTGACTAGAATTTAAAAAAAAAATTTGAAAATAATTGAAATTTTGACAAGAAATTTATTAAAATTTTTATTGAATTTTGAAGAACAGTTTTGCTATTTATAAATATAATTAAAGTCTTGAGTATAGAATTTAAAAAAATTTTTTGAAAATAATTGAATTTTTCTGAAGAATTTTATTACTTTTAAAAATAATTGAATTCTTGTGATGAATATTGTTATTTATGAAAATAATTGAATTTTGCAAAGAATTTTGTTATAGTACTTTTTTAAATAATTGAATTCTTTTGGGAAATTTTATTAAAATAGATGTTTAAAATCATTGAATTGAGGAAAATTTTTGAAAATAATTAAGATTTTCCCAAGAATTTTATTAAAATTTTTGAAAATAATTGGATTTTAGAGAAGAATTTTATTATTTATAAAGATACTTAAAATTTTGACAAGAATTTTTAATAACTCTTTAACATAATTGAATTTCTGCAATTATATTTATAACTTCTTCAAAATTCAATTTCTTTCTAGTTTTTAACTAAAATTCTTCTATAGATCCATAATTTTTAATAATTAATTAAATATGTATTAAAAAATGTAACTAATTTCAGAAGAATTTGAATTATTAAAATTTAAAAAAAGCTAAGTTCTTTAAAATTTCTAATTAAATTCATTTAAAATTGAGAGTTTTGTTATGAAATTTAAAAATTCTATTTTTTCCTGTACTTTTACTAAAAATTCCTGACTTTCTCAGATTTCCCTGATTTTTCCCTGAATTTCCTGACTTGTGGCAACCCCGATTTAGTTTAGAATTTTGAAAAAGTTGATTTTAGAATCTTACCTTGATCTTTGGACGCTATATAAAATTTACTCGTGGCATTTGCCTGTTTTAATGGCTGTGGTCTTCCTGGAAATTGTGAATGTTTATGATGTGGCGAAATACTAGACTTAACTGCTATTTGCTCCAAATTATGTGGATTTTGGCGATTAATAACGGCAGTTCCTAAATTTGCATTTCTTAATTGTAACGGTTGAACGGCCAATCTTTGAAGAGCCTCGACTTTCTTTTCTTCGGGAATTATTTCCCTTGGACGATGTTCTTTTAAATTTGTTTGTGATTCTATACATGTTGTGGCAGATCTGTGACTATTAATGACACTTAACGCCGCTGATTTACTCACTCTCTTTGATATTCTCACGTCTGAAACAGTACAAAATTCATCGTCACCCGAATCCCAAGCGTCATCGACACTCGATTGAAAATCTTGAAATGACGTCGAACTTGAGGCACTACCACTGCCAGTCGCCCCACCAGAACCTCCTAAATTACTTGCATAATTTAATCCTGCAGCATTTCCTTTACCATGTTTCGCGTCTTGTTTTGGACTAGGCCTGGAAATTAAATGAAAATAGAAAGCGAGAAATTGTTAAGTTTCAAATTAAAAATAAAAAATTCAAATTAAAAATCCAAACTTTAAATTAAAAAAAGATCCAGAGAAATTATAAATTCTACCCTAAAGGAGAAAGGAAATATTACGAACCTGCCTGGAATAGCTCGATTATTCTTCTTCCAAAACGACTGATAACTTTGGTGAGTTTGATGAAGGCGATTTTGATTTTCCATTTCTTTTTCTAATATCACAATCAGTTAACGCATGTCGACTGAATTTTAAAAATTCGTTGCATTTGTTTCACATCATTGAAATCTAATAAATAAAAACTTATTAGTGTAAAAAATATTTACAAATATTTAAATATTAGGAAATAAAAAATATCATTTCTAAAATGAAATTTACAAATATTCAGATAAGAATTACTGTATCTTTTGGAGAAAAATGAAAACTAAAAAAACAAGTGGATTGTAAAATGTGCATAAGTGTTATAAAAAGTAATACGTTATTATTTCATTATCAGCTAATATAAACACGTCATAAAAAGAACTTTAAACAAAGCAAAATTATTGAAAAATCCTTATTCTTTAAAATGTATGTATATTTTTTGTCAATAAAAAATTTATAAATACATTTTTATAGCAGTTGAGAAGTGAAGATTAATTTTTAAACGTAATAATCAAGTATATGAGCCATGATAAGAATGAAATACAGTGACCCACAGGGCATTTCGTGCATTTAATTACATGTCATTGAGGTTATGTTTTTCATATAAGTAAATGAATAAGGAAATTAAATACATTGACATACCACGCATCTCTTTACAGTAAAATAACGAAACGATTTAAAAATAAAATCCAGCAATATTATTTTGAATTTAATATTATACAGACTAAATTTACTAATATTAATTAGAAATAGAGATTAATTATTATTTAATTAAAGTGTATTTTTACCGTTTTCTCCAAAATTTGAAAACACAGTGATTGTTATTGTAAATATATTTACCAGTCATCTAATTTCTTGTAAAATTGGTAACAAACAGACGTGACAATTTGACAATTAATAACAGCTTTTATAAATAGAAATTGTGGTAGTGATAGTAGCAGACGTGTGACAATTAGTTAACAAAGTAGATTTTACCGTTAGTGTTACCGATAGAACAAAAAAGAAGTCGGTAAACTTAATTTCTACTATGTTATTTAAGCATTGTGAACGGGGCTTTAGATCATTTAAGTGGCGTTCACTGTGTAAAAAGGACATCAATCATCAAGAATGTAGTTTCCCAGCCTTGCTTTTCATGCAAGCAACAATAGGTGTAATCCTACCTTTAACCTATATTTATACAACATCCTAATCTGTCATCAGTGGATACAAATGGCAAATTCCATAAAAACACCTTCACTATTTGTTATTATTTACTTGTGTATACTTATATGATTTATTTATTCATTAGTGAAAATAGTTTTCCAATGATATATTTTTATAGTCTTTATTGATATAAAAGTATAATATAGTCAATTTCATCAATTTCTAAAAGAAGCATTTAGTGATAACGTTTAGTGTATATGTATAGTTTTACCTAATTATTGGGGATAATAATTCATGACAATAGGTATGTAGAATTAAATAATATATTAGAATATTAAGAAATTTTAAATTTGAAAATTTGGAAATGTTCAGAATTACAGTGAAACATTTTCTTGTATTTTCCTTCGTAGTGTTCGCACAAATTGCCAGCTATGAGTCATATTTTCTATACTTATAACATTTTATTTTTAATTGATTTTTTCTAGTCATTTTTTATTTACAAAATTAATTTCCTACAAACAGAATATAAATTATTCTGAAACATTTTTCTTTTGTATATGTGAAATATGGTTTAATTTTCTTTTTCAAATCATAGATTTGCAGACAAAAAACTAGGTCTTCCTTTCTTCAGAAAGCTGAACTAACTTAATTATATTTTCCATTATCGTGTGGTCTACTTAACTATACTCTTTCTAGTCTTTATTTTTATTTTAACTTAACTATCGAAAGTTTACGAGGAACTTGACTTATAATTATAATAAAATTTTTAAATAATAAATCGCAATAAACATTGCTTCTATTTCCTATCTGTAATTACAGTCTAACTGTTGTAAAATATATGTACAGTTTTGATTTTCAAGAATTTCACCAGAGCACTATTTTTATTTACTAATATTTACACTTAGATTTATGTGAATTTTTACGAATTTCAGAAAATAATCTTTGATCTTTGATTTCATAATGAGATAGTTATGTATATCATCACGATTATTTATCTTGATTTTTTTTTTTTAGATTTTCATTATTGACTTTTGAAACATGTCGGATGTGGAAGGTGAAGATGAAGTGAGTGAAAAGTTATAAAAGAATTTTTGCTTAAGAATAACGAAAATTTTTTTTATTCTACAATTTTGTATTTTATATTTCAGTTCCAAGATGCTCAGGAAAATTTACCGCAGTATGTATTTTTCTTTTTGATTATGTGATTAAACAACCTTATCATCAATCATTCTCGTAATTGTTATGTATTATTCAAGTATTTTTGTTTAATGTGACTTATTAACTTCTAAATTACTTTTTTTTTCTTGTGAAATCTAATTTGATTTTTAATGAGTAATTTATTTCTCCTTTTTGCAAATAATTTTTCTAAATAGTAGAAAATTATTATATATATTTTCTCTTTTGAATATTTATTTTGTAATATTTTGGTTTTAATAATTATTTTTAATATTAAAATGAAATATTAATTAAACATTATTTAGTATTAGTTCCAGTAATATTTACAAATAGTTGGAATTTATTAATTTTTTTCTGCATTTTTCTAGACTTACTTCCATGGATTTGGAGACTGCGTTAATGGAATCAAAACAAGCTATTCATTACTTTTTCAATAATGATTTTGAGAAGGCAAAAAAAATTATGGAACCATGGGCCAATAGTAGTATGTATCACGCATTAGGAAACAGTGTCTTTGCATTTTTGGAGGCAATACTCACGTTCGAGCACGTAAGTAAATTTTATTAAATTGTTATCAAAACTATTATTACATTGAATTATTCAAAAAAAAGAAAAATTGAACAATTTAAATTAACGTTTCAAAATTAAGTTTTAATTTATTTTAAAATTTATTTTTTCCTTCTTCAAATTAAAATTTTTTTATAATAATTTTGTTATCGATAAAAATTAATCTAAAAGTTTCTAAAGGTAAAATTAAATTTTTTTAATTTTTCCTGTAATCGGTAATTTATGAAAATATTTTTAAATAACAAATATTTCGTTCATTTGAACCTTAAAAACTTGAGGATCACGTTTTACATTTAAAATACATTTTTTTCAATTCAGAAATACATCGAAAAAGCATCAGAATCATTAAAACAATGCATAGCCGTTTGTTCACGACAACGCAGACATTCTAGTCTTACACAGAATATTGGAAAAATGGTGAAGAGAACGAATTACGATTCCTATACACTTGGTAATGTATAAAAAAAATTATACAGACAAAAAATATTAATTTTTGCAGCTTAGATGCTTTTTATTCGCATGCGACAAAACTTTTTATAAAGTGACTAATAACAATTGTCAGATAAAACAAGTAATATATTTATCGCATTAACAAAAATAATGGTATTTATTGAAAAATTTATCATACTCTGTTTGTGCTAAATCTCTAAGACATAAATAATTATAAAAACGACAGCAAAACAGAAAAAAAAACCATTATTACAATTTAAAAACTGTATCTCAATTTATTCACATTTTTATCGTATTAATTGTTTTGTAGTTATATTTATACTTCTTTTAGTGATAAAAAAAAATATAGCGACTGTTTTCGTAGAAGAAAAATTGACGTTATCTTGTTAATTACTATTTGTTTAACAATTTATAGTAAATGGCATGTGAAACTTTAGTAAATTGTAATTCTCTTGGGTAATTTTTTTTGCAAATTTTGTTATTTTGTAATTTTTTTAATTACGGAATATTTTATAATTTTATTGTTAAATTACTTTGCTGTTGATAAATTTTTTTGCATTTTTTTAATTGATAAATTTTTTTTGTATTTTTTTAATTGATAACTTTTTTATTGATAATTTTTTTTTATTAATCTTTTTTTTTATTGATACATTTTTTTATTAATCATTTTTTTTATTGGTCCATTTTTTTATTGATACATTTTTTTGGTCCATTTTTTTATTGAAACATTTTTTCACTTTGTCACTGAGTAATTAAAGAATTATTTTGTATTTTTTTGTCTAAAATTCGTAATTTGGTGAATTATCGAAATAATAATGTAGGTTGTAGTGCATGCAGGGAATGACATTAAAATTACTATTACAGAGGAAGTGCATGCGGAACTGTGCTATGCAGAATCACTCCTCTTGAAGTCGATGCTTACATTTGTGGAGGACGAAACACTGGTCAGCTTTGTCAAGGCTGGATTGAAAATTCGAACCTGTTTTCTTTCTTACAAGTATATCGCGCAACTTGCTTTTGATATGCTTAACACAAATTTTCAATATTTTTACTCTATATAACAAAAGATGATTTATTATAATTTTCCATTTTTAGGGAATGTGCATTGATTTTGAAAACACGCAAATGGGAAAATGAAGCGCAGAAAGCACATTTCGAGAGTGGCGTTCAAATGGGCCTTGGATCGTTTAATTTGGTATGAAAAATATTTATTGTTAAAATTCTTTTTTAGTTAATATGTTTTTAGTTCTATATATTTTTTTTCAGTATTTATTTGTGACCCGCTCCAAATTATTAGCAATAATAATTGATTCTCTGTATTTTTTTCCAAAGATTATAAACATTACCGAAAATTTATTGCTTATGAGTAAATTTTTTAAACTGTTACTTTTTCGTCTTTGTTAGTTTGCTTTTCTGTTTTCAAAAATTAAATCAAATTTTCTTTTCAGATGATATCATTGCTGCCGGGAAGAATAATAAAATTACTTGAGTTCATTGGCTTTTCAGGCGACAAGGTAAACATTTTATTTACATTTTATTCAATATTATATTCTTGGAAAATTCTAGAAAATCGTAAGTATACAAATTTTTTCTCTTTTTGCAGAATTACGGTTTATCGGAATTGCACGCCGGTTACAATGATCGAAGGGGCATTCGTCAAGTATTGTGTGCGATGAATCTTCTCTCCTATCATTTAATTGTCTCCTTTGTATTGAGTCACACCGACGGCGATTTAAATTGGTGTGAAAAAGCTCTTGAACAGGAGCTAAGTCTCTATCCGAATGGCGTTTGGTTCTTGTTTTTCAAAGCACGTCTCGAATTCGCTCGTGGAAATTTGGAGGATTGCGTACAATGGTACATAAAGTCGTGGAAGAGTCAAGAATTATGGCCACAATTTCATCATCTTTGCTTTTGGGAATTAATGTGGGCGCATTCGTTGCAACAACAGTGGGATCAATCTCTAAAATACGCCACATTACTTGTCAAGGAATCAAATTGGTCACGAACTATTTATCTCTATCAACAGGCGGCAATTATGATTATGATGAGGAACGCCTCGAAAGATGACGATCGTCATTCAATTGATAGTTTATTGATGCAAGCGCCGACATTTAAGCAACGAATTGCTGGGAAATCATTGCCAATGGAGAAGTTTGTTATTAAAAAAGTTGAACGTTATTTTGCACAAAAGAAACATTTAGTTTTGCCAATGTATGAATTGATGTTTGTTTGGAATTTGTTCCGTGTTGCTGGCAAGAGGCAGGATATCGTTATGAAAATGTATCAGACCATCGAGGAGGAGGATCGGATCTTTAAGGATGCGCCGTACGTTTTATTTTTTAGTAATTTTTCTTTCATTCTGGTACATTTTTTTTATCCTTTATTTTTGAATCAAGTATTTTATTTTCTGTTAAAAGGAGAATTATTGTAGATAATTGCAAATTAAATTGTGTTTTGTTTCAGGAAAACGGAATTCCAGATGGACAATGAGGCACTTATTTTATTATTGAAAGGAGCATGCTTGAGACAAATGAAGCATCCTTTACAAGCTGAGGAGTGTTTGAAGAAAGTAATTCAATCGGAAAAGCAGATTAGAGAAGATAGTTACCTACTTCCTTATGCAGCTGTCGAACTCGCTTTGTTGGCTCGGGACGAGGGAAACATTCAAAATGCAATATCACTCCTCGAAGATGCCAAGTAAATATAAATTAATTTTTTTCGTACCCTTGGAAAATTGTAATCGTTTATTACAATTTGATTGAAAAGATTGAAAAGATTGAAAAAAAAGATTGATTGAAGAAGGACAAAAAGTTCGTAAATTGTACGATAAAGTTTGGAGAGTTTTAAAGAAATTACAAATGATTGCAGAAAATCAATTATTTTCAAATTACCAATAATAATTCTAGTAAAAATTTAAAATTATCTTTAGAAACAAAATTCTTTTCCGAAATACAATTATTTTCAAAAATATTCAAATTCTTGGCAAAATTTTAATTATTTTCAAAAATTTTCCTCAATTTAATGATTTTCAATATCTACTATTCTAATCAAATTTTCCAAAAAAATTCAATTATTTCAAAAATATTTAATATAATTCTACGCAATTTTTAAAAAACAATAAAATTCTTCTTAGGGATTCAATTATTTTCACAAATAATAAAACTCATCTCAGAATTTCAATTACTTTTAATACAATTTTAATCAAATTTCTCGAAAAATGTAATTATTTTAAAAAATTTCATTAAAATTTGTCGAAAGAATTCAATTATTAAAAAATTTGTTGATAAAATTCTTTATGGGAATTGAATTTTAAAAAACATTCAATTATTCAATAAATTATTTATTTGCATATTATCTGTTTTTAAAATAATTGAATTAATAATTCTAATAGAATTTTCTAATTAAAATTGATTTAAAAATGAATTTCAGTTAAAATTTTAGATAATAATTGAATATTAAAAGCAATTCAGCGTGAATTTTTAGAAATAATGGAATTTTGAAATTAATTTTTTTTAAACAGTTTAATTGAATTTTTTTTATATTATTCGAACTTTTTATTTTCTAATATATATTTAATTGAAGAATTTACGAATAATTGAAATGTCGTAAAATTGAATATTGTAAACAAATGGATTTGAAAATTGTCAAAGAACTTTTTCGAAAATTATTAAGAATAATTCGATTTAAAGAAGAATTTTTTGTTAAAAATTCTTGAAAATAATAATTGAGTTGATAATGATTTTATCACTCGGTCATCTTTAAGTAATTTTTTTAGTTTTGGTCCGTAAAGTCCGTATTTTTAAATACTTTCACTGGTTCGAGCCCTGCTCTTTTTTCAGAATGCGTTTTACATTTAAAAAACAGAAATTAGCAAAATTAGATAAACTAAAGAAAACAATTTTTTTTCAGGAAAAATTACACTGGATATTCATTGGAGTCAAGATTGCATTTTAGAATACACGCAGAATTAATGGATCTTACAGGTAAATTATCAACACCAAAATTACCAAATGTCTATGCAATGGATCTAAATGGCGATCTCACTGGTCAATCCAAGCAAGAAGTTAATGTCAGTAATATTAAATTAAAACATTCAAGTTCCACAAAATCTTTGAAAAACAAAATTTTAAACAATTCATAGTTTCGTATTTAAGGTGCTCACCTATTACGTAAAATTCTTTTTTTTTTACTCTTTAAGTTTTTTTCTTAAAGTTTGTAAATTAACTACTTGAATATTAATTTTTTAATTATTGCAATTGACGAATTTTTTTGTTAATTTAAAGTTTATTAATTATTATGATTAACTTCTTTGTTAATTTATAAATTATTAATTATTATAATTAACTTCTTTGTTAATTTATAATTAATCAATTATTATAATTAACTTATTTGTTAATTTAAAATTTATTAATTTTGTATCAATAATCTTCTTCCAGTTCATTCGAATTGTTGTATTTTATATTTTTTTTTTCGTTATTGAATTCTATAAATATTTTATTTCTGATTTGAATGATTCTTTTTGAAAAAGAAAAACAGAGTATTAAATTTTATTACTGCATATGAAGTATTAAGTGGAAAATACTCGAACTTTACTGTCAAAAAGTGTATTTAGTTTGACAGTCATGTTGCATACAATGCCTGTACGTTCAGTATTTAGATTATTAAAGAAATAGTCCTTGAGAATTTATTTATAATAGTCAGTTTGATTCGAATTTTTAATTAAATTAGTAATAATTCCTCTTATTTTTTATACAATTTATAATTTATTTATAATTTATTGAAAGAAAAATAATCGAACAAAGAATTGAGTAGTAAATTACAAAGAAAATTACAAATTTAATTAAAAATTTTTATTTCCTTTTAATTCCACTGAAATATTAATTTGCGTAAAATTGTTTAATTAGTTCAATGTTTTTCTTCAAGGGCTATTTATTTAAATGAACTAATACTGTACTGTGTACATAACATTTAATAATATCGAAATCTAATAACGTACACGTAACATCTTTTCAAAGTACTTTCCAATGTATACATAAATTTTGTAGGTTTGTACATAATAACATGAACATTTTATTTTGTGCATTTACGAGAAAGAGTATTAATACACTGAAAAAAATTAATTTCCAATAATTCGTTAACTGACTAAATAGAATTAATTTAGTTATCAAATGAGAGATATTTAGTGGATTTTTTTTTGCTACTTATTTTACGTTTATTTTTACTTTCTTATTTGATACAAAATAAAGTAAAAATGTGAATTTAATAAATATTTCTATTTATAAAAATAGAAAAATAAAAAAATAAAAATAGAAAAATAAAAATATAAAAAAATAAAAATAGAAAAAATAATAAAAATAGAAAAAAAAATAATAATGGTTTTTTAATTATTGTTAATGATTTAAGTAATTATTAATTCGGCATTAGACAAAAGGGAATTATTTGAATCGAATAATTTCTTTCAGTGTAAGAATATTTCTAGTGACAATTGATATTATGGCTGTTGATGCAATACAATGACTTGAGCATTTGAAGAACGAATCTATGTAATTACAACAGTAAATCGTGGATTATATCTGCGATTAATTTGATAATCATTATCAGGTACATGAGCTTTGCTTTTTTTATAATAAAATATACGAAAAAAGGGTATTTATAATTTAAGATATAAAAGAAAAAAAAAGTAATATACTTCCGGTGATTAGATAAAAGTAATCGATTAAGAATTCTAATTATTTTCAACAAATTTATAATTTAAACAAAATTTTTTTATTTTGAAAAAGTTTTTTTTGGATAAATTAATTTGAATTCTTAATGAAGAACTTATTAATGATATACGGCATTATTAAAAGTCTGCCCAGTATTTATACTCTTGTTTTTTGTGTGCAGTGCTTTCCAGTAGTAAATATATATAAAAATGAATTGTTAATTAGTTTTTTATTATTTATTTAATAACTTTATCATGTTCATTGTTTATAATAATTATTATATTATTATATAATATATACAACACACGTGGTTTATGTGCAATTTATAGTATTTCTGTTAAAGCAATTTTTAATTTATATATAATATATTATACACACAATATGTGTAGTTAATAATTGGAGCAAAATTTTGTTTGTAGTTAATTTACAGCAGAAAATTGGAAATAATTAATAGAATCAAAACAAGGATTTAATCTAGAAATTAATATGCTTATTGGTAAATAATAGAGTTAAATGTCTTTTTGTAGGAGAGAAAAAAAGTTAATGTCATGTTTAACACGTTTTTTTCTGATACGGCGAGAAAAATTAATTAATTCAGGTAATTAATTATCTTGTTTGAGACAAGTGATGTGTGGAAATTTCTTTGAAAATATGTAATTCGAAATCGACGGAAATGTAAATAATAAAAAGAGGATTTATTAACTACATTTATTATTGTCCAATGAATGATTTATATTAATTTTGTGATTTATTATGTTTGTTTGTTAATTTTTTGAATGTCATCGGTGTAATTAATATTATTTTTTAATTAATTTTATATTTTAATTATTTCTTAATTTAAAAAATCAATGAATCATTGTTGCCAACACAAAAAAAAATGCATTCAGTCAGCGTGTGGATTGCACTTTAAGCATAGCCAGAGTTGGGAAGGTGTGATATTAAAGGTATTTTTTCCAGTTTATTAAGTTTAATTATTTACATAAATCCAAGAAATAACATTAATAATAAAGTTGAATTAAGTTTTTAGTTTCTAATTTGATCAATATATTGATTGGATTTTTTTAATTCGATTAATTCGGAACATTCGGAAAAAGCTGGAAATTTGAGTGAATGCGCCATTTTACTTTTTTTCTAAGCGCGTTCTCTGATTCGCCTGCGCTCAGCCAATAGGAGGTCGTTGGAAGGGAACGAAGGTGGAGAGGACGCGCAGCGCGTCAGTACGTATTTGGATCTCGAAGAGGTAAGTGCATTTTGTTGTTTTGTGGATTTTAGCCTTTTTCTCGCAGTAAATTAGTGTTTATTACAATTTCTGTGTAATTATATTATAAATAGTGTTTTTTAAGCCTGGCGCAGGTAATAATTGAGTAATATATGTATTTTATCTTTACAAAAGGTTGAAATGTTGAGCTCAATCTAGGGATGTTTTCGTTGTTAAAAAACTCAATTTAAATTGATAACTTTTCTTGTTCTTCAGATAAATAATAGCTGATATAATGTATTTTAATAACATTAATGATCGCGTCATTTAAAAAAATGCAAATTTGCCTATTTCCGCCCAAAAAACTTTCAAAGCAAGGTTGGGTCGATCGCTACGGGTTTCGATCATAGAAAACAGTTTTTTAAAACTATTTTACGTGTTTTTTTTACAGTATTAAAATATTTCATTTAGAAAATTTTATGACTTTAGTATATTTTCGTGCTGGGAGTATTTTATATTAATCAGTAAAAATAAGGATTTAATTAATGTCCTCAAAAACTTTGTCACGCGTAATGGCTGAACCCTGACTTGGAGAATACTCTGAAGTTGTCTTCGAATATCCTTCACACTGGTGGCACTGCGGACGCCATTGTTCCTTTTTTCTCGACCTTCTCGACTAACAGTTTCTGTTCTTTTTCATAAATAATTTACAAAACAATTATTTTCTTGTTACTATAGTTCAATACATTATGTCATTATTTATGTCCCTTCGGATTATTTCGTTATTTCTTTTCGAGTAAGTGAATGTTTCAGGGATTAAGTGAATTAAACAGAAACTTGTATTTAACGTAAAAGTAACACAAACATAACCTTCAAATAAATATAAAAAACGTATATTTTTTTCAGATTCACAATAAAATTTACATTTATCATATATTTACAACTATTTCACAACAAATAAGAATGAATTTTCGAAAATTAATTCACCCCTTTTTTTGTTCCAGAAATTTCTACAGTTGATGAATTACCAAATATGAATAAAATATACATGGAAAAAGTGGATGGAGGAAACTTCCGAATTCTAAATCGTAATTTGTAGAAACGGATTTTTTGTGTCAGGTAAAGTAAAATTTATCTGAATTTCATAATCTATTTGATACATCTTTAGCATTTTCCCTGCCATTGGCAATTCGCGAACCAAATTGAAATGCTCTTTTCGGAAAATTTGCAGCATTCTTGAGATTTAATTTTCTCGCGACTAATCTTAAAAGTAATTTATCTCCCAATCCACAAGGGAATTTCTCAGTTGGACAGCATCTAGGTGAAATAAAAAGATTTATTCACAAGTTTTCATAAACATAAAAAAAGGGAAAAAAATTTCTAATTTCTAAAAGATTTTAATTACCTCTCCCATGGAGGTATGGTTTGAACAAATTCCACTAGATTTTCGTCCAAATAAGGAAATCGTGCCTGCTTTCCATGATCCGAAGTCACTCTGTCATCTCGACCCAAATTTCTATCAGAAATTCTATTTAATTCCAATTTTAATTCCTCGATCAAAGCCTCCCATCCTTTCTGTCTTAAAATTGTTCTGTGCCTCATATAACCTCCAAATAATTCATCAGCTCCCATGCCCAGTAAAAGAATTCGACAGGGAGACTCGTATGGTTCTTCATTTAGAATTCCAATTCCTCGACTGGCAAACCAGAGGGCACAACCCAAACTCTCGTCGAGAATTGTATTCAATGGATAAATTAAATCCGAAATACGAGATGATCGATGAATGTTTAGTTCTTCTTGCGATATATTTACCTTTGAAAAAAAATTAAAGTGTTCTCTAAATTTGAATTAGTAAAAATATCTACTAATTCGAATTAGTGACTGGCTTTTTATTTTTATTAAAGTACTGGAAAAAATTTAGTTTTGGAGAAGTTACAAATGATTGCAGAAATTCAATTACTTTCAAAAATAATAAAATTCTCATCAGAAATTTAATTATGTTCAAAAATTTAAAGAAACTCGTCCAAATTTCAATTATCTTTAAAATTAATAAAATTCTTCTCCAAAATTCAATTATTTTCAAAAAATTTAATAAAACTCTTGGCAAAATTTCAATTATTTTCAAAAAATTTCCTCAATTCAATGATTTTCAATATCTATTATTTTAATAAAATTTTTCAAAAGAATTCAATTATTTAAAAAAAATTTTGATAAAATTCTTAGCAAACATTCAATTATTTTCATAAATAATAAAAATTTCACAGCAATTCAGCTATTTTCACAAATTTTTTATAAATTTCTTCCCAATAATTCAATTATTTTCCTAAATAATACATTTTTTTACAGAGATTCAATTATTTTCATGAATAATAAAACTTTTTGTAGAATATCAATTATTTTTAATACAATTTTAATCAAATTCCTCGAAAAATGTAATTATTTTTAAAAATTTTATTAAAAGTCGTCAAAAAAATTCAATTTTAAAATTTGTTGACAAAATTCTTTATTAGAATTAAATTTGGAGAAACATTTAATTACTCAATAAATTGTTTATTTTTATATTTGAATGATTGAATTCTCGTAGAATTTTATAATAAAAATTGATTTAAGAATGAATTTCAATGATTAATGAATAAAATGATTTAAAAATTACAATTCTGTAGAATTAATTTTTTTGAAAAATTTGAATTGAATTTTTTTTAAAACTTATTATTTTAAATTTTTATTTTTTAAATATTTAATTGTAGAATTTCCGAATAATATTTCGTAAAATTGAATTGTATAAACAAATGGTTTTAAAAATTCTTAAGAAACTTTTGCAATAATTATTAAAAATAATTGATAATTGATTTCTTTCGAAAAATTTTAATAAAAATTTAAAAATTAATTACATTTTTCAAAGAATTTACCTAAAATTGAATTAAAAATAATTAAATTTCTCTGCATTTTATTATTTAGTAAAATAATTGAATTCTTGCAACGGATTTTATTAAATTTTTTTTTTTAATACTTGAAATCCTGTGAAGAATTTTATTATTAAAGAAAACAATTGAATTTTGGCAACGAATTTTATTAAATTGTTTTTTAATAATTGAAATTCTCTGAATTTTATTATTTAGTAAAAGAATTGAATTCTTGCAACGAATTTTATTACATTTTTTTAAATAATTGAATTCTTTTGAAAAATTGTATTGAAATAGCAGATTTTGAAAATATTTGAATTTTAGCGAAGAATTTTAGTATTTGTAAAATGTAATTGAATTCTTGCAAACAATTTTTAAAATAGTTAAATTTTTCGAGGGATTCATTTAAAATTGTATTAAAAATAATTGAAATCCTATGAAAAATTTTATTATCTTTGAAAATAATGAAATTCTTGCGAAGGATTTTTTAAAAATTGTTGTAAATAATTTAATGTTTTTTTTTTTAATTTTATGGAAATTTAAATTATTAGAAAACATGAAGATATCGATCACTCCGAGTCGAAGACTCGGAATGATTGATATCTTCATGTTTTCTAATATTATTCGTATAAGTTGTTGAATTAAAAAAAGGTTTGAATTTGAAATTTTTTTGTAAATAAATGTAGTAGAACATTTTCTTGAATAATATTAATTTTTAATTAATTAAATTAATTAATTAATAATAATTTTGAGAGTGAATCAGAATATTCTTTAGGGTGAGGGAAAAATTCAAAATTTTGTCTGGAAATCAGAAAAAAACAAAATTAATTTTTTATGTCAATCCTGGGTAATTTTTCTGTATTTTAAAGTAAAATTCTGTCTTTTATGAAAATATGAAAACAAACCTCTACGAAATTCCAATTTCTGTCCGGACATATTGTTTCCAATTCTGCTAGACTTTGTCTACCGGTTTTTCTGTCAGGAACATTGTATATTTCTCCTAGATTTTGATTTTTTGGATTTTTATTCACTTTCTCAAAGGCAACATTTATGAGGTCGATACTTTCAGTCTTTGGAACGAAATTGTCCGCAAGTACAGCCAAAATTGAAGAATCTAATCCACCCGAGAAGAGAATTCCAATTTTCGTGTGAGTACATTTGACAGTTTCTTGACTTAAAATTAATTTTATACAATTCTTGCAATATGATGGTTGTTTCTTAATTCTTGTTTCAATCGACGCTTTTAATAGTCTTTCGATTTTTTCCATCCTCTGGAAAATTTCTTCCTTTTTTAAAAGCAAGTCCATTATGTCTTCTCTTTTTTCACTATCTACATTGACATGGAAATATTTTTCGTCAACATTTACCAAATTTAGAGATTCCTCCCGTGAGGGGAAAATTACATCTTCAATTTGTATTCTACTATTGAGAAGATTTTCTAATTTTCTAATTTGTTCGTGAAAACTATCATTTGGCATACGCCAGGGAAAACAACTGAGACTAAAATTGGAAGGATTGAAAGTTTGTAAATTTAAAGCAAAAAGTCCAATTGCGGGTATTTCGTGTGTATTTTCGAATTTTCTTCTAGTCACCGATGTGAAAGTTAAGGAACTATTTATGGAATTGAAATTTAGAAGTAAACTGTGTCGCCCAAATAGATCGCGAGAAAAATAAAGAATTTTTTGGGATTTGTTGAAATATACGAAACTGTAGGGTCCTTTTATTAATTTGAGAGTAGGGACGATGTTTAGTGATTTAAACGATCGCAGGATAAATGTTGTGTCACTTTCTGTATTGTCATTTGAATTTCCAGAGAAAACGTCTCCATTCCAGAGAAGAATATTATCATCCTCATCCACGCAAGGTTGGATTGTCATTTGGGAACCTTGAGTCCATAAAATACTAGCAGCAAAATGAAGGCAATGTTTCTCTGATAATTTAATTTGTTTTTCGCATAAACTATCTGGACCTCGGGAAGAAATTCTTTCTTTACAAATATTCCACTGAAACAGTTGATTAATTTATGGATTTTTATATAATGCGATTAATTATAGATTACTGAATATTTGTTATTATTACTGACATTACTACTGGCCCTGCTGGCAAATAATTTTTGATAAATTTTGCTATAAATATAAGAAATATATTTAGAAATATTAATAAAATTTCTATCGTACCTCGAGTGGTAATTCATCACTTTGAGAATTATGTAAACAGCAAAAAATACCACACATTTTTATTTTGAAATTAAATGAAATGTGTAAACAAACGAAAGGTAAACAGAGCAGAAGCAAAATTCGAAACTGTCACAGAATCTAACCTCAAAGACAAACACGTGGAATTCTCAGATGTGAGAGAGGTAGACGCATGTAACCGTCTCTCTTTCTCTTACTCTTTTCTGCGCTTAGTATCGTTCTGTGAGTGAACCTTTAGCTTCCGCCAGGTTAGGACATTTGTTTTTGCAATTGTTGCAATTCAATCTAGTTATTTTCGACTCTGGTAACTATCTATTTGAAACTGTCAACTTTTTACTTCATTTACTTGAAATTACTTGAAATTGTCAACTATTTACTCGAATTTGTCAATTATTTAATTTAATTTGTCATTTACTTACTTGAAATTGCAACAATGTTTAAATTGTTGTTGAGTGTTTGATAGTTTTTTTTAATGAATCACTTGGATTATTGTTTATTGATGTACATTTTTTATATCATACACTACCTCCAAGTATAATGGGAATAACAATGTGTTTTGATTGTTATTATTTTAATTTTTGATTGTTTTAACTTTAATAATTAGAAAAATTAGAAATTCTTGTAGTGTTAGTTTTAGAAAAATTGTAATTTTTTTGGTTTTTACAGTTCTTGCTCAAGAAGCAATCTGAAGGAAGAAGGAAATTTGAAGAAAAAAAGAAAGGATGTGAAAGAAGAAAGAAGTTCGAAGAAAAATATTCCCAGACTTCGCAAAAGGAATTCACCGAGAAGTGTTCTTCGAGAGTTTCACAACGAAAAGGAGACGCAATGGTACAACAAAAGGTATTCAACCACCAACGTGGAATTCAAGGTCTGATGAGTAAAATGAAAATCTTTTTCTAATTTAACTCCTTCCCTGTTAAAAATTACTTTTTGCTTTATAATTAATTGAAAAATTGAAAATTAAATTTGATGACTTTTAGTTTGAATTTTAAATTTGAAAAATAATTGTAAATATTTTGAAACTAATAGTAATTTGAAGTTAATAATAATTTGAGAATCGAAGTATTATTTTAAAAAACAGGGAAGGAATCTGAACAACATAGTGACACCATTGTCAAAATTTATTATTTTGTACTATTTTTGCTGTTACGTATTATTAACAAATTATTATTATTACGCATCATGTATTAATAATAAATTATTGTTATTACGTAATTATTGTACAAATTAATATTTTTGTCAATGCTTTTATTCATATATTTTTATATCTTGTATTTCATGTTTTGCTTTTTCATTATTTTCATGTTTTATGTAATTTTTCTTCCTTGATTTATATTATAACTTTTTTTCCTTGCAAAGTCTTTGTTTCTCTTTTGAAAAATAATGATATTAAGAAATAAATTTAATTTAATAAATAATTTTAATTTAATTTAATTTTTTTATTTTAATTTCTTGCATTTAAAATTTTTTAAAATAAATAAATTTTAAAATTAAAAAAAAAAGTTTAAAATTTTCAAGTTATCAATTGTAGCTTTTTTCAATTTTTTGGTATCAATTTTCATAAATTTTTTGAAGTTAATAGTTAATGCATTTGAAATTTAAGAATTAAATCTTTTATTTTTGATAATTTTTTTTTAAATAAATGAAAAATGTTTCTTTTCAGCAATTTGTATATTTTTGAGCTCAGGTGTCGGATGCGTCCCGGGACGTATGGGAGCCTAACGTGCCCCTTTATCCCTAGTTTAGGTTTAATGCACCGGGGCGGAATGTGAGAGAATCGTGGAGTGTTGATGAGTGTTTGTGAAATTAAAAAATAGGTTTAAATTATGTAGACAGGGGGTAGGTAGGAATAACTTTTTTTGTATGAAGGAGAATTATTTTCGATTTATTTTTGTGGTAGGTAGGGAAATCGGGATTTTTTTTTGTGTGAGTGTTCCAACCACTAGGTACCAGTGGTTCCTGGTACTGTCACTGCTACAAAGAGTACCAGTGAATTTATATTTCTTTTATATTTAATATTTTTTCTTTTTGTCACTATGTTGTTTCAAATTTTATTTTATGTTCTATACATATATTTGTCTATTGTGTTTGACACTATTTTATGTTTGCCTAATATTGACAAACAATTTTTACATATGTCTCGTTTTGAGAAATAATTTTTTGTGTTTGTCTAATTTTGACGAATAATTTTTTTTATTTGCCTAATTTCGATCGACAAACAATTATTTGTGTTTGTCTTATTCTGGCGAACAATTTGTTTGTCTTATTCCGACAGAAAATTTTTAATTATTAAATTTAATTATCAAAATAATTTTTAATTTAATTGTTTGTTTTATTCCGACAAACAATTTTTTTGTGTTTGTCTAATTTTGACAAAAGATTTTTTTTTAAATTAAATCGAATCATCACATCGTGGTGGAAAATTTTACTTTGTAACTATTTTTAAAATTACTTTAGTCGATTATTTCTATACAATTATTATTAGAAAACTATATTTGAACTAAATGTACAATTTTTTATAGACCTATTCTTTGGTTATAGAAAAAAATTGCCTACTGTTTAAAATAAATTTTTCTTAAATTTTTTCTAATTGTTTGAGTCAATATTTTGAATATTACTCTAATTTTCTAATTAGATTCTAATTTTGAATGTTTTTGGAAAAGAATTACGACAATCGGGAGAAATTGAAAAAATAACTTTTCGTAAAAGTCTTTAAAATAAACTCAATAACATTTTATTTCTCACAAAGTTCTAATAATCAAATACATGTTATATAATTACACATATAATATTATTAATATTTATATACTACAATTTTAATACGACTTGTAGACAAACTTACACATATCATATCACTTACGTATAGATATATCACCAATTAATATATATTTACAATAAAAATCTCCTCTGTTCGTCACATGATCGAAAATCGATCAATATTTTCTTTTCTTTTTTTTTTGTATAAAACTTTCATCATTATGATAAAAAAAAAATTGCTGTACTGCAGTTTCTAATACTCTGTTGAGTGATGAGGATTCCCTTGATGACTGGCCTCGTACCCGATGGTCGGGAAAGCTCCATTAGGACCAGATTTAATTCAACCTTCAATATAATCAATAATTTCAGTAGTAAACTACAAAAATATTTCGTTAAAATAAAGCATTTCTTTTTCTACTTTTGAAAAAAAGTTGTCGTTTTCTATATTAAGCTTTGTTAGAAGCAGTTCTTCTTTTCTCTTTGATGAAAATGGTTAGTTATAAGCATTTCTTTTTTCTTTGATGAAAATAGGATAGAAAAAATTTGGAATTGTTTGGATTTATAATAATTTAAATTGATTAGTCAGTCCTTTGGCGAATAAATTATATGCCTTTAGTAATGAGTGTTCGTTGGTTTGTGAAACTTGTTTTTTCTCTTGATGATTTAATTTAATTGTATTCTTGTTGCTTGTAGATTTGCTGATTTTGGACTTACTCGTAGTCTTCCTCTTCAGGTCGAACCTGAGGGAACCTTCGAAGCTGTTGGGGTGCTTGAGGTCGTCTCTGCTGTAGGGGAATGTTTACTTCTTCAGGACTTCTGAAAACTTGATTTACTGGTAGACGATATTGGGAGAGATTTGGTTGTGGGCGTCCACCGGATGGCAAACTGTTGATACTTGAGTGTTGTTGTTGGTTTAGGTATAACTGCTGAAAATCAGGGCTTTTGTTATTGGGAATTTTATTCTATTTTTGTTTTTTTATTTTTAAATGTTCTTTTTATTTTTTAATTATTTCATTTTTAAATTTAATTTGAACCAAATATATTTACTGGCGAAAAGTACATTTCTATGTGAATTAAATAAAATTTATTCGCAACAAATGGATTTAATTCGAACCAAATAAATTTATTGGGGAAAATTAAATTTCTATTTGAATCAAATAAAAATTTATTTGCAACAAAATGATTGTTATTTGAATCAAATAAAATTTATTCGCAACAAATGGGTTTTATTTGAATCAAATAAAATTTATTTGCAAAAAATGAATTTTATTTGAACCAAATAAGATTTTTGGCAAAAAATGAATTTTATTTGAATCAAATACAATTTCTTTTCATCAAATTAATTTCTATTTGAATCAAATAAATTTATTAGCAAAAAAATGAATTTTATCTGAACTAAATAAGATTTTGATAAAACTTTTGATTCGAAATTGCAGATTTGAAATTGTAGATTTTTAAGTGTAGATTTTTTGTTCCAGATTTTATTACCTGATTGAGGGGTTTTCTGTTGGCAGAATTTGGAAATTCGTTTTCTCGTTCATCGGTGTAAATGTCAGCTGGATAATATCTCTCGCTGTATCTCAAGGTTACATTGGGTTTGCTCTCGGCTTCGGCCAAGTTCAATGGTTTATAGAGATATTCATTCACAAAATGATATTGAGAACTCTTCTTGCAACTGATGTCACCGCTTGGAGGCATGCAAATTAAGTGAACCTGTGAGACGAAAAAGAGAAATTTATTATTATTGAAAATAATTTTTAGTTTTTAATTAGCTTTTTGGAATTAGAGAAATTTAGAAAAATTAGAATTAGGAAATTAGAAAATTTGTGGATAAAATTTGTTATTTGTTTTTAGACTCACTTGGTGGAAAGTGAATCCTTCGGGACAAATCCATGAGTGCTTGGCATTATCTTGACAGTAGTGGAAAACTTCGCAATTGAGTTCTTCGTCAGCGTAGTATCCAGTTTGTTTGTTAACACAATCGAATTTACTTTGGGGTAGGAGAATGCTTAGACGATCGGGTTCCTCTTTTTCTTCCTCCAATTCTTCTTCGGGAAGTCTCTGTTCGAAATTATTTTTATCAGACAAGATTTTCTTATTGGTAATTAAAAAATTTTTTAAATTTAAGTTGATTTAATTTTAGATCAATTGAAATTAATTTGATCTAATTTAATTCAATTTCAATTCATTTAATTTAATTTAATTCAATTTAATCGAAATTCAATTTAAATTCATTTGATTTAGTTTAAATTTAAATGAATTTAATTTAAATTGGCTAAAAATTGCTTTTTTAATTTTTTAAGTTCAGTGGAAATTACAATTCAATATTATTTAAATTATAAATTAAAAACAAATAGTTGACAAATTTTTACCTGGCCATTTGGTCCTAGTGGAGGTGGTCCACGGAATGGACCACGTGGTTGTTGATTAGCTGCGGGTTTGCGATAAATCTGAAAATTTATTTAGTCACAATAAAATTTTAATTTGAAAAAGAAAATTAATTTCGTTCGTTATGGAATTTAAATAATTATGTTTAGGTATTAAATTTAAATAATTGCATTAATCACTAATTGTACAATTAAAATAATTTAATATAAAACGTGAAAAATCGAAAAAAGAGAATTGAAAACTCAGAGAAATTATTTCAACTTGAGAGATATAAAATTGATTAAATAAAAACATGAAATTGTTAATTAAGAAGACAAGCAACAAATATTTACAAGCAGGAAATGATAATGATTAACGAGATTTCTTAAACTGGTTTACAAGATCGATATGACCAAAGTCGAGAGTTGTTTTCATTTGAATATATTACATAAGGCGAATTAATTTAAAGGCAATGTGAATAAATATAAATATATATACATGAGCAATATAATAAATTACTTGGGAAAATCCGGAAGTCAAAAAGTTCAGGGAATTTAATAATTTTTTAGTGTTGCGTAATAGTTTCTTAAAATACAAGTCGTTCTATAAACCGCAAATGCATATACAGCAATATAATAATAATAATAAAACAGTAAAAAAGAGAGTTAAACAACCTCGTTTGAAGTAATGTGTACCAAATTATAATTTTACGATTTTATGCATAATCTGTCGGTTGCGGTTTAAATAAGTCATAAACAATACATAAACGATGTCCTTTTTTTTATTTCTTTTCTGACTTTTTTTTTTAACCAATTCGCGAAAGTTCTTCTTTTAAATATGTAGGTTTATATACTTTCTCAATTAACAATTTTAAATTTTTATTATATTTTATATTGTGTAAATGTTTCTCTTGGGAGAAATTTTTTGTAAACGATTATTTTTGTGTATTTTTGAACGATTTGTGAAAATTGTCATTGAACTAATATTCAACTAATTATTTTGAACTAATTTTTTGAATTATATTTTTTATTCCACTGAAAAAAATTGATTTGATTCAAATAACCGATTACTTGTCTATCATCAAATAAATATTTACTTGATTCAAATAATTTTTATTTAAATCAAATAAATTTCGGAGAAATTCAAATAAATTGTATTTGAATCAATAATTTTAGTATTTGAAACAAATACAAATTTAATTGGCTCAAATAAAAATTATTTGATACAAGTAAATATTTATTTGATTTGACAAGTATAATCGTTTCTTTGAGTCAAATAAATTTTTCCCAGTGTTCAGTTTAGTAATTTTCAAAAATATTGGAGCACAGAAAAATAATTCGTTTATTTAGGAGTTCAAAAAAAAAAAAAATTTTCTTAAATTAAATAATAAAAATTAGATTTGTAAATTAGTTGTTATCCACTTGCTTGTTGTCTATAAACTGATTATTATTTTTAATTTAATTATCATTTAATTAACTTAAGTTATTGATAGAAATTAATTTTGTAAAGTTTGTATCTCTTTGATTATTAATTATTTAATTTAATTAATTAATGGGAATTAATTTCGTAAATTTTTGGTCTTACTGGTTGTTGTTGTTGTCGATAAACTGGAGTAGGGGTGGGAGTCACAGCATTATCCTCGTAGCTATTGTCACGATATCCTGACGATGAGGATAGTCCTTGAACATAAAGTGGGCCCAAGCTACCTTTGCTGGGATATGAAACTGACCTTGGCTCCAAATTGTCATAATTCTGTGCTGTTGCAGCCGCTAAACAAAATAATAAGCACACCCGGTGCATTTTTCTGCAAAAAACAATAAAAAATCTAATTTAATAATTTAATTATTAGTAATTTAATTATAAATAAAATACTACTCTGGGAATTATTTTATTTAAACCAAATAATATTTATTTGAGTCAAATAAATTATATTTGTCGCATTGAACCTACTTAATTATTTATTTGCTTTAAATAAAAATTGTATTTAGCACAAATCAAATTGTTGTTTGAAGAAAATAAAATTTCTTTGGATCAAATAAAATTTCTTTGAACCAAATAAAATTTCTTTGGAAAAAGTAAAATTTGTTTGGACCAAATAAAATTTGTTTGAATCAAATAAAATTTCTTTGGACCAAATAATTTTGGTCCAAATTTATTAGAAGCAAATAAAATTTATTTGAAATAAATAAAATTCATCTGAAACAACCTACTGTTGAGGAAATTTCGAAATTTGTCAAAATGCGTGTCTCGATGAATATTTTTTCTGGTTTTTATGTGCGCGACAATGGACCGTAAAAAGAAACAGAAGTAAAAAATACGAATTCGCTTTATAATGAAATCGGGTTAATGATGCAAAAGTAGGCAAACGTTTCATTTGGATAATAATAACTCTCTCTCTTTAAAAAGACTTTAAGTCCCCCTCACATATCTCAGAACTTGAATTCAAGAAAGTGTAGAATAGCATTTTACTCATCTGTCAGGTGACCTAGAACTTGTATTAGTGGAATTAATTAATTCTGAAATGCAGTCACACGGACGAGTGTGTATATCATTTCGAATCATCCTTGGATTAAATGAGAGTGTCATTTTCTGAGAAAAATCCCTTGCGCAGAGAAAGTGAAATTATTGTTCGTTTTATAAAATGACTCTTTATTGGTTTTTTTTTTTTAAATTAAGAGAATTAAAATGATTATTTAAAATTAAAATGATTATTAAAATGATTGTTTAAAATTAAAATGATTATTAAAATGATTATCTAAAATTAAAATGATTGTTAAAATGATTATTTAAAATGAAAATGATTATTAGAATGAAAATGATTAATAAGTTATGTATTTTAGAGTAATTATTTGCTATATGTACATATAAGACTTGCATCAATGATAATTCGCAACTTTCGCATGTGTTTATAATTTCACTTTCGGTGGAAGTCAATTATAAATGCGCTTGAACTCGATCAAGTTCATTTTCCTTTAGAATGAAAGTGAATGAATTGGCTCCGTTGATTGTTGTAGGTTTATTTTTCGATATTTTAATTATAAATCGGTATTTTCTGGTAATTTAATTTTTAGTGAAAGGCTGAATCTATTTTCTAAAATTAATTAAGTTGATTTTTTGAAAATTAAGTTTTTCTTAATATTAAAAAAAAATTGAAGTGGTTTTCTCGATTTTTGAAAATAGGCACTTTTACAATGTAGTTTGAATTTTAGATTAGGATTAATTTACTTTTGGAAAAAATTTCGATATAAGGAAATAAGTTGTAATTTTCTTCTTTTAGTGCTAAATTGAATTTAAGTAAAAGTGTTGCATTTTAATGTTCAATAATTTTTTTTATTAAATTTAAATTTATTTATTATTTATTTATTTTAATTTTTAATTTACTTTAATTAAATGTCTCTCTCAATGTAAATTATTGAAAATTCAGCTACTATTTTATATTAATAATTGAATATTTACTAATTTTAAGTAAAATATTACTATTTTGTTTATTTTGCATTTTTTTACTGAAGTTTTAGTAAAAATTGACTAAAAATTAGTAAAAATTCTTATTAAAATTACAAAGTTTCCTAATTTGAATTAGAAGCACAATTTCCACGAAAATTCAAAGTTGGAAAAATTATCTCTATAATTTGCACTGAAAAGAAAATTTTTTTGACTTGAATTATCAATTACTTGACTGTTATCAAATAAAAATTTACTTGAATCAAATAATTTATATTTAAATAAAAAAAAATTGTATTTGAACCAATAATTACAGTATTTAAAGCAAATAAAATTTACTTGATTCAGATAAAAATTATTTGAAACAAGTAAATATTTATTTAATAATAGACAAGTAATCGTTTATTTGAATCAAATAAATTGTCTTTTCAATGTGAATTCAATGTGAATTGTTTGTGCAAATTAGTTTGTTTCTCCTTTTAATTATTATATTTTATTAAAAATTGTTTCGTACATTAAAAAAAATAATTCTGAAGTAATTAATTAATTCTGAAGTATTTTATTATTTTGAAGTAATAAAATTCTAAATTAACATTCTTTTTGAATTCAGTTTAATATTTTTGTTTAAATATTTAAACAAAATTATTTCGTTTATTTGATTCGGTTATTTATTTATTTATTTGCTTATTTTCTCTTTACCATTGTTCTTGCAATGAAGGTTTTTAATTAAAAAAAAAAATGTTTTTTGAAACGAAATTTAAAATTCAGATTTACGAAGCAAATAAGAAGGGGATATTGGACATTTTTATACGATCTGCATGTAAAGTATTTACAATATTCATACCATGGAAAGCGTCTTACTTTCTAGAACGTGCGTAAAACTCGAATAAGGTAGTTTCTCGATTCGTTTATAAAAGTCCTTTTAGCTACACTTATTTATATATATTTATGTATAGGTATATATAGCTGTATATATTGAAACGATATTGTTAACAAAAATAGTTACAGAAAATATTATTAATTATAGTCTTATCGCCTTGTCTGACATTTACTTCGTGTTCCGTCATATGAGTTAATGGATCATAATATACTCAATGTGTGTATAAATATATATACATATATGTATGAATCTTGACCTTTTACTCCGTTAAGAATGCGTGCAGAATTCGAAAGTTATTTCAGGAAATGAATTTTTTTTACCCTTTGCGAAAAATTAGCAGAATCCGGTTTGATAAATCTTATCTATTTAGTCTTATCTTTCAGTTTCAGTTTCTTTTTCGTTTTTTTTTCTTTTCCTTTTTTCTTTTTCTCTTTTTTCTTTTTCTCTTTTTTTCTTTTTCTCTTGTATTTTCTTTTTCTCTTGTTTTTTCGTTTTTTCTTTCTTTCTTGTTTTTTCTTTTTGCTCTGTATTTTTATTATTTCGACTCTGCTGTTTATCATGCTAAAAAGTATTTTTCTTTTGTTTTATTTAGCGAAAGTTGAACTTGCTTTGCATTTTTTGTAGATATTTTACTCAATATTGTTTCTTTTATTATTATCCGTAGTTTTATTCGTTATACAATTTTTTTAAGGATATCAATAATAATTTTTTTTTCAAGTATTTTGTTACTATTTTTGAAAAATTAATTATTCTCAAAGTATTTTGTTACTATTTTTGAAAATCAACTTTTGAAGAATTTTAATTGCAAAATTTTGAAAATAATTGAGTTATAAAAAATTTTAATAAAAAATCGCTAAATTTAATTATAAAAATGAAAATTAATGAAAATTAACTTCGAATTTTTTTAAATTCAATATTTTCAGTATTTTCAATTACAAATTTCTAAAAATTCGTAATTACATAGAAAAAATAATAATTTTTAATAATTATTTTTAACATTTCAGGGAACAAAATCATGTTCGAAATTTTTTATTAAAATTCATTAAAAGATTAATTGGTTTTTTTTCAATTATACAAAAATTCTTTTAGGAAATTCAATTATTTTTGAAAAATTACATTAAAATATTTTTAAAAACTAATTCTTTGAATTGTTTTATCATAATTTTTTAAAATTCAATTATTTTCGAAAAAAGTAAATAAAAATTTATAAAAATTTAGGTACTTTTTTAGAGTTACTAAAATTTCGGAAAAATCATGGTCATATTTATAATAATTAAAATTCTTCAAAAATTTGATTATTTTTATTTATATTTTTCAAAAATTCAATTTTTTTTTAGAAGATTGTACAAAATTTAAATCGTTTGGAAATTTTTTAATTGAATTTTTTGAAATTTTTGAAATACAAAATTATTATTTTTCAGTAATTATTTTTATAAATTTTTTAAAAAGTTAATTGTAAGAATTTCTTTATTATAATTTTTTGAAAATACTGCACCTTAATAATTTAAGAAAAAAAACATGAACAGTTACAATTATTATAAAAAATTGAGTTTTTGTATTTAAATAATTGAGTTCTAGAAGAACTTTCTGGAAATTATTTAAAATAATGATTGATTTAAAGATGAAGTTTAGTTGAAAATTGTGGATTCTAACTTTTAGAAATTATTAAAATCCATAAATTTTATTAATTTTTCGTAAACTTTCGTACACCCAGAGAAAAGATATTTTTGACTCCGAACCAGCTATAGACTTTTTATTTGTTTTAAATAAATTTAATTTTGGTTTAAATAAAGTTTTATTTCGCTCGAATATTTTATTTAATTATACCGAATGAAAATTTTAGTTCGCTCGAATATTTTTTTTATTTATATCGAATAAAATTTTTATTTAAAACAAATAAAATAACTAGTTGGTTCTGAGACAAATATATATACACGTTTAATTAACTCAAATAAAATACATTTGATTTAAATAAAATTTTTCTCTTGGTGTATTTTTCTGTAAAAAGAGTTTTCTCAGGGAAAATAATTTTATTGTCAGGGAAATTGATAAACTGAAACTGTGGGATTCTTCAACTGTTCTCAAGAATTTTTTTTTTTATTAATCTCAGTTCTTTGTATACAAAAGTTATTTAAAAAAAAAGTTTAATTTATATTTTTGACAGAAAATATGATCCATTCTTCTCGTGTATTTAATACGTTTCGTGTGATTGAAATATTGAGAAATTGAAATTGTGTTTATATGTGTATAAAAAGAGGAGGGGGGGTAAGAAAGGATTTAGGAATAGTGCGGTGGTGATGTGTACCTCTCTTCGTCTCATCCTTAAGGTTTTCTATTATAAAGTATTTTCCACGAAAGCTGAAACAAGATAGTTACGTAAATCTCTCTCTTGTTTGTAATGCTTGAAGTGCATAAACTGAGCAAAGGTCAGAGTTTAACGGCAGTTATGCATTTAATAATATAACCAATTCGCGTTGCATCATTCCTTTAACACAGGTACTTACGATGGATTAACGACGATCGTGCACAAGTTTCGTTGTTTTAACTTCACAATCTTCCTGTTTTTCGAGTCCCACATTTTCGTGATCTACGATCTTCATACTTGATTCGAACTTTGCGATATATCATATATATCAAATTATGATTATTCTTCAAATCAAGTGAAACGTCTTTGATTTATTTATTGCGCTTTTGGTGGTGGAAAATGGGAATTAATTGCTGGTTTGAGAATTTTAGATTTCATCTTTTGTTTCTTTGATGGGTGTGATTATTATTATTGATTTTTATCAATAACTGAAATTAAGGATTTGTAAATTATGATTCATTTGCTCTTTTGGTTTTTGCGTGCAATTATTATTATCTATTAATTTTTGTCTTAAGTTTTATTCTTTATACCTAGAGAAATTAATTAATTTTGCAGGTAGCAGGGCTCGAACTAGGTCCGCAAATTTGCTTAAAGTTCGTAAAAGTCAGTTTTTTTGAAAAAAGGTCCGTAAAGTCCGTAATTTCATTGAGAAAAAAACGGAAAGTTCGTAAATTGTTCGAAATAATTTGAAGAATTTTAGAGAAATTACAAATGTTTGTAGAAATTCAATTATTTTCAAAAATAATAAAATTCTTCGCAGAAATTCAATTATGTTCAAAATTTTTTTTAAATTCTCGTCAAAATTTCAATTATTTTTAAAAAATTTAAGGGCATTTTCTTCCAAATTTCAATTATTTTGATAAATAATAAAACTATTTTCCGAAATTTAATTATTTTCAAAAATTTTAATTACATTTTCTTCCAAATTTCAATTATTTCGATAAATAATAAAACTATTCTCCGAAATTCAATTCAATTATTTTCATAAATAATAAAACTCATCGCAGAATTTCAATTATTTTTAATACAATTTTAATCGAATTCCTCAAAATTCATTCAGAAGAATTCAATTATTTTTTGTATTTCAATAATTGAATTCTAGTAGAATTTTCTAATAAACATTGATTTAAAAATTAAAATTAAAATTTTGATTTTAGTTAAAATTTTAGATTATAATTGAATATTAAAAGCATTATTGCGTGAATTTTTAGAAATAATTGAATTTTGAAAAGGTTTCAATTTGAAATCTTTATAAATCTGAATTTTTCATATTTTTAACTAACAATTCTGTGGAATTAATTTTTTTGAAAACGTTGAATTGAATTTTTTATGGAATTATTATTTGAAGTTTTTATTTTCTACTAAATATATAATTGAAGAAATTCCAAATAATCGAAAATTTTGGTGAAATTTAATTCTAAACAAATGAATTTGAAAACTCTTAAGGAACCTTTCTTTTAAAATTATTAAAAATAATGCATTTATAGAAAAATTGTAGTTAAAAACACGAAAAAAAAATTTTATTTTGGAAAAGTTACAAATTATTGCAGAAATTCAATTATTTTCAAGAGTATTAATATTTTTCGCAAAAATGAAATATTAAAAAACAATAAAATTCTTCTTAGGGATTCAATTATTTTCACAAATAATAAAATTCGTCGCAGAATTTCAATTACTTTTAATACAATTTTAATCAAATTTCTCGAAAAATGTAATTATTCTTAAAAATTTCATTAAAATTCGTCGAAAGAATTCAATTATTAAAAAATTTGTTGATAAAATTCTTTATGAGAATTGAATTTTAAGAAACATTCAATTATTGAATACATTATTTATTTGCATATTATTTGTATTTAAATAATTGAATTCTAATAGAATTTTCTAATAAAAATTGCTTTAAAAATGAATTTCAATTAAAATTTTAGATAATAATTGAATATTAAAAGCAATTTAGCGTGAATTTTTAGAAATATTTGAATTTTGAAATTTTTTTGAAACAGTTTAATTGAATTTTTTTTATTACTATAAAAAATGTTATTAAAATTGGTCCAAGGAATTCAATTATTTAAAAATTTGTTGATTTTTTGTTAAAAATTCTTGAAAATAATAATTGATTTTATCATTCGGATATCTTTAATTATCATATAACATGAAGAAATCGATCACTCCGAGTCGGAGTGTTTATCTTCATATTTTATAGTTATAAAAAATTTAATTTATAGTTTTAAGTAAAATGTTCTCTTATTTGACTCGGACTTATATTTTTGTCAGTAATTGGTCCGTAAAGTCCGTATTTTTAAATACTTTCACTGGTTCGAGTCCTGATCACAGATAATTTTTTTTTTTGAGCGGAAATAAATTTTTTTTAACCAAATAAAATTTATTTGTGACAAATTTTTATTTGGTTCTGAGAAAAATGTACATTTTCTCTCTGGATATTCTTTTAAATTCTAAATAAGTGAAAATTACGAGAAAAAAAAGTGTCAATTAAATTATAAATTAAGGATAATGAGTGTAAAAAAAACCCTTGGGATAAAAACGAAAATTATCAATTAACAACATTGTTTTAGAGGGGAAAAAACCCAAAGCGTAATTAGATACAAAATAATCACCTCAAGAATGTCGTCAGGGAAAGTCTCTATGTTAAAGTAGAATATTCTAGTTGAATAATTTTTCGCTTCATTAAATCCCATTCCTTATTGTATTTGCAGGATGTAAATTATACTTGCGGAAACCGTCGAAGGTCGATCTAAGACCGATAATTTCTTTCGACTATCTAATTTTCTGTTTGACAGTTTATTTCGCGCGAGAAAGAGAATTGAGCAATATTTTTCTCTCTCTTTCTATAAATATTTGTGAAGTAATGTGATCCTGATAAAAGGGCAAGAATGTTAATAATTGTGGGCGCTTAATGAAACACATTCCTCGTGTCTATTAAATAGCGGTTTGCTTATACATGCAGCTATCATTAGGAAGCAGACCGAGAACCGAGACTTAAGATTCAGTCCTGTTTGGTCAGTGACCGAGTGAAAGTGAGAGGGTCTGCGTAGAAAAATTTAATCTGTATCAAACCGGTGAAGCAAAGTCCCGATATAATAGTAATACACATGTATCTTATGGTATGCAATGCAAAATCCTAATTGGAGGTGTCTCGCGCCTAGGCGACAGTCTCTTCGACAGAAGAAATTTTTCGAAATAATTTTCTTTTCTTTTTAGGAGAAAATATGCAAAAAGAAGAATTTTTCTTTTCTTTTTTCCAAAAAATATGCGTAAAAAACAATTTTCTTTTCTATTTTGCAAAAAATCTGTAAAGAAGAATTTTTCTTTTCTTTTTTCCAAGAAATCTGTATAAAAAACAATTTTCTTTTCTATTTTATAAAAAATTGTAAAAAAGATCATTTCTTTTCTATTTAAAAAAAAATGCAAAACAAAGAATTTTTCTTTTATATTTTGCAAAACATCTGTAAAAAAGAATTTTTCTTTTTTTTTTTTAAATCTGTATAAAAACAATTTTCTTTTCTATTTTGCAAAAAATCTGTAAAGAAGAATTTTTCTTTTCTTTTTTCCAAGAAATCTGTATAAAAAACAATTTTCTTTTCTATTTTATAAAAAATTGTAAAAAGATCATTTCTTTTCTATTTAAAAAAAAATGCAAAACAAAGAATTTTTCTTTTATATTTTGCAAAACATCTGTAAAAAAGAATTTTTCTTTTTTTTTTTTAAATCTGTATAAAAACAATTTTCTTTTCTATTTTGCAAAAAATCTGTAAAGAAGAATTTTTCTTATCTTTTTCCAAAAAATTTGTATAAAAAACAATTTTCTTTTCTATTTTGCAAAAAATCTGTAAAGAATAATTTTTCTTTTCTATTTTGCAAAAAATTTCCAAATAGAAATATTTTTTTTTTTTTTTTTTGCAACAAATTTCTAAAACGAAATTTTTCACTTTTGTTATAGAAGAAATTGTGGATTAAATTAGAATTTTTTGAAAGTGAACATAATTTTCCCAAAAGTTTTAAAAATAACTTAAAACAAAACCATGAAACAATTTTCGTTCAAATGAATTGGAGGATTTTTCTTTTGAAGAATAATTAATAATAAATAATAATATAATAAATAAAAATAAAAAACAGTAAAAATAAAAATAATATAGTTAATAATAGTAATAACAATAATAATGTTTTTAAAATATAGTTAGTGAGAAGTTATCCACTAATTAAAAGCAATAAAAATATTCCACTAATTTTAAATAGAATTAAATTTATTTCTTTAAAAGTTAAAAATTCTTTCACTAAAATTGTTGCAGTGATAAATTACTAAAATTAGTGATTGTTAGAATTGTTAGAATATATTTGAGTAGAAATTTTTATTTTCTATTTTCACTAAAATTGTTGCAGTGATAAATTACTAAAATTAGTGATTGTAAGAATTGTTGGAATAGATTTTAGTAGAAATTTTTATTAGTTAGTAAACATTTCTACTTTAATTCTTCCACTAATTTTGCAATGATAAATTACTAAAATTAGTAGAACCTATTTTTCGATGATTTTTTCCAGATATTAAAATTGAATTTTGTTAAAATACATTTTAGTAGAAATTTTTACTAATTAGTAAAAGAATTTTTAACTTTTAAAGGAAAAAGTTAAATTATAGTGAAATATTTTTACTAATTTTAATTAGTGGACGAGTTTTTACTAATTCAGATTTAGAGAGTTATAATAATAATTCTTTACTTTTATTTTCATAAATTATTTTATTTTATATTTAATATTTAGGCAATATTAAGACCTTTGTATTACAAAATAATTGGAAAAAAAGATTTTTTAAAAAAAGCAAATAATGAAAATTAATAATATTTGAAATTTGTTCTTTTAAACTGAAAAAAATTTATTTGATTTAAATAACCGATTACTTGTCTGTTATAAAATAAATATTTACTTGAATCAGATAATTTTTATCTAAACCAATCAAATATTTACTTGAATCAGACATTTTTTATTTTAAATCAATGAAATATTTGCTTCAAATACTGAAATTATTGATTCAAATACAATTTTTTGATTTAAATAAACATTAATTGATTCAAGTAAATATTTATCTGATAATAATCAAGTAATTGGTTATTTAAATCAAATAAATTTTTTACTGAAAAAATTTTTCGAGAAAACAAGGCAATTTGATTTTCCTGGAAAAAAATGACCCAAGAGTAGAGAAGTTTCATCAAAATGAAATTAGTTATAATCGTTATAATTAAAATTAAATACCAAGATATAGGGAGAGAGAATGTGGTTAATACCAAACTTGTCAAGATTCGAAAAATGAAACAAACTAGTAAGTTAAATAAGAATTTTTTCATTATTTAATAATTAATTATTACTTAATGTAATAGTTTTAATGAAAGCGATTCAATGCACGATTTGTTTTTTCAATTGGAATATTGATTAATTCAAGTCGAGGAGTCTTTTTTTTTACTTTTTCCTTGCTTTTTTATTGGTTCGATCTCGCGATTTCTGATTTCTCTGGCATGATTACTGTTGATCAGTAAAATTACGATAACTTTCTCTATATCGACGCAGTACCGCGTGAATCTTATTCGCGGGGAAACGTTTTTCTTGTATTATTATTACTGTTTTTTTTTATTATATTTTTCTTTTTTTGCGACTACTAATGGTGCAGGTGCACTTTCCTCAGACGACAATCCATTCTTCTCTTTTAGTACCCATCATTACACATGATACATTGCACTCCGTTTGTCATTTATCAAATTTTTTAATACTTTCGAGACAGACCTCCCAGGTGAAAATGATGATGTGAAGAATACTTTATATAGGCATCTTTCAAGTTTTCTATAAATGTTCTGAGAACTGTTTCTTTGAGGTATTTTCTAAGGAATTACATTTTATTGTTTGGGAATTTTAAATAGTTGAGATCTTGTTTTAAGGATTTTTTATTTTTTTGTGTTTGATGACTGTTGGTGAATTTTCACTCTTGGCGTAAATAAAAAAGAAACTTTGGTAATAATTGGTTTTTTGGTTTAAAGAAATATTTTGTATTCAAAAAAATTTCGAAGGGAGATCATTTTTTTAAATTTTATTAAATAGGAAAAGTGAAATCAAAAAAGTAAAGTATAAAAACAAAATAGAATAATAAAATAGAAAAACAAAATACAAAAATAAAATACAAAAACAAAATCAAAAAATAAAATATGAAAATAAAATACAAAAACAAAATACAGAAATGAAAAAAAAAATTGCTGCGAAGCAACGTTTTGAAACGTTTTTTGTCTCAATTTGATATCCCTTAGAAAAATTGAAAATAAAAAATAAAATACAAAAATAGAATAAAAAAAAAATAAAATAAAAATATTGAATTAAACAAATTTGATAAAAATACAAATTTTCTAAATACTGATTCACTGAGAAATTTTTTAAGTATATAGAAATAAATTGATCTTTTAAGAAAATCCTTTAATTGAAATAATTAGTGTGCAAAAACTGTTTACTTTTTTTTTACTTGATTGTTTTTATTGGAAATGAAAATTTATTATTGCGAACTTCCGAATATATTAACATTGAATAAAAATATAAATAGAAAACTCTGATTAAAGGATCAGATAAATTTTATTCGAAGAGAAAGTGTTTAGAGCTACCAAATTATATGGAAGTTGTGCGTATCGTATTTTTCTAGTCAGACGAATTTCCGAGTTTTCGAATTATTTTCTCTTATTTTCGTGTTAGCGCACTTGCACGTCACTATTTCACTTTCTTTCATGACTTGTGTCTAGCACTGATCGTGTTGACTGAAAATTGATATGCATCTTTTTGATCTGTAGATTATTATTATTATTATTATTATTATTAAAATTATAAACTCGAAATGTTAATAATAATAATCAGTGTTATAAAATATGCTGGTCTAGACAAGTGATCGATATAAATATACTAATCGGAATTATTTTTTTTTCTTTTTGTCTCAAGTGATTTAATCTTTTAATCCCGAGTAATTAGATTCTTTATGGCTTAATTTCTTTATGCTAATTTCTTACAACGTTATACAACTATAGAATTATTTTATTTTTTTATTTACTTACACCCTGAGAATTGGATTTTATTTGAGTCATTAAATTAAATCAGTGATAATTATTATTATTATTATCTAAATATTATTATTATTATTATTATTATTTTATTGTAAAATATAATTTGAGGTAAATAACATTTATTTAATATTAGCTTTTTGTTAAAACCGATTTTTTAAATTATTTTAATTAAATAAATTTATATCTGTTTTAGAGACTTTAATTGTTTCAAGTAAAAAATTTACTTTGCACAAATAAAATGCTTTTGGGGTAAATAAATTTTTTTTGGTAAATTAAACAGAATTGATTTCAAACAAATAAACTTTATTTCTTATTTGTTGGAAATATTATAATTTTACACGTATAATAAATTAAAATTATTCTAATTTGTTATATAAAAAATGAAAATCGTTATAATTTGTTATATAAAAAATTGAAATTGTTATAATTTGTTATATAAAAAATGAAAATCGTTATAATTTGTTATATAAATAATTGAAATTGTTATAATTTGATACATAGAAAATTTTAATTGTTGTAATTTTTTATATAATAAACTTTATTTGAAATAAATAAATTTTATTTAAATTAAGTAAACTTTATTTGAAACAAGAAAATAATTTTCTCGGTTTATTTGAAATACAATTTTTCTTGAAACTTAAATTTGAATAGGGAGTGAAATTTTTTTGACATTCTTCACAGAAAATTTATATTTGTTCTACAGCGAATTAGAAATTTATTTGTCACAAAAAAATCTTGTTTGTTTCAAATTAAAATTTTATTTCCGCTTAAAAAAAGTTTATTTGAATCAAATATAATTTATTTGAGTTAAATAAAAAATATTTGTCTCAGTGCCTACTAAATTATTTTTTTATTTCACTGAGAAAACAATAATATTTGAATAAAACATAATTATTTCTGTAATTTATTTATTTATTTATTTATTTATTTATTTATTTATTTATTTATTTATTTATTTATTTATTTATTTATTTATAATGTCTTTTTACAGTCAATCAAAAATTATTTTTGAATTAAACATAATAATTTTGATTCAATAAAAATTACGTTTAATTCAATTATAAAATATGTTTAATTCAAACATATTTTTTTGGTTGATTACTTATTTTTGGATTAAAAAAAAAATTTTCTCAGTGTTGAATTAAATGAAATTTAATTAGAATCATATAAAATTTAGTTTGAATCGAATAAAATTTAATTTGAATCAAATAAAACTTAATTTGAATCAAATAAAATTTAGTTTGAATCGAATAAAATTTTATTTAAACCAAATATAATTTATTTGAGTTAAATAAAACTTAATTTGAATCAAATAAAATTTTATTTAAATCACATATAATTTATTTGAGTTAAATAAAAGCATATTTGAAGCAAATAAAAAATTTGAGTTTGTTCTGAGTAAAAAATTTACTTTGAGACAAATAATTTGAAACAAATAGAAATTCCAGTTGGCTCTGAGTCAAATATTTTTTTCTGGGTGCAGTGCCTACTAAATTCTTTTCTATGTGCAATGTTAGAAAAACAATTATTGTTTATTCTGATCGAATTGATTTTTAATTTTCAAAAAGTTATTAAATTATTATTTTTCAGTATTACTATTATTGTTATTACTATTATTCTTATATAAATAAAAGATGTTTCAGATTTTTTGTTTGGCCTAATGGCCAAACAGAAAAACTAAAACATCTTTTATTTATATAATTTTATGGCTTCCAAAAATATTGGTTCATTATTATCATTATTATAATTATTTTTTTTCTGCACTTTCTTGGCAAAAGAAACTCGTTGATGATTTAAGAGGTTTTCAAAGAAATTGCATAAAATTGGAGAGGGATTGTATGGATGTAGCAATGAGTGAGTGAGTAAGCGAGCAAGCGAACGATTGACGGATCAGTTTCAGTTGGTTTTTCTTTTTTACAAAAGCAGACTGGAATTTGGAGTCTCTGTGACAGTTGCAAGTAATTCGGGAAGGCGTCGTCGAGAAAAGTTGTTGCATAACGGAAAAAGAGATAGTTGTCCTGGCTACTGTAAAATGGAGAACACGAGAAGTGTTCGCATTTATACATAATAGACTGGTCGAGAGGTATATAGCTTTAAGCTAAAATTGAAGCTAAAATCGTAAACCAGTTCTCTATAGGTAAACTTTTTACACGCAGGTCTTAAGAGGAAATCTGGAGCAGATTTTATTATATAGCCACTAGCAAAAGAGTATATTTTATTAACTTGCTGTTAATTGTTACCTTTCTCAAAAAATAAAGTTGGTTAGTTATTTTTTTTTTTTTTTTTTTTTTGAAGAGTACACACGAAAGAAAATAATAATTGTTTATTCTAAAGGATGGAATGAATTTTCGATAATATTTAGAATTGTTTAAACAAATTGTAAAATTTAATGTCATTTGATTTTGATTTTTAGTTTGTTTTTTATTTTTAGTTTGATTTTGATTTTTAGTTTGATTTTGATTTTTAGTTCAATTTTCATTTTTAGTTTGATTTTTAATTTGATTTTTAGTTTGATTTTTATTTTTAATTTAAAATCTTTTTCGATATCAGGTGTGATGTATAAGATTACAATTTGAAATTATGCAGAGTTAACTCCGGAACCGGTTTATAATATTGCGAGTATTATTAAATTAAATACGATTTCTGCCTTCCTTTTGGTTAGCGCCTTTGATTTTCACTCTTATTCGCGTAATTTGACTCGATTGCTTATTAGAAGCTCTAATTGTTGAAAGAATCAAATGAAAGTAGACACGTTGGTATATTCAATGGGTTCAATGAACTTTTTTCTTATAAAAATTAATGTTCTCCATTTTCCATTTAAATAATTAGAGATGAAAAACAATTTGAAAAACAATTAGTAATTTTAATTAGTGAAATTTAACTTTCCTATTTTTTTTTCTTTTCTCGATTATAGAACTTTTACGTGTAAGGGAATTGTTAAAAAAAATTTTGAAGGCTTATAAATATTCCCAGTAGCAGAGGTTTCACTTTTATGCGAGTCCCTTTTAAGCAGGTTCGACTGAAATTTATTAAAAATCCGTGAAAATTTTTGTCTTCCAAAAAAAAATTTTTTTCTACTTGACAATTACCGATAAAAAACTAAAAAGAAAAAATTTTTTTAAAAATAGGGCCAAAGTTAATATTTAAAAATTTGTTTACTTATTTAAGTCTAAATTTAAACATCTTTAAAATAAAATATAAATAATTAATAAATAAATGAATTTAAAACCGAATTGAATTAATTATTTCTAATTCTAATTCTCATTATTTCTTATTTCTTATAATTTATTCTATTTTTAAATTTGAGTTACTTTAATTAACAAAATTATTAATTTAATTTATTTAGAATTAATAATTACTGTAATTTTTTGATGTAAGAATTAAATTAACATTAAAGTAACAATTAATGAATTTATGAAACGTAGTTTTAATTAACAAAATAGAATATTATTCGTTAATAAATATAATCGTTATAAAATAACTAATTAAAATAATATTGTTCAAAAAACCGGAAAATTAAATAAACATCACCAATTTAAAACATTATAGAAACGAATAAATAAATAATAATAAATTAAAAGTAATTAAATAACTTAAAATATTAAATATTAAAAAAATATTAAAAATATTAAATTATAAATAATAAATTAAAAATAATAAATTAAAATTAATAAATTAAAAATAATAGATAGAAATAATAGATAGAAATAATAAAAAGAAAGAAAGAAAGAAAGAAAGAAATAATAATAAATAAATAATAAATAAATCAGGCCTGAATTAAATAATACCAAATTAAAGTTAATTTAATCAGTGAATTAATTAAATTTAATTAAATAATAATTTTTTGTATTATTACTCAATTTACATAAGCAAAATATTAATTGAACAAATAACACCATAATTAGTACTAATTTAATAATTCGATACGATTTTTTCTTATATTTGAGTCCAGAAAACGATATATAAAAATAAAAAATAGTTTAAACGATTCTGATTTGTTGAACACGTCACAATTAAAAATTAATTATTTTCATTTATAATTATGGTAAAAAATCACAAATTCACAAAGTAATCACGATCTGGAAGATTTTTGGTTTTCTTTTCAATTCACGCACCTTTAATAATTTTCAGTCACTGATTATTTGAGTAAAATTGTCATTGGATTTTTTTTTCTTTTTTTTTTTAATTTAAATGTCCTCCACTTACCTGTTGTTTTTTTAAATTAAGGCAAAGGAATAACACACTTTAGACACGAAACAGACAACACACACGAGTTTTATCTCGAGAGTTCGGTAGGACATTCTCTTATATACCAAAGCCTTTTGCTGAAAGTTGCCTCTACCGCCGAAGTTGTATGTCCCTAAAGGATTCAGGGTGGGAGAGGTTTAAGATTTGCCAGTCTTTTTCGATAAGGCAAAATGATTAATTTTTCACGAAAAAAATCTTCACAGCTTATATTATGGATCCTTCAATTTATCATTCTTTCAAAATTGTGAGAAATATCCATTTACCAAAAAAATTTAAAAAAAACTCTCTTTTTCGTTCTACTGAATCGTTTATTTCGTGGAATTTTAAGGAGATTGCGAATTTTGAGGACTTCCGCTTCTTTCATAAATTTAAATTGTTTATCTTTATAGCAGATTGTGAGGGGATTTATTCTTTTCGATGATTTTTGTAATGAAACTATTTTTTATTTTGAAATTATATTTCACAAATTTCTTATTTTATGTATTTTTCTTTTCAAAATGCAGAGAAAAAAGTTTTTGTTAATTTGAAGATTTCTTAAACTCGTTTTGTTTCGTTCGAAATAAATTTTTCCTTTGAAGAAAATTTTGTTTCAAAGAAAATTTTAATTCAAAGAAAATTTCTTTGATTTAAATAAATTTTTCCTTTGAAGAAAATTTTGTTTCAAAGAAAATTTTAATTCAAAAAAAATTTCTTTGATTTAAATAAATTTTTCATTTGAAGAAAATTTTGTTTCAAAGAAAATTTTAATTCAAAAAAAATTTCTTTGATTTAAATAAATTTTTCCTTTGAAGAAAATTTTGTTTCAAAGAAAATTTTGATTCATAGAAAATTTCTTTCATTTAAATAAATTTTCCTTGAATCTAAGAAATTAGTTCTTTAAATCAAAGAAATTTTATCATTAATATAGAGTCAAGAAAGTAATTTTTTATAATTAAAAAAGGAAAATTGTTATTTGAAACAAATAAATTGTTTTTGAATCAAGTAAATATTTTTTGGAATCAAATAAACATTTTTGATTTTTTGCAATCAAATACATTTTTTTTGAATCAAAGAATATTTGATTTTCACAACCAGAGAAAAATTTTATTTAAAACAAAATAAATATAAATTTGAGTTTAATAAAAGTATATTTGTCTCAGAACCAGAATTATTTATTTGTTTCAATTAAAAATTGTATTCGACGTAAATAAAATGTTTATTTGAACCAAATAAAATTTTATTTCGACCAAATAAAATTTATTTGAACCAAATAAAATTTTATTTAAACTAAATATTTTTTTTTGAACCAAATAAAATTTTATTTAAACTAAATATTTTTTTTTGAACCAAATAAAATTTTACTTAAACCAAATAAATTTCTTTGAACCAAATTAAATTTTATTTAAACTGAATAAATTTCTTTGAATCAAATAAAATTTTATTTAAACCAAGTAAAATTTATTTGAAACCAGGAAATAAAAAGTCTAATTGGCACTGAGTCAAATATATTTTTTTCTGAGTGCAATCAAATAAATAAGTCAAAGAAAATGATTTCTTTTATTCAACAAAACTTTTTTCTTGGTGTAGATAACCCGAAAATTTTTTTTCATATTTAATTTTTTTTTAATAAAATCATTTTTTGTTTTTAAATTAATTTTATTTTCTTTTTTTTTTTTACTAAATTTCGATCGTAGTGCAATAGTATTTTTTAGATATTTAATTATTTACTAATTTTTAAAAATGATTAATAAATTATTAATATAGATAATTAATTTATAATAATGACTTTAATAATAATAATTAATAATAAATAGTTACACAATAAATATTTAGTTATTTATTTTTGTTTATTTCATTATTTTATTATTTATTTTATTATTTTAATTATTTTATTATTATTTATTATTGTTTTTTCATTGTATTTTTCACTGTTTTGTACATGAAATTTTTATTTTTAAAACATCAGCCAGTTTTCGATTAGAGAAAATCAATTCCATAATTATATATTAGGGGGAGGGACATTTTTGAATATGATAATTATTTTAATTGATAGTTACAATAAGAAATAGTAATAAATTTGGATTTATTGAATAATTATCAATTTTATGTAATAATTGATCATAAATATTTTTCATTAAGGCATTATATAAATGAATGATGGGCGTTTATTATTTTTCATGATAATAATTGACTCAGTTTTTTTTTTTTTTTGTAGAAATTGACCTCAATACGCGAACGATATTAAATCGAGTTTGAACCTTTCTTTCAACCGGTTTTTGATGAGATCATTCAGATGACACTTTCGTTTGCGCACCTGTTCTGACTCGATTCTCGCTTTTAAGAGAAAAACTTTGTGGGAAAATTGTAAAGTCTGTAGGTAAATAAACAAATGTTTATTTGTGCTATTTTTATGTTTTTTCTTCGGAATTTTAGAATTTTTTTTTGAAAATAGGAATTTTTTAATTTTAAAAAAAAATTTTTTTTTATTTTTATTATTATATATTACTATTAATTTTTTTATATTATTATTTATTATTAATTTTCTTTTATTATTTTTTAATTTTTTTATATTATTATTTAATAAATGGTATCAGTGTATTAGTAATTTAAAAGATTGGAAAAATTGGAGAAATGTTTCTTTTCGAATATTGTTTGTTTGATATAAATTTGTTTGTTGAATGAATATTATTTTCCGAAAACATTAGAATAATATTATTGTGATTTGGAAACATTTGGAATTCAAATTAGTTTTACTTTCAATTTCGTGTATTTTGAAATCAAAAATACTTTCTTAAGCTTTTTTAAATTCAATCCGAGTCAGGACGATTGAAAGTCCCATTTATGAAGTGAATCTTTTATTGATACTTCCTTTGATGAGTTCAATAAATTTTTGCAAATTTTGCAAAATAATTGACTGTTTTATTATTATTTATTAATTATATTTTGATTTAATTCTATTATTTTTATTTTTATTCTATTTTGTTTGAACTTTTTTTGTTTTAATTTAATTTAATTTTAATTGTATTTTATTTTAATTTTGTTTTCTTTAATTTTGTTTTTATTTTATTTTCTCTCATTTTTATTGCTTCCTCATTGTCGAAGAATTATATTTTATTTTGTTGAATTTATTGTCAATTGAATGTTTTTTAATTCTTCTAACGAAATGTTTTAATTTATTTATTAGTTTTTGTTGGAAGTTCAACTAGAGTGGGGTGAAAAGAAATTTTAGCAGATGAATAAAATGGAAATAAGTCATGAACTGTTTTGTAGTCAATCGACTATTGTTTTGCTGGAGTAAATAAAATTTTACATGTTGCATTGTCCGCACCCTGAACTTATTATTGATTCTTTTTACATCTTCCGGTTAAAGAAAAAGAGAACATTTTTTTTGCTCAAAATGGGCCAATTAAATTCATTTCTTGAAGCTAATTAAAATGTATCTTTAAAAACAACTTGAACCACTTTATGTTCTTCATATCATTCGAAATTTAATTTTTTGTTTTATTGTATTTTAATTTCAAAAATATTCTTCTTTAAATCTGCATACAGAGAAAAAATTTAATTTACTAAATCCAATAAAAAAAATTATTTATTATTTAAATATTTGAATAAATAAAAGTATATTTGCCTTAAAGTTTACTGAATTATTTGCTTTGAATAAAAGATTACAAGCAAAATTTATTTGAAACAAATAAAAAAGTTTAGTAGATTCTGAGCCTTTTTTTGGGTGTCAATCACTTAAGATTTTAATTGATTCAGATTTAGAGAGTAGGATATTATTTTTTATTTTAGCAGATTATTATATAGTCAAAACATTTTTGAATAATATTTTTTCACTATAATTGCCGGTTGTGGAATTCTTTTGGGACAAATTTGCAATTAACATTATTTTTCCATTTAAAAGAATGTCTTCTTTCGATTAAAAAATTTCGTAACGATAGAAATACGTAACTAAATTATTTTTGTTATCCATGTAATAATATTTTATTATACATATAATAAAAAATTGCTAAAGAGTGCAATTTTATAGAAATGTGTTATTAGAAAAAAAGCTAAAAAGCTTTAAATTTTCACGTAAGAATCAAAGAAGAACATTAATTTATATTCTTTCCATGGTCCAATGCGGATCTTACATCACTATAATAGATAATATTTTCCACTGTATACTGAAATCTATTCGTCGAAAGTCTTTCTTTATGCACACCTCAATGCTCCGTATTATATCCGATTAACAACGGACTAGACTTCCGCGAGATAATTCTCAAGTCCCACGTACACTTGACCGCAAAAACTATCTTGACTAAAAAAAATGTCCCAATTTTTTTCACTGCGTTTGTAAAAAAAAAACTCGCAGAATTTCTCAAAAAATTGCTATTGTTAAGCAACTTGTTTTAAATGTAGAAAATATTATTTTTTGTAGAGAAATAATAATAATTTGTGAGAAAGTCTAAAAATATTTTTCCAAATTATACATTTGAAATCGTCTAATAGTTAAAATAAAATTCTTAAAAACAATTCAATTATTTTCAAAAATTTTAAGATAATTTTTTCTCAAGAATTCAATTATTTTTAATATCTACTATTTTAATAGGATTTCACAAAAGAATTCAATTAGTGAAAAAAATTTAATAATAATTTCTTCTCCAAAATTCAATTATTTCATAAATAATAAAATTTTACCCCAAAATTAAATTATTTTCATTAATAATAAATTTTTTCTCTAAAACTCAAATATTTTCATAAATAAAATAAAATTTTGACAAAAATCCATTTATTTAAAATGCAATTTTTATAAATTTTTTTAAAATAAATTAATTATTTAAGAAAATTTTTATAAAATTCTCCGAGAGAAGACAATTATTTTTTAAGAATTTAAATAAAATTTTGTTTATAAGAAATCATATTTTTTTTAATACAGTTGTAATTAAATTCCCTGGAATAATTTCAATTAAGTTATATGCAAAAATTCAATTATTTTCACAAATAATAAAATTCTACACAGAAATTCAATTATATTCATAAATAATAAAATTCTTCTCAGGATTTCAATTATTTTTAATGCAATTTGAAATAAATTCCTCGAAAATTGCAATTATTCTTGAAAATTTTATTAAAATTCTTCGAAAGAATTCAATTATTTATACAATTTTTGATAAAATTCTTCATAAGAATTGAATTTTAAGAATTAATCAACTGTTCATTCAATTGTTTATTTTTGTATTTAAATATAGTTGAATTCTCTTAGAACTTTTTGACCAGAATTGATTTAAAAATAAATTTCAGTTAAAAGTTTTAGATGATAATTGAATATTAGAAGCGTTATAGTATAAATTTTTAGAAACAATTAAATTTTAATGTAGATTTTTAAATAGAAGTCTTTGAAAATTTAAATTGTTTTAAAACTTTTTAAAATTTAAAAGAAATATTTATTTATTTAAAAAAAATATTAAATTATGAATTTTAATATTTATTTATTTTTAAAAATTATTAAATTATGAATTTAAATATTTATTTAACAAAAGTTATTCTAGTTTTGAATGTAATTTGATTTAGAACTTATGAAAAAATCGCAGTCTTTTGAAAAATTGTAACTAAAATTTTTTGAAAATATAGTTAAATTTTCGTAAATAATTTAAAAGGATTAAATTAAATTGCCAATTAATATGAAACATTTTTTAAATTTTATTGAAATAAATTTTATCCTTTAAAGAATTTTATTTTTTTACTTTAAAAAATGGTTTTTAAATATAATCATATTTTTGGTGAATTCGAACCAAAAAATTGGAAAATAATTGAATTTTAGAAAAATTTAGAATTGTGGTTAGATAAGAAAAAAATGAAATATTCTTTATGGAAATCAGGAAAATACAGAATTAAATATTGTTTTAATTCGACTAAAATTGATTTTTTAGGCGTCAAATTTATTTTTTCCATAGCTATTTTTAAAACATTTTTTTTTAGTCTTGAAGCTAATTTTCTGCCACATTTTAAAAATTAATTAGCAAGTACGAAGTCTGTAATTTGATAAAAAAAATTACATAATACTTTTCATTAACCCAATTCTTCAATTGAATGAAATGATTTTCTTTTCCTAAATGAATAATAATTTATGAATTACTTCCTGATATGCAAATGTATATAAAATGTAAAGTTGGAAAATATGAAGACCGGTTACTCTCGTTGATAGTTTGTAATAACTACCTTTTATACGAGAGAAATAACACAAGTCAACAATTATCATTTTGCTGATAAATAAATAGAAAAAAAAGTTTTTTTTTTCAATATAATATTTATATAGTAAATGAAAAAAGAAGATCAATTCGAGAAAGTGAATTTTCACGGAAGTACACTTTATAATGTTCCTTTATTTCTCCTGGGGTTTTAAAATTGTAGTAAATAGATTGTTGAAAGTAGTTTGCTTCGAGGTCAAATTGTCAATAGTTTTAAATAGCATTCCGTTAAATTTTTTCTTTTATTTTTAAACATTAAAATCTTTACTATTTCCCATGCATTTCAATTTAATTTCAGTTTCCAATAAATATCATTAAATGAACAAAATTCATTATCACATTATAATTATTGATTGCTGTTATTGTATATTATATATACTTTGGCGGGATTGGTGAAATTATCGGATATTAATAAATCTCGGTGTGTAAAGAAAGATAATTAATTTAACAAAGGAGCGAAAAAAATCTGGTTCTGGAGAATTGTAGTTGCAAGAGAAATTAAATAAATAATCAAGTTGAGTATAAAATTTTTCTGAAATATATATTTTTATATAGAGAAAAGTGTAAAAAATGTAGAAAAGTGTAGAGAATGTAGAAAATGTAAAAAAAATGTAGAAAATGTAAAAAGTGTAGAAAAATGCAAAAAGAAAAAGGATTAAAAATTAGAAGCGAAATTTCGATCTTTGATCCTTTTTATAAAGCGATTTTAATCAGAGTAGAAAATTTTGAAAACAATGAAACATTTTTTTTGCCCTCGAAAAGATTCCCTTATCTTTGAAGGCATTGACAACCTATTATTATTATTATTGGAAGTTTTAGTGAGCGTGGGATGCGATAGTATCTATTTAAGAAATAAATACAACTTCACGCGATAGACGCAGAGAAAACAATGACCTTCTCCGTATATGTTATTATTGCTTTGAAAGAAAGTTCCATCGATCTGGATTCATAAAATTTCAATAATTTAGTACGATTCAGTGCATGGAATTTTGACGCGATGAGAAGGGGATTATAAAAGAAAAGTGAGATCGTTCTTCGTGTTTGAGAAGAGATTGAAAGTTTTGGTAATATACCGAAAGGAATTTCCTTCTCATTGCTTATCGAGATCATTTTTTTTTCCAACACACAAATAATTCAATGTTTCGGTATCAATATTTAATTATACAGAGGCGTTGTGATAGTTTAGAGTATAATAGGATACTTATTTGCATGTCTCGTTTTCTGCTTATTGTTGAGTTCATCTCTTACTAATTTTTTCCTTGTACATTATTTATTTAACATTAGGGTAAATAAATTTTAAATAATTATTTAAAAAATTATTATTATTATTATTATTATTATTATTATTATTATTATTATTATTATCTTATTTAAAAGAAAAATAATTATTTTTTTAAATAAGAAATAAATTCCTTATAATTATCCTAAAAAAATAAAATTTTTAAAGCAGGGCTCGAACTAGGTCCGTAAATTTGCTTGAAGTCCGTAAAAGTCAGTTTTTTAAAAAAACTTCCGTAAAGTCCGTAATTTGATTGTGAAAAGTCGAAAAGTTCGTAAATTGTACGATATAATTTGGAGAAATTTAGAGAAATTACAAATGATTGCAGAAATTCTATTATTTTCAAAAATAATAAAATTCTTCTTAAAAATTCAATTATGTTCAAAAATTTTTTTAAATTCTCATCAAAATTTCAATTATTTTCAAAAATTTTAATTACATTTTTTCCAAATTTCAATTATCTTTATAAATCATAAAATTCTTCTTCAAAATTCAATTACTATCAAAAATTTTAATAAAATTCTTCGCAAAAATTTTAATTCAAAAATTTTAAAATTCTACCCAAACATTTTCATAAAAAATAAGATTTTTACAGAAATTCAATTATTTACATTTTTTTTTTTTGAAATTTCTTCGCAATAATTCAATTATTTTCATAAATAATAAAATTTTTTTGCAGAGATTCAATTATTTTCGTAAATAGTAAAACTCATCGCAGAATTTTAATTATTTTTAATAAAATTTTAATCGAATTCCTTAAAATTTGTCAAAAGAATTCAATTATTTTTTGTATTTAAATAATTTAATTCTAGTAGAATTTTCTAATAAACATTGATTTAAAAATGGATTACAGTTAAAATTTTAGATTATAATTAAATATTAAAAGCCTTATAGCGTGAATTTTTTAAATAATTGAATTTTTAAAAAGTTTCAAATTGAAATCTTTAAAAATTTGAATTTATCATATTTTTAACTAACAATTGTGTGGAATTAATTTTTTTGAAAAAGTTGAATTGAATTTTTTTTGGAATTATTATTTGATGTTTTTATTTTCTACTAAATATTTAATTGAAGAAGTTCCGAATAATGGAAAAATTTGGTGAAATTTAATTGTAAACAAATGAATTTGAAAATTCTTAAAGAAAGTTTTCAAAAATTATTAAAAATAATGCATTTAAGAAGAATTTTAGTTAAAAACACGAAAAAAAATTTTAATTTTGGAAAAGTGTCAAATTATTGCAGAAATTCAATTATTTTCGCAAGAGTAATAATGTTTTTCGCAAAAATTAAATATTGTTTAAAAACAATAAAATTCTTCTTAGGGATTCAATTATTTTCATGAAAAATAAAACTCATCGCAGAATTTCAATTACTTTTAATACATTTTTAATCGAATTTCTCGAAAAATTTAATTATTCTTAAAAATTTCATTAAAATTCGTCGAAAAAATTCAATTATTAAAAAATTCGTTGATAAAATTCTTTATCGGAATTGCATTTTAAGAAACATTCAATTATACAATAAATTATTTATTTGCATACTATTTGTATTTAAATATTTGAATTCTAATAGAATTTTCTAATGAAAATTGATTTTGAAAATGAATTTCAGTTAAAATTTTAGATAATAATTGAATATGAAAAGCAATTCAGTGTGAATTTTTTAAAATAATTGAATTTGAAATTAATTTTTTTGAAATGTTTAATTGAATTTTTTTAATATTATATTTTTAGTTTTTATTTTCTGATATTTATTTAATTGAAGAATTTACGAATAATTAAAATTTCGTAAAATTGAATTTTTGTAAAGAAATGGATTTGAAAATTGTCAAAGAACTTTTTAGAAAATTATTAAAAATTATCTTTAATTATTATAAAACATGAAGAAGTCGATCACTCCGAGTAGAAAACTCGGAGTTATCGATATCTTCATGTTTTATAGTTATGAACAATTTAATTTATATTTTTAAGCAAAATTTTCTCTTATTTGACTCGGACTGTTATATTTTTTTCCGTAAATGGTCTGTAATTTTTCATTTTTGGTATTTTTAAATAAATATTTTTTAAAGTAAGAAAGTATTTTTAAATACTTTCACTGGTTCGAGCCCTGTATTAGGTAAAAAAAACAATTTCCACTAAGGAATAAATTCCTTATAATAATTCTAAAAAAAAAAATAAAATTCTTAGTCATCATAAAGTTAATTATAAAATTAATCGCATCATAAAATAATTCAAAGTAATTAATAAAGTATTTTTCTAACTTCATATATGAATCGAGTCAATGTGTTAATTACCAACAAAGAATTAATACACCATTTAATTTCTCTCTTATCTCTCAATTCATACTTGAAAAAAAAATTGTAATTACTTTTTTTACAGTTTATGAATTACCGTAAATGAATAATTACAATTAATCACGATGAGAATAATGATGGTTTATTGTTTCCGTCTTGTAAAGAAATTATGATTGATGAACCGCGCAATTCTTGATAATTAATAAATTGCGATTTTGCGCGATGAAATCGTTATTTATTGTTTGATGATCCACGGGATTGTAATAATTGTTATTGATCGAAGGGTGTGGTCCCTCTCTCGATATTGTATAGTTATAGTGAAACAGACATTTGGGTGGTTATATATATGTAATGGACATCGACGCGTTTACCTGTAATACTTTCACTCACAGACATATCAGAATCATGAGAGAAAGTATACGTTCGCCCTCTGCCCATTTTAATGGACCATGTAAAAATGAATAAAAAAAACGAAGGCGTGATAGGAAAAAGAGAGAAAAAAGAAAAAAGAAAGAAAGGAAAAAAAAATATGAAAGAAACGATTCAAAGATTTGCAATGATCGAGACTTAAGCATTTGCTTGTTCAAGGATCTTCAAGGCCAGGCCACTCACGAGGCACTTGATCTTCTTTGATTATACCATTGCGTCAAACTTTCCTTATTATTTAACAAAAAATTATTCCTTCATCAGTTATAATGGTGTATCGCTCAAAATATCGGCTTCGTAACTCGTGAGACGTTCTTTTTGGGAAAAATAAAAATTTTTTTGATTTGGATTTAGGAATTTTTGTTTTCTTTAATTTATTCTTAGTTTCGCAGACAATAATTAAAATTTTACATTGTCTTAATTAATTGCAAATTACTTAATAATTTCTAATAGTTTTGACACTGATTTAATTTTTTTTTGGTTGCATGGTTTTTAAAAAGTAGAAATTTTTTTGATCAGATTGTTAAATTTTCCATTGTCTTAATTAATTCTCTTAATTAATTGCAAGTTGTTATAATTGAATGAATGATTTCTATAGTTTTGAAATTGATTAAAATTATTTTTGTCTGTTTGCAAATTTTTTGCCGTCAATTTTTTCACATTTTATTTATTTGCAATTTTATTCGTTCTAAAAATCTTTTAAATTTGAATGCAAAAGATTTATGGAAAATATAAATTAAAAATTTCGAAAGAAAAAAGTTTGAATTTTTCGAATTTTGCAATTTTTGTATTTTCAATTTATTATTTATTTAGTAGCCAGATTTCTAAATTCCACATCATGTTAATTAATGATCTTAATTGATTGCAAATTGTCTTAAAATTTAATTAATGATTTCTAATAGTTTTGAAACTGATTTAAATTTTTTTTGGTTTGTTTTTGAAAAGTAGAAATTTTTTTGATCTGATGACTTAGGGATTTTTGTATTTTTAATTTATTGTTAGGCAGAATTTTAAATTTTACATTGTCTTAATTAATTCTCTTAATTAATTGCAAGTTGTCTTAATTTAATTAATGATTTCTAATAGTTTTGAAATTGATTAAAATTATTTTTTTTATTTTGCAATATTTTTGTCGTCGATTTTATCACTTTTTATTTATTTGCAATTTTATTCGTTCTTAAAATCTTTTAAATTTGAATGAAAATGATTTCAGGAAAATATAAATTAAAAATTTTGAAAGAGAAAAGTTTGAATTTTTCGAATTTTGCAATTTTTGGATTGTTAATTTATTGTTTCAATTATTTTGATAAATATAAAATTTTGACAGAAATCGATTTATTTAAAATGCAATTTTCATAAATTTTTTATAATAGAGTTTATAAAGAAAACATATATTTTTCAATACAATTGTAATTAAACTCCTTGGAAATATTTAAATTAAGTTATTTGCAAGAATTCAATTATTTTCACAAATAATAAAATTCTACACAGAAATTTAATTATTTTCACAAATAATAAAATTCTTCTTAGGAATTCAATTATTTTTAATGCAATTTGAAATAAATTCCTCGAAAAATGTAATTATTCTTTACATAAGAATTAAAAATTGATCGATTTTTGAAAAGTAGAAATTTTTTTTATTTTGATTTAGGGATTTTTGTATTTTTAATTTATTCTTGGTTTAGTAGGCAGAATTTTAAATTTTCCAATGTCTTAATTAATTCTCTTATTTAATTGCAAGTTGTCTTAATTTAATTAATGATTTTTAATAGTTTTAAAAATTATTAAAACTATTTTTGTCTGTCTGAAAATTTTTTACAGTCGATTTTTTCACTTTTTATTTAATTGCAATCTTAATCGTACTAAAAATCTTTTAAATTTAAATGAAAAAGATTTCAGGAAAATAAAAAATAAAAATATTGAAAGTGAAAAGTTTAAATTTTTCGAATTTTGCAATTTTTGTATTGTTAATTTATTATTTATTTAGTATGCAGATTATTAAGTTTCTCGTCGTAATAATTATTTTAATTAATTGCAATTTGTCTTATTTAATAATTTCTTATAGTTTTGAAACTTATTAAAATAATTTTTGTCGATATCAAAATTTTTTGCCGTCAATTTTTCCACTTTTTATTTATTTGCAATTTTATTCGTTCTAAAAATCTTTTTAATATGAATAAAAAAGATTTCATGAAAATAGAAATAAAAAATTTTAAAAGGGAAAATTTTGAATTTTTGGTATGTTATTCCAATTTTTGTATTTTTAATTTATCATTTGTTTAGTATGAAATTTTTTAAATAAGTTTTAACTTAATTAATTATTTCTAATAGTTTTTAAAGTGATTTAAAATTTTTTTGGTCAAGTTGCAAATTTTTTGTCGTTGTTCTTTCACTTTTTGTTTAAATGTAATTTTATTCATTGTAAAAATCTTTTGAATTTGAATAAAATAGATTTTAGGAAAACATCAATTAAAAATTTTTAAACTTAAAATTTCCAATTTTTTGTATTTTTTGCAATTTTTGTATTTTTAATTTATTATTTGTTTAGTATGAAAATTTTAAAATAAGTCTAGCTCTGCTTTAAAATTATCGGACAAATAAAATTCGATTTTAAATAAAAAAATGGAAAGTACAAATATTGACTGAATTTTCGAACTAATTTTCTGTTATTTATTAATTTTTCAAAACTCATTTGAATCGTAATAATAGTATAGCAGAAAAATAAAGAAATAATTAAGTCTATTATTAAAAGTAAAAGTTCTTGTAATTGTACAAAAATATAATAAATTTTCTGAAGTTATATTAATTTTGAAAAAAAAAAAATTTTTAATCATGTTTATTTAGCGCGTTACTTAACTAAATTTCAGCAACTCTGAAAAAAGGCTTGTAATTTATTAACAGTCAGTTGATAATTGTGTTTCCACTTTAATCTGAATGCCGCATTCATAAATTCTTTTCCACATAAAAATAATGTGAGGCAATAAATATTGAATTTCCTCAAATCGTTTTCCTTTCTTTATAATATGCGTCTTGAGAAAATACTCAGTTATGTCAGACTATGTATATACACAATAAATAAAATTCTGTTTATTTTGATAGTTATAATTTTCATGTCTCTTAAATGTATATATTCAACATATAAGTACAAATGCAATTGGCGCTGCGGGTAGTATTTCAATTATTAAATATTAATTTAAACTGATGTGTTTAAATGATTGAAAATTTACTGCGTCTTTTGCGAATACCGCAAATTTTACGAGTATAATTTGAAAAAGTCTGACGTACAGTGACTTTTACTACTGAAATTAGGAAAATTTAATGTCTCCTGTCTGACGGAAATTTATTTTTACTACTGATGCAACAATCGGAGGAATTTATGACGTCTGACTGGTACTGACTTTTACTACTTGGTTTTTTGCATTTACGAATTTGAAGTCTTACTGGCAGTGACTTTTACTACTGAAAAAAAATTATAAAAATTGAGAGAAGTTCCGATGACTCTAAATTATCTTTTTTAATTTAATGCCAATTTAAACAAGAAAACTTTATTTTTTAATTATTTATTGTTTTCGCAGTTTTTCAAACGATATCAAATTGAGACAAAAAACGAATCAAATTATTATTAATTTTATTATTATTATTATTTATACAAACATAGGTTATTTGTTATGTGACCAATGGCAATTATTATTATTTTTATTATTGTTTTTTTTATGTATTGTATTTTATTATTATTCATTATTTTACTATTTAATAATAATTTTCAAACTTATTTTTAAAGCATTATTATGATTAATTATTTTTTTTTCAATCATTAATTAAGGGAATAATTTTAAAATTTGTAATTTAATTCCAAAAAAAAGATTTTTTTGTAATTTATAGAAAAGGAATTTGAGTCTTGCTGGGAATACTATGTTACTATGAGACATTGATCTCGAGTAATAGTTTCACGGTTCACCGAGACTATACGCACGAACGTAATAATAACAATTTTTCGCATTGCTAGAGAAAATAATAGCAATCGAATAAAAATTCCACGAAATTCTTTTTTTATGGGCGTAATTGGATCTTAAAAATTTTTTTCGAATTAATAATGGAAAAATGAAGAATTGGCAATATTGTCTTAATTTTACAAAAAAAATGTTTTAGGTTCTTTTTAAAATTTTTTTTTCAATTTTATAGATTCTTCATCTCAGTATATAGAATAATAAAAAAATAATAAAATAATAAATAATAATAATTTGAAAAATAATAATAATAAAAAATATTAAAATAAATATATAATAAATAGTATAAAAATAAAAGTATAAAACAATTATTATTTATGGAATATTAATTTCTAAATTTCGAAGTTTTAAATTTTGTGTACCCTAAGAAAATGTTTTCAACTATTTTGTTAATAAAAATTTTTTTAGTTTGCAAATAATTTAAATAATTAAATGAATATTTTTTTTATAATTATACGTTAAACTTTTCTGTAAGAAATTTTTTAGATGTATTTGAAATTAAAAGAGAAGAGATATAATTCGAATTAAAAAATTAATTATTGTCGATAAAACAGAAATGGTATTTGAAAATAAAGCGAGAGACTTGAAATAATACAACTTGTAATTCTGCAAGGGACAGCTCTCTCGTGACTGAAGTTTCAACTACCAACCGACTTTCTGATCGGTAAACGAAACATTTTCATTATTTAAATTTTAAATTTTTTAACCCAAAAAAAAAAATTTTCTATCAAAACTGTCTTCTTTTAATTAGAAATTTAATTAGGAATTAATTTTAATTAGGAATTGATTTTTTTATTACAAAAGCTATAATAAAAGTAGAGCTTTTTTATAAATTTTTTTTTTTTGTAATTGTAAAAAATTAGGAATACAAAGAGGGATTTTTCGTTTCTTTAATTTATAAAAAGGGAAATTAATTTTGCTAATTTAAGAACTATTTTCAAAAATTTGTTATGAAAATATTTTTATTCAAAAATTTTTGTTCCTAACTTTTTGTCTCAATTTTTAATCTAAAAAGCAAACTTGATAATAAAGTGTACAGTTTAACAGAATTTTTATTCAACAGAAATTTATGCAATTGAAATTTTATGTAATTTACGAAATTATGTAAGTTTTTAATTAACTGAATTCTCATCAGAAAATTTGATTTTAATTTTCTTGATAATTTTTCATTTTGCTAAATTCAATTTGAATTCTCTTGATAATTTTTAATTTTTATAAATTCGATTTAAATTTTCTTGGTAATTTTTATTTTTTATAAATTCGATTTTAATTCTCTTGATAAATTTTAATTTTTATGAATTCGATTTTAATTCCCTTGATAATTTTTAATTTTTATAAATTCGATTTGAATTCCCTTGATAATTTTTAATTTTGGTAATTATGAGATAATAATCGATGTTAGTTGAAAGAAAATTTTGTTTATTTTTTGTCAAAAGTGCAAAGAAATGAAAATTCTGAATTTTTAAAAAATTTTTTTAATTTTTACAATTGTTTGAAACTTTTTGAAGTATACACCTGACGTAAAGAGACCATAACTTTGTTCTGTAGGCAGTTTAAACTTTTCCGTGAATTCGCAGGTCTCTCATTATGCGTCGTAAACAAAATGATACAAAATATGTTCCGAATAAAAGATGAAAGGGTGTACTTAAATTTTCAAATCTTTGGACCAAGGTCGAACATCTTTCTCTCTCTCTTTCTCTCCATTCTCGAGTTAAAGGTCAAAATAATTATCGAAAACAATAGTATAAAATTTCTCTTTAATTTTATAAATAACAAAGCCCATGGATTTTTATGTTTTGAAAATAATTTATATTTATTTTTGGTAAGAGGAAATTTTTTTTTTTTAAAAGAGTCTGACGAACAAGAGGAAAAATTAGACTTTTAAAAGTCTAATTTTTCCTTTTGTTCGTCAGACTCTTTTTAAAAGAAAGTTTCTTTTTAAATTTGGAGGCTAACGTAAAAAAATTCTTGGAAATCTTTATGGAATGTTTCGTAAAAAATTGTGTGCCTAATCTCTGCTGAAATTTCACTGATTCAAATTTTTTTTTATTTTAGAAAATTACCAAATTCTTTAAAACGATTCTATTATTTTCAAAAAATATTTGCAATTCAATTATTTTCAATATCTAGCATTTTCATAAAATTTCGCAAAAGAATTCAATTATTTAAAAAAAAAATTGATAAAATTCATCTAAAATTCAATTATTTTCATAATTATAATAAAATTTCCACAGGAATTCGATTCATTTAGAATAGCACTTTCAAATAAATTTCGAAAAAATCAATTATTTAACAAAATTTTGATACAATTCTTCACAATGATTCAATTACTTTTAATAATAATAACAATTTTTATGAAAATCCAATTATTTTCATAAATAATAAAACTTATCGAAGAATTTAAATTATTTTTAATACTATTTAATATTAATTAATCGAAAAATTCAATTACTTTTACAAATAAAATTTTTCACAAGAATTCAATTATTTAAAATAAAATTTTCATAATATTTATTATATTTCAAAAAAATTTATTATTTAAAACAATGTTAATTCAATATTATTTTCAAAAATAATAAAATTTTTCACAGAAATTCAATTCTTTTTAAACATTTTAATAAAATTTTTCGCAATAATTCAATTATTTTCAAAAATAATAAAATTTTTTACAGAAATTGAATTTTATTTAAATATTGTAATAAAATTTTTAGCAATAATTCAATTGTTTAAATAAATAATAAAATTTTTCTCACAAATTCAATTATTTTTGAAAATTTTAATAAAATTCTTTGCACCTATTTATTTTTTTTCATAAATAATAAAATTCATTGCAGGATTTTAATTATTTTTAATACAATTTTACAGGAATTCCTTAAAAAATGTAATTATTCATAAAAATTTTATTTCAATTCCTAGAAAAAATCAATTATATTTAAAAAATTGTTTTTTTTTAAATTCTTTGGAAGAATTCAATTACTTTTACAAATAAAATTTTTCACAAGAATTCAATTATTTAAAATAAAATTTTCATAATATTTATTATATTTCAAAAAAATTTATTATTTAAAACAATGTTAATTCAATATTATTTTCAAAAATAATAAAATTTTTCACAGAAATTCAATTCTTTTTAAACATTTTAATAAAATTTTTCGCAATAATTCAATTATTTTCAAAAATAATAAAATTTTTTACAGAAATTGAATTTTATTTAAATATTGTAATAAAATTTTTAGCAATAATTCAATTGTTTAAATAAATAATAAAATTTTTCTCACAAATTCAATTATTTTTGAAAATTTTAATAAAATTCTTTGCACCTATTTATTTTTTTTCATAAATAATAAAATTCATTGCAGGATTTTAATTATTTTTAATACAATTTTACAGGAATTCCTTAAAAAATGTAATTATTCATAAAAATTTTATTTCAATTCCTAGAAAAAATCAATTATATTTAAAAAATTGTTTTTTTTTAAATTCTTTGGAAGAATTCAATTATTTACAAAAATATTCGAATTTTTCACAAAAATTCAAGTATTTTCAAATATTTGAATAAAATTGTTCGAAAAAAATTAATTATTTTAAAATTTAATTACAATTTTAATTCAATTTTTTTTTAAAATAATTCAATTATTTTTTTAGATTTTAATAAAATTCTTCCCAAAAATTCAATTATTTACATTAATAATTCTTGGAAAGAATTCAAATATGTCGATAAATAACAAAATTATTCTCAAAAATTCAATTATTTTGTGGCATTTTAATAATTCTTTGCAAAATTCAATGATTTTCATAAATAACAATATTCATCACAAGAATTCAATTTTATTTAAAAGTAATACATTTTTTCTTAGAAATTCAATTATTTAAAAAAATTCTAATAAAATCTAATAAAATAAAATTGAATTCGCAAGAATTCAATTATTTTCATAAATAAAAAAATTCTTTTTAGGAATTCAATTATTTTTAAAAAAATGTAATAAAATACCACACAGACATTTAATTATTGTTAAATTTTTAATATAATTCTTTGTAAAATTTAATTATTTTTAAAAACTTTTCGCAATTCAATGATTTTTAATATCTACTATTTTCATAAAATTTCCAAACTGAATTCAATTATTTAAAAAAAGTTTTGTGAAAATCTTCGTAATAATTCAATTCTTTTTATGAATAATAAAAATTTCCCAGGAATTCAATTATTTAAATTAGAATTTGCATAAAATTAGTCGAAAGAAATGAATTATTCAAAAATGTTTATAAAATTCTTCGCGAGAATTAAATCATTTTTATAAGTATTTAAATTCTTTCATGAATAATAAAATTTGTTGCAGGAATTCAATTTATGAGCAGGATAAGAAAGAAGTAAATATTTTTGATGAAAATTAGGAAAAGTCAGGAAAATAAAATATAGAATGGAATTTTTATCAGTTTTATGAAGTGTTTAAGATCGAGTGCAAAGTCTGGATATGCGGAAAATAGGGAAGTGCATACGGAATAAAAAATTGAGATTAAAAATTAAAAATGGAATATTAAAAATGAAAATTATCCATTCGACTGAATATTGTAGTTGGACATTCCTGGATGCGGTTAAGTATAGGTGCGTTAAGTCCTTCGTTTAGCTGGAAATTTTTCTCCCCTTGAGCCCTTTTGCGATTCTCTCTCATTAAATCTGTGCGCCATGTCTCATTAATTAAACGGAATATGTAAGGAGGGTCTAACCGGATGTTCGTGACGTTCAGAGATGCAAAGACGCAAATACATGAACGTTCACTTAAAGATTCTTAAAGATATTTAAAGACAAAGCCCAGTTGGATTAAAAGTGTGAGTGAAGACAACGCAATATATTGATACAAGTGTGTTTGTATTTGTACTTGTAGACAAGGTAAAAATAACCAATTGCCTGAAATTGAATTCCCATAACTGCAGGGCTCTTTATGTCTTTTGATGTTAGGGAAAAAAAAATAAAAATTTTTTTCAAGGCGAGAAAAATGATACTCATTCATTATTTTATGACTGTGCTCGCTGACTGGGTATTATTTATTGCTTTGGAGAAAGGTATGCTTAGCGTGATTTTTTATCATCAGAGAACAAAACTACGAATCTTGAGACGTCTTAATTATTTAACAAATTATTTGTAAGTTCTTTCATCAATTATTTTTGCATTTTTATTTCCTTTGAGGCGCGGGAGAATTTTCTTCTTTTAACAAATTATTTCGGTAAATATTTATTTTTTAATTTTTAAGCTAGAATTTGTTTATTGGATTAAAAAATATATGGACAATAATAATCACAGTTTTTCTAAAGATATTGAGACAAAATTGTATGAAAACGTTGCATCGCAACTTAAAATTATGATAAAATTTTGTCTCATCCAAGAATTTCAATTATCTTTATAAATCATAAAAACCCCTCTCCCAAATTCAATTACTTTCTAAAATTTTAATAAAATTTTTCGCAAAATTCCAATTATTTTCAAAATTTTTCTTTAATTTAAAGATTTTTAATATCTACTAGTTTACTAAAATTTTCTAAAAGAATTCGATTCTTCAAAAAAAGATTCAATAAAATTCTACGCAAACATTTTCATAAAAGATATAATTTTTACAGGAATTCAATTATTTGCAATTTTTTTTGAAATTTCTACGGAATCATTCAATTATTATAAATAATAAAAATTTTTTTACGGAGATTCAATTATTTTCGTAAATAATAAAATTCTTTTTAGGAATTCAATTATTTTCTTAAATAATAAAACTCATCGCAGAATTTCAATTATTTTTAATACAATTTTAATCGAATTCCTCAAAATTCATTCAGAAGAATTCAATTATTTTTTGTATTTCAATAATTGAATTCTAGTAGAATTTTCTAATAAACATTGATTTAAAAATTAAAATTAAAATTTTGATTTTAGTTAAAATTTTAGATTATAATTGAATATTAAAAGCATTATTGCGTGAATTTTTAGAAATAATTGAATTTTGAAAAGGTTTCAAATTGAAATCTTTAAAAATTTGAATTTATCATATTTTTAACTAACAATTGTGTGGAATTAATTTTTTTGAAAAAGTTGAATTGAATTTTTTTTTGGAATTATTATTTGAAGTTTTTATTTTCTACTAAATATTTAATTGAAGAAATTCCGAATAATGAAAAATTTTGGTGAAATTTAATTATAAACAAATGAATTTGAAAATTCTTAAGGAACGTTTGCAAAAACTATTAAAAATAATGTATTTTATGGTAAAATTTTAGTTAAAAACACGAAAAAAAAGTTAATTTTGGGAAAGTTACAAATTGTTGCAGAAATTCAATTATTTTCAATTTTTCGCTAAAATTAAATATTATTAAAATACAGTAAAATTCTTCTTAGGGATTCAATTATTTTCGCAAATAATAATACTCATCGCAAAATTTCAATTATTTTTAATAAAATGTTAATCGAATTTCTCGAAAAATGTAATTATTTTAAAAAATTTCATTAAAATTCATTTTATTTGTATTTAAATAATTGAATTTTAGTAGAATTTTGTAATAAAAATTGATTTAGAAATGAATTTCAATTAAAATTTTAGATATTAATTGAATATTGAAAGCAATTAAGCGTGAATTTTTAGAAATAATTGAATTTTGAAATTAATTTTTTTGAGAAAGTTTAATTCCTGATTTTTTTTATATTATTTGAAGTTTTTATTTTCTAATAATATATTTAATTGAAGAATATACGAATAATTGTAGTTTCGAAAAATTGAATATTGTAAATAAATGGATTTGAAAATTGTCAAAGAACTTTTTCGAAAATTATTAAAAATAATTGATTTAAAGAAGAATTTTAGTTGAAAATTCTTGAAAAAAAAATATTATTTTGAAAAAGTTAAATAATTAATGCAGAAATTCAATTATTTTCAAGAGTAATAATATTTTTCGCTAAAATTAAATATTGTTCAAAAATAATAAAATTCTTCTTAGGGATTCAATTATTTTCATAAATATCAAAACTTATCTCAGAATTTCAATTATTTTTAATCCAATTTTAATCAAGTTTCTCGAAAAATGTAATTATTCTTAAAAATTTTATTAAAATTCGTCAAATAATGAATTCAATTATTAAAAAATTTGTTAATAAAATTCTTTATAGGAATTGAATAATTGAATTGTAGTAGAATTTTATAAAAAAATGAATTTTAGTTAATAATTGAATATTAAAAGCACTACAACGTGAATTTTGAGAAATAATTGAATTTCGAAATTAATTTTTTTTAATAAGTTTAATTGAATTTTTGTTATATTATTTAAAGTTTTTATTTTCTAATATATATTTAATTGAAGTATTTACGAATTATTGAAATTGCGTAAATTTGAATATTGTAAACAAATGGATTTGAAAATTGTCAAAGAACTTTTTCGAAAATTATTAAAAATAATTCGATTTAAAGAAGAATTTTAGTTCAAAATTCTTGTAAATAATAATTAAATTGTAAATAATTTTATCTTTATGTTTTATAGTTATGAAAAATTAAATTTATAAGTTTTGAGTAAAATGTTCTCTTATTTGACTCGGACTGTAATATTTTTGGCAGTAATTGGTCCGTAATTTTTCATTTTTGGTATTTTTAAATAAGTATTTTTAAAAGTAAGAAAGTATTTTTTAAATAGTTTCACTGGTTCGAGCCGTGTAATTTACTTAAATTTGGATTTGCATCCTGATGAATTTCCCTTAAAACGTTAAATAATGAATATGACACTTTTAAAATCTGTAAAGAAAAATATAATATTTGTAGTTTAGTTATAACAAATCTTTATTCGATTTTTAATATTTTGAAATTTACCTTAAGTAATGTGCTAGTAGACATTGTTACCATAGATCCACCTACTATCTTCATTGGTTTAGAAGCTCTAATCATTATAATATATAATGACATTCTTGAACTTTTACTTAATGTATTCCAATTTGCACTATAACAGGCATCTACAATTTCCGTACTCTGAAAATTGAAATAAATTATTTGTTTTTCCAAAAAAATTTTCTTCTACCCACGCAGCTATTTAATGTAAACTATTTAAATTGTAATTTACCTTGATAATTAGTTTTTGTCCATAGTAAGAAAATAGAAAGATTTCCATCATATAATCAAAGAAATGAATATACATGAACCAAAAATGTGTTGTGAATAATTCAACTCTTGCTAAATGAAAGATTGTTAAACCCAGGACAGCAGTAGATATCAAAAATTGAAGAATAAATATTAAATTGAATGTGTTATTTACCCTGCGAACTATTCTGTAGGGTGAAAAAAATTTCTATTTAAGAATTTAAGGATCATTTTTCAAACTGTTTTTAATCTTTTTCTTTTTAATTCTACTTAATTTTTTCTAATCTACAGGTATACTTACTTGATTAGATGCAAATGAAAGTGTAACCAGTCCTTTATTATTGTTAATTCATATTTATTATTCTTTGATTTGAAATCTATTTTCTTCTGTAGTTGGAAATTGAATAAACGGTGTTTGAATAGGTCCAATTCGGCACTAATAGCCTCCAAAAGTTCCATCATATAAATATTACAGCAACAGAGGCTAATTGTTGTTAAAACAAAGACAAATGACTCGTACAAGTAAATTAGTAGATAATACATTAAACTTTCGAAAGTGAGGGGGATCCATATACTTGGGTATGGAAGGGCCCATTTTTTTGAACTAAACAAGGGAATTATACAAAGGGACGTGGTGAACAAGTAGCATCCAATCATAATTGCATCTAAAAGCTTTCTGTAAATAAAATATAAAAATTAATTATATTATATAAAATATAACATAATATAATATAATTATATTATATTATAGTGATTTAGGCATAACATTTAGAGAAATTTATAGAATAGTACATTACCTTATAGAATTTTTGGATTTTGCTAATATTTTCTTCTCTATTTCATCTCGAGGTAGACAAATTTTTTCCGTCAGCATTCTGTCGATGGAAATAATTTCTTCTTGCTTTATTATGAAGAGAAGCATTTTTATAATTCCTCCAAACACTGTTAATAATTCCAGTAAACTTTCCGTTAATAAATTGACATTTTCCGAAAATATTAATATGTCAATCAACATGTAGATTTCAGATAATGTTAAGATTAGCAGAATGAAACAACTGTAGAGTTTGTATAATTGTTTGGATAAATTTGAAATTAATTTCTTCGGTCGCCAACCACCGATTATGACCAGATGAGATATTGCTCGTTTAGCTACATTCATTTTTATTTTGATACTTCTACGTATTCTACAAATACAATTTTCTTGCTTTCATTTTTAGTGATTTTTTTATAAATTTCAAAATTATTTTGCGATAAAATAAAATTGTTCTTAGTGAAGATATAGATTTACTTACATATGGAGAGAAAGACTTGTAAAACACAACTGAGGAGTATATTTTTTTAGATATTATTTGTGCTGTTAATATATTTGTTTATATTAAGCAAACATGTTTAGAATATTGCTCTTTGGATTTTTAGTTAGTAGTTCATTAATAATGCTCGAATTATAATGAAAACAGTAAATAAACTGTTAATAATAATGGTTCGCAGAACTGTTTAACTTGTTGAAATAAAAAATCGATTGCTAATTGGTAATTACTCGTTAATTTTTTTATTGAATAGGGCCATCCATATTTAACGTTACAGTATTTTGTAAAAAAATAAAATTCAAATCATTTAATAATTCTGCAAACAAAAAATACTTTCCTATAAATAACAATTAAAGATTCCGATCAAAGAACCGGTTATAATTTTTTTCAGATGAAAATCAGAAATTAAAAAGTTTTTAATCTAATTCAAATTAGAGGGAGAGAATTTCGAGTTCCAAAAAGTAACTGGTTCTTCGATCGGATGTCTAAGTTTATAAACTTTAAAATAATAGAAGATTAGGAAAAAATAAAATTGTATTTTAAAGATTTTTATTTAATACCAAAAATATTTACACGTTATATCGTTATTCATAACAACGGAACAGAATATACAGATGTAATTTTCATGAATGTAGATTTGCATCGATCTTAATGAATTTCCCTCAAAACGTTGAATATTGAATACGATACTTTAAAAATCTGTAAACAAAAATGTACTATTTATAGAACAGAAAATTTCGATTTATAGAAATTTTTATTAAATTTTTGAATGTTTTGACATTTACCGCAACAAATGTACCAATAGACATTGTTACCATAGATCCACTTTTTATTTTCATTGGTTTAGAAGCTTGAATCATTATAATGTATAATGACATTCTTGAACTCTTGCTTAAAGTATTCCAATTTACATTATAGCAGGCATTTACAATTTCCGTACTCTGAAAATTAAAAAATATTCATTTTTCTCAAAGGAAATTTTTTTTTACTCACAACAGGGCTCGAACTAGGTTCGTAAATAATCTAAAAGTCCGTATGTTTGCTTCAAGTCCGCAAAAGTCAATTTTTTTCGAAAAAAGACGAAAAGTTCGTAAATTATACAATATAATTTGGAGAATTTTGGAGAAATTACAAATGATTGCAGAAATTCGATTATTTTTAGAAATAATTAAAATCTTCGGAGAAATTCAGATATGTTCAAAAATTTTTTAAAATTCTTGTCAAAATTTCAATGATCTTTAGAAATAACTAAAATCTTCTTCGAAATTCAATATTTTCAAAAATTTTAATAAAATTCTTTGCAAAATTTCAATTATTTTCTAAAATTCTCCTCCGTTTAATGATTTTCAATAGACACTATTTTAATAAAATTTTTGCAAAAGAATTCAAATCGGAATTTTAACAAAATTTAATAATAAAATTTTGTGCAAACCTTTCATTGTTTTCATAAGAAATTAAAAATTTCACAGGATAATTCAATTATTTACAAATTGTTTCGCTATCATTCAATTATTTTCATAAATAATTAAATTCTTTTTACAGGGATTTAATTATTATTTAATTAATAATAACATTCTTTTTAGGAATTTAATTATTTTCATAAATAATAAAACTCATTGCAGAATTTTAATTATTTTTTAATACAATTTTAATCAAATTCCTCGAAAAATGTAATTACCTATTTAAAAAAATTTTATCAAAATTCGTCAAAAGAATTAAATTATTTAAAAATTTATCTTTATGAGAATTCAATTTTAAGAAATATGCAATTATTTAATAAATTGTTCTTTTGTATTTTAAATGATTGGATTTTTTTTAGAATTTTCTAATAAAAATTGATTTAAAAATTGATTTGAGTTAAAATTTTAAATTATAATGGAATATATTAAAAGCAATAGAGCGTGAATTTTTAGAAATAATTGAATTTTGAAGAGGTTTCAAATTAAAATCTTTGAAAATGTGAATTTTTTATATTTTTGACTAACAATTCTGTGGAATTAATTTTTTTTAAAGTTGAATTGAATTTTTTTGGAATTATTATTTAAACTTTTTATTTTCTACTAAATATTTATTTGCAGAAGTTCCGAATAATGGAAAATTTTGGTGAAATTTAATTGTAAACAAATAAATTTGAAAATTCTTAAGGAACGTTTTCAAAAATTTTTAAAAATAATACATTTATAGAAGAATTTTACACGGAAAAAAAAAGTACGTGAATCCTTCCTTGAAAGTGCTTGAATTTTGGATAGGACACAAAATACAAGGCTGTTCCATATACTTTTTATTAGAAAATATAGAAAAGTCCTAGAATTATTCTAGTACTAGTATGGGCAACAGTGTTTTTTAAATTTTAACGAAAAGTCATTTGTTCAGTTTTATAAAGTACGTGAAAGATTAGTTGACTGCGCTTGAAAATTCTGTAGAGCATGCGCAGTGTGCGTTGCGCGTTTCTACCCAAGGTAAATGCCAGCTGATCGTCTGTTTCCGTTTGTGTTAATTTCAGATGTGAATATACTATTATTTTATGAAAAACAAATAGTGTTAATATATATTTGTCTTCAAGAATTGACTTTCAAAAAAATATTTTTTGTTTTGTGTTTCTCACAAAACAGAATGTTATGTAAGTCTCAGTTTTCAGTGAAATAGCATGTCTCAGAAGTCGTGAAAAATTTCACCATGTGGTATATAAGAACAATTCGATACGTACTTTTAAGTGTTAAGTGTGTGTTTATATTTAAGTTATACGCGAATATATGTGTGTGTCATAGGTTAGTTCATAAGTGTTGACGAACGTCGAAAAGTGATACAATAATTGTTCTTTGTTTGTGTGATTAATTATCCAAATATGTGAATGAATGAGTGAATTTCAGAAAAACTCTGTGAACAAGTGGAAATTATTTTTTTTATTTTACAGTTTTTTTGAAAGTCAATGAAATTCTCAAGCAAGGTACTAGAAATTTTCATTGACTGCTTTTGAAACTCTCATGCAAAAGTACTAGACTGTTTTTAGTATTTTGTGTCGTATCCAAAAGTCAAGTACCGAGTCAATGAAAAATTCACGTACTTTTTTTTTCCGTGTAGTTAAAAACACGAAAAAAAATTAAATTTTGGAAAAGTTACAAATTATTGCAGAAATTCAATTATTTTAAAGAGTAATAATATATTTTTCGCAAAAATTAAATATTATTCAAAAACAATAAAATTCTTCTTAGGGATTCAATTATTTTCACAAATAATAAAACTCATCGTAGAATTTTAATTATTTTTAATGCAATTTTAATTGAATTTCTCGAAAATTGTAATTATTTTTAAAAATTTTATTAAAATTCGTCGAAATAATTCAATTATTAAAAAATTTGTTGATAAAATTCTTTATGGAAATTGAATTTTAAGAAATATTCAATTATTCAATAAATTATTTATTTTATGATTTAAATAATTGAATTCTAATAGAATTTTCTTATAAAAATTGATTTAAAAATGAATTTCAGCTAAAATTGTAGATAATAATTGAATATTAAAAGCGATTCAGCTTGAATTTTTAGAAATAATTGAATTTTTATATTTTTGTCCGTAAATGGTCCGTAATTTTTCATTTTTGGTCCGTAAAGTTCGTATTTTTAAATATTTTCACTGTTTCGAGCCCTACACGTGATAATAAAATATTTAAATTCTTTAGTTAAATTAAATTGTTTTTAGATTTTATAATTTACCTTGACAATTATTCTTTCTCCATTGTAACAAAATTGAAAGATTTCAATCATAAAATCAAACAAATAAGTACACATGTACCAAAAATGTAGTGTGAATAATTCAACTCTTGCCAAATTAAAGATTGCTAAACCCAAGACAGCAGTGGATATAAAAAATTGAAGAATAAATATTAAATTGAATGTGTTATTTACACTGTGTACAGTCCTGTGGAATAAGGAAATTTTTATCATTTTTTCTAAACTATTTTTTAACTTTTTTAAATCTTTGCCTCGCTTTGCTCTTATAACTTTATTTCTCATCTACATGAAAACTTACTTGATTAAATGTATATGAAAATGTAGCCAGTCCTTTATTACTGCTAATTCATATTGATTATTCTTTGATTGGAAATTTGTATTTATTTTCTGCTGGGAACTGTATAAACGATGTTTGAAGACATCTAATTCGGCACAAATTTTTTCCAGAAGTTCATTCATATAAGTATCACAGCAGCAGAGGATGATTGTTGTTAAAAGAAAGACAAATACCTGATACAGGTAAATAAGTCGATAATATCTTGAACTTTCGAATGAAAGGGGGATAAATACATTTGGGTATGGTAGTGCCATTTTTTTCGTAGTGAACAAGGGAATCATACAGAGGGACAGGGAGAACAAGTAGCATCCAATCATTAGTGTATTTGATCGTTTTCTGTAATTAAAATTTGAAAATTATTTTCAATGTAACAATTCATGTACTTATTTTTTTATTTCGAATTTTTTTTTTAACCTTTTTCACTTAATATGAAAAAATTTATCTTTTTTCCGATTTTAAAGAAGAAGAGTACTGTGATAAGACTGATAATAATAGTACTGATAATAAATTAATACTCGAATTAATATAAATATAATTATATATTATATATTATTATATTATATATTACATATTATTATATTGTATATTATAATTAATATAAAAAAATTCAAATTAAATAATTAATTAATTAAAGTAATATACATTACCTGATGAACTTTTCTGATGAGCTCAATATTTCCTCTTCAATTTGATCGCGAGGTAGACAAATTTTTTCCGTAAGCATACTGTCAACGGAAATAATTTCCTCTTGTCTTAACATAAAATGAAGCATTTTTACAATTGCCCCAAAAATACTGAAAAACACTAATAAACTCTCCGTTAATGAATTGACATTTTTCGAAAATTTTAATATATAGATCAGGACGTAAATTGCAAATAATGTTAATATTGTCAAAATAAAACAGCTATACACTCTGTAGGTTAAATTTGAATCCAATGTTTTTGGTTTCCATGTGCCAACTATCATGAGATGACGTATTGCATGTTTAGCCAAATTCATTTTTAGTTTATAAATTTTTTTTCTCCCAATTCTATATATTTTATAGACTTAGTATTTTCTCTCTCATTTTACTGATACTCTGTAGGTTTTAATGTGTTAAAATTTATTTTTTTTTTAAATAAAAAATAATTATTTTTGATGTGTTAAAAATTATTAGTTTTTTGCATAAAAAATAATTATTTTGATAATGTGTTAAAATTTATTAGTTTTTTGCATAACAAATAATTATTTTTAATAACGTGTTAAAATTTGTCAGTTTTTTTATATAATAAAATTATATTATAAAAATATATAAATAAAATTAAATTTTTAATAATAATTTAATATTATTGTTTTTAATAATAAATGTTTGGATTGTGGTTTAAAAACGAAACACTTTGTTGTGGAGAATGAGACTTTTGAAACACAACTAACGTTTTATAGTAAACAGTTTATGAATTATGTCGAATTTATATTTCTTTGGTATTAGAAACAGGAAATATATTTTAATTACAACTGTAACATAAAGCATAATAACAATTTTGTCCCTATTTAATTATGTGTTCTTGTGAAGGAAGTTAAAAATTCACTGAATCCCTCGATAATAACCACTATTTAAAGTTAACGACAGTTCATTTACGATTTAATAATGAATGTAGTGTATCGTTAAGGGGTTGACTATTTTGAATATATCCAAAAAATATTACTTGTCTATTTTTACCATTGAACCACAATCCAAAAAGAATATTTAAATTATTGTTTAAAATAATTATTAAAAATTTGTTAACTTCTTCCTTTAATGTAATTATTAAAAATAGTTAAATTTTATTATAAAACATACTAAAATGGTCTAAATACTACTAAATACTAATACCTATACTAAAAATACTCACTTTCTTTTCTATTTTTCATTATGAAAAATTTATTTACTTCAACATTAAATAATTAATTTGATTTAAAAAATATTCGTTTCTTGAATTTTAATCAGTATTTTCGAATAAAAAAATATTTTAATTTAATCTTTTAAATAAAAATAATTAATTTTAATAACTAATAATCCTCTGATATATTAATAGCATCTTAACGCTTCTCTCTTAGAACGTTAAAAATCGAATATGCAACTTTTAAAATCTAAAAATAAAAATTCATTTTTTGTATAATATTTGACGCCTTTTTAAATTAAATTTAAAAATTATATTTTTAAATAATTTTAATTTACCGTAACAAATGTGCCAATAGACATTATTAGCATAGATCCACTTTTTATTTTCATTGGTTTAGAAGCTTGTATCATTATAATATATAATGACATTCTTGATTTCTTGCTCAATGAATTCCAATTTACGCTATAACAGGCATTTACAATTTCTGTGCTCTATAAAATAGGTAAAAATATTATTATAATTATATATGCTAATCACAATTATAGATAATTAAAATATATTATATCAAAATCTCTAAATGCATAGGATTATGTATTTTTCCCAAAAAGAAGTATTTTATGCAACAAAGGCGTATTATTGTCACTCTGTACTTTATTGCCCTAGGACAATAATGGGTCCTTTATTGACCAACTGGGTTAAAGTGATCATTATTGCCCTAGGGCAATAATGGGTACTTTATAGCCCTAGGGAAATAATAGATACTTTATTGGTCTAGGGAAATAATAGGTACTTTATTGCCCTAGGGAAATAATGGGTACTTTATTGCCCTAAGTAAATAATGGGTACTTTTTGCCCTAGGTAAATAATAGGTACTTTATTGTCCTAGGTAAATAATGGGTACTTTATTGCCCTAGGTAAATAATAGGTACTTTATTGCCCTAAGGAAATAATAGGTACTATTTTGCTCTAGGGCAATAATGGTTACTTTATTGACCTGCGAGAGGTCAATAAAATACACTTTATTAGTGCCCTAGGGCAATAATGGACGCTTTATTGACCGCTGGGTTATAAGGAGGAATTTAGTATTCTGCTCTGTACAGGTAGATAAAGTGACCATAATACGCATGAGTGTCATAAACATTTTTTTATGCATTATATGCGAATATTTATGTAAACAAAAAAAAGCTAGAGTTTATAATAAGCATACTTATTGTGTGTACGTTCAAAGGCAAATATAATTTACTGGATGTGATATTTAATTGATTTTATTAGCATTCTTTGTTAAATGAAAACTGTCTTCTTGGTTCAATAAAAGCAGTGTTATAAAATTTACTAAATATCACATCAAGTAAATTGTATTTGTCTTTTTTTTTTGTACTTGTATGAATATGCGAGTAACATTCAAGAACCGTTTTTTTTATTTTATTTTTAGTTTCATTAACGTTTGAAATTATTTATTTTACCTTGACAATTATTTTCTCTCCATAGTAGCATATTTGAAAAATTTCACCAGTAAAATCAAGTAAATAAATGCACATATACCAAAAGTGGGTTGTATATAGTTCCACTTTTGCTAAATTGGAAATTGTCAAACCCAAAACAGCAGTAGAGATAAAAAATTGGACAATGAATATCAAATTGAATAAATTATTGAAATTGTGAACCATTCTGTGGAATGAAAAAATGTTTTTTTTAACTTTTTTTAATTTTCTTTTTTTTCTTTTTCTAATCTTTCTTTTTATTTTTGTTTGTTACTTACTTACTTTGTTTATTTTTATTTAATTTTTTTATTTACTTGTATTTAATATTTAATTACTTTATTTATTTGTAAAAGATGTTTTGATTATTCTGTTTGGCCTAATGGCCATTAGGCCATTAGGCCAAACAGAAGAATCAAAACATCTTTTATTTATATAATTTTATGGCTTCCAAAAATATTAAATTTATTTACTTTTAATTAATATTTAATTACTTTATTTACTTACTTTATTAAATGAGAATGATAGTGTAACCAGTCTTTTATTGTTCTTAATTCATATTGATTATTCTTTGATTTGAAATTTGAACTTATTTCTAGTTGGAATTGGCATAAACGATATTTGAATACATCTAATTCGGCACTAATTTTTTCCATGTATTCACACAAATAAGTATCACAGCAACAGAGGATGACTGTTGAAACAAGAACGACAATTGCCTGATACAAATAAATAAATCGATAGTATATTATACTTTCGAAACTAAGGGGAATCCATATACTCGGGTATGGGAGTCCAAATTTTTTAGAACTTATTAATGGATTGAGACAAGGGATGATCGAGAAAAAATAGCATCCATTCATAAGTGCCTTTGACTGTTTGCTGGAAATAAAATTTGAGTTTTTATTTTCAAAACAGAGATATTGTGACGATTTAATACTCATATATTAAAACCAACTATATTTACTACTTTTTTACAATTTGCTACTATTAAGATACTTTTTTTCTATTTGTTACACTAAAAGCTACTTTTTTCCATGTTTGAGAATTTACACTACTTTAAAAGTTGTTAACAGTTGAAATAAAAAAATTATTTTAAGAAATTTTAATAAAGTTATTGCAAAAAATTCAAAAAATTTTAATGAAGTTCTTTACAATGATTCAATTATTTTTACAAATTTTTCGTAATTCAATGATTTTTAATATCTAGGGGAATGTAGTCAAGGTTGGCCTACTGTCTAGGTAGGCCACTCGCGTTTTTTTGTCAAGTTCACTAGCGCCACCTACGCGCATTTTTGTCGAAGCTTGTCTTAGTGAAACCTAACTTTTTGTTCAATTACATTTTCGGAAAATCGAAAATTGTGTTTTCTGTGACGTCGGTACAAAAAAAGCTCAAAAAAAGTTTTGTGCATAATGTGAAAAACCATTAATAAAAGATAAAAAACAAATTGAATCGTCAAGGCAAGTATGCAGAAAATTTGTGGGACTCATGGTTGAAAGGAAAACAAAGTAAAAAATCGAATCCCGAAACGTATTTCTTTTTGTTTACAACAATTCGGTAATGTTACTTACTGTCAAGGTCGGCCACTATGTGTTTAAAATGCGCAAAGTTGAGGACGAGCTACTTCATTTGCAAAAACTGCAATTCTGTATAACTCATAATATAATTGATCATCTTATTAATATTTTTATTTAATTTTATTAATATTTTAGTGCAAAACTTTTTTTTATTTATATTTATTTTTTTATATTGTTTATTGTTATTATTTTGTTATTTCATTAAGTTACAAACTGTAAACAATAAAGAATCAATTTTCCGTAACTCCAAACATGTTATTTTATTTTTTAACGATTAATGCCCTTTGAATTTTAAACATGGCCGACCTTGACTGTAATGGCCAACCTGGACTACAAATTTTTTTTTTTTTAAATCTTTATAACTTTTTCATTTTTAAACCTGTCAATTTACTTTGTACAGAAAAAATGTTCCTATTAAACAGGACTTTCCAACCATATACTTCAATTGTCCAAATTCATTTTTAAAAAAAAGTTATAAACAAAAGTCAAAAAGGTGGCCGACCTAGACTATGTTCCCCTACTATTTTAATTAAAAATTTCCCAAGAGAATTGAATAATTTGAAAAAAAAATGTTTATAAAATTCTTCGCAAATATTCAATTATTTTTATAAATAAAAAAATTTTCACAGGAATTCAATTATTTAAAACAGAATTTTCCTAATATTTATCGAAAAAAATCAATTATTTAAATAGTTTTTTATAAAATTCTTCGCAAGAATTTAATTAATTTTATAAATATTAAAACTCATTGCAGGACTTCAATTATTTTTAATACAATTTTAAATGAATTCCGCGAAAATTTCAACTATTCTTAAAAATTTTAATAAAATTCTCTGAAAGAATTCAATTATTTAAAAAAATTTTAATGATTTTCTTTAGAATAATTGAATTGTTTTCAATATAATTTTAATAAAATTTTTTGAAAGAATTCAAATATTTTTATAAATAATATACAATTTTCACAAAAATTCAATTATTTAACATAGAATTTTTCTAATATTTTTCGAAAAAAACCAATTATTTAAATAGATTTTTATGAAAATTTTTCGCGAGAATTAAATTATTTTTATAAATAATAAAATTCTTTTCAGGAATTCAATTATTTTTAAAAACTTTAATAATAATCGTTGCAAGAATTCAATTAATTTCCTTAAATAAAGAAATTTTCACAAGAATTCAATTATTTAAAACACAATTTTCCTAAATTTTTCAAAAGAAATCAATTACTTAAATAGATTTTTATAAAACTTTAATTTTAATAATAATCGTTGCAAGAATTCAATTATTGTTGTTAAAACTCATTGAAGGAATTAAATTTATTTTAAAATTTATTTTATTTTTATAATTGAATTACTTTCAATATAATTGAGATAAATTTTTTTGAAAGAATTCAATTATTTTTATAAATAATATACAAGTTTCAAAGAAATTGAATTTTTAAAACACAATTTTCATAAAATTTTTTCAAAAAAATCTTTTCTTTAAAAACATTTTTTCAAAATTCTTTTCAAGAATTCAATTATTTAAAAAACTTTATTAAAGTTCGATGACAAAAATTCAATTATTTTCATAAATAATTAAACTCAACGCAAAATTTCAATTATTTTAAAAATAATTTTAAATTAATTCCACTAAAAACGCAATTATTCTTAAAAATTTTAATAAAATTCTTCGAAAAAATTCCATTATTTAAAGAAATTTGATATAATTTGTTTCTTAGAATGTAATAATTCTTTTTAATTACATTTTTTGAATGAATTTTATTATTATAAAAAATTTTAATGCAATTCTTCTTAAAAATCCAATTATTTAAAAAAATGTTAAAAATTAATTAAAAATCTTTTTAATTACATTTCTTGAATGAATTTTATTATTATAAAAAATTTTAATGCAATTCTTCTTGAATATCCAATTATTTTAAAAAATGTTGATAAAGTTCAATAAATTATTTATTTTTGCATTTAAATAATTGAATTCTAGTAGAACTTTCTAATAAGCATTGATTTAGAATTGAATAAAATAAAATGATTAAAGTTTTGAATAATTTTATTTATAAAATTTTAACAAAAAAAATGTTTGAATTTTAAAAAAATTACTTTTATAATTTTTAAAAATAATTAAATTTAAATAATGCGTTACATTGAAATCATTTGAAATATTTTAATTCCTGTAGACAATATAAATAGGTATTTAAATATTTATTTTAAAAAATTGTTCAATTTTTGAATGTAATTAAGAAATTATAAAAAAATTAAGTCAAGGTTAATTTTTTAATATTAAGCTACTTTTTTACTACTTTTTATGTCTTTAAGCTATATACTTTCTTAAAATTAATTATCGAGTGCGAAGCCTGTATTTTTTACAAATTTAAATTACGAGACTCTTTTTCACTAGACAGTTTTTCTAAGGATATCAAATTGAGACAAAAAAAGTATACTTTTTTTGTTGCAAAGCAACAATTTTGATACTTTTTTTGTCTCAATTTGATATCCTTAGAAAAACTGTGGGATAGTAATTATTAACATAGGAATATTAAGTATTAACTTTTAGGACAGTAATTATTACCTTCGAGTATTTTTAGATTTTGACAATATTTCCTTTTCTATTTCATTTCGAGGTAGACAAATATTTTCCGTCAGCATTCTGTCAATGGAAATAATTTCCTCTTGCTTTATTATAAATAGAAGCATTTTTATAATCGCTCCAAAAAGACTGATAAATGCTAGCAGACTTTCCGTTAATAAATTGACGTTTTCCGAAAATATTAACGTGTCAATAAATATATAGATTTCAGATAATATTAAGATTATCAGAATGAAACAACTATAAAATCTGTACAGTTGTTTGGAAAAATTTGAAATTAATTTCTTCGGTCGCCAACCACCGATTATGACCAGATGAGATATTGCTCGATCAGCTACATTCATTTTTCTTTTGATGATTTTTCTTTTGATTTTACAAATACAATTTTCTTGCTTTCATTTTTAGTGATTTTCAAACTACAAATTTCACTAGAGTAAAAATCGATTAGTTTTGCAATGAAGAAATTTTTTTTAAATGAAGATATAGATGAGGATTTACTTACATGTGAAGAGGAAGAGTTCTGAAGTACAACTAAGGCGTATTTTTTTCAGATATTAATTGTGCTGCAAATATATTTGTATTGGGAGCAAACATGTTTATAATTAGAGGGATATTCTTCTATAGTGACTTCCAGGGAATATTGTTCTTTTATTTTTTCTGTTATTGGCTCATTAATAATTCTCGAATGATGATAAAATAGCTATAAAAATTTTGATCGTAATGATTTACTAAACTATTATTTTTTGTTTGAATAAAAAACCGATTGTTACCTAATTATTCGTGAATTTATTATCGTACATCGTATTAAATTCAAACATCTTATTTTCGGTATACTTTTAGAATATTAAGATGCATTTTTTCGCATAATATTTAAAAAATACATTTTTATTCGAAAAAGAAAATAATTTTTGTATTCGTTCGTATTTAATTTATTTAAACTTAATTTTAAATATCGACGTAATTAAATTTTTTTTTTATTTTGAATTCTTTTTTTTAAATAAAAAAGATATGTGTGGAATTTAGAAATAAATGACATGTAAATATATTAAAATATTAATATAGACATATAAAGCGAAATTGATGAAAGTTGATTAAAATAATACTTCTCATCAATCATTTGCGAATTTCTAGCTGTAGTCTGACATAACTGACTTTTACTACTGCGATCGCAGGATGAATTTTTTTCCTACTTTATAATCTACTTTATTTCTCACACTCGCTTGTTTAAATTGAAATTTTTTTTTCTCTTTTGGCAATGACGTCTTTGAGTTTTGATAAGAATCATCGAGACATTGTTGCACTTTTAAGAATATAGGGTACTTTCACCGGTGCTTGTTTGTCTACTGTTAAAAATTAATCGGGTCACATTGTCTCAACATTATTTATAATAAATAATTTCTAATAAATAATTGTAAATCTTTCAATTTTTTGGAATTAAAGATATTAGTTTGAATTTTTTTTAAATTAAAAACTTTTTTTCCTTAATTAACTTTTTATGTAAAATATGGTATTGTAATCATAGTTACCATAAAAGTAATAAAATAATAAATAATATTACCAAAGGGCCTGTCCTGTTAATTTTCAAATAAATAAATATAAAAATAATAATTCATTAATTTTTATAAACAAAAAAATTTCAACAACAATTCAATTATTTAAAATAGAATTTTTCTAATATTTTTCGAAAAAAATCAATTATTTTAGTAGATTTTTATAAAATTCTTCTCAAGAATTCAATTATTTTAATAGATTTTTTTTATAAAATTCTTCGCAAGAATTCAATTATTTTAATAGATTTTTAAAAAATTCTTCGCAAGAATTCAATTATTTTTATAAATAACAAAATTCTTCTCAGAAATTCAATTAATTAAAAATTTTTTAATAATAATCGTTGCAAAAATTCAATTAATTTTATAAATATTAAAACTCATTGCAGGATTTCAATTATTTTTAATACAATTTTAAATAAATTACACGAAAAATATTCTTAAAGAATTTAATAAAATTGTTTGAAAGAATTCAATTATTTAAAACAAAATTTAATAAAATTTTTGGAAAGAATTCATTATTCAATTATTTAAAAAAATTTAATTTTAATTCCTTGAAAAAATCAATTATAAAAAAAATGTTTTTTTTTTGTAATTCTTTGGAAGAATTCATTTATTTATAAAAATATTCAAATTTTTATTTACAGGAATTCAATTATTTTCAAATATTTTAATATAATTGTTCGTAAGAAATCAATTATTTTAAGTACAAATTTAATTAAATTTTTTTGAAATAATTCAATTATTATTCTCTTAGATTTTAATAAAATTCTTCCCAATAATTTACTTATTTACATAAATAATTCTCAAAAAAATTTAATTATGTCGATAAAAAACAAAATTATTCCAGAAAATTCAATTATATTGAAGCATTTTAATAAAATTCTTTGCAAAATTTAATTATTTTTATAAATAACAATATTCATCACAAAAATTCAATTATTTTTAAAAGTAATAAAATTCTTCTTGGAAATTCAATTATTTTTAAAAGTAATAAATTTCTTCTTGGAAATTCAATTATTTTTAAAAGTAACAAATTTCTTCTTGGAAATTCAATTATTTTAAAAATTCTAATAAAATATTTCTCAAGAATTCAATTATATTCATAAATAATAAAATACTATTTAGGAATTCAATTATTTTCAAAAAAATTTAATAAAATACATTCCGCTAAAAACGCAATTATTCTTAAAAAATTGAATAAAATTTTTCGAAAAATTCAATTATTTAAAGAAATTTGATATAATTTCTTTCTTAGAGTGTAATAATTAATTTTAATTTATTTTTAATGTCAATTCTAGACTGAATTTAATTATTAAAAATCTTAATGCAATTCTTCTTAAAAATTCAATTATTTTAAAAAATGTTGATAAAGTTCAATAAATCAAAAATAATAAATAATATTACTAAATGGACTGTCCCGTTAATTTTCAAAGAAATAAATGAATATAAAAATAATGAAAAAAGTATTTTATAAAAAATATTTCTTTTCGAGTTAGATAGTTTTTTGAACATAAAGTATATTTTATAAAGTATAATTTTTAATATAAAGTATATTTTATAAAATATAATCTTTAACATAAAGTATATTTTTTGAATATATTAAATTACAGTGGAACCTGTCGGAATGCAACTCGATTCTTAAAATTTTATTACAGGAAAGAATCCTTAAAAAATTGTTTTTTAATTTAATTTTGTAATATTTTTACAATATTCTGTAATTGAGTGAAAATAATTCTTGTTGGACATTTTTGTGTACAAAGAAATTTTTAAATAGAGTTGCATTCTGACAGGTTCTACTGTAAAGAATTAAACTTTTAATTAAAAGGAAATACACATCTAACTTTTATTTAAAATTTTAAAAAATTCAAGAGAAAAAATTTTAGTCGAACACTTTTTTTAATATCACAATTTTTTAATACAATATTTATATATTTATTGACTTCAGCAGAAAATATTTATCGCAGATATAATTTATTTCGAAGATTTTCGCTTAATATTACAAAGTAATTAACCATTCGCAAATATTTATTTAGATTTGTATAACAATAGATGTAGATTTGTAACAAAGATGAAAATATTTATCGCATCTCAATTCTCAACGATTCTCTCGTAGAACGTTAAAAATTGAATATGCAACTTTTAAAATCTGAAAATAAAAATTCATTGTATAATATTTGACGCTTTTATGAAATTAACTTCATTTTGAAAATGGTTTTTAATAATTTAAATTTACCGCAACAAACGAGCCAATAGACATTGTTATCATAGATCCTCCTTTCACTTTCATTGGTTTTGAAGCTCGGATCATTATAATATATAATGACATTTTTGAATTTTTGCTTAATTTATTCCAATTTACATTGTAACAAGCGTTTACGATTTCTGAGCTCTGTAAATAGGAAGAAAAATTATACTTTTTTTGAACAAAAAGTAAATAAATAACAAAAATGACATGAAAAAGAAAAATAGCAATTCTTTTTAGAAAAAACTTTTAGAAAAGACTTTTAGAAAAAAATATACTTTTAACAAGAGCTCTTCTCTAAATTTTTTATTTAAAGCAAATAAATAATTCAGTAGGCTCTGTGAAAACTTTTATTTAACTCAAATAAATTATAGTTGGATTTAATGAAATATCTTTGATCGAAAAACATGCTATTCAATTTTCAATACGGATATTTCTAATCAAAAGCATTAAATTAAAATGCATTAAATTGAAATGTGACATTTAATTGCTTGTAATGGATTAAAATTGTAATTTGATTGTTGTTAAAAAAGGTTTTTTTTAAGTTTGTTTAGCAATTAAATATTTTTCGATTAATTTACCTTGACAATTAGTTTCTCTCCATAATAACAAAATTGAAAGATTTCCCAAGTAAAATCAAGCAAATAGACGCATATATACCAAAAGTGTGTTGTAAATAGTTCAGCTTTTGCTAAATTAAAAATAGCTAAACCCAAGACAGCAGTAGATATGAAAAATTGAACAACACATAATAAATTGAATGAATTATTCAAATCGTGAATCATTCTGTGGAATGAGAATATTTTCAAGTTAATTATAATTTTGTTAAAAGCCTCGTGTTCTTAATCTTTATATTATTTTTCAATTTTTTAAAAATTTATACTTACTTGATTAAATGTAAATGAAAGTGTAGCCAATCTTTTATTATTGTTGATTCATATTGATTAATTTCTAATTTGTAATTTGTACTTATTTGTTGTGGTAAAATGTACAAACGATGTTTGAATACATCTATTTCAGCACTAATTTTCTCCATGAGTTCGGAAAAATAAAGATCACAGCAACAGAGGATAATAGTTGTAGCAAGAAGGACAATTACTTGATATAAATAAATAAATTGATAATATCTTGTACTTTCGAAATTAAGGGGGATCCATATACTAGGGAATGGTAGTGCTAATTTTTTAGAACTGATTAGAGGATTCAGGCAGAGGCAAATAGAGAAAAAGTAGCAGCCAATCATAAGTGCATTCGATTGCTTTCTGTAAATAAAATTTTTATTTTCAATACAGTGATATTTTACTAAAAATTACAATTATTATTAATTCTCCACTAAAACTTGAGTAAAAAATTAAAACTACTAAATGAAGTAATAAATTTTTAGTTAGAATTGGTAGAAATTAGTTAGAATTGATAATTTAAATTAATTTTAATTTAATAAGTTAAATTTGTGGATGAATTTTTTCTTAATTAATTTTAAAAGTACAAAAATGGTACACACCTTCGAGTATTTTCGGATTCGGCTAATATTCCCTCTTCGATTTTATCTCGAGGTAGACATATTTTTTCCGTCAGCATTCTGTCAACGGAAATAATTTCTTCTTGTCTTATTATAAAGAGGAGCATTTTTAAAATTGCCCCAAGAATGCCAAATAGTACTAGTAAGCTCTCCGTTAATGAATTAACATTTGTTGAAAATTTGAAAATGTAAACAAGAATGTAGATTGCAGATAACGTTAGGATTGTAAAAATAAAACAACTGTACAGTCTGTACAATTGTTTTGAAAAATTTGAAATTTTCTTCGGTCTCCAAGTACCGACTAAACCGAGATGTGATATTGCACGTTTAGCCACATTCATTTTTATCGAATAATTTTTTTTTCTATATGTATTTCTACAAATGCAGTTTTTTCACTTTCATTTTTAGGATTTTCTGTAAATTAAAATTGAGTTTTATTACCATTTAGTGTTATTTATATTTATAATTTATTGTAGTTTATAATAAGTATTTGAATTAATAATCTTTGGATTAATAATCTATGTAATTATTAGTATAATTTTAGGTGAAAATGAAATTTTTGCAAATGAGAAATTGAGGGTTTAGATTTACTCACATGTGAAGAGGAAGACTTCTGAAACACAACTAAAATTATCCGTGCAGAAAATGAATTTGTTTATATTAGAAACAAATAGAAGAGAAGTTAAAATACATTTTCTTCTATTTGTAGCTTGAGGGCTATTAACCCATATTAACGATCCAATTTATGTTTAATTATGTTTTTATAATGGGGGATACCCAAAAGCAGTGTGTATCTTTCTGACCTCCCTCGATGATTAATCTATTCTATTTTTCGAATCAATGATGTATAGGATAATATTATTTTATTGACAGTTAATTAATGATGCACCAGTGGATGTGAATTTTATAATAGGGGATTATTATTATTAGTTATTATGTTTGTGGGTAAAATATTGCCTTTATTCTACTACCTGTAGGAATAATGCATTATTCACGTGGTGAAGTATGTATTACTGTTTAAAAGAAATGATTTGAATCTCTTATTGACAGGAGTCAATGTGCGCATAAAGTATTGTGATTATATACTCTTTGGCAAATGGCCACTTTATGATGTCGTCGTTTCAAATTTCTTCTGTTATAAACACTTCATTTTGGGACCTGCATTGATATTGTGCAATCATAAATTATTATATTTTCGCCTCCGGTTCAAAAATTCAATACTTTTCTTATTATTCTTAGCCAAAGTTTTTTTTAAGGATAGCAAATTGGGACAAAAAGCGGAGCAAAACGCTGATTCGCAACAATTTTGATGCGATTTTTGTCTCCAATTTGATATCTGCAGAAAAACTGTGAAACATTGCTTCGGAATCTTCAAATTTTTAAATTTTAGAAAAAATTATAATTAAAATCAGAAGAATTTTTTTGGACTAGTTTAAAGGTTTCTGAAGATAAATAAGAATCGTTTGAAGATTTGTCGTTTCAATCATCTGACAGCAATGAATTCAATATCAATTTGATGTCAATTTGATGTCAATTCGGTATTTATTTAATTTGGCATTAATTCAATTTGGCATCAATTTAAGATCAACTTGGTACGAATATCTACTTGATACCAACAAAAAAAAAAACAATGCCGACATTGAATACCATTAGTTTTGCTTTAATTCAATTTTTTCGTACTACACAAACCCTTTTTTTTCTTTTTTCTTCAGAGACTTTATTTTCATTGAGAGGCGAGTCTGTGTTTCTGCCCACAATATATGTACGTATAATGGACATTTGTATCGGATATTGAATTTCACTGGTGGCACTTGAAATTTATCGCGATTGTGTGGCTGAGTTCACGTAAAGACGGTAGTTACCGGATTCGTATCAAGGACACCCGGTGTGCTTGTATTTATTTTATTATTATTATTGTTATTATTATTAGTATATATCGTTGCTTCTCTCGAAGACAAAATATGTAGAAAGTGGGCCGTGTTTGTCGATTAATGCGATTATATGCTAATTGAGAATTCTCTTGTGACTCAACAATTTTTTTTTTCTTTCCACGGATTCTTTTTCTTCTTGTATTTTTAGAGGTTGTAATGCATCATTTGTGTTTCTTATCTCTTTGATTTTTTTTGTAAGGTCCTACGGTGTTTATCTTGTCTCATTAAAAATTTGTTGTGCACCTTTTGCAAAATCGGAATTGTCTGTATTGTTAGTGATTTTTTTTTTGTGATTCTAGTTGAGGATTATTTCGAACCATTATTTTGGATAATGGAAAATAAATAAATACTATACGGAGAAAAATGTGAGTAATTTTTACTACTTTTATGGTAAAACATTTCTGGTAACTTTTACCAGAAAGTACTTTTACTTTTTTTTATAGTGTCGGAGTAAAGTTTGCTACGTTCGGAGTAAATGCTACGTTCAAAGAAGATGTTTGTAAAAATTAGTAAAATTTATTTCGAACGTAGTAAAATTTACTTCGAATGTAGCAAAATTTAAGTATGTAAAAGTTACCAGAAATGCTTTAAGAGAATTGTTTTATTATAAAAGTATAGTAAAAGTTACTTTATATTTACTTAGTAATGAAACTTTGAGATTAAGGACCACTCCGAGTCATTCGACTCGGAGTGGTCCTTAATCTCAAAGTTTTATTTACTATTCTTAATAATGATTTGTACGATTATTAATATTCTACTGTAAATCTTTGGGGAAAAAAATACAGAAATGAAACCACTGAATATTTCATTCACACAAGGAGTTTTTTTATTTACAAGAAACAATTTACACGATTCCATTCTATAGTTGAGGCTAAGAACCAAGGGTCTAATATACAAAAAAAGTGAACATTAGTATTTAAATGTTGAAACTTTTTACAAATGGTATGCAGCGGGTGAGGCGTAGTGAGCGTTGACGAGAGCTGGAGCAGCGGCGACGGTTTTCACGGCAACTTGAGCTGGTTCCTTGTGGACGACGGCATTGAAACCGTTGTGCTCGTCAGCGGTGTATTCGACGATGCGACGGGTGCCGTCGGGCTCGACGAGACTGTAACTTCCCTGCACGACGTCTCCATTACGAGATTCCTGTTGGGTTTTTGAGTCGCCGGTCAAAGCGTCTTGCACGTCGTAGGCGTAGCTGTATTGTGGGTTGGGGTCGTATTCGGCGTCGACGGTTTTCACGACTTTGGCGACTGGAGCTGCGGCGTACGCCACTGGGGCGTATGCGTGAGCGACTGGAGCTGCGTGCGCAACTTGGACATGCGCGGCGGGTGCGGCGTACGCCACTGGTTGAGCGGCGTAGGACAACGCTGGCTGAGCAGCGTAGGAGACTGCGGGCTGCGCGGCGTAGGCCAATTTGGCAACTGGTGCCGCCGCCACTGGTGACGCGTATTGGATCGCGCCTGGAGCGCCAATGAAGCCGGCGCGCGCCGTTGCTACCATCGCGACGAAAGCGAGGAACTGCAAAAGAAAAAAGGAATTTAATTACATTTCTTTCTTTTCTGCTCTGCGCAAAGAAGTATCTTAAAAGCGACTACAAACTTACTTTTAAGATACTTAATTACAGTGTTTTTCTTTTTAGTTTCTTCATTTGTTTCTTCCTTTGATTTTGATTACTTCTTTCTCTTATTTCTTAGCCTCGTTTTATCAAAGTGGGCGAAAGAAACTACAAATAATAATAATTTCTTCACTTGAAGAGTGTTTTAATTTTTAATCACCGCTTTTACGATTTCAAGTTTGGAACTCGAGGTACAACTTATAAACGAGTATTTCGGCATTCGTTTTCACTTTTTTCGTTATAGCTTCAACGCACCTTCTAAGTAACAATTTATTAAGTTATACAATGAATTACGACACTTATCTGATTTTACTCTTCAATCTGGTTTGTAAACCTTATGGAAAATTATTTGTAATGCAACTTTGTTCAATTTTGTTTGAAATATAAGTTTCTTTGCGAAAACGAATATTAGTAACAAAGGAAGAAATAAGAAAACGAAACAAAAAAAAAATTCAAAAAGGAAATTACAAAAGCCACGGAGGATAAAAGGACCGAATTTCGAAAGAAGAAATGAACAGATGATTAATGGAATTATAATAAAACCCTGTTCTGAATGGGAATAAAAATAGTTAATGGAAATAAAAATACTTCATAGAAGTATAAATAATTAATAGGTATAAAAATTAAAAAAGAGAGAGAGGGCAGAGAAGAGAGAGAAGAAAAGAGAAGGGGAGAAGAAAAAAGAAATAAGAGAAGAAAGAGAGTGAAGAAAAGAGAAGTGAGAATAGAAGAGAGAGAGAAGAAAAAAGAAGGTGAAGAAAAGAGAAAGAAGAAAAAAAAGAAAGACAGTGAAGAAAAGAGAAAGACGGTGAAGAAAAGAGAAGGGAAAGAAGAAAGGAGAAGAGAGAAAGAAGAAAAGAGAAAGACAGTGAAGAAAAGAGGAGAAATGAGACGAATAATTATCTCACCTTGAATGCCATGACTGCGGTTGTGTTATGAGCTTTGTTAAGCCAAAGGATGCGAGCAGATCGAATGATGCTGTCTGGGTGACGAGCAACTCTTTTTATATGAGTTCTCCCCATTATTGGGTGATCCCGGAGGCGAGGAATAATCGTGTGACGATAACCCTCAGGATTGAAGCGGAAAGTCTGTCGTAATCGCTGGACCAATTCAGTTGAGGGGCAATATACAAACACCAAAGCACCACGCCCTACATACATGCATACATACATATACTCGACGCAGCATATTTCAGCCAAAAACGAGACACCTGATCCACTTTTACGCAGGTCACTTATACACGTAACACATACGAGATAACTCGTTATGTTGTCCTCTTATGTAACTTTCACCCGCCGTTCTCATCTCATTACCTCACAATCATTTTCTTCTTTTTTGGAGTTTTTTCTTGTTTTTGGGGTTTTTTTTTTGCTTTTATTGTGCTTTCGTGTTGTGCTCGTCCTCGGTATTCTTCTCCTCTTACTCTTTGATACCCTGGACGATCTCATTTTATCCTCTTGTTTTTTATTCCCTTTTTTTGTTCTTTTTCATCTTTTTTGGCTTCTCTCATCTTTGTCTTCTTATTTTTGTTCTTTTTCCTCTTTCTCGGCTTCTCTCATCTTTGTCCTTTTTCATCTTTTGAGCCTCTCTCTCTATGCTTTTACTTTCATTCCCTTAATTTTAATTCTTCTTTCCTTTTATTGTTAGTGGCTCTCCAAACTTGAATTTGTTGACAACTTTTCGCTAAATGAACTAATTGTACTAAATTAGTAAAAAGTTTAACTAATTTTCGCCTTTTTTTTACACGAAAAAAAATTTTACCTGGAACAACTATAAGTTTCTCTAGAATAGCGAAAGTATTAATTAAAACAATGAAAAATTTCCATAATATACTGAAATTTGCAGTTGCTTCATGTCAACAATTTTTCCGTTATAACTTTATAAAATTAAAACAACTTTTTAAATTTTTATTCTTTTTCTTTTTTTTATGTGGATTCTCTTCTTATTCTCTAAATAATCAGAGAAATTTTCAATTCATTAGTTTAAATAAAAGTGATTAACAATAATTTTTTAAACTCATTTCAATTAGTGGTCGACTTTTCAGGGATTTATATTTGGAGAGGTATAAACACAATGTTTAATTATTTATAATTTTTTTCTACTTTCTAAATTTTAGTTAGTAAAAATGTTTACTAATTTAAATTAGTGACTGACTTTCTGCTTTCGAATTAGTAAACTTTACTAATAAAATTTTATTAATTTAAATAAATAAAAACTTTAATTAAATATACTTCACTAATTTATTAGAGAAATTTACTAATTTGAAAGCAAAAAATCAGTCAATTCAAATTAATAAATATTTTTACGAATTCGAATTAGAGGTCAAATGGTAACTAATTTAATAATTTAGAGAGTTCTTTTTATTGTTAGTTAAAATTTCTACTAATACTTAGTTTATTATAACATTTATTAATTATTTATTAATATTTATTAATTTATTAATTTACTTAATTAATTTTACTATTTCTTTTAGTATTTTTAGATTTATTACTAAAATTAGCGAAAAAGTTTTTTACAGAAGTTTTAGTAGAATTTTATTTAAAATAAGTACAAATTGTTACTATATTAAATTAACTGATGATTTTTGACTTATTTTAATTCATGAAAATTTCTACTAATTTTTAGTAAATTTTCATTAAAATTTGAGGAAAAAATTTTGAAACGACTAAGTAGTAAAATTTTACTAAAAATAAGTAGACAATTTTTTCTAATGTCAATTAGTAAACACTGATTCAAATTTAGAGAGCAAAGAATTAGTTTTAATATTAATTCACTGTCAGGCTTTTAAAATTTATTTTCTATTCAAATGAATTGAACACTTTTTTTCTAATTATGCATTTTTAATTAATTATAAAAAGTAATAGTAATAATGGTAGTAATTGCAATTGTAATGAGTTTTAATAATTGTTAGAATTTCAATAAGTTTAATAATGGTAATAATTTAAATAATTTTAATAGTTGTAGTAATTGTAATAATTTATTGTATTTATTTGTTTATTAATTAATTAAATAACAAAAAAGCAACAATTTTACTAAAGGCTTAATTTTATTAATTATAAATTTAAATAACATATTGAATATTATGGAAAACAATTGAAAAAACAAGAATAATGAAAGGAGTGTGAGTTACAAAATTAGATTTTGATCTTTATTTCCATCTTCAATGAAAGAGAATTTAAAATAATGTAATAGTAACTCATTATAGTGTCGAATTTGAAATTTATTGCATCATTATTTCATCATTTATTGTTCTCGTGTTTTCTAAAGTGTCAAGTCATATATAAAAATGTTAAACTTGCTGTTTAGCTGGAAATTAAATCTTTTTGTTATCCCTGCTCTGAAATATTTTTATTTCAATAATCAGCCTTCGAATTATTGTAAATAGAAGCATATCATTATTATTAGAGAGGGAGAAGAAAAGAATGAATTACACTCAGATTTATGAATATATATAAACTTGTTGAAATCAAAATTTGACTTTAGTTTAGAGCACGAAATTGACTAATAAACATTATCGTCTGGAGTTGAAACTTAACTCCCTTACTTTTCAGTATAAAAAATATTTTTTTTTGAAACAGTTGCACTGTAAAAAAAAGGGATTTTAATTAAATTAAACTTTAATTAAATTAAATAAAACTACAAATGGGATTTTATTAAATTCGCACCCTTCTGGAGTTAAAGCAAAAGCAGTAAAATTTTCCTCCTTGATATTAACTCCTTCACTATAAATGTAACTACGAAAAAACTCCCGAATAATAAACTCTTGTTTTTACTCCTAAAAAACTCGGAGTAGATTTTTAACTCGTGAACTTTACTCCCAACTCCCGATGCCATTTACCCCCATAATATTTTTACAGTGTAAAACTTATTCTTTTAAAAGAATAATTTTTACACTGTAAAAAATTTAATTAAATAATTATATCCTTTTTTAAATTAAAAATCAAATTTTTAAATTAAAAATCAAATTTTTAAATTAAAAATCAAGTTTTTTAATTAAAAATCAACTTAAGGCTGAAAAATGGAAGAGTTCTTTGGGGTTCCCCGCCCAAGGCTGCTGAAATTAATCAATTCGCAAAAAAGAGAACCTATTGAATCTTTCTATTATACATTTAGAAGCAATGAAGATAAATAAAGATAAAAGAGAATGATATGAGACATGTGGGGCCGATTTGTTACGTAATGCAAAATTTTGTAAGAAATATATTTCTCGACATCTTGTATATATGTTTATATACGAGAATATATAATGTGTAATTGTCATGTTCACGTGATGTAATGGTGTGAAGCAGTCTTATTACCTTTGAAAATTTCAAGCAAATGTCCCTCGGACGTAAAATTTTTTTAACGTTTGCTTCGTATAGATTTGTTAATTAAACTGACGCTCCTTCTTTTTGTTTCGTATTTTTCTTTTGTAATCCATATACATAATATATAAATAAATGCCTCTAGGGAAAATATAGTCATAGATTTGGCAATCGTGTGTTGGAAAAGAATATATCAAGTTAGGAGATGTTGATTTGAATTCATTTAGTTAGTTTCTTTCTTTCGAGATGGATCGATTTGTAAGTTTTTTAAAGTTGTCTAATATTATTTTATGTTAATTTTTTTGATTTTTCTGAGCACTACTTACAGGGTTGCCACAGGTCAGGGAATTCAGGGAAAAGTCAGGGATTTTTAATAAAAGTACTGGAAAAAATTAAATTTTTAAAATTCATGAAAAAACTCTGAATTTTGATGTTTTTTTTGTTTGCCTCGTAAACTATGAAATTACCACGAATTTTAATACAAAACCTTCAATTTTTTCTATTTCTGACAATAATTTCTTTTTAAATAATTTAATTTTTCAAAAACTATCATAAAATTATTACTTATAAATTATTTAATGAATAATTTCTACAATTTTCATAAATACTAGATTGATAGAAGAATTTCAGTTAAAAATACTAAAAAAAATTGAATTTTGGAAAAGTTACAAATGATTCCAGAAATTCAATTTTTTTCAAAAGTAATAAAAATTGTTCGCAGAAATTCAATTATTTACAAATTTTTAAATAAATTTCTTCGAAATAATTCAATTATTTTCATAAGTAATAAAATGTTCACAGGAATTCAATTATTTAAAATTAAAAATTTCATAAAATTTTCGAAAAATATCAATTATTTAAAAAGATTTTTATAAAATTCGTCGCAAGAAATCAATTATTTAAAAAAAATTTATAAAGTTCTTTTCAAGAATTCAATTATTTTTATAAAAAATAAAATTCTTCATCGAAATTCAATTATTTTTCTGAACTTGAATAAAATTCGATGCAAGAATTTAATTATTTGTATAAAATAAATAATTTAATTCTTCACCGAATTTCAATTATTTTTCTAAACTTGAATAAAATTCGTTGCAAGAATTCAATTATTTATAAAAATAATAAAATTTCAATTATGTTCAATGTTGTTCTTTCAATTATGTTCTTGGCAAAATTTCACAGGAATTGTATTTACAAAGTTTTTAATATATTTCTTCGAAATAATTCAATTATTTTCATAAGTAATAAAATTTTCATAGGAATTCAATTATTTAAAATTAAAAATTTCATAAATTTTTCAAAAAATATCAATTATTTAAAAAAATTTAATAAAGTTTTTTTCAACAATTTAATTATTTTTATGAATAATAAAATTCTTCACCTAAAATCAATTATTTTTATAAACATGAATAAAATTCGTTGCAAGAATTCAATTATTTATATAAATAATAAAATTCTTCGCAAAATTTCAATTATGTTTAAAAATTTAAAAAAAATTCTTGTCAAAATTTCAATTATCTTTATAAATAATCAAATTCTTCTTCGAAATTCAGTTATTTTTATAAACTTGAATAAAAATCGTTGCAAGAATTCAATGATTTATATAAATAATAAAATTCTTTACAGAAATTCAGTTATTTTTATAAACTTGAATAAAATTCGTTGCAAGAATTAAATTATTTTCAAAAGTAATAAAATTTTTCGCAAAAATTCAATTATGTTAAAAAATTAAAAAAAAATTCTTGTCCAAATTTTAAGTAGGTATCTTTATAAATAATAAAATTCTTCTCCGAAATTTAATTATTTTAGAAAAATTTTAATAAAATTCTTGAGAAAATTTTAATTATTTTCATAAATAATAAAACTCATCGCAGAATTTTAATTATTTTTGATACAATATTTTAATCAAATTCCTCGAAAAATGTAATTATTTTTAAAAATTTTATTAAAATTTGTCAAAAGAATTCAATTATTTAAAAGTTTGTTGATAAAATTCTTTATGAGAATTCAATTTTAACAAACATTCAATTATTCAATAAATTATTTATTTTATGATTTAAATAATTGAATTCTTCTAGAATTTTCTAGTAAAAATTGATTTAAAAATGAATTACCGAATAATCGATTTATTATTTATGAAAATAATTGAATTATTGCAACGAATTTTATTAGATTTTTTTAAATAATTTAATTTTTTTTAGAGAAATTTTACTACTTATAAAAATAACTGAATTCTTGCGAAGGATTTTATTAGGATTTTTGTAAATAATTAACTTTTTTTTGAAAAATTTTATGGTAATTTAAATTATTACAAGTTGTTGAATTTCAAAAAGTTTTTAATTTGAATGTTTTGAAAAATTTTAATTCCTTCAGAAAAATAATAATGCATAAATATTTATTTAAAAAAGAAGTTATTGATGTTTTTGAATAATTTTACAATTAAAGAAATTTGTAAATAAATGTAATAGAACATATTTTTGAGTATCTATAATAATTTTTAGAGTGAATTAGAATATTCATTATAAGGTTATCAGGGAAAAAGTGGAAATTTTGTCTGGAAATCAGGGAAAAGTTAGGAAAAAATAAAATAAAATATTTGTGGCAACCCTCTTTCCTATGAGTAAGCTTCTCTTATTTGTTAATTTGCTGAAATTTTTTTATTCAAATTTTTTCCAATTCTGAATTTGAAAACGATTTTTTTTGTAGATTTTGAGCCTACTTTCTTTGCATTTGATGACTGCTAATAATGTTCTGGCGGGGGTAATTGTCACACCGACATTAATTGGCGACACTTACATTCAACCTGGTTTGTCTTCGATTGCAAGAATTCCCATTCAAATTCCAAGTTACAGTAATTCGGGATTGTATCTTCTGAATGTTGACAAAACCTCGAGTGATGCTTTTGAAAATATTAAATTACACGGTTCTTCTGCGGATGAAACAATAATTAATCGTGCAGCATTAAATAGTGAGGAAATGCTTCCTCCTGGATATGTTTCCCTGGCTGGGAAAATTAATACTCCTCCTGGTTACAGCATCACAAATGAGCAAAAGAATTTTCAAAAATATTTAAACTATTTTATTGTTTAATTGTATTTTATTACTTTTAAAATATTGTACAGTGTTCTTTAATAAATATTTTATTTATTAAAATTGTTTTACAAAGGTTTATTATAATTCGTACCAAAAAAATGTATATCACTATTGTTTTATTATTAATTATTATTATTAATTATTATTAATTATGACAATTAAATTGACATGACAATTTTGATAAGACTTTATTAATACAATATTAATAATTGTACTCTCTAAATTCGAATTAGTAAAAATGTTAACTGATTTGAAGTAGTCACTGACTTTTCGCTTTTGAATTAGTAAACTTTACTAATAAATAGTAATTTCTACAAAATTAATAAAATTAATAATAAATTAATTAATTAAATTTATTATTTAAATAAATTAAGTTTAATAAAGTAAATTTTATTAATTTTGTAGAAATTATTATTTATTAGTAAAGTTTACTAATTCAAAAGCAAAAAGTCAGTCACTTTTTCAAATGAGTAAAAATGTTTACTGATTAAAATTTAGAGAGATAATTTCATTTTTAAATTCATGGTAATAATTATTATCAGTAGGAATGAATAAATTGTGGTGGTGAACGATGATAGTATCCAAAGCGTCCAAGTAGAAGACGTAAAGGTGTAAGATGTGAAAATAGAAAAGGTTTTTTGCGTACAATTATTTTTAAATTATTTAATGGTTTGACAATGTACTTAATACCGTGAGTTTCGTCGATTATAATATAACTACCACTGAAAGCATTTTCTTCTGTTGGAAATTCTGAAATTTCCTTATTTACTGGATTTGCAGTATTTGGAATATTTTGAAATGCATTTTCCGGTCTCGAAATAACCGGAGGGAATGACACTGGACCAAGTGCAGCCTCCTGTTCATTCTCATAATTTGGAATTATTATACTTTTCGCGCTGGCAAAAAGTATACTGATGGCTAAAATCTGCAAAAGAGATTTAAAAATTCAATCATTAGGGTGGGAATTCAAAATTTCTTTAAAAATTAATTGGATAATTAATTATATTGGCATTTTAGTTTAATAAATTATTGGAATTAGTGCGACTAAAATACTACCTTTGTGTATAATTGATTGGACATTATTTCATAATCAAAGGATTATAGTAAAAATTCAAAAATTAAGGAGGAAATAAAATACTTCCTCTATGAGGAAGCAATAAAAAAATAAATGAAAAATAAAATCAAAGATAAAATGAAAAATAAAATAAACTAGAAAAAAAGAGGAGAGAAATAAAGAATAAATAAAATAAAAAATAAGTTAAAGAAATAAAAAATAAATAAATAAAAGAAATTAAAAATAAATTAAAAATACAAATAAAAATAAAATGAAAAGTTTTCTACTTATAATTAGAATTACGAGAATTTAAACGATGTCTGACTATAACTTACTTTTACTACTGAGATCTACTTGCAGCAAATTTAGTACATTTTCTTTCGGTATGAAAACTGGAATTAATTTTTTTTGACAATAATTGAATAAGGTGCAAAATAATATGTTTATTCAACTTTTTATTTTACAAAATTTCTGTTAAATTATTAATTTCAAAAGTTTCAATTTTTTTAAAATTTATCTCTATTTGATCGGATATCTATTCAATTGAATGAATTTATATTTCTCTGGAATTCAAATTTTTTAAACTTTAATGAAATTAAAATTTTATTTGGTGCTAAGACGTAGCAAAAATTGTACTAAAATTTAACATTTTCTATAATAAATATTTCTTCCAAATAAATTTATTTTTGGAAATTTGGAGAAATTAAACATTTGACAATTTGAATTGGTGACAGACTTTTTGTTTTTGAATAAGATACGTTTGCAAATAAATTAGTAAAAATTATTAAGTTAATTACAATTTTAATTAAAGTTAATGATTAAATAAATTATTTTAAAAATTTTAATAAAGTTACTGAAGAAAATTCAAAAAATTTTAATAAAGTTCTTTAAAACGATTCAATTATTTTCACAAATTTTTCGCAATTCAATGATTTTTAATACCTACTATTTTAATAAACAATTTCCCAAAGAATTGAATAATTGAAAAAAAAATGTTTATAAAATTCTTCGCAAACATTCAATTATTTTCATAATTAAAACACTTTTTACTGGAATTAAATTATTTAAAACAGAATTTTCCTACAATTTTTCAAAAAAAAAAAATCAATTATTTAAATAGATTTTTATAAAATTCTTCGCAAGAATTCAACTATTTTTATAAATAATAAAATTCTTTTCAAGAAATCAATTATTTTTTTAAATTTTAATGATAAGCGTGGCGAAAATTCGATTATTTTTATAAATATTGAAACTCATTGCAGGATTTCAATTATTTTTAATACAATTTTAAATGAATTTCGCCAAAAATTCATTTATTTTTAAAAAGTTTAATTAAATTCTAAGTAAAATTTTATAAAATTTTTCGAAAAATATCAATTATTTAAAAAGATTTTTATAAAATTCGTCGCAAAAATCAATTATTTAACAAAATTCAACAAAGTTCTTTTCAAGAATTCAATTATTTTTATAAATAATAAAATTCTTCATCGAAATTAAATTATTTTTTTAAACTTGAATAAAATTCGTTGGAAGAATTCAATTATTTTCAAAAGTTATAAAAATTCTTCGCAGAATTTCAATTATGTTAAAAAATAAAAAAAAAATTCTCGTAAAAACTTCAATTATCTTTTTAAATAGTAAAATTCGCAGGAATTCAATTATTTTTAAAAATTTAATAAAATCGTTGCAAGAATTCAATTATTTTCATAAATAAAAATTTTCACAAAAATTCTATTATTTAAAATAGAATTTTTCTAATATTTTTCAAAAAAAAATCAATTATTTAAATAGATTTTTATAAAATTTTAATTTTAATAATAATCGTTGCAAGAATTCAATTATTTTTATAAATATTAAAACTCATTACAGAATTTGGATTATTTTTAATTCAATTTTAACTGAATTCCGCAAAAAATGCAATTATTCTTAAAAATTCGAATAAAATTCTTCGAAAAAATTCAATTATTTAAAAAAATTTGATATAATTTGTTTCTTAGAGTGTAATAATTATTTTCAATTTACATTTAATTACATTTCTTGAATGAATTTAATTATTATCAAATATTCTAATGTAATTCTTCGTAAAAATTCAATTATTTTAAAAAATGTTGATAAAGTTCTTCATAAGAATTCAAATTTAAGAAATATTCACAATTATTCAATAAATTTATTTTTGTATTCAAATAATTGAATCTTTGTAGAATATTTTAATAAGAATTGATTTAGAATTGAATAAAATAAAATGATTGAAGTTTTAAATAATTTTTTTTATGAATTTTAACAAAAAAAATTCACTGAATTTTGAAAAAATTACTTTTTTAATTTTTAGAAATAGTTAAATTTTAAAAATTCGTTACATTAAAATCATTTGAAATATTTTCATTCCTGGAGACAAAAGAAATAGGCGTTTAAATATTTATTTTAAAAAATGATTGTATTTTTGAATGTAATTAAGAAAATATAAAAAAATTGTGTCAAGTTTAATTTTTTGTTAGCTAATTTTTTACTACTTTTTTCTGTCTTGAAGATACTTTTTTCTACTCTCTCAATTTGAATAAGTAAAAGTTTTTACTAATTTGAATTTAGTAAATATTCTTATTAATTCAAATTTAGAGAGTATTTTTTTTAAAATTAATTATCGAGTATACAAAGCCTTTAATTCAAAAAATTATTATATTTAAGGCGAAAAGTTAAGCGAAAGCTAAACTTTTCGCCTTAAATATAATAATTTTTTGAATTAATAATATATATTATTTAGAATCAAATAAAATTTACCTAATTAAACATATTTTCTAATAAAATCAATTCAGAAAATTGAATAGAATTTTAATATAAAGCAGAAATAAAATAAAGTAAATAAATAACGTGAATAAAGTAGAATATTTCAAACGTTAATTATCGCACACAATCATTAACAAAGATCAGAAAATAATGAAAAATACCTGTATTTTCATGATGACACTCAACTAAAGGCTTGAAACTTGAATTGTCCCGGAGTTTTTCTGACAAATGTTATATAGCCCCCCCGGCAATTTGGTATCTGATGTTGTGTTAGCTTTGTGTGTAACTTGAAGATATGCGAAAAAAAGTTATGATATATTGCCATGATATGGTCGTTGATCATTTAATTTTTCGTCGAGAATAATTCTGTGTTTTTTTTAAAAATTTTTTTTTCTTTTTTCTAAGAGAGAATGATGTTTTAAATAAGCCGCGAAAACATACCTCAAGGTCTCAAAGGGGATGAAGGGTCAGTTAAAAATTTATACGCCGGATACGACAAACTACGCGCGCGCGCGCGGAAGATAAAAGTATAACCGTGAAAGAAGGTCGTTTCGCAGTTCTAGACCACCTGGGACTCTCGTGAGATTTACGAGAAGATCCTGACTGATTTGCGTTTTGGTCCTTGGTTTTTCTTTTTTCACTCGACACACTCGCGCACGATGTTTAATTATATTTTCACTGGCGCTCTCATGTTATTTTTCTGAAAACAACAACAACAAACATTGTTTTATACAATTTAACTGGGAATGAAATTCCCATCAGCATATTTATGTTTTATTCATCTCGAGGGAGATGAAAATTTCATTTTTCTTAGTTTCGATGCGATTTGTATCTTTAAATGTCTCACGGTTGATATATTTGCTTTTTGTACTCGAGAAATTATTATTTTTGGCAAAAAAAATTATTATTTTTATACATTTTTTAATTTTTAATTTCAAAAATTATTATTTTTGTCACCAAAAAATTTTTTTTTTTGATTTATAGCCAGAATTTTTTTTCCCTGCTGTCTAAATATAAATTAATTGGTAGTTTTCTACTAATGAGTAATTCCTCGTGAACTGTTCCAATTAAAAAACTTGGATTTCAAGGGACATTATTGTTTTCTTCAAATTGACAAATTCTAGAAAAATTAGGTGATTTTAATTTTTATATATATTTGCAATTAAATTAAATGCAATTAAAGTTCTTTAAAAGTTGATTTTTAAAAATTGTAACAAAATAGGTACTTGAAATAAATTAATTATTTTCATTTAAATATACTTAAAATAAATAAATTGTTTTCATTTAAATTTTACCAAATTTTAACTATTTCAAAACAATTTGTGAAAGATTAATTGTTTATAGTTATTTTTTGCATTATAAAAATCAAAATAAGTTGCAGTTTTTTTACTAAAAATTGTGGAATTTTGTTGCAATGTTTGGAAGAAGAATCGATAATGTCGCAATTTTTTAAAGTTAGAGGTACTTTTTGTGGAAATTAAAAAATAAGGTTTATTTTTGAAAAAAGGAAAGTTGGAAATTTTTTTTTTGAAAAAAGTTATTGAATTGAAAAGTAAACAAAAAATGCTTTAAAATTCACTACGAAAAATTGAAATCTGTCAAGTTTTGTCGAAATTATATTTCTTTGAAATTGAGTGGGAAGAATTTTATAAATTTCCAGTATATAATTGATTAGATATTATTTGATAATTAACGGATTGTAATAAAAATTAAGTAAATAAAAAAAAATTTTTAAATTTAAAAAATTAAATAAAAATAAAATTGAAGATAAAATAAAAAATAATATAAAGTATCAAGAAATGAAGAGAGAAATAAAGAAGAAATAAAATAAAAAATAAGTGAAAAAAATGAAATTAAAAGAAATTAAAAATAAAGGAAAACTAATATAATAAATAAAATATAAAGTTTTCTACCTGAATTTAAACGGTGATGTCTGACTATAACTTACTTTTACTACTGATATCTAATTGCAGGAAATTTAATACTGTTTTTTAGGGTATAAATACTGAAGTATTAATTAAAAAATTATTTCTATTATTGTTATTTTCCAAATTTTATGGAAACTACCTTTTTTTATTGTATTTCTCTCATTTTTATTAGAAAGCTGAGATTTATTTACTATTTAAATGAATTAAATAAATAATAATAATAATTGTAATAATTTTAATGATTTTAATAGTTATGTAATAATTGTAATAATTCACAATTTAAAATTTGATTTATTCGTTTATTAATTCATTAAACAACAAAAGAGCAAGAATTTTACTAAAGGTCTAATTAAGAAGAAATAAAATAAAAAATAAATTTAAAAATATATAAAATAAGGAAAATAAAATAATAAATAAAATAAAAAGTTTTTTACGAGAATTTAAACGATGTCTGACTATAACTTACTTTGACTACTGATATCTACTTGCAGCAAATTTAAGACATTTTTTGTAGGGTATAAAAACTGAAGTATTAATTGAAAAATTAATACTATTATTATTATTTTCCAATTTTTACAAAAACTACCTATTTTTTATATTTTTCTATCATTTTTATTAAAAAGCTGAAATTTTTTTCAGTAAATTATTCAATTTTTAAAAACGCACTCTTTAATTAAAGTCATACTTGGATAACAACTGCTGTAATTTTTCATAAAATTCAATAATTTTCAAAATTTTGAATTAAAATTCTTCAAAAGCTCAATTATTCAGAAGTATTTTAATCAAATTTTGTCAAATTTTACTCGTTTGAAAATTTTCGAAATAATTATTTTCGAGTATTCAATTATATTTTCTAAAATTTAATAACTTATGGAATAATTAATTTTTTATGTAAATTTCCAAGAAAAATTCTTCAAAAATTGAATTGCTATTGTAACAAGTCAGAATACGAGATTTGATTTATTTCATTCTTAAATTTGTTTAAAAAATATTTAAAATAAATAAATTTTCAAATGTTGGAAAAAATAGTCGGTATTAAGTATATTATTTTTTTTAGTAGTTTTAGACTTTCAGAATGAAGCATTTTTATTTATTTTTAATTTAATCATTGCTTTCCATTTGTCTATTTATTTACAACAATTTGTTTTAAAAAATTTAGAAAATTAAAAAACTACTAGGAAAGTAGTACTTTTTTGCAATAGCAATTTTAGTTTTATACCTATAAAAGTAGGATATATTTTTAATCAAGTAAAAATTTTTTTACAATTTGTTATAAACTGTTAAAAATGAGAAGAGGGAAATTATTAATAAATAGTCATTTTTCTTTTTAATGCATTATTTATTATTCATCGTGAGAAATTTTTAGTAATATAATAGCAATAATAATAATAATTATTATTATAAATTATATAAATAATTATTATTATTATTTTTATTACTATATCAAGTTAGTAAAAATTTAGAAGAGAAAAAATTTTAATTTTCCTTTTCTTTAGCCAGTTGTGATTTATTAATTAATTAAGACAACAATTAACTCTTGTACCTAAATGATTTTTGCAGTAACTATTTTTACTGATTTTATCACCATGACACTCTGGCGTAAACATAAAATTACAATAACCTTTTCCATGGTCACATGAATGAGCGTCTGAAACAACAAAAACAATATTTAAAAAATTTTTTAAAAGATATATAATTTTAAAATTAAAAGTATATTTTTATTTTTTTATAAACTAAGATTGTAAATTAAATTTTGCGTAAATAGCATATGTTGTAAAATAAGTGATTAATTATTTTCTATTTTTTATTTATAACAATTTGATAAAATCTTAACCATTGTTTTTTTTATTTTTTTATAATATATAATCTCTGTTTAAGCAAATAAACAAATAAAAAATTAATATTCACTTTTCTTTAGTAATATTTTTTCTAAATTTAAATGCTATTTTATATTAATTTAACTTTTTTAAAATTTTATTTTATTTCTAATTTAAAATAGTTAAATGTTAATTACTTATTTTACCATGCTTTTTTAAAGAATGATTTAAATTTATTTCGCACAAAAAAATAGAGAATTAAATATTTTGTTTTTAAAAATGTCTTACCTGCAGCTAAAGTAATAATAAATATTATTAAGAAGGAAAAGACAATTTTTGTTGCGAGGAAACACATTTTAGATTGTATTTTTTTCTCTAATATATTTCTATATTTTTAAAATTAATAAATTCTGTTTTCCTTTTATATGCGAAGTTTCTGGTCAATTTTTTTTAAATATTGTCAATTACCATTATCTATGACAGTTAAAAAACAGGTTACCTATATATTAATAGTACTATAATGAGATCGGGACTGCAATAATAGTTCTATAAAACGGTGTAGAATTTCTTATCAGAATTGTTTTTAACAATAGTTATAATAATTCTAGTTTTTAAATGTTTAAATAAACATTTTACTAACGAACAGATCATCAAAGCAATTAAAGCAAAATTTTTCAACTGAAGTTGTAGTAAAAAATACTAAGAATTAGTAAAAATTAATTTAAATTTAGAAAAAGTTTTTATTAGATAATTCTAATACAAACCAATTTAATTATTTAAATACAAAAATAAATAATTTGTTAAATAATTGAATATTTCTTACAATTGAATTCTTATTATGAATTTTATCCAAATTTTTAAAAATAATTGATTTATTTCGAACAAATTTAATTAAACGTCTAAAAATAATATTACATTTTTCGACAAATTCATTTTACACTGTATTAAAAATGATTAAAATCCTGTGAAGATTTTTAATATTTGTGAAACAAATTAAATTCTTTCATCAAAGTTTATTTAATTTTTTCAAATAATATTGAATTCTTGTGAAAAATTTAATTATTTGTAAAATTAATTGAATTTTCACATAGAATTTTAATAAAAAATTTTTAAAAATAATTCAATTTTCTTGACTCATTTTATTTTTATTTCTGCGATGGATTTTTTTTTATTGAAAAAATTGAATAAAATTCCTTGAATATTTTAAATAATTGTGTGTAAAAAATTTTGAATTTTTGGAAATAATTGAATTTTCTCGAATGGTTATATGCAAAAGTTAAAAGAATAATTCAATTATTTAGAATAAATTATTTTAAATAGTATTAAAATTAATCAAATTTCTGTGATAAATTTCATTATTTATAAAAACAATTGAATTCTTATAAACAAACATTTTCAAACTTTTAGAAAATAATTAATTTTTTTTTTAAGAATTTTATTAACATGTTTCAAATAATTGAGTTCTTTCGAAAAATTTTCTTGAAATTTGTATTTCAAATAATTCAATTCTTGTGGAAATTTGATTATTTATTAGAAAGTTCAACGAGAATTCAATTATTTAAATAAAAAAAATAATTCATAGAATAATTGATTATTTCTCAAAATTGAATTCCTGAAAAGAATTTTATTATTTATGAAAATAATTAAATGTTTGCGTAGAATTTTATTAACATTTATTGGAAATAATTATGAATTCTTTTATGAAAATTTTATTGAAATAGTAGATATTGAAAATCATTGAATTGAGGAAATTTTTTTGAAAATAATTGAAATTTTACCAAGAATTTTATTAAAATATTTTGAAAATAATTGAATTTATAAAATCATTTGTAACTTCTACAAAAATTCAATTTTTTTCAAGTGTTTTTAAATAAAATTCTTCTACAAATCCATTATTTTTAAAAATTAATTAGATAATATTAAAAAATGTTTATCAAAAGAATTTGAATTTAAATTGTACTAAAAATAATTGAAATTCTGCCATGAGTTTTATTATTTATAAAAATAATTGAATTTCTGTAAAATCATTTGTATCTTTTTCAAAATTCAATTTTTTTTTACTGTTTTTAACTATAATTCTTCTATAAATAAATTATTTTCAATACATAATTTTCTAATAACTAATTTCAGAAGAGTTTGAACTTTGAATTATTAAAATTTTTCAAAAATCTTTAAGTTCTTTAAAATTTCTAATTAAATTTATTAAAAGGAAATTTTTCAAAACTTGAAATTAAAACATTTATATTTAACATTTATATTCATCTATTTATAAAAATTATAAACGCATCTGTTTTTAAAATTCAATTAATTTTGAAATATTTGAGAAAAATTATTCATTAAATAATTTATAAGCAATAATTTTATGACATTTCTTCAAGAATTAATTTATTCAGAAAGAAATTGTCGGAAATAGAAAAAATTGAATGTTTTGTATTAGAATTCGTGATAATTTAATTGTTTATTGTGGCAAATAAAAAAGACACAAAAATTCAGAATTTTCTTATATGAATTTTAAAAATTAAATTTTTTCCATTAATTTTAATAAAAATGGTAACACTGATCAAAATAATGAAATGAAAATAAAAATTTGAAGAATCGAGGAAGAAGAAACTGTTGCATAAGCCCTGTGATCGATTGGCAGTGCAGTAAACTGATGATTATTTGGTGTGAGTCACATTATGCATGTAATGATGGGAAGATGAGTAGTGTAACCTTGACCATGACCGGGCATCTTTCTGACTGTGACCGAAATAAGTCTGCATCTTCATCCTCAATCTGAAGAAGTCACTTTCATAACCGGCTGTATTCTGAAGGTCACTTGGCTCTTCCTCTCATCCAACCTTTTGTACAGAGTAATCATGAACTCGTCTTCTCTCGCGGACATTCACCTCTTTTTATGCATAACAACTTCCACGCCACACCCGCGACAACGCACTTCAATCGCAATATCATTATCATCATTTTATTTTTTGTATTTTTTTATTTATAAATTCTTCTTTTCAATATCAAATCATGATTCTCGTTTGGTAACATCTTCTTTCGAAAATTTCTCTCTCATTCATATTCATTTGCTGTAGGAAACGAGGAAATGTATTTTCTTATCATAATTGCTCTTAAAATTCATTTCCATAAATATATAAATATATTCGAAGTTTGAGGTGCCCTTGAAAATTTTGAAAACATTATATTTCCTTGAATTTTTTTCTAACTTGAACTTTGAAATCATTATTAAATTGAATTTTTTTTTATTTGTCACAACAATTGAATTTTAGACTTTTTTATTTGGATTTTTTTTTTTTTTTTTTTTGAATAATTGAGTTCTAAGGACTATAATTATTTCAATTAGTGAACGATTTTTCACTAATTCAGGTTTAGAGAGTAACGAGGAGAGTAACTAATTAATTAATTAATTATAATTATATTAAACTATTCAGAGAAAAAAATGGAAACTAAAAGAATTGGAAAAAAATATACGAAATTATTACATTTTATTCTTTATTGTGATGAGAATGAAAATTATTGCAAGTAGTTTAAATTTTCGACTTAAGAGGAAAAAATTGAGATTTAAATAAATTTTTGTTCAGAAAAATGTTTTCACAACATGGAAATAAATTTACATTATTTTATAAGAAATGTAAAAAAAAACGGCGACTTCTAAGGTACTATAACTTTGATGGTGATTTGTATTTCTTCGAAGGACTTGCGTGGTCGATTGCAAAAAAAAAAAAAAATGACTTATTACTTGATTGCATTATAGGTCGAAATTGTTATTCCAAGGATGCTCTCTTTCTATGACGGAAGCGTTACACTTAGCGAAAGAGTAAGTGAATCTTACGCAACAGTGAAAGCATGAATCGGTTAGAAAAATTATTGTCGAGAATTACTCATTGCTACCCCATTTTCGAAGATTTAAGACTTTTTCGAAATCATACGGAGAAATACTTTTGGAGAAATCTTATAGAGGCAAAAAAACTTTGGATTTTCCTCAAATTGAAATTTTACTCAATTTGGATTGTCATCAAATTTGTACTCAATTTCGGATTGTGCTTAAAATTAAATTGTACTCAAATTCGGATTGTACTCAATTTGATTGTTCGTAAATTTTTATTGTCCTCAAATTTAAATTGTACTCAATTTGAATTGTCCGCAAATTTAAATTATATTCAATTTTGCGTGTTCTTAAATTTAAATTGTATACTCAATTTTGCTTGTCCTCAAATTTAAATTGTACTCAATTTGGATTGTCCTCAAATTTAAATTGTACTCAATTTGGATTGTCCTCAATTTGATTGTTCGTAAATTTTTATTGTCCTCAAATTTAAATTGTACTCAATTTGAATTGTCCGCAAATTTAAATTATATTCAATTTTGCTTGTTCTTAAATTTAAATTGTATACTCAATTTTGATTGTCCTCAAATTTAAATTGTATACTCAATTTTGCTTGTCCTCAAATTTAAATTGTACTCAATTTGTATTGTCCTCAAATTTTAATTGTACTCAATTTGGATTGTTTTCAAAATTGAATTGTACTCAAATTTAAATTGTATATTCAATTTGGATTAAACTGAAATTTAAATTGTACTCATATTTTAATTGTCCTCAAATTTTAATTTAATTTGGAACAATTTCGGATTGTCCTCAAATTTGTACTCAATTTTGGATTGTTCGCAAAATTAAATTGCATTCAATTTTGATTGTCCTCAAATTTTAATTTAATTTGGAACAATTTGGGATTGTCCTCAAATTTTAATTTAATCTGGATTAATTTTGGATTGTCCTCAAAAAAATGTACTCAATTTGGATTGTCCTCAAATTTGAATTGTACTCAATTTGGATTGTCCTCAAATTTAATTTTTATACTCAATTTGGATTGTCCTCAAAATTGAATTGTACTTAAATTCGAATTGTACTCAATTTGATTCTTCTAAAATTTTGATTAAACTCAAATTTTCGAATTGTAGTAAAATTTGTATTGAACTCAAATTCGCATTGTACTCAATTTGGATTGAACTCAAATTTGGATTGTATTCCAGTTTCGGCGATATTTTAAGCAACTTTTCGAAAGTTATGTCAGACGGATTAAAAATGAAGATAGCAAATACATAATATGAGTTCGAGTGAAATAGAGAGTGAACGTGACAAATTCTGGGGCAAACGAAACTTTTCCTGCGCCATAAAGAAGTGATCACGTACTCGTCCTGGAACTGTTTACAATGCAAGTGGGGTGATGAATTTATTTTTTCTTTTCTTTGTGTGTGTGTGTCAAACCCTATACGAAATATGTCCACCATTCCAATATAAATACTTTCGTTTTGAATCAGCAGGACATCAGTCTTTCGATCGTCTTGTTCTTGAAAACTTTTCCGGGCACCAAAAAACCTTTGACATGGCCATCAAGGTGAGCTTTCGGTTTAAAGAAAAATTATTTTTAAAAAACGAAACAATATACGTATTTTGTGCTGAGTGGATAAAAAAAAATAATTTTTTGTGCTAAATTTGTGAGTGAATATTAAACGTGGAGAAAAAGATTGTTACTAGAATGCTTCTATAAAATAATTATTTTAAATATTATTATTCACTTAATAATATTTAATAATATTAGTAAACAAAATTCAAAACATTATTTAAATTCTAATAAAATCTATAACGTTTAAAAAAAATAGATTAGAACAAAAATTTCTACATGAATTCTAGTAAATATTTGGTAGAAATTTACAAAATTATTATTATACAGATATAATAATTAATTTAATAGGTATATTATTAATAACCTTCTTTCTTTTTTTAAATTTGGCGCCTATACAGTTCATTAAATTGCCGCCTAGTTTTTGTTATAGTCTAAAAATTCTAGTTCACTTGAATTTTTGTAAAATCATTCTAGTAAATAAACTAAAAAATTTTAAATAAATTTCTTAAAAACAAAATCAAAAAGTTTTATTAAAATTCTTTAAAACGATTCAATTATTTTCAAAAATTTGTCAAAATTCAATTCATTTCAATATCTACTTATTTAATAAAAAAAAATTGCAAAAAGTTCTTGGTAAGAATAACATTATTGTTATAAATAATAAAATTTTTCTTTCTAATTAGAATTGATAAATTATTCTAAATAATTGAATTATTCTTTTAAATTTTCATAAAATTATTCAAAAAATTCAATAAAATTCGTCGAAAGAATTCGATTATTTTCATAAATATAATAAATCCCATAGCAGAAATTCAATTATTTTTAATAGAATTTTAAATAATTTATTCTAAATAATTGAATTATTCTTCTAAATTTTCATAAAATGTTAAAAAAAATTCAATTATTTCCAAAAGTTTTAATAAAATCCTAGGTAAGAATTCAATTAATGTTACAATCACAAATAACATTTTTCGCAAGAATTCAATTATTTGAAAAAAATCAATAAAAAAATTCTCCATCTTCCAATTTGTACTCAATTTCGGATTGTCCTCAAAATTAAATTGTGTTCAAATTCGTATTGTATCCAATTTGATTGTATACTCAATTAGGATTGAACTCAAATTTAAATTGTACTCAATTTGAATTGTCTTCAAATTTAAATAAATTCTTCGAAAAATGTAATTTTTTTAAAAAGTTTTTTTAAAATTGAAATTGAATTTTCTAATGAGAATTGATTTGAAAAAAAATTTTTTTTTTAATTCTTAGAAACGATTAAAAAATTGATTAATAAAATTCTTAGAAACAATTCAATTATTTTCAAAAATTTAAAGATAATTTTTCACAAGATTTCAATTATTTTCAAATTTTTAAAAATAATTTTTCGCAAGAATTAAATTCTTTTCAAAAATATGAAGATAATTTTTCGCAAGAATTCAATTATTTTCAAAAATATAAAAATAATTTTTCGCAAGAATTCAATTATTTTCAAAAATATGAAAATAATTTTTCGCAAGAATTCAATTATTTTTAATATCTACTATTTTAATAAGATTTCACAAAAGAATTCAATTATTTTCATTAATAATAAAATTCTTCACAAAATTCAATTATTTTCAGAAATAATAAAATTTTTACAGAAATCCAATTATTTAAAATGCAATTTTCATAATTTTTTTTTAAAAGAAATTTATTATTTAAGAAAATGTTTATATAATTCTCCGAAAGAATAAGTCAATTATTTTTTCAATTAATAAAATTCTTCACAGAAATCCAATTATTTTCATAAATAATAAAATTCTTTTAAGGAATACAATTATTCATAAAATTTTTCATAAAATTCTTTATAAGAATTGAATTTTAAGAATTAATCAATTAGTTTATTCAATTATTTATTTTTTTATTTAAATAATTGAATTCTCTTAGAACTTTCTGACCAGAATTTGATTTGAAAATAATTTTCATAGTTAAAAGTTTTAGATAATAATTGAATTTTAGAAGCGTTATTGTGTGAATTTTTAGAAATAATTAAATTTCAAAAGATTTTTAAATTGATTTCTTTTTCTTTAAATTGATTATTTGATTGATTTTTATTGATTATTCTTTGATTTCTTTTTAACTGTTGTAAAACATGCGGAAAAGTGTATTGTTCTCCAGATTTTTCATTACTTTTCTGTAAACAGCATAATATACACTATAATCAACTTAAAATTACATTTTTTTATTAATAAATAATAATAAAAATAAAAATAATAATAAATAAATTAAAACAGCACAAAAATGACGTTTTTAGTCAATTTTCAAGAACTCCAAGTGTGGAAAGAAGCTATTTTCCGATGAGTTTGTTTTTCAAACTCATCGGAAAATATCTTCTTTTCTCACTTGGTACACAATCTACAGTATTATTATCTATCTGTATTTTTATCCATATTTTTCTCAAAATACAGATTTTTGTCATTTTCTTCGCAACGAGTTTAATGATGGCCAGAGCCAGCGTAGTGCCAGGCATACCTGCACTAGCTGTAGCACCACCACCTCCACCTTTAGTCAAAGTCGACAACTACGATCCACATCCACAGTACACCTATGCCTACAATGTTCACGACACCCTAACTGGCGATGCAAAAAGTCAACACGAAACGCGCAATGGAGACGTGGTTAGCGGAAGTTACAGTCTCATCGAAGCCGATGGTACGAGGAGAATCGTGGAATACTTCGCTGATCCCATTAATGGTTTTAATGCTGTCGTGCATAGAGAGCCAGCAATTGTCAAGGCTATTCCTCAAGTGCCAGTGATACCGCCAATTGCAGCAATTCCTCAAATTCCACCACCACCACCACTGCCAGTGGTTCCTGTTGCTAAAGCCCCACATCCTTTTGTCGCTCCACATCCCTATGCCTTCCATCACTGACGATCATTGTTTCGTCATTGCTATTCGTGACCCAAATAGGGTCCTAGTCAAATCTCCTGTACATATATCTATTGCTACTCGTTTGTATTTTTCTTTATATGAATATAGAATATTTTTAGTAAAATTGTGTCCGGATGTTTACTCCATTTCTTCTTCTCTTCTTCTTTTCCTTTTCTTCCTTTTCTTCCTTTTCTTTTTTTTGTCTTTTCTCCCTTTTCCGTTTTTATAGAAATTATAATCAAAAGTTATAGGTTTGTTCTATTTCTGATTTCTTCTTTATAGTTGTTTTAGTTGACTACCTGGGTGACTACCCAAATAATTAATCCTCTTGGTAACTAAACACCTAGGTAATTAATCTTTTTGGTAACTAAACCTGGGTGTTTAGTTACTAAAAAGATTAATTACCTGGGTGTTTAGTTACCAAGAAGATTAATTATTTGGGTTAATTATCTGGGGAGTTTAGTTCCCAAGGAGATTAATTACTTGGGTGTTTTGTTAAGTTTAATAATTATCTGGGTGATTAGTTATCAAGGTAATTAATAACCTGGGTGTTTAGTTACCAAGAAGGTTAATTATTTGGATGTTTAGTTAGAGTAATTAACTATCTGGGCGATTAGTTACCTAGGAGGTTAATTACCTGGGTGTTTAGTACCCAAGGAGATTAATTAGCTGCGTGTTTATGTAACCACTATGATTTTTTACCTGGGTAATTAGTTATCAATGTAATTAATTACCTGGGTGTTTAGTTACCATGAAGCTTAATTACTTGGGTGTTTAGTTAAGACGATAAATCACCTGGGTTATCAGTTACCAAGTGGGTTAATTATCTGGGTGTTTAGTACCCAAGGAGATTAATTACCTGGGTGCTTAGTTAAGTTTGATAATTATCTGGGTGATTAGTTATCAAGGTAATTAATTACCTGGGTGTTTAGTTACCAAAGAGGTTGTTTTGCCTGGGTGTTTAGCTCTCCAAGGACATTAATTACCTGGGTGTTTAATTACCAAGAAGATTAATTATTTGGGTGTTTAGTTAAAGTGATTAACTATCTGGGTGATTAGTCAAGGTATTTAATTACCTGGGTGCTTAGTTAAGGTGATTAATAATAATAATAAAATTAATAATAATAAAAATATGAATAATATTAAGAATATATTAATAATTAATTTATAATGTTAAGATAATGTTGAAAAAAAAATATAATAAACATAATATAAAAAATAAAAAGGTTTAAAATTTAAATATTGTTTATATTTAGTATCTTGTTGAAGTAATTTATTGTTAGCTTGTTTATTTATTATGTAAAGGTAGATAAAAATAAAAATTGTCATCGGGGTGATAATTAAAGGAATATTTCTTCATTAGGGCGACGTTATGGTGAGCGATGCCAATAAACATTACTCGATAGCATTTCGTGCACTTTTCAGAAACTTGAGCAACACCTGGCAAGTGTCTGGAATCCTAGTGACCGTAAATGGGCCACTGGCATTGAATTGTCCATTTTTAATTAAATTCTCAGTGCCAAGGCGCACTTTCACCCTCACTTTAATTCAATTCAATGCTCTCTGTGCGCGATATCTAATTTTTGCTAATGTACACTCTAAAAAACCTGTTTTGAAATTTGTTTGATGGGGAATTACCGTGGCAGTAAGAAATGACTATTTTGATGGTCAAGTTTAGGGGAAAAATTATGTAATATACGTATTCTTCGTAATTTTTTTTTTTTGACTTTGAGATTTGTCAAAAATAGACAATTTAACATTTTTGGCCCGTTTTTTGAAAAAAAGATAAAAATTGAAGATTTTAATAATAATTGAATAATTTGAATAGAAAAATTCTAAACTTTATTTTGCGCTTTCAATTATAAAGTTTAATTAACAAAAAAAATTATGTAAATACATCAGGAGGAGAATATAATGATTATAATAATAATAACAGATTTACATTGCCCCAAATTTATTTGCGGTTACGATTTTCTGTTGAATATATAATTGAAGGCGAGAGTGACAGTTTAATCATATATGATGTGGATTTAAACAATATTTTCATATATAAAAAATATGTATTTATATTTGCAAGTCCAGAAAAGTACAACGGACTCAAGTACAACATGCGATGACTTATTTGGCGGATGCATTTTTTAATTATTATGCCAAATGTTATTTCTTAACTGCATTTTATTGCATAATTATACATATATCGTCGAGAAAAATTTTAATTCGACATTTTGACATGGATTATAAGACAGTAATTGAAACGTGTAATTTTAATTTCAAAAAAAATCACGCATATCAAAAATATCGAAATTATTTCTTTTCCATACTGTGACGTAATTTTCAAACTAATCTTATTTTAGTATAAAAATTCTGCTTACGTCAGGCAAAATCCGACGCTTTCAACAAAAATAATAATATGAAATTTAAGTTAATAAATTTCGCCGTCAGGCGCCAATTAATTTTTAAGCTCAATTAATAAACTACTCGACTCTTTAACAACCCGACAAACAACAACACCTCTGAGACGCTCTCAATCTTCAGAGGAAATTCTGCCTGAACAAGTTGGCAAGCAGAAATGCCAACGACGAGACACGACTGGCACAACACTGGCACGATACTGACTCACCCCAACGACGCTCGTTGATTTCTCTCTTTCCTAATTCCGGCACGCTCCTTCCAAAGGATTCCTTAATTGAGGGAAGAGAAATAATCCAACACACAATTAATCCACTTTTCACAATCTCTACTTTTATTCACAAAACTATAACTTCTTCTCTCGACAACAAGTTTTCTGACAACACACTTCTCTGGCAATCAGACCCTCTATTGCCTTTCTACACGTCTCGTGGAACAACTCTCTACACACGTCGTAGATCACTCTCCTACATCACTCGTAGGCCAACTTTTCTACATATCTCGTAGGTCACTATCTACACACGTCGTAGACCAACTGATTACAAAAATGTCGGCGAAAAACTACCGGCACCTGTTTCTCGCTTTTCTCAACACGTGCTCGGCTTCTTCGTCTCTTCTTCTCTCTCGTTCCGATGGCCCTTCTCTCTCTATCTCTTTCTAATAGGCAGCGGCTCTGCCCTCTACCACTTTCTCTCCTACTAACTAGCCGCGCGACACACATTCACCACTGATAGTGGGTCACACGGCAGTTTCGACTTTCTAAATTACCATACCAATTAACGATCACGGTTCAGGGATAATTCCGACAGATGACATGACGATTCCGAATTTCGACAAAATAAAGAACGACAATTCACATCGTCACAATACATAATTTACATTTATTATTATTAATTAGGTATTAATAATAATTTTAATAAACTATCTATTTTTTATTTTTTTCCTATATGGATATTTCTTTTATATAATCATTTTCTATCTGAATAATTATTATAATATATTTTGTATTTCATTATTGGTAATTATTACTTTCACTATGATCATAATTAGCATTTACAATTTAGCATTTATAATTACTAGTGTTATTATTATTTTTTACTATTATTATAATTTTTTACTACTATTACAGGGTTGACACAGGTTAGGAAATTCAGGGAAAAGTCAGGGAAAGTGAAATTGGTCAGGAGAAATCAGGGAAAAGTCAGGGATTTTTAGTAAAAGTACTGGAAAAAATTGAATTTTTAAAATTCATGAGAAAACTCTGAATTTTGATGTTTTTTTTGTTCGCCTCGTAAACTATGAAATTACCACGAATTTTGATACAAAACCTTTAATTATTTCTATTTCTGACAATAAATTCTTTTTAAATAAGTTAATTTTTCAAGAACTATCATAAAATTATGAATAAATAATTTTTACAATTTTCATTAATACTAGATTGCTAGAAGAATTTTAGTTAAAACTTCTAAAAAAAATTGAACTTTGGAAAAGTTACAAATGATTCCAGAAATTCAATTATTTTCAAAAGTTATAAAAATTCTTCGCAGAATTTCAATTATGTTCAAAAATTTTTTTAAAATTTTTGTCAAAATTTCACTTATCTTTATAATTCAATTATTTTTATAAACTTGAATAAAATTCCTTCCAAAAATTCAATTATTTATATAAATAATAAAATTCTTCACAGAAATTCAGTTATTTCAGTTATTCTTATAAACTTGAAAAAAATTCGTTGGAAGAATTAAATTATTTTCAAAAGTAATAAAATTCTTCACAGAAATTCAATTATGTTGAAAAATTTAAAAAAATTTCTTGTCAAAATTTTAAGTAGGTATCTTTATAAATAATAAAATTCTTCTCCGAAATTTAATTATTTTAGAAAAATTTTAATAAAATTCTTGGCAAAATTTCACAGGAATTTATTAATTACAAAATTTTTAATAAACTTCTTCGAAATAATTAAATTCTTTTTATAAATATAATAAAATTTTCGCAGGAATTCAATTATTTAAAATACAAAATTTCATAAAAGTTTTTAAAAATATCAATTATTTAAAAAGATTTTTATAAAATTCGTCGCAAGAATTCAATTATTTAAAAAAATTTAACAAAGTTCTTTTCAAGAATTCAATTATTTTTATAAATAATAAAATTCTTCATCGAAATTCAATTATTTATATAAATAATAAAATTCTACACAGAAATTCAGTTATTTTTATAAACTTGAATAAAATTCGTAGGAAGAAATTAATTATTTTCAAAAGTACTAAAATTTTTCGCATAAATTCAATTATGTTCAAAATTAAAAAAAAAAAGTTCTTGTCAAAATTTCAAGTATCTTTATAAATAATAAAATTCTTCTCAGAAATTTAATTATTTTAGTAAATAATTTAAATCTTTAGTAATTTTTTTCCTGAGTAAAAACTTTAGTAAAAAAAATAGTTGTAATTACTAAACAAAATAGTAATGTTGTACTAAAAATTAGAAAATTTTTTATTACTAACCTGAGTGGTTTTATTACTAAACCTATTTTAGTTCAAATATTTATTGAATGTCATTAAAAAATTGACGACTTGAATATTTATAAAAAAATCTCTTTTTTTCAAAAATACCATCAACCGCGAAGAAACGTTCCTTTTCAGTTCCATTAAGAAAAAAATAATAAAGACTTCTTTGCCTCTCTACCTTTTAAGGCAATTTGAAGCAATTTTTCTTTTTTTTTTGATATGTAACTTCCTTATTTAAAAGTAAAAAAAAAATTAAAACACTGACATCATGAATCCTTCGAATTGAGAGACTGGATGGGAATTTAAATGAAACTCTTTAGAAAAAAATCACTTATGAGAGAGAAAGAGAGGGAGATAGAGAGTAAAAAATTTGGCTCAAATATAGATTTTGTTTTCAAGTCGCGTAATAGACTCGCGAGTGGTGTCTTAAAAGAAGACGGCGTCAATATAATGTATTATGAAGAAAGATAAGAAACACATTGGTACATGGTGTTTAGTTATGAGGGAGGTCAACTGTATTTTATGAGAAAGGTGGGGATGCATTTGGGTGCAAATGTAATGTTACTATTGCTTTATTGCCACTACATGACACGTTCATTGTGTATAAAAGCCCTGTCAATCTCATCCTCGGGCATCAGTTCCTCTGTGATCTTCTTCTTCTTATCAAAAAAACATGGCTTGCAAGGTAAAAAATGATGATCGTTTGCTTATTTGCAAATTTTCTGTCTAAATCTCAATTTAGTGGGGAATTTTACTAAAAAGTAGTTAAATTTTACTAATTTTTTAGTAAAATTTCACAATTTGTGGAATTTTACCAAAAAATAGTCAAATTTTATTAATTTTTAGTAGAATTTCACAATTAGTGGAATTTTACTAAAAAATAGTCAAATTTTACTAATTTTTTAGTAGATTTTCAATTATTTTGATAAATAATAAAATTTTCACAGGAATTCAATTATTTAGAACAGAATTTTCATAAAATATTTTAGGAAAAAATCAATTGTTAAAAAAAATTTTTATAATTAATTCCTCGCAAGAATTCAATTATTTAAAAAAAAATTTAATAAAATTCGTCAGAAGAATTCAATTATTTTCATAATAAACGATTCAATAATTATTTTAAACAATTTTCCGGAACTAAATTATTTTTTAATATCTACTATTTCAATGAAACATGACAAAAGAATTCAATTATTTTCATGAGTTCTAGAATTCTTCAGAAAAATTCAATTATTTTTATAAATAATAAATTTTTTTTTCATGAATTCAATTATTTTTCAAAAATTTTAATAACATTTCTTGCAAAAATTCAATTACTTTCATAAATAATAAAATTTTTACACCATTACAATTCAATGATTTTATTTAAAAAAAAATTTAATAAAGTTCTTCGTAACAATTCTATTATTTTTATAAATAATAAAATTCTTTGCAAAAATTCAATTACTTTCTCAACTAATCAAATTTATCGCAGAATTTCAATTATTTCTAATACAATTTTAATTAAATTTCTCAAAACATACAATTTAAAAATTTTATTAACATTCTTCAAAATAATTCAATTATTTAAAAAAAATTTAATGTATCGTTTATTAGAAGTTAATAAATATTTTCAACACGTTTTTAATTAAATTTTTTTTTTAAAGAATTTAATTATTTTCAAAAATTTTAATGAAATTCTTCTTAACAATTCAATTATTTTCAAAGAATTTTAATAAAATTCTTTATAGAAGTTTAATTAATTTCAACAATCTTTTGGAATTCAATTATTTTTTAATATCTACTATTTCCAATAAAACTTTAAAAAGAATTCAATTGTTTTTAAAAAAATTTGAATAAAATTCATCTAAAGAATTCTATTATTTTTGTGAGTTATAGAATTCTTCGGAAAAATTCAATTACTTTCAACAATACAAGTTGAATATAATTTGTTGATAGAATTCACTTATTTTTAAAAATTGCGATAAACTCCTTAGAAGAATTCAATTATTTTCAATGCATTTTTAAAAAAATTAGAAGAATTTATTTATTTTCAATGCATTTTTAAAAAAATTCGAAGAATTTAATTATTTTTAATGCATTTTTAAAAAAATTGGAAGAATTTAATTATTTTCAAAATTTCAATGCATTTTTAAAAAAATTGAAAGAATTTAATTATTTTTAAAAAATGTTATGGATCTTCTTCGTAACAATTTAATAATTATTTTAAGAAATTTTGATAAAGCTCTTTATAAGAATTAAATTTTTAAACAATATTCAAATATTTAATAAATTATGAATTTTTATATTAATATTTATAGTGAAATTTAGAAATAATTAAATTTCAAAAGATTTTTTGTTAGTACTTGCTATATGTTTGTACAAGAGGCCGCATTAAAATAACACAACACAACAAAAGATTTTTTTTGAATAAAAATCTTTTGAAAATTTTAATTGTTGTAAAATTTAAATGTTTATTTCTGAAATAAAATGATGAAAGTTTTGAATAATTTTATTTGAAAATTTCAACAAAAAAATGGTTATATTTTGGAAGAATTGCAGTTGTAATATTTTCTTAGTCTTAAAGCTGATTTTTGACACATTTTTAAAATTAATTATCGAGTACGAACAGTTTAATTGTGGTCAATTGTGACGGTACAGAATAAACGATAATCTAATTTTTAGAAGTGCTTACTTAAATAGGAGCCAGGAATATTCCCTACTTGAATTAAGTGGCCCCACTTAAATTAAGTAGGAACCAAGAATATGCCCTACTTAAATTAAGTGGATAATATTCTTGGCTCCTATTTAAGTAGGAGCTTCTAAAAATTAGATTTGTAAGAATATTTCCCTCTTAATTTAAGTGGGGCCACTTAATTTAAGTAGGGCTCCTCTTTAAGGGCTCCTTCTTGGCTCCTATTTAAGTAGGCGCTTCTTAAAATTAGTTTATCTTTTTTTCTGTGTTAGTAGAGTTTGACGAATTGAAGTTTAGAGAATTGAAAAGGTCAAATTTCGTTCTAGATTCTCATTTTCCTGGGGCTAGGAGTTGTCGCACATGCTGCACTGGTTCAAGTAGCGCAACCAGTTCGTGTCGTCGGATCAGTACCCCTGGCGGAAGTGAACGACTACGATACAGTGCCGAGATATAGTTTCGCCTACGACGTCCAGGACGCGACAACTGGCGACTCGAAAGCCCAGTACGAGACCAGAAATGGCAACTTCGTTCAGGGCAGTTACAGCCTCATCGAGAGCGATGGTACCCGAAGAATTGTGGACTACACTGCCGACGATGTCAACGGATTTAATGCTGTCATCAGTAAAGAACCCGCCGTTTCTGCACCGGTAGCCGTAGCTTCTCCAGCAGTCCCCGTATCTGCAGTTACTCCAGTGTCTCAATTTTCTCCAGTCTCTGGATTTTCACCAATTGCCGGTGTTTCGCCAGTCACTGGATTTTCTCCAATTGCCGGTTTTTCTCCAGTTTCCGGTGTTTCGCCAGTAATTCCCGTCTCTGGTGTTTCTCCAGTTTCCGGTGAGAATTCTCCAGGTGTTGCAGCATCCGCTGGACCAGTGCCCACAATTCCCTCGAGTGGACCCGACTCGGATGTTGAGGTCGTGGAAGCGAGATCGGGACGATTGGTTGGCGGGCAATCGAGGTCTTCGGCAAATCTCGTGGCGAAATCGCAGATTAATGGGAGTCCAGTGGTAAAAGCGGAGCGAAGGCAAATACAGGGGGAATATGTTCCGGTGAGAGCTCGTGCCAGTGCGATTACAACTCCAGCTTCCAGCAGTTCTCAAAGATTTGTCACTGTACCTGAAGGTCGTCGTGTCAACTATCCAGTGTATTCGAGTTATTCTTCTCCGTTTGCTTTCGCGAATCCCTCCGATGGACTCACTTACACGATCCTCTAAATCTGTTGTTGGATTTTGGCTATTTTTTCTTCTTTGGAAAATCTGTGTCAAAAAAATCTGTATCGTTATGTAATAAATTAGTATTTTTACGAGGGTGTCTTAATTTTACCTGATTCTTTAAAAAATGCTGCAGTTAATTAATTAATATATATTAATTTATTAATTAATAATTAGTTGAGTAGTGGCGGTCAATAGTTAATTATTCGCAACATAGAATAACAAGTTTGATTGAAACGAACACTTTCGGACGGAAGTCCGAAAGTTTTCGTTTTAATCAATCTAGTTATTTTAACTATTACTCGAACGATAATTTATAATTATAATTTTTTATATTCATAATGCGAAGTCTGTAGGAATTCCAAAGGTGGCAGCGTCAGGCGGATAGAAAGATATAGCTAGTGTATCTAACGTCCCCTCTTCTTTCTCTCCCTCCAGAGACGCATGCGCACAACGAGCGTCACCAGCAACTGCGCATGCGCCGCTGTAAACGCCTCAGCGCGCATGCGTTAAGAAACAAGGACAAGAAGAAGGGGCCGTTAAGTATTACTTTCTTTATCGATCTGATTTTTTTTTCAAGACCATCGCGTCCTTGAATATAATTATATTTAAAACAGGAATAATAAATAAAAAATAATAATAATAAAAATAAAAAAAGGGAAAGGAAAAAGGCTTCCTTTATGAGGAAGCAAAAGGAATAATAAAATAGGAAAAATAAAAAAAGGATTAGTTAAAAAATGAAATAAAGAAAAGGACATAAATTTATTCTAAAATCGCAAAATGAAATTCAAATGAAATAAAATTAGAAATTTTAACTCATTTCGCTGAGTATAATGAACATAAAAGAACAAATTATGTGATAGCATTTGAAAGGAGGAATAAAAGAATAAATTAAAGAATGAGGACCAATTTAAAAATTAGTCCTCATTTTTTTTTTTTTTTTTTTTTTTTTTTTTTTTTTTTTTTAAGGATACGAGAGTATTATTGACGTTAATTCATCTTGAGTGTTGTTCGAGTGCGAGAATTTTTTTTATTATTATTGAGACTCGATATTATAGTCGACTACTGCAATATCCTTTTGGCGGTTACGGCTGCTTTTGATAAACAAAATTGAAATATTGTGCAACTTGTCAAAATGAGAAACATGAGCATGAAGCGGGTAATGCGAATTGAATTTTAAAATGAAACTTCTTGAATATAGTTTTGCCTTCGCAATTCAACCTCTTTGTCAACACAATATTATTCAGAATGGTTACAGTATAGTAATTGCAATGCGCCATGAACGAATAATAAAAAAAAATACGTGATTCATATGTGATGTAAAGGGCTCAATTGCGGAGATCTTTTTTTGAATTCTGATGCTATTTTTGCATCACTTTTTTATCTTCTTTGGCTTTTTTTATTTTTACTTTAATCTTTGGCTATTTCTTTGTAATTTTTTTTTTACTATTTTCGAATTGTTTCGTCAACTAGTTTTAACCTCGATTTTAATTTTTAACAAAAGTAAGAAAAAATCATTTTCTTTCTATTTGAATTCAATTCAAATTTTCAATTTAATTCAAATTCAATTCGAGATTCATAATTTTTACATTCATTTCAAGGAAAAAACAAAGAATGAAACTGTTTACATTTTAAAAAAGAAAATTATTGAAAAGTAGCCTATTTTTAAATTTCAAACTATGGGTTAAATCATAACTTTAGAACTAAAAATAATACTAAAATTCAGTCAAAAATGTTTCAAATGTAAAGCGTTTTAGTAAAAAAGGGACTGAAAGTATAATTTATTTTTTACAGTACTGGATATTAATTTCGTATTTTTATTTTAATTAATTTCATTACAAAATTTTTAAGAATTTCTTTCATATTCATAAAAGATTTCTTTTTAATCGTAAATAAAGGACGATATTTTAAAAAAAAAACTTCTTTTTATAGAGAAGAATTTTTTCAATCTTGAAATTAATGAAAAAATAAATTTTTCCCTATGAAATTAAAATTAGTACCAAAAATTAGAAAGATTACAGAAATAATTGAAATAATAAACAATAAATAATTAAATTTTTAAAGTAATATTTTTGAAAATTTCAATTGATGCTGAATGAAAAAATTAATAATTGAATATTTATTTTTAAAATTATTTAAGTTTTACATAACTTTTCAAATGAAATACTGAAAAAATTAGATTTATAAGAAATTTTAATTAAATTGTTTAAAGATACTTGAATTTCAAAAAAAAAAATTATTAAATTATCAAATTAATTTAAATTTTTAAATTTTGTAAAATTGAATTGTAAATAATTAAATTTGTCAAAAAATTCCATTAGAGATTTACTTAGAAATTGAATTTTCAATAAATTTAAATTTAATAATTGATGAATAATTGAATTCCTAAAGAATTGAATATTTAAATTGAAAATTTTTTAAATAATTGAAATTTTCTAAAATATAAAAATAAGTTGGTTTTTTAGGAATATTATTGAAATTTTTGAAAATGATCGAGGGAAGTTTCCTTAAATTGCATCTAAAATAGTTTAATTATAAGAGACAATTAAAATTTTTATTAATTAGTTAATTTTAAAAAGGATATAAGTTTAAATTCTGTTGTTTAAAATAAATTTTTTTTTAAATTTTATTCAAATTAGGAATATTATTAAAATTTTAAAAAAAAATGAGGGAAATTCGCCAAAATTACATCTTAAATAATTTAATTCGAAAGACAATTGAAGTTTTTCATTAATTAGCTAATTTTAAAAAAAATGTGAATTAAAACTTCTTTTTTAATTAAATTTTCCAAAAATTTTCTTTAAAATTCAGAAAAATTTATTTTTTTTTTTAAATATTTAAGTTTCATTTTTCAAAGATAATTGAAATTTTAAACAATTGAAAATTAAAATGGAAATTTTTTTAAATAATTCAAATCTTCTAAAATATAATTATAAAAATAATTGAATTTTTTTAGAAATTTTATTGGTAATGTTATTAGTAAGAATATTCATTAATTTTTAGTAAATTATTGCTACTTTTTTCTAAAAGAATTTTTTAGTCCATAATTCCATTTTTTTCTAAAATAAAGTACTTTTTACTAAAAGCATAAAATGACTAAAAATTTGTACAAATTTTTCAATTTTGTAAATTCTTGGTTTAAATTTTACTAATTCGAATTTAAATTTTAAAGATAAGGATTGTTTAATGTAATAAAGATAATATTAGGCCTGGGAATTTGAAATACTTAAATAAATAAATGAATAAATAAGTAAATAGATAGTAAATAATAAAAAAATAAAATAAACCTTTAGAATTTATTGTACCTACTTCTGTAAAGATGGTCCACTAATTATTAGTGGAGTTATTTGAAAAGATAGTCTTTTTCAGTGTAATGCTAATTACAAATCAAAATTGTTAACAATTTTGATACGCTTTTTGTCTTAATTTGATATCCTTAGGAAAAGTGTTAATGTAAACCAATGGTGATAAATTAATTGCTACTTAATTTTTAAATCAACAATTAAGGGCCAGTTTCACCAACTCCTATTAAAAGTTAATCATCTTAACTTAAATCCTTAACCGATCAATCATGAGTGGTTAAACTGACTTTAATCATTGATTAACTTTTAATCGGAGTTGGTGAAACTGGCTCTAAGAGTGATAAAAATTTAATTGATACAATTACGGATGATAATTACATCATCCGCAAACAATAATAAAATAGACACACATTTTTCTTCAATTATCGATAGTTTATTATAGTAAAAATAAAAGTTTTTGTATAATATGTACATAAATTGGGATCGTGTACCAACACAACAGTTGCAAACAATTAAACATCTCTCAATTTAAATCAACTTTATCGTAAAGCGACTTTAAAGCGACTTTAAGGCAATTTTTAAGCAACAACGATTAAAGTAACTTAATTAAAAAGTATAAGCCGCGTATGTAAGTGGAGCTGACACTGGAACCGTAAATCTAGAAGCAACAGCTCTTGGCAAGGTGTAACTAACAGGCGATGCATAAGCAGCAGGTACGGCATAGGGAGCAGAAACTGGAACGGCACCAACCACCGAAGGTTCAACTGCAGAAGCAACGACTCTTCCAGATTGAACCGCAACTGGTGCAGTCACATATCTTTCAGTTTGGACAGCTGAGGCTAAGACTGTTTGTGCTGGAACGGCGACATTTGAAGCTAGGACTCTTTGTGCTGGAACGGCGACATTTGAAGCTAGGACCCTTTGAGCTGGTACCGCAACTGGTGAGGCAACAACTCTTTCTGCAATTGTAGCTGGAACGGCAACTGGAGCGACGGCGACAGCTGGCTCTCGGTTGACGACAGCGTTGAACCCATTTACTGGATCGCTCGTGTAGTCCACTATCCTCCGGGTACCGTCGCTTTCAATAAGACTGTAACTGCCCTGGACGATGTCTCCACTTCGGGTTTCGAATTGAGCCTTGGAGTCGCCGGTCGTTGGGTCCTGGACGTCGTAGGCGAAGGTGTACTGCGGCACTGCGTCCAGATTCTCAATCCTTGCCAGTACGGGTGCTGCTGGGGCCACTTGAGCCACTGGTACCACTTTTGCCTCGATGGCGATTATCGCCATCATTGCGCACAAGAGGGACGTACTCTGAAAGTTGACGATTAGGGTATTAGTCGATCTGGCGATTGCAGTCGATGGTGTTTTTTTTTTGGCTTCTAGCTTTTGATCCTCTGCTGATGCTAATGACTATTATTGTTGACCATTACATTATTGACCCTATTATCATTGACCATTATAATGGTCACACGAAAAAAACGATAATCTAATTTTAAGAAGCGCCTACTTAAATAGGAGCCAAGAATTTCCCCTACTTAAATTAAGTGGGGCCACTTAATTTAAGTAGGGAATATTCTTGGCTCCTATTTAAGTAGCGCTTCTTAAAATTAGATTATCGTTTTTTCTGTGCATTAGCATTAACCTGTTGGGGACCATGGGAGTTACGTTCTATGACGATAGAGTTCAGATAAGTTACCATCAGCAGAGGATTAAATTACTAAATTTAAAAACCAGAACATTAAATTAGTATATATTTAAAAACCAGAATCATTAAAAGAAACGGAATCAAAAGCAAAATTCAAAAATATAAGAAACTTGATTTGAATACAAGACTATTTTCAAAGATGAAAGTTAGATTTTCTGGTGTTTCCCCCAGAGCATTTAAACTTGCAGCAAGTCTTAAAATTCCATTTCTGCAAACTCTTTTAGAGATTTGGAACACTTTATCCTTTGGGGTTTTTTTTTCACTGGGATTTAAGAAAATAATGCACGCACCTTAGAAGCCATTTTCGCGATTTTTTTGGTTACTGTTGTGCTGACTTTGTGAATAGAAGAAGACACTGTGATGAATAGCTTTCAGACTGCGGTGCTTATATTGGGCGAGGATGTCACAATTTCTTTGAGAGCCATTACAACTCCCACTTTATTAGCGAATAGATTGCAATTTCTCGTTGCGCACTCGATGTGCCATTAGTGAGGGTGACCTGACTAAGGTCGCACCTGACAAGACTAGGATGAAGGTTAAAACGCGAATTCAACGTATTTTCCAAGGACGTTTCACAATTCTTCGGATGAGTCGACAGTGAGGAATTTCCAATACTCTGGTAAAAACATTGGCAAAATTGCTTTTTTACCAATTGTTCTTTAACTTGGTTTTCAATTATCAATCTATAAACTATTTTTCTTTCAATGTTATACTACACGGAGAGAAAAAAAAGTGAGCCGTTTGATTTGGCAAGAGAGCGCTGTTTTCCCTTTATAAAGCGCAGCAGTTGCGCCGCAAACGTCGAAAGGTTATACTTTTTGAGGAGTATCGGTTCTCTTCTCCACACAAATAGAGCCGCTTACTTTCCAAAAAGTGTACCCGCTTTTCCCAAAAAGGAGAACCGTTCTCCCCTCGAGAGTAAGCAGCGTGCTTAACCTCAAGTTGAACGGCTGTTTCGCATTTAACGCAACCGCTCTACCGACAGGTAGAGCCGCTTACTTTTTTTTCTCTCCGTGTAACAGGCTAAAATTTTTCTATTAAATCAGGGTTGTCACAAATATTTAATTTTATTATTTCCTGACATCCCTGACCTTTGGTAACCCTGTAACAACAATATTTCCATGAATAACAAAAGTATAATTCTTGCGGTTCTCAAAAAAGAAAGTCAATTTCATAATCAAAGAAAATAAATCCTCCCCAAAGAATGCAACAGGATAACAACGAAAGTGATTTGAAGCTCGTGGCAAAAGCGAAGATTATTTCACATTTTTAAATAAAAGAAAAAAAAGAAAAATATTGCGAGGGTCATTGCTGCGTGTTTCTCGGTCGTCCATTAAGATAGGCAAGACTCATTTGTTTTCCAGTTCATCGAGAAAAGATCTTTTTCCTCTCTCTTCTCTTTCTTGTATGTTATGTGTATACTCGGCAACGAGACAAAAGCCTCTCTAACGTGAATAATTCACACGAGCAATCTGGTTCGTGGATCCCGCACACACCAACCAACCAACCCGTTAAAAACAAAGACGTTGTAAGTTGATGATTTTTTTTCGGGACATTAAGACGCGTTTGTGCCCTCAAGATTACAACGCGGTGCGCCTGTTATTTATCGGTCCCGTCATCCATCGCAAGAATTGCGCTGTCCTACAAGAATTTTCTCGCATATTCACATTATTCTTTAACGCTGACGGCGCGAGAATTTCTTGAAATTTTATGTGCCTACTCAATTCCATAAAATTTAGTTGCTCAAAAACATCATATTTTCTGGTTATTTTATTGCACACACGGCTGCTAGACAGCGTATACAACAATCTTCTTTTTTTAGGGAACAAACAGACAACAGTCGACTATAATAATAATAGAGGATAATATATAGTACAACAGTATTTCATAGTAGAAAATATAATACAAATAATGTAATATTAAAAAAGTAAATTAGGTTTTTTTGATGAGTTTGTCAGTTGTTGCTGAAGCAACAACTGGCAAACTCATCAAAAAAAGTCTTCTTTTCGCACTTGATATAATTTTCTGCATTCTGTACATTTTTCCATTATGCAGTAGAAAGATACCAGAGAAATAAAATATGAAACAATACTTCCTCTATGAGGAAGTAAAAAGAGTGAAAAGTGAAAAATTCAGAAAAGTATACTTTTCTGTATAATAATACGAAAAAAAATCTGTGCAAGGAAAAAGAAGAATTTTATTCAGAACACACGCGGGTTGACGAGACAAATTTATTTATCTGAGTATAGTATCGCTCTTAATTGAATTTATCAAGCATTAGTATGCGAAATCATGGGTCCTCTGTATTTGAAATACTAATGGAATTGTTGCTTAACGCTCAATAGCAAATTAGGGATCCTCACGTATGTGAGCATCAAATTTTTTTATGGAGGGGTCGAAACATATAAATTTGAACTTCACTTTAAAAACTGATTAGTCATTGCAAACTTCTGAATTTATTCTTTCGCAAAATGGACCTCAAGGTGTGTGTGTGTGTTTGTGTAAATTTAGTGAATTATCATTTATTGAGAAGGGGACAAAAATTATTTAACAATACCATCAAAAATCAATTTAATACTTGTGCAACACAATAGAATTAAATCTTTAGTTCAATCACAAAGTATTCGTTCAATTACAAAATTTTCGTTCAATCTTAAATCTGTAGTTGGTTTCAAGGAAAATATTTGTCTTCAGTGTTGATAAGTTTTTGCTAATATTTTTTTATTGTCAATTAATTTCTGTGAAATATCCACTAAATTTTTGTTGGTACTTTTAAAGAGTTGCCAAAAGTCAGGGAATTCAGGAGAAAGTTTTGGGAAAGTAGAATTGATCAGGGAAATCAGGGAAAAGTCAGGGATTTTTATTAAAAGTACTGGAAAAAATTGAATTTTTAGAATTCATAAGAAAATTCCGAATTTTTGGTGTCTTTTTTGTTTGCCTCATAAACTATGAAACTACCACTAATTCTAGTATAAAATCTTCAAAAAAAAAATTCTATTTGTGACAAAAAATGAATTTTAAAATATTATTTAATTATTACCTACAAAAGTTTTAATTTTAACGCAATTATCTTAATAAATATAACAAAATTCTTCACAGAAATTCAATTATTTTTAGGAATTTTAATAAAATTCTTTACAAAATTCAATTATTGCCATAAATAACAATATTCATCGAAAGAATCCAATTATTTTCAAAAGTAATAAAATTCTTCGAAGAAATTCAATTATTTTCAAAAATTTTCACGAATATCTCCGTCAAGAATTCAATTATCTTTACAAATATGGCAAAATTTTTCGCCAAAAAATCAATTATTTTCAAAAATTCAAAAATAAAATTCTTTTCAAAATTTCAATTATTTTCAAAACTTTTTCGCAATTAAAATAATTAAGTAATTGTCAATATTTACTATTTTGATAAAATTTTTAAAAAGATTTAATTATTGGAAAAAATTTTTGATACAATTTTACGAAAACATTCAATTATTGTCATAAATAAAAAAATTCCATTTAGGAATTCAATTATTTTCATCGCAGAATTCTAAATGTTTCTAACGCATTTTTAAATAAATTCCTTGAAAAATGCAATTATTATTAAAAATTTTATTCAAACTTGAGGAAAGAATTCAATTTTAAGAAACATTTAATTATTCAATAAAATAATAAAATTCGTTGTTATAATTCAAATATTTTTAATTCGTCGCTGAAAATAACTTATTTTCAAAAAATTTTTGAAGTAATTCTACAAAAGAATTCAATTTAGTTTGATAAAAAACAAAATTCTTTTCAATAAAATCAATTATTCTAAGGAATTTTAATGAAATTCTTTAAATCTTTAATAAAATACTTTGCAAAAATTAAATTATTTTCAAAATTTTGTAAAAATTCTCGTCAAGAATTAAATTATTTTGATAAATAGATAGCGAAATTCGTCTCAAGAATTAAATTATTTTCAAAAATTTTAATAAAATTTTTGTCAAAATTTCAATTATTTAAAGAAAATTTAATAAACTTCTTCGCATAAATTTAATTGTTTTTGGAAGTGTAAAAAATATTCTTTAAAAAGTTTTCAATTATTTTCAATTTATTATTTTCAAAAATTGTTAAAAAATTCTTTAATTAATAGATTTCAGTAAAATTTTAATTAAATTCCTTAAAAGAAATTAAAAATTTCCAAAAGTTGTTAATAAAATTCTTCGTGTAAAAATTAAATTTTAAGAAACATTCAATTATCGAATAAATTATTTATTTTTGTATTTAAATAATTGAATTCTCGTAGAATTCAATTATTATTTTTCGTACATTTAGCTAACAATTCTGTAGAATTATTTTTTTTTTTTTTGAAAAAATTTAAATGAATAATAATTAAAGTAATTGATTTAAAGAAGAAAATTATTTGAAAATTGTGGAAAATAATAATTGAATTGAAATGATGAAATTAATTTTGAAGAAATTACAGTAACAATATTCGAGATGCATCAACTAAATTTTTGTTGCTTTTGCTCTTTATTAAATTCTCGAGAAATTAATTTTCTAGATGCTTCCACTAAATTTTTTGTTTGTTTCTTTATTAAATTCGAGAGATTAAATTTCAAAATGTAAAAAAAAAATTCAAAACTGAAAATTTCTTGCAGATTTTTATTCTCGCTTCTCTGTCGATGACAGCAATCGAAGGAGCAATACTAACATCAGGCATACCAGTGTTGGCAAAAATTGAAAATTTCGACCCTGCATCACAATACATAATTGCTTACGACACTCAAGATGTTGTGACAGGAAATAGAAAATCAGAATTCGAGATTCGAAATGCTAACATCCAGAATAGATATGTGGTGGAAAATGTAAATAACATCAATGGATTTACAATTCTGAACCAAGAGGCTGTTCCAGTTATTGAAAAAACAGTTCCGATTGCTACTGTTATCACTAAAACGTTACCAGTTGCAAGATTAGTCTCAGTTGCTCCAGTTGGTCGACAAACAGTTCCAGTGTTTACAAAAACAATTGCATCATCCCCTGTAATTTTAGAAACACTCCCTTCTGGTTTATTTTTGGAGAAAAAATCTGATATTTCAACTAATAATCAAGATGACAAAATTGCAAGTTTAGTTGCACCATTAAGTTTAGCTGCTGCTGGATACAAATATTAATTAAAATACTGAACAAATAACGAAAAATAACAACAAAAAAATAGTAAAGAAAAAATAAGAAACATTTTTTATCTGGAGGGTGATTTTTAGGGCCGTTCAAAAAATACCTTACATTTCAAGGGGGGAGGGGGATCAATCTATTTTCTACCATCAGCAAAAAAAAAAAAATTACGTTAATTTATACAATTTATATTATCAAAAAAATGTCAATGTAAAAAATGCAAAAAAAACTATTTTTAATAAAAATAAAGTTTGGTTGATTTGGTGATTTTCTCATTTGTCTTCTTTTTTTTTTTGTTATGAAAATAAAGCGAAGTGTGTGTTGACACCTCGCATACAAAAATGACAGTCGATGCGATGCGTCGACACAGATGCTACTCGAGTACGTGTAATAAGTAAAAGTCCAATGTCAAGTGAATGCATAACATTTTTTTCTTCTTTTTTTTTCTTTTTTTGTTATTCTAGACGATTCACCGCGTCGTTATCCGTTACATAATCCGTTAGGCTTGTCTTGTTTACGAAAGAACAATGCGTAAATAAAACTCGTAATAAAACGACCTTCGGCTACGTGTCCTGCCTAATCAATTTAAATTCTACGATACTTGCACTTTTATATATGTACCGAGTTTTTTTTTATTCGTTGTACCAAAAAATACATTAGTATTTTTACTTTAAATTGTTTTGTACAAAAACCATTTTTATAACAGTTTATAACAATTTTATAAAATACATTAGTATTTTTATTACAAAATTTTTTGTACAAAAACAATTTTTATAACAATTTTATAAAATACGTTAGTATTTTTACTACAAATTTTTTTTGTACAAAAACAATTTTACAAAATAGTAAAAATACATTAGTATTTTAACTAAAAAATTTGTTGTACAAAAAAAATTTTACAATAGTAAAAATAATGATTTTTTATTTATTTACTACTATTTTAAATAGTAAAAATGAAGGAAATATCTATATATCTAAATAAATGAAAATTTTAGTTTAATCAATGAAAATAATTGCAGGGTTTTACAAGAAATTTATGACAGTAGGTAACAGCAAAAGAGTAAATTAGCAATAGAAAGAGCGGAATGTCTGACTATTGTCGAGTTATACTACTTAGAATGTATCTATAAACTTTACTAAACCAACGTATGTTCGTTTTTCGCTTTTATTCTTCTTTTTTCAATATATTTTTTTTCCTTTTTTCAATATAATAATAAAATCGTAAAAAAAACGTAAAGAACGTAGTTCAACATAAATTGTTAACATTATAATGATAATCTTCTAATCCTCATTATAATGTTAAATAGATACTCATAAAATTGTCATTCACTGAACGCTTACATTATAGAAACGTGTTTGGAAAAGAAATTCACCTCATTTGTCAACCCTTTTTTTAAATTTAATTATTTGTTATAATAATAATAATAATAATAATAATAATAATAATAACAATAATGGTGATGATAATAATAATAATAATTATTTTTCAACGAAATTTTTTTCTTTCAAAGAAATCTTCTTCTTTAAAAATAGAAAAATTATTTCTTTAATTCTATTTGAATTCAAATATATCATATTATTGTTATTATTATATTATTATTGTTGCTATTATTATTATTATTTAATAATAATAAAAATATTTTTTTCGAAAGTTTTTTAATCTTTTTAATTTGTTTATTATTTTGTAATTTATTACGTCTTTATTTTGAGGGAAAAATAAAGCAGATCATAAGTGAAGATTTGCAAACTGAACTCGTTAAATGCGCGTGAAATTTCTTCTTGATTGTTCAAGTTTTACTTTTTTCGAAAAGTAGATCAGAAAAAAAATTATTATAACTTGTCTTTATGCCAGTGACATAATACATTTTTGCAAATTATTGTCCTTCAAAGTTTCAAGAAATAAATGAACTATTACATTAAATTTATTTATTTCATTTTTATAAATTTTTAAAATAATGTATTTTTTAAATAATTTTATTTATAGGTATATTTATTATATTATTATTTATATATCTATTTTATTTATTAATTATTTTAAATTAAGTATTCACTATTTATTAACTATTAACTATTCTCTATTACTGTTTGCTTTTAAATATATTTATAAATATTTATAAATATTAATAATTTAATTTAATTTAATTTAAATTAAATTAATTTAACGGATTTTTCGTTTTTTTGAATCTACTCAATTATAATTAAATAAAAGATCTTAAAATATTGTTTTAAGATTAATTGTTTATTGCCAAACAATATTTTAAGATCTTTTCTTCAATTATAATTTATTTATTTATTATTTTATTCATTTATAAATAATTTTTATTCGAACACAGGATTTTGAATTTAAAACAAAAAATAATAAATAACTGTTTACTTATTTATAACTCCTGAGTATAAACAAATAGTTAATACTTAATTAATTAATTATTAATTCAATATTTTTGGATTATTAATTATTAGTTAAATAAATAATTTTTCTAATTTGTTGACTGGAGAAAAAAGGAGATTATTTGGAATGGTGGAAAAAATAACAAATTGTTTTCTTAAATTGAGAAACATTTATTTGTGACTTGTGGTCATGTTTTAGGAATACAATATATTGACGATGTTTTTTATTTAAAAATGCGTGCGTAATTAAAAAATAGACGTTTAATTAAAAAGTAAATATATCTATGACTATTTTTTTTTTTTTTTTGTAATGTATAAGATTTTAAAATTGTGAAGAAGAGGTAACCTCTTTGAACGACCCAGATTTCGAAGACGACATTGTTATGAAAGCGATACCTGTCTGACCTTCACCGTTAAACTTCTGTTCCGTGTGAATCATTACAATGAAAGTAAATGTATCGCGACTCATCTCTCTCTCTCTCTTTTTTTTTCTCTCTCCTCTCATTACAATCCGAGTTCCGCAGTCAACATTCGGGCAGGTCGATGTCTATTTTTAATTACAATTAATTTTTTTTTTGGGGAGGGAAATTATAAAAATAAAATTTATGCAAAATTGCGAAATTAAAAATTGCAAAAATGCAAAAATTCAAATTTACAAAATTGTAAAAATCCAAATTTACAAAATTGTAAAATTCCAAATTTACAAAATTGTAAAAATTCAAAATTACGAAATTAAAAATTACAAAAATGTAAAATTAGACGAAATTAAAAATTACAAAAGTACACAATTAGAAAATTAAAAATTAGAAAAATACAAAATTGCAAATTACATGTACAATTTTTAAAAAATATTACTGCTATAATTTATTTTTCTGATTATTTACAAAAATTAAACCGAATTTAGAAAAAATTCAGTCACTAATTCAAATTAGTAATTTACATTTTTACTAATTCAAATTTAGAGTTTATTTAAAATGAATTACTAGTAAGTAGAAAAATGGGTAAAAGACGATAAACATCGAATTTCCGGTTGAATTTCTACTTCAATGAAAAATTTCATGATTTTCAAGTATTTTAATGCAAAAATGATTATATGAATCACAAGTTTAAAATTCAATTCGTTAGCAAAGTGACCGTAAGAATTGATCAGTCTTATATGAAACGGCACAAATTCCTCGACTAACAAAAAAAAAAAAATATTTGAGCAGGACATCTTTGCAGGAAATAATTTTGCACCAAGGTTTTTTATGAATAAAAAATTAAAGCTTCTGAATATAATTTGCAAGTTGCAAAATAATTTCCTGCGGTAAAGAAGAAATTTGGAAAATAATTTCTAATATTTATTCCACTGAATATTAGAAATTATTTTCTCTTGATTATACAATATTCTGATAATAGTAATCTAATTCCCAGCATCCCTTAGACGAACAGTGGAAAAAAGTACTTTTTCGCTTCTAGCATTATTTTTCGAGCGCACATTCTGGAGAAAATATTTTTAATTTTTTCTAAAGAAAAAAATGGAATAAAAAAATTTTTTGCAATAAAAAAATTGTTCTTCGATAAAAAAAAATGTTCTTAAATTAAAAATTACTTTTCAAAAATAGAAAGAGTATTCTTGATTTACAAAGTACTTTCAAAAAATAGAAAAAGTATTTTTCAATTAAAAAATGTTTCCGAAAAATAAAAACACTGTTCTTCAATTTAAAAATACTCTCGAAAAATAGAAAAGCTGTTCTTCAATTCAAAAATACTTTTAAAAAGTAGAAAATGTATTTTTCAATTTAAAAATTCTTTAAAGAAATAAAAAAAGTATTTTTTAATTAAAAAATAATTTCCAAGAATGAAAACACTATTCTTGAATGACAAAGTACTTTTAAAAAATAGAAAAAGTATTTTTCAATTTAAAAATTCTTTCGAAATATAGAATAACTATTCTTGAATTGCAAAGTACTTTTAAAAAATAGAAAAAGTATTTCTTAATTTAAAAATACTTTCGAAAAATAGAAACACTGCTTTTTAATTAAAAAGTACTCTCGAAAAATAGAAAAACTGTTCTTCAATTCAAAAATACTTTTTAAAAGTAGAAAACGTATTTTTTAATTTAAAAATACTTTCAAAAAATAGAAACACTGCTTTTTAATTAAAAAATACTCTCGAAAAATAGAAAAACTGTTCTTCAATTCAAAAATACTTTTAAAATGTAGAAAACGTATTTTTCAATTAAAAAATTCTTTCGAAAAATAGAAAATGTATTTTTTAATTATAAAATATTTTCAAGAATGAGAAAAACATTTTTTAACTAAAAAATACTTTCGAAAATTAGAAAAACTATTCTTGAATTACAAAGTAATTTCAAAAAATTAGAAATGTATTCTCTATTTCAAAAATACTTTCGAGAAATAAAAAAATTATTATTGAATTACAATGTAATTTTAAAAAATTGTAAAAGTATTCTCGAATTTGAAAATACTTTCGAAAAATAGAAAAACGTATTTTCTATTCAAAAATACTTTCGAAAAATAGAAAAAGTATTCTCCAATTCAAAAATACTTTCAAGAAATAGGAATACTATTCTTCAATTAAAAAGTACTTTAAGAAAATAAAATAAACTTTCAATCAATACAAAAAAATATTCACAAATCTCGAAAAAAATTGAATTTCAAAATTTTTATAAAGCTATCAGTTACAAAAGTAAAAAAGTTATTTTGTAACAAAAGGGAAGTATAAAAAAATGATTTTGTACCAGAAGGAAAATATTGAAAATATTTCGTAAAAAATAAGTTTAAAAAAAATTGTTTTTTTACAAAAAGGAATTAAAAAAAAATTGTAACGAAAAGCAAATGTTAAAAAATACTTTGCTCGCGTGTTAAGAGAAGAAAATCAAAAAAAAATTAGTGAGCGTACGAAATATAAGGAGAAGTATAAGTTACGTGCGCAATGTATGAGAGTGGACCGGCGTATTTGCCTGCAGTCAAAACGGGAGCGTGCGCCGCTGGAATTTTAGCGACAGGTGGGCCATAGGTGAGCGCTGGCTCGTATTTAGCGATGGGCTGAGCGTAAGTGATGTGCGCAGTCGCGGGCGAGAGTTTGGCAATTGGTTGCGCGTACGAGACGTGCGCAGGCGCAGCGACAATTGGCTGCGCGTAACTGTAGTGCGCCTGTGGTGCGTAGGCGATTTTCGCTGGCGCCGCAGCGATAATTGGTGCGGCTATTTTAGCGATAGCGCCCTCCTTGCGGACCACTGCATTGAATCCATTGTGATCGTCAGCCGTGTAGTCGACTATTCTTCTGGTTCCGTCAGATTCCAAAAGAGAGTAACTTCCCTGTACCATATCTCCATTGCGAGTCTCGTGTTGACTTTTAAAATCGCCGGTGAGTGAGTCTTGAACGTCGTAGGCGAAACTGTATTGTGGATGGGGGTCAAAGTCAGCGTCAACGGGTTTTGCTATTAATGCGGGGGCCCCGTAGGCCAGGGGGGCTCCAATTGCTCCGGCATTTGCAGCTGCGACTAACGCTGCTAGGACGATGAACTGGAATTTTTGGAAATTTAAATTAGAATTCGGAAAAATAGAAAATTAATTCATTAATAAATAGAAATTATAATTGAATTTAGAAAATAAGGGGGCGGTCAGAAACTACATAGCTCCTTCTTGGAATTTTAACCCCCCTCCCCTTCTACATTAGCGTAAGTTTTTCCTCTTATTGTAGACAGTACTTTAACCACCCACATCTTCAAAATTAAATTAGAATTTAAAAAATAAGTAAAAACCAAATAAAAATTTAGAAATAAAATTAAAATTTAAAAAATAAGTAAAAATTAAATCACAATTTAGAAAATAAATAAAAATTAAATTTGAATTTAGAAATTAAATCAAAATTTTGGAAATAAGAAAAAATCAAAATTTAATAACTAAGTAAAAATTAAATTCAGAATTTAGAAAATAAGTAAAAATTAAATTAGAATTTAGAAATTAAATCAGAATTTTAGAAATAAGAAAAAATCAAAATTTAAAAACTAAGTAAAAATTAAATTCAGAATTTAGAAAATAAGTAAAAATTAAATTAGAATTTAGAAAATGAATAGAAATTAAATCAGATTTTGGAAATAAGTAAAAACCAAGTCAAAATTTGGAAACTAAGTAAAAATTAAATCACAATTTAGAAAATAAATAGAAATGAAATTTGAATTTAGAAATTAAATCAGAATTTTGGAAAAAAGTAAAAATAAAAATTTAAAAACTAAGTAAAAATTAAATCAGAATTTAGAAAATAAGTAAAAATTAAATTAGAATTTAAAAATAAATAGAAATTAAATCAGAATTTTGGAAAAAAGTAAAAACCAAATCAAAATTTAGAAAACTAAGTAAAAATTAAATCAGAATTTAGATATTAAGTAAAAACCAAATCAAAATTTAGAAATTAAATTAAAATTTAGAAAATAAGTAATAATTAAATTTGAATTTAGACATTTAATCAGAATTTTGGAAATAAGTAAAAATTAAATCAAAATTTAAAAATTAAATTAAAAATAAGTAATAATTAAATCAGAATTTTGGAAATAAGTAAAAACCGAATCAAAATTTAGAAACGAAGTAAAAATTAAATCAGAATTTAGAAAATAAGTAAAGATTAAATTAGAATTTAGAAAATAAATAGAAATTTAAATCAGAATTTTAAAAAAAAGTAAAAACCAATTCAAAATTTAGAAAACTAAGTAAAAATTAAATAAGAATTTAGAAATTAAGTAAAAACCAAATCAAAATTTAGAAAATAAGTAAAAATTAAATCAGAATTTAGAAAATAAATAGAAATTAAATTTGAATTAAAAAAACAATTTTCAAAATCATCAAAACAAAGTTTACATTTTGAATAAATATTTTTATTCTAAATAAAAACTAAACTAAAAAGAAAACTAAAAATTCTATTTAATTTTCAATTATATTCCTTTTATGTAAAGTAAAGCAAAAATTAAAACAATAAATAAAAATTGTAATTAATATTTAGAAAAAATCAAAATTACAATAAAATTTTAAAAATAAATAAAAATTACATTAGAGTTAAAAAAATTATTTTGAAAATTTATCAAAACAAAATTTAAAGTTTCAATTTTATATAAAACGGCCAATAAAAATTATATTCAAATTTAATTTCTTTTTTGTAAAATGTAGCAAATAATAATGAAAAAAACGTTATAAAATTATTAGAATTAATATGATAAATAAAAATTAAATTAGGAATTAAAAACATAAAATTTGTATTATTTTTTTAAAATTATTATTAATTAGGTATTTTACATTTCAAAATTCTTTTGCTGGTGAACTTTCAAAAATTAGTTGGTCAAGTAAAATTGTAACAAAGTAAAATGAATAGAATATGTAGATATAACAAAAATATAAATTAAAATAAATCTATTAATTTTGAACAAAAAAATAATTTTTTAAACTTTTTTATTAAAAAAAACAAAAAACTAATTTTTATCTAAATTTTTAAAAATATTTTATTAAATTAAAATAAAAATGCAAATTGATAAGAAAAAATAAAATTATTAAATTTGATAAAAATTCAAATAAAATAAAAAAATGAAATTTAAATAAAATGATTTGTTTTTAATCAAACAAAAGACTATTTTTTTAAATAAATGTTTAAAAAAATTTTATTACATTAAAATAAAAATGCAAATAAATAAGAAAAAATAGATTATTAAATTTAATAAAAATTCAAATAAAGTAGAATTATTAAATTAAATAAAAATTCATAAATAAAATAGAAAAATAAAATTGCTAAATGAAATAAAAATCCAAATAAAATAAAAAAAAATTATTCTTTTTTTTTGAACCTCAAAAAGTAAGAATCCAATCGAATTGTTTTTCTAACAATTCACATGCTTAATTATTTAATTATATTCAACACAAAAAAACAGTTATTATTTTTTATATTTCTTTTATTTATTATATTTTTATTTATTTTCTTTATTATTTTATTTTTTCTTTTATTTATTACTTTATTTATTATTCTTATTTAATTTATTATTTTTCTCAAATTTACTTTATTGATTCTTTTCTTTTATTTATTATTCTTTTACTTTTTCCAAATTAACTTTATTTATTCTTTTCCTTTTTTCCCATTTATTATTTAATTTACTATCGAAAATTTATTTTTTGCCCTTACTTGAAAAGCCATGGTACTTGTTGAGAGACTGGTGAATCGTGTGATACTGAGTACCAAATGGGGTGAAACGGTATTTATACGAAGCGAAGCCCAACGCATCACACGTCGCATCGCAAATGCATTGAATTGGTTTTCTTAAAATGTATAGTTTCATGATGTAATGCTCAGTGGGTTGTGGCAAAAATATTTCCCTTCCTTTGCCAAACTCTGGTCACTGATATGCGCCAAAACTTCTTTTCGCTGAGAGGCAAAAAAAAAATATAATTTCAACTTTCACTGCGTACGGAATATAATCCTTTGAGAGAGACCCTTGCATAAAATGCAAAAAAAAAAATCGAGAACCTCATCCAATGTCACTATTTGGACCATTTTTTCTTACATAATCTCATCGTTTCACCTTAGGGCATAAACGTATAATAAAATTCATTTTGTATATGTAGATATTTCAAAATTAGTCGACAATGCAAGTTCAGGAACATCCCATAAGGTCACCCGTTCATCGACTCTCGAGATCATTTGTATTCTATTTATATTGCTCTGGGAAAATTATAATTTCATTATTTTGTGTTTTAAATAAATTTTAAATTCAATTTAAAATAAAATTTATTAAATTAAAAAAAAATAATAAAAAATTGTAATTTATTTGTGATGCGGTCTTGAGAGAGGTAGCTAAGAAGCAACAGAATTATAAATTATATATTTATGTTAGATTTAAATTTTATGAATAATAAAAAAAAGAAAATAAAAATAGAAATAGAAATAAAAAAATAGGAAATTAAAATAGAAAAAAGGAAATGAAAATAAAAATATAAATAGAAAAAGAAAATAAATATAGAAAATGAAAATAAAAATAAAAATAGAAATAGAAAATGAAAATAAAAATAGAAAAAAACAATAAAAATAGAAATAGGAAATGCAAATAAAACTAAAAAAAAATGAAACTAAAAATAAAAAATGAAAATAGGAAAAGAAAATCAAAATAGAAAATGGAAATATAAGATGAAAAAGAAAATGAAACTAAAAATAGAAAAAGACAGTAAAAATAGAAATAAAAGTATACGTAGAAAATGAAAATAAAACTAAAAAAAGAAAATGAAAATAAAAATAGAAAATCAAAATCAAAATAGAAAATTGAAACAAAAATAGAAAATTAAAATATAAATAGAAAATGAAAATAAAAATAGAAAAGGAAAATGGAAAAAGAAAATCAAAATCATAATAGAAAATGGAAATAAAAATAGGAAATGAAAATATAAATAGAAAAAGAAAATGAAAATAAAAATAGAAAAAGACAATAAAAATAGAAATAGGAAATGCAAATAAAAGTAAAAAAAATGAAAATAAAAATATAAAATGAAAATAGGAAAAGAAAATCAAAATCAAAATAGGAAATGGAAATATAAAATAAAAATATAAATAGAAATATTAATTGAAAATAGAAATAGAAAATAAAAATAGAAAAAGAAAATGAAACTAACAATAGAAAAAGACATTAAAAATAGAAGTAGAAAATGTAAATAGAACTAAAAAAAGAAAATGAAAATAAGTAAAAGAAAATCAAAATCAAAATAGAAAATGGAAATAAAAATATAAAATGAAAATATAAATAGAAAATTAAAATAAAAATAGAAAAAGACAATAAAAATAGAACATGTAAATAAAACTAAAAAAAATGAAACTGAAAATATAAAATAAAAATAGGAAAAGAAAATATGAAAAGAAAATCAAAATAAAAAATGAAAATATTAATAGAAATATTAATTGAAAATAGAAATAGAAACTAAAAATAGAAACAGAAAATAACAAAAATAGAAAAAGAAAATGAAAATAAAAATAGAAGCAGAAAATAAAAAAAATAGAAAAAGAGAATTAAAATTAAAAGTAGAAATAGAGAATGAAAATCGAAATATAAAATAAAAGTAGAAATATAAAATTATAATAGAAATATAAAATAAAAATAAAAATTGATAATTAAAATAGAAATGCAAAAAAAATAGAAAGGAATAAAAATAAAAGTTTAAAATAAAAATAAAAATACAAATTGAAAGAAGAAATAAAAAATAAAAATATAAGTACAAATTGAAAAAAGAAATAAAAAATAAAAATTGAGATTGAAAATAGAAATAAAAACCAAAAAATAGAAAAATAAACCAAAAATAGAAACACAAAGTGAAAATAAATTTTCTATAAATTAAATTTAAATATATTCAACTTATAAAAAAAATTTACATTTACGATTTAAATATAATAATTATACAGATAGGTATAATATTATACAGATATAAAACATAGATACAATATTTAGACACAATATTATCTAACACTGAATGTAAATTTTTTTTTCACCCAAATAAATTAATTTTGACAGACTAACAAGCTAATAAATATTAATAACAATAATTATTTCTCTAATAAAATAAATGATCAAATTTAGATTTTATGCTTTACATATTATACTATAAAAAATTAAAAATTCTTGTTTTGAAAAATGTGTAATAATAAGGTGAAGCTATAATTCACATACATATAAAGTGATAGGTTATTAACTCACAATAAAGAAGCCTTGATCTTTTATAATCGGCACTTTAATTTTTTCAAATTCTTTTATATTCCGAGACTTAAAATTGATTACGCCCACAGGAATTACAATCTGTCAGGTTATTAATTTATTTCATTCATTTATCCTAAAATGAGCTTATAATTCATCGATATGCATTGTTTGATAGTGAGAAAGATCATTAAAGGGTGAAAAAAATTTCACACCTTGTTAAATTTCAATGTCATTGGAAATTGTATGGTGAATAATTAGTCTTGTAATTGGAATTCAAGTTGAGATAATAGCATATAATTAGGTTATTGTTATTATTATTAAATAAATTGATTTAATTTTTAATATTTTCTTATCCGGAGTGGATGATAGTTTTTTTTTTAAAGAATACGAACTTTTTTTGTAATTGAAATTATTTTCAAGTTTGTTTTTTTATTTTTTTTTTGTATTGCAAATACTTTTATATTTAAAATATTTTTTATTGAAAACACTTTTATATTTAAAATATTTTTTTATTAAAAACACTTTTATATTGAAAATACGTTTATATTTAAAATATTTTTAGATTGAAAATATTTTTGTGTAGAAAATACTTTTTTGTTAAAAATACTTTCATATTGAAAATGCTATAAATATTTTTAGATTCAAACTATTTTTATGTAGAAAATACTTTTTTGTTGAAAATACTTTGATATTTTCAATTCTTTAATATTGCAAATATTTTTAGTATGAAAATATTTTTAGATTGAAAATATTTTTAGATTGAAAATACTTTGAATTGAAAATATTTTTAGATTGAAAATATGTTTATATTGCAAATACTTTTTTGTTGAAAATACTTTGATATTGTCAATACTTTGAATTAAAAATATTTTTAGATTGAAAATATTTTGAGATTGAAAATACTTTTTTGTTGAAAATACTTTGATATTTTCAATACTTTAATATTGCAAATATTTTTAGTTTGAAAATATTTTTAGATTGAAAATACTTTGAATTGAAAATATTTTTAGATTGAAAATATGTTTATATTGCAAATACTTTTTTGTTGAAAATACTTTGATATTGTCAATACTTTGAATTAAAAAATTTTTAGATTGAAAATATTTTTATATTGAAAATACTTTTACATTGAAAATACTTTGATATTAAAAATACTTTAAATATTTTTTGATTGAAAATATTTTTGTGTAGAAAATACTTTTTTGTTAAAAATACTTTGATATTGTCAATACTTTGAATTAAAAATATTTTTAGATTGAAAATATTTTGAGATTGAAAATACTTTGAATTGAAAATATTTTTAGATTGAAATTACTTTTATGTTGAAAATACTTTGATATTAAAAATACTTTTTCGTTGAAAATACTTTGATATTGAAAATATTTGCACATTGAAAATATTTTTTCTCTTAAAATAAAGAACTATTTATAAATTCTCGGAATAAAGTAATACGATAATTGTTTTAAAATACAATTGATAGTGTGATTAAAAATAATCGCTCGTTGCATTTCGTGAAAAGTGAAATAATCGTTTAAGCCACACCCATTATTATCAACTCTTAAACCCAAAAATTGTTTCAGCTTTCGGTCGAAGACATGTGTTTTAAGTTACCACATATAATAACAGTCATTACAAAATGATGATATAAGTATAGATACAATGATACTCGTGTCTTTTCTCCAAAAAAAAATTGTATCATATTTACAAGGTGTTTTTGAAATTAATTATTGTTCCCTGGTAGTTGAAATTTTTTTCAACTTCTCGTTTTTAAATCTCTCTCCCTTTTGAATTTTTATTTATTTATTTAATTGAAAATTAACTTAAAATTAAAAAGAAAACTCAATTTTTTTTCTTTATATTATTAAAAGTAGAAAAATCTATTTTCTGCTGCACAAAATTTTTAATTTTTACAAATAATTTAAACAGTACAAATATTTAAACAATATTTATACTATTTATAATTAAACTATTTTTTATTTACTATTTATTTATTTATTTTTATTAAATAATTGTATAGGAAAAATAATAATTTGAAAATTTAATGAATTTTTTTATAATATTATATATAATTATAATAATTAATAATATGTTGATTTAATAAATCATTCATATAATCACCTTTGACGACATTCGAATTTCGAATATTGAGACACTTTTTTAAAATCGTGATCTATCATACATATATATATATATTTTTTTCTGTGACTTAATATAATGTCTTATATAAAACTTTCTTGATAAAATTGCAGGTAGATATTTTTTATATTTGCATGAGAGGCCAAACTGTGGGCCAGTGTGCCACGCCTTAATTACTATGCTCCAAAAATAAGTTCAAATTCACCTTCAACTTTGCTGCATGTATTTATAATTTTATATTTTTATATATTGTACCTTTACAACCTAATTAGCTCGTCTCGATTTTAATTATTATTATTTTTTCACCCCGCTCTCTTTTATATCGGCGAGTAATTAAAAATATTCAATATTATCCGCTTGTTTTCAATTATTACTTAATGTGATATATTAAAAGGTAATGTAATAGTGGAAATTTTTTTTTTAATTCTCTCACTGAAAAAAATTTCTACTGTATTCGCAAAAATTCAATTATATTCAAAATTTTTTATAAATTCTCGTCAAAATTTTAATTATAATTTTAAATAATAAAATTGTCTGTGAAATTCAATTATTTTAAAAATATTGAATAAAATTCAACGTAAACATTATTTAATTATTATCAGAAATAATAAAAATTTCACAGAAATTCAATTATTTACAAATTTTCTATAAATTTCTTTTGCAATAATTCAATTATTTTCATAAATAGTAAAACTCATTGCAGAATTTCAATTATTTTTAATACAATTTTTATCGAATTGATCGTAAAGTGAAATTATTCATAAAACTCATAAAATTTTTATTAAAATTCGTCAAATAAATTCAATTATTTAAAGATTTGGTGATAAAATAATTTTTGAGAATTTAATTTTAAAAAATATTTAATTATTCAATAAATTTATTTTTTAATTTTAAATAATTGAATTCTCGTAGAAATTCAACATAAAAACTGAATTAAAAATTAATTTTAATTAAAATTTTAAATGTAATTGATTATTATATTAAAAGCATTATAGTACCTATATTTAATTATTAATTATTCAATTATTAAAAATAATGGATTTATAGAAGAATTTTCGTTAAAAACACTAAAGAAATTGAATTTTGGAGAAATTACAAATATTTGCAGAAATTCAATTATTTTCAAAAAGGAAGAAAATTTTTCACAAAAATTCAATTATGTTTAAAAAAATTAGAAATTTTTTTAAATTCTCGTCAAAATTTCAATTATCTTTATAAATAATAAAATTTTTCTAAGAAATTCAATTATTTTAAAAAATTTTAATAGAATTTTTGGCAAAAGTTCAAATATTTTCCTCAATTCGATGATTTTCAATATTTACATTTTTTTTTAATTTTCCCAAAAAATTCAATTATTTAAAAAAATATTTAAGGAAATTCTACGCAAACATTTAATTATTTTTATAAATAATAAAAGTTTCACAGAAATTCAATTATTTACAAATTTTTTTATAAATTTCTTTTCAATATAATTTAATTATTTTCATAAATAATTACAATTTTTCCAGGGATTTAATTATTTTCATTAATAATAAAACTCGTTGCCGAATTTCAATTATTGTTAATTAATGAAAGTTTAAGAAATGTTTGCAGAAATTCAATTATTTTCAAAAAGGAAGAAAATTTTCATAGATAACAAAACTCGTCGCAGAATTTCAATTATTTTTTAATACAATTTGAATAAAATTCCTCGAAAAAAGTAATTATTTTTTTAAATTCGTCAAAAGAATTTCAATTATTTAAAAATTTGGTTGATAAAATTTTTTAAGAGAATTCAATTACCTATTATTCAATAAATTATTTAGTTTTGTATTTAAATAATTTAATTCTTGTAGAGGAATTTATCTAAGAAATTCAATTATTAAAAAAAAAATTAATATAATTCTTGACAAAAGTTCAATTATTTTCAAAAATATAAAAACAACCTTCAAAATTTTTACCTTATTTTCAAAAATTTTCCTCAATTCGATGATTTTCAATTTTTACTATTTTTTTTAAATTTTCCAAAAGAATTCAATTATTTAAAAAAATATTTAAGAAAATTCTACTCAAACATTTCATTATTTTTATAAATAATAAAAATTGCACAGGAAAATTTGTAAATAATTATTTACAATTTTTTTTATAAATTTCTTCTCAATAATTCAATTATTTTTAAAAATAATATTTTTTACAGGGATTTACAGGGAATTTAAATTATTTTTAATACAATTTGAATCGAATTCCTCAAAAATTTTATTTATTTTTTTATTTATTTAAAAAAAAATTTTTTTTTTTAATTTTGTTGATGAATTTTTTTTAGAGAATTCAATTACATATTCAATAACTTATTTAGTTTTTGTATTTAAATAATTGAATTATTGTAAAATTTTTTAATAATAATTGATTTAAAAATGAAATACAGGTAAAATTTTAGATAATAATTAAATATTAAAATCATTACATGAGCGTGAATTATTTTTAATAATACATTTAGGTATTTACTATTTGTAATAATACATTTATTTATTATTTTTAATAATAAATTTATTTATTATTTTCAATAATAAATTTATTTATTACTTTCAATAATATAAGTAAGTAAATGATTTTTATTAACAAATAAAACGTGTTGGAGTGTTTTCAAAATTACCCTTAAGTTTTTGTTGTGCCCTAAAAGATGACATATTGTTCTTCGGCAGCGCTGAAGATCGAAGGGCGCCTCTTGAAAAGCATCACCATAAGTTTCTAATATTTTAAAAATCCCTTCGCTAATTTGCACCAAGATCATCGAGGTCTTTCTTTTAACTAAAATACAGGGTCGTAAATGTCCTTCTAAAAATTATCTAATTACGAAAGAATTTAAAATTTTCGATTTTTTACCTCATCAGCAAAAAAAGGAGAGGGTCTTGTTTGTGATATTTTCTTTCGATATTCAGGAAGTGATGATGGTTTATGTTTAGATGCGCAAAAGCTCACTTATAATAGAAGAGCTGCAAAAGATGAACCCCCCCGATAAAAAGGGCATATGTGATACAAAAGAATTTTGCTCCCGGATGTGCTACAGACACCGTAAAGTGAGAATTTACGAGAGTTGCTTGCGTCAAGGTTAACAGTAAACACGAAACGGTAATGTGGGAAGTCAAATTCTAGGTTTTCGATATGTTTCAAAAAAAAAAAAAAAAAAAAAATTGTAACAAAGCCGTTGAAGAGTTCTTCTCTTCAACCTGTCGAATCCAAGGTTGCATTGGTTCCTGCTTTCTTTGTGATTAATAGCGTGTTGAGGAATTTTTTTTTCTTCTCTTTTGCATTATATAGTGGAAAAAATTTATTTATATTGAGATATAAATTTTGCAAGGAGGAAAAAGTGTTTCTTTTTTATTATAAAAAAAAAAGTGATTTTTCTGAGAAAAGTTTTGCGAGTGTGAATTATCTAGCCTTGAATTTCACTTTCTTTTTAAAATATGAGCATTAATAACGTCAAGGTCATTGCGGGACCACTGAACTTTAAACTGGTTTTATGTAATATCATTCTCGTGACTGTTGGTATAATTGATTTCTCAAAAATTGTTTCGCCCACTTATATGGCTTTATTTTTTTGAAAGTGGGATTTGTTTCTTTTCGAGTTTCTTTTCGAAAGGAGGGAATTTGGAAATGTTTCGTAGCAATATTGCTTTTTATTTAAATTACATTTTTTATTTTATTTATTTATTTTTTTAGAGGAAATGTTGTCAGAGTTACATGATCTACAAATTTTGAAGATTCAAATGAAACGAGACGCTTTTTAATTATTGAAAATTACATCCCACTCAGCACCGAAGGTTTCCTGAAAGTTAAAATTAAATTGAGTGCCACCTTCGGAATCATTAGTGGCAAATCTTATAAAACGTAAAGAATTTCTTTATATTTCTGCTATTTTTTAATACCTTATGCAAACGTCGACTACATATTTCATGGAAGTTGAAAATTTGTTAAAATTATTTTAAATTTTATAAAATTTAAACAATGTTCAGTCAACCTTTGCGTCAAACAATAAAAAACTGTAAACACTTAAAGAATTACTTCAAGTATCATGAATAAAAATTCTGAAGGTGTCAGTCACGTAAATTTCAAAATTTTGTTTTGAATTTCTTAAACTTTCATTAATTAAAAATAATTGAAATTCTGCGACGAGTTTTATTATTTATGAAAATAATTAAATCCCTGTAAAAAATGTTATTATTTTTAAGTAGTTGCAGGTCCACCCGAACGCTATCAAGCAATCAAAATTTTGGTAAAAAGATATATAAAATTTATTTCTTCCAAATTTAATAATTCTAATCATCTAAAAATCACCTGAGTTCTAGTAGGGACTGAGCCCTACTCAATCCTGTAGAATACAGAATTTTATTTCAATTTTTAAGTAGTAGCAGGTTCACCCGAACGCTATCAGACAATCAAAATTTGGTAAAAAGTCAAATAAAATTTATTTCTTGTAAATTTAAAAATTCTAATCATCTGAAAATTACCTGAGTTCTAGTAGGGACTGAGCCCTACTCAATTCTGAAGAATAAAAAATTTTATTTCAATTTTTAAGTAGTAGCAGGTCGAATCAATCGATTTTCATTAAAAAAATACGTAGCCTTTTCTGTTGTATTAGAGAGAAAATATTAGAATTTATATTATTAGTAGATAAATTTTTGTTTAAAAAAAAATGCTGGTAGGTAAATGATCAGTAAAATAAGAACACAGTGTTTTTTCAATGTTTTATAAAATCATTTAATGAGACTCGATAATTTGCAAATAAATAGAAAGAATTTTTGAGGTAAATCAGTGGATGTAGGCGTGGCTGGCGTAGGAGAGGGGGGAGACGAACTTCGTGTGCGCCAATGGAGCGCTGTAGGCGTAGTGCGCAGCTGGTGCACTGTAGGCGATGTGCGCAGGTGCGGCGATCGCTGGCGCATGCGCGTATTGAGCGTAGGCAACTGGAGCGGCAGCTGCGGCAACAACTGGAGCGGCTACGGCGGCTTTCACGGCAATTGCTGCGGGTTCTTTGCGAACAACGGCGTTGAATCCATTGATGGCGTCAGCGGTGTAGTCGACGGTGCGGCGTGTTCCGTCAGATTCAAGGAGCGAATAACTTCCGTGCACTAAATCTCCGTCACGGGTTTCGTGTTGGCTTTTTGAGTCTCCGGTGAGGGCGTCTTGCACGTCGTAGGAGTAACTGTATTGTGGATGAGGGTCAAAATCGGCGTCGATGGTTTTCGCTACCACTGCCTTTGCAATTGGGGCTGCATACGCTAGGGGTGCTGGTGCCGCAGCGTAACCCAAAGGTGCGCCGATGAATCCTGCGCTTGCGGTTGCCACGAGGGCGGCGAGAACTACAAACTAAAATTAAAACAATTTATTATTTTCCACTGTTTTTTTTTAATTTTATGTTAAAAGATATTTTTTAAACCAATCCACACAGTTCTGAAACTTTTCTAAAAGTTGAGATTAACTTGAGTGCTACCTTCGGAATATTTAGTTGCAGAGCTAATGAAAATTGAAGTAATTCTTTAAATTTTTACTGTTTTTCAATATTTGACGCAAAAGTTGACTGAACATTGCATGCAAGTTGAAGAAATTCAAAAACAAATTTAGGAAATTTGAAATTAACTTCACTGCCACCTTCGGAATCTTCAGTTGCAAAGCTCATGAATCTTAAAATAATTTTTTAAATTTCAATGTTTGACGCAAAAGTAGACTAAAAATTGCTTGAAATTAAAGAAATTTAGAATAAATTTAAAAAAATTTCAACTTTCTTGCAATATTTAATCGACGTTTGCTTGAAACATTAAAAAATACCAGAAATTAATGACACTTAAGCAAAGCAAATAAAAGTAAATAAATAATATCAAAATTTATTTTAAATTTCTTAAACTTCTCTGCATTTTTACAAATTTTTAGTCAGATTTTGCGTTAAATGTTGAAAAACACTTGACATCTAGAGAATTTTTTTTACGTTCATGAGCTTTGTTATTAAAGATTCCGAAGGTGGCAGTCAAGTTAATTTCAGATTTCACAAAACTTTCTAAACTGTGTTAAAAATATAATTTTCAAAAATATAGCTAAAAAGGGTTTCGTTTAAGATTTTTTTAATTTAAAAAAAATTTCAAGACTTTTTAATTCGTACAATTGTTTCACAATAGAAAAAAAGGAAAAACATATTTTTAAACAAATTATTACATATATTCAGAAAGAAAAAAGTTTTTTTTAAAATTTTTTTGTTAATTTTTATTAAATTTTTAACTTTGTTTAATTGTTAAATTATGCTAATGCTTCACCCAAAATTATAAAACTTAAAAAAACTACACAATTTATCGATATATTTGTTATCAATTTCGTGTTAATTTTATTATTTATTTTACTGTTTTTTGATTTTATTTTTTATTTTTATTCATTATTATTTTATTTATAAACTATTTTTATTTACAAAATTAATAAAAAATTTTTTATTAATTTCTTGTTAGTTATTAATTTTGTTTCTTTATTATTTTTTTTCATTTATCAGTTTGTTTTTTATTAGTTTCTTTATTTATTAATTTCTTTTTATTTATTAGTTTTCTATTTTTTTATTTCTGTTTATTTATTAATTTTTTTTTGTTTTGGTTTGTTAATTTCTTTTTATTCATAAATTATGTTTATTTATCAATATTTTATTTATTTTTGTTTTGATTAATTTTTTATTTATTACTTTTTGTTTTTTATTAATTTCTGTATTTATTACTTTGTTTATTTATCAATTTTTTTTTTGTTACTTTTTTTTATTTATTAATTTCTTTTGGTTTGGTTAATTTCTTGTTTATTAATTAATTTTTTATTTAATAATTATTTTTATTTACTAATTTCTTTTGTTTCTTTAAGGGAATTAGAACCATTATGACGTCACAATTTTAAAACAAATGCTTTCAACAAATTGTGACGTCTCAATGATTCAAAATCCCTTAATTTTATTTTTTAGGATTTTTTTTTGTTTTGTTAATTTTTGTTTATTAATTAATTTTTTTAAGTTATTTATTAATTTCTTTTGCTTTTTTAATTTTATTTTTAAAATTTTTGTTTGTTTTTTATTTTGTTAATTTTTGTTTATTAATTAATTTATTAAGTTATTTATTAATTTCTTTTGCTTTTTTAATTTTATTTTTTAAGTATTTTTTTGTTTTTTATTTTGTTAATTTTTATTTATTAATTAATTTATTAAGTTATTTATTAATTTCTTTTGCTTTTCTAATTTTATTTTTTAAGTATTTTTTTTTATTTTAGTTTGTTAATTTGTATTTATTAATTTTTTTTTTTTTTGAGTAAAATTGAAACTTTGCACTTTTGAAAAAAAAATTGAACTGTCCACTGTGTAAATGAGTGATGCACGAAATTTTTGGTACACACCTTGAAGGCCATTGTTGAGGTGGTGTAGTTGAATCAGCTTAGTAAGTGATGAGTATGGTTGATCAGGTATCCCTTATATACCTCTGACCATTGCCCACTAACACCCCCTCCACTTTGAAAATCTGCACTTTCAAAGTTAGGGCACAGAAATTGCTCTTGAACTTAGACGGATGCATTCCCCACTCTTTTCCATTTCATATATACAACTGAGCTTATTTCCATGAACAAAGTAATTCGATTAAATTCTCTATATATATATACACTTATATTTACCATATTGAATATTCACAAAGTCTTTGTTTGTGTCCAGTTTGCAAACTGATTTCGATCTAACTTTCTTGATCACCTTCAGGGGGGTGGTCATCATTCTTGGTTCTTTCAATTCTTCCACTATTGCGAACAATAAGTTCGATTTTTTTGCATCTTTGTATCACACTTTTGGAGTAATTAAGGAATTTTTATTTAATTTTTGCTTTTTCTTTATTTTATTTAATTTTCAAAAAAAAAAAAAAATTTTTATTAAATCGAACAAAAATTCCTTTGGTTGACTTTATGAATGAAAGGGCTTTTCCCGTTTATTATAGTAAATAAATAAATCATTAGAAAAAAATAATTGTAAAAAATAATTGTAAAAAAGTAATTGTAAAAAATAATTGTAAAGAAAGTAATTGTACAAAATAATTATAAATAAATAATTGTATGAAAACAATTAAAAAAGGTTCAGTTGTAAAATATCAAAATCAATTATATTAAGGGATTGAACTCACTTTCAAAAATGATCGTGAAAAATGAAATTTCGAAATTAAAAAATTAAATTAACTGACATTGAAAATTTTGACAGTGTTAGAGTAATAAAATTCACTATTATTAATTAGAGTAAAAAATTGATTGAAAAATGTCCACTTAGTGCTAATCTATTTCTGTAATGATAGTTAAATTTATAGTTAATTTTTATATGACAATAATTTTTGTATAATAAAAAAATAGTTATTTTTATACTTCCTATCATTTTTATTTTTGAAAATTTTTTAAATCAATTAATATTTTTAATGACCTTTTTTATTCAAAACTAGATGATATCAAATATAGACCTACTATAAAAAAAAGTTTCTACATATTTGCTTTCGACATTTTTTTTTTTCGTTTAGAAATAAAACCATAAAAGTGTATACTACTTTGTGAAATCAATTATCACTCACTAAAAAAAAATGGTAGAAAACCGTTTCGAATTTTTTATTTTAGTTCTTTAGATGATTTAGAATTTTTAAGTTAAAATTTTCAATTTAAAAAAAGAAGTCGAAAGAATAAGTAATTGAAGAGGATGAAATTCGATTGTCGAAGTAAAATTAACTCTCTGAGTTTCAATTCACGAATTTCTTTAAGGTATCAAAGTGACTATTGTCAATTAGTAGTATTACATTTTTTTTGTTTGAAGTTTTAATAAAGATTTTTTTTACTAGAAAAAATTATTATACGAAATGGTAAACAAATTTTTTTTAGTAAAAAAATACTTCAAAGTAGAATAGAAATATTTTTTTTTTTTGTAGAAAAATTACTACAAATTAATAGAGAAACATTCTGTTAGTATACTAAATTTCTATAGAAATAATTACTACAGACTACAGAATGGAAGAAACAAATTTTTCGTATCAAAAATTAATTGAAATTAATAGAAAATCTATTCTAGTAGAAAAAATTACTATGAATTATCAAAAAAAAAATTTTAGTATCAACAATTACCTACTACAAATTAGTAGAAAAATCATGTTATTAGAAAAAATTTCTACGAATTAGTAGCCAAACTTTTTTATTAACAAAATTACTACAAATTAGTAGAGAAAAATCCAGTTAGTAGAAATAATTACTACAAAGTCGAGTACAAAGTAGATGACAAACTTAATTAGCATAAAAAATTAGTAGGAATTAATAGAAAAATTATTATAGCAGTAACAATTGCTATTAATTAGTAGAAAATTTTTTTTTAGTATCAAAAGATTACTACGAATTAGTAGAAAAATTATTTTATTAGGAAAAATTACTACAAATTAAATTAGAAAATTTTCTTTTATTAGAAAATTTTTTTAGGAATTAGTAGAAAAATTTCTTTAGTTGATTAATTTACTACGAATTAGTAAGAAGAATTTTCAGTAGTAAAAATTAATACGAATTAGTGGAAAAAATTATTATATATTAGTAGAAAAAATACCACAAATTTGTTTTAAAAAATTCTATTAGTAGAAAAATTACTACAAATTAGTAGAAAAATTTCTTTAATTCAAATAACTACTACAAATTAGTATAAAAAAATTCTTTTACTAGAATAAATTATTGGTAATTAGTAGAAAAAAATTCTTTACTAGAAAAAATTTGTACGAATTAGTAGAAAAATTACTATAAATTAGTATAAAAAATTTCTTCAAGTAAAAAAATTACTACTAATTTGTAGAAAAATTTCTTTAGTTGAAATAATTACTACAAGTTAGTACAACAAGATTTTTCTTGTAGAAACAATTATTACTAATTAGTAGAAAAAAATTCTTTGGTAGAAAAACTTTCTACGAATTAGTAGAAAAACACTGAAAAAAAAGTTCTGGTTGGAATTACCAGAAAACCTGTTTTTAACTAGAATTTCGTGTTAAATATGCCCTAACTAGATTTTTTCTGGTTAGGTTAACCAGAATTCTAGTTAATTTAACCAGAATTCTGGTTGTTTTAACTAGAATATCGTGTTAAATATACCCTAACCAGAACTTTTTTTTCAGTGAATCTTTTAGTTGAAAAATTTACTACGAATTAGTAAAAAAAAATTTTAATTCTAATAAATACTACTACTTAGAGAAAAAGTTACTACGAATTAAATTAGAAAATTTTTTTTTAGTAGAAAAATTTTTAGGAATTAGTGGAAAAATTTCTTTATTTGATTAATTTACTACGAATTAGTAAAAAAATTTCAGTATTAAAAATTATTACTACTAAAATTATTACATATTAGTAGAAAAAATACTACAAATTTGTTTCAAAGAATTCTATTAGTAGAAAAATTACTACAAATTAATAGAAAAATTTCTTTATTTGAAATAATTACTACAAATTAGTATAAAGAAATTCTTTAGTAGAAAAAATTTCTACGAATTAGTAGAAAATTTCTTTAGTTGAGCAATTTACTAAAAATTAGTAACAAATTTTTTTAATTGTAAAAAAAACTACGAATTAGTAGAAAAATTACTATAAACTAGTAAAAAAAATTAGTACGAATTTGTAGAAAAATTTCTTTAGTTGAAATAATTACTACTAGGTAGAACAAAAAAATTTTTCTAGTAGAAGCAATTATTACTAATTAGTAGAAAAAAAATCTTTAGTAGAAAAAATTTCTACGAATTAGTAGAAAAATTTACTACGAATTGGAGAAAATTTTTTAATTGTAATAAATGCTACGAATTAGTAGAAAAATTATTTTAGTATAAAAAATGACTATGAATTAGTAGAAAAATTACTATAAATTTGTTCAAAAAAAATTCTTTTAGTAGAAAAATTACTATCAATTAGTATTAAAAAATTTTTTTATTAGAAAAAATTTCTAGGGAATAGTAGAAAAATAAATTAAATTAAATTAAATTAAATTTTGTAGTGAGAATTATTGCTAATTACTACAAAAATATTGTTTAGTTGAAAAAATTACTACAAATTAGTAGGAATTGTGACTAATTGAAATTAGTGGACAGCGTTTCTTTTAAAATTTGAATTATTAAAAATTGAGCCACCAACTTACAATAATAATAATATTTTTAGTAATTTTTTCTTTACTGAAACAGTAGTAGAAAAATAGTAAAAATTACTAAACAAAATATAGTAATATTTACTTAAAAAGAATTGAATATTCTTACTCAGACAAATTAGTAAAATTTCTTCAGTGAAATTAGTAATTTCACTATAATTCTGAATTAAAGTGAATTTACTAATTTGAAAAAAATTTTAAATTTAAATAATAAGTTAGAACTGAAAATTAGAAATTAAAAAACGCAACGAAATAAAAAATAATAGTGAATAAATACATATATATGTATGGAAAAACGAATCGAAATAAAAGTAAAAAAAAAAAATTCGTTCAATTTTGCCCACAGTGATTGCATCTTCAATGCAGCAAGTCATCCTTCGAGCCCTTTTACTTATAAACAAAAAACATTCGTTATCGCGCTTTGGCATTGCTTCTTTTTAGTTGAAAAACGATGGATTTCGAGTTACATCATCTAAGAGTTTATCGCATTATGAGATCACGAAAAAATAAGTGGAACACTTTCGTAAATTAGGTGGGTCTGAAGGTATGGGATTCGATCCGCGGTGCTCTTTCTCTTCTATACATTATATTATTCAATATCTCTGTCTACATTCATGCGTATATATCTACATGAGTCGCGACAAGACTCGAACCGTCAATCACCTGCTTTTTGATCGACTTTCCATAATCTTAATTTATTCACATATGATATTTTTTAAACACATGGTTCTTAAATTCTCTCCGCATATCAAGATTAAAGAAAACAAAAGACTCTCCTCTTCGAGATATTTATCATTCTCTTCCTTTTTGGCGATCGAAAATTGTTTTTTTTTAATTTAAAAAGAAATTTTAATTAAGACAATATTATAATTATTAATAAGTGGGATCAAAAAGTACAAATAAGAAAAACAACTTCGATTTTTTTATTAAAAAAAATAATTTAGACATCATATTAATTTAATTTTTATTTGAAATAATTTTTCCTTCCATTATAATATTTATAAAGGAATTTTTTTCGATTTTTAGAAGATGATGGAAAAAAGAAAAACAATTATCAATTTTTTCATCATCTTCCAAAAATCGAAAAAAATTTCTTTATAAATTTAATTTTTAATAAAATTGTCCATAAGAGAAATAATAAAAGAAAATTGTCTAATTAAATTAAAATAAATTAATTTTAATCAAAAAAAAAAAAAATTCTTCTTTTGAAAGAAATAAAAATTTGTTGAATTTTTAAGAAATTATATTGGAGGAAAATTTTTTTTCATGATTCAATGTGCATTTTCTCAGCTCTTGTATATTCGTCAGGTGTAATACATAATGACAAGATAAAGAAATAAATTATACATGAACTGAACAAAAAAAAGAAACAAAGTCAAATTAAAAAATTCTTAAGGAGATCGTTATTTTGTTAATTGGACTGTTTTTTCGCATGAAGAAAGAATTAAGTAAAGAAGAAAAAAAAACAAAAGTCCCGAATTGTTTCATATGGAATTTAACTTTCGCCTTGATCAAACGAAAGCAGTCACGGCTGTTTGCCAGTGTGTTACAAACTTTTTCGTTGGGTGTGGACTCACCTTCAAAAACGACCCTGATCAATCCTCCGGTTCCGGATTCGAAACATCGGGTTCTGGATATATATTTTTATTTTATTTTTATTTTCATATTTTTTTTTTCGATTTTTAATGCTTTTCGTGAAATAACATCTGCGGGGCAAAATATTCATATATAATGTAAAGTCTCTGCGTCTCTCGCAAGACAGATTTTAATATGAAACTTTAAAGGAACTTTTTTTTGTTATTTTCAATTTCAACGATTATTGCAATCCATCCTTTCCACTCTTTATACATAGGGTCCTTGAAATCGAGGATTTAATGAAGATCGGGTTTCTAACAGTCTCTCGCACTTTCAGGAGCAACCGCGGGATTATTCGATATTTTTTTAAGCCCACTTATAAAAATGAAAGTTATTGAGGAGAAGTCATTTTTTTTTTTTTTTTTTTGATAGAGATTTTTTTCGAAATGTTTTTTTTTATTATTTTTTGGTTTCGGGAGTGTTATTCTTGAGCTTTTTGTTTTAATCAATTTTGAATTGAAAAAATTATTTTGCAAACAAAAATATAGAAAAAGAAAAAATAGAAATAGTAAAGTAGAAATGAAAAAATAGACATAGAAAATTGAAAATAAAAAAATTGAAATAAAAAATAGAAAATATGAATTGAAAAATAGAAACGGAAAAAAAACTAGAAAAAAAACAATTGAAGAAAAGAAAATAGAAAAGTAGAAAAATAAAAATGAAAAGAAAAAAATAGAAATTTTTTTCTTTTTTAAGAAATAGAAATAGAAAGAAAAGAGAAAAATAAAAAAGTAGAAATTGAAAAGAAATTGAAAAATAAAATAGGAAATAGAAGTGGAAAAAATAGAAAAATAAAAAATTGAGGAAAGTAGAAAAAGCAAAATAGAAACTAAAAATAGAAATAGAAAAAAATAATTGAAGAACAAAAATAGGAAAGTAGAAATTTGGAAGAAATTGAAAAATAAAAAAGTAGAAAACTAAAAATTGAGAAAGAAAAATAGAAAAAAAAGAGAAAAATAAAAATAGACAAGTAGAAATTTAAAAGAAATTGAAAATTAAAATAGAAAATAGAATTTATAGAATGAAGAAAAAAGAAATAAAAAATTTTGAATGAGAAATAGAAAAATAGAAAAAGCAAAATAAAAACTAAAAATAGAAATAGAAAAAAATAACTGAAGAAAAGAAAATAGAGAAATAGAAATTTGTAAGAAATTGAAAATAAAATAGAAAAGTAGAAATTTAAAAAAAATAGAAAATAAAATAGAAAATAGAAATAGAAAAATAGAAAAGTAGAAAAAAAAGTAAAATAAACCTAAAAAAGTAGAAATTTAAAAGAAATTGAAAATTAAAATAGAAAATAGAATTTATAGAATGAAGAAAAAAGAAATAAAAAATTTTGAATGAGAAATAGAAAAATAGAAAAAGCAAAATAAAAACTAAAAATAGAAATAGAAAAAAATAACTGAAGAAAAGAAAATAGAGAAATAGAAATTTGTAAGAAATTGAAAATAAAATAGAAAAGTAGAAAAATAAAAATAGAAAAGTAGAAATTTAAAAAAAATAGAAAATAAAATAGAAAATAGAAATAGAAAAATAGAAAAGTAGAAAAAAAGTAAAATAAACCTAAAAAAGTAGAAATTTAAAAGAAAGAGAAAAATAAAATAGAAAAGTAGAAATTTAAAAGATATTGAAAATAAAATAGGAAATAGAAAAAAAATAGAAATACGTCGAAATTTTTTTTTATTTATTTAGAACATTTATACGGGGAGTTCCTGTGCATATATAAAGTACTAAAGTATTAGGCATAATAAAAAAAAATTTATAAATATGTCAAAAAATGGCAATCCAAAATTTTGCTAATACAAAGCTTCCTTTATGAGGAAGCAATAGAAAAAAATAGTTGAAGAAAGGAAAATAGAAAAATAAAAATAGAAAAAAGAAATAGTAAAATAAAAATAGAAAAGTAGAAATTTAAAAGAAATTGAAAATAAAATAGAAAAAGAAAATAGAAGTAGAAAAATAGAATTAATATAGAAAAGTAGAAAAAAGAAAGAGCAAAATAAACATAAAAAGTAGTAATTTAAAAGAAAGAGAAAAATAAAATAGAAAAATCTCCAATTTAACAGAAATTGAGAATAAAATAGGAAATAGAAGTAGAAAAATCGAATTACAATAGAAGAATAGAAAAGTAGAAAAAAGAAAGAGTAAAATAAACCTAAAAAAAGTAGGAATTTAAAAGAAAGAGAAGAATAAAGTAGAAAGTAGAAGTAGAAAAATAGAATGAGAGTAAGAAAATAAAAGTAAAAAAATAAAAATAGAAATAGTAAAATAAAAATAGAAAAATATGTAACAAAAATTTTTTCATTTGATTAGAAAAATTTTTTTTTAATTATTAAATTGATAGACGATCATAAGTCAAAATATTAGCAAAATAAAGTTCATTTAATTAATTAAATGTCCAGCGAGACCGTGAACTTTTTAAGTCACAACTCTCAGAAGAGAATTTACCATCTAAGGTTGCTAACGAAAAATTATTATACTCGCGAAGGACAAATTCCACAACTTCGATTAACGAAAATGAAAGGATTTATAAAAAAAAATTATCTCACACGGAAAGTCACTTGAATTGACCCGGCCCGGCGATAAGTGCATTTTTCAATTACACTCAAATTTATTTAATTTTATTTCATTTTATTTCTTTTACACGAGAATTTAAAATATTCAAATAATATTCATAAAACTTCTTGTTCTCGTATTTTTCTTATTTAAAAAAAAATTCTTTCCATGTTTTTGTCTTTTACGACAATATTTTGAATTTTCGTTCCATATACAAAGTTATACTGTAATAAACACACAGTAACTTTGTATTAAAAAATAACTTTTTCTATACAAAGTATTTTTTTTAAAAATTTTTTGTGTTAAAAAAATTGAATAAATTTTAATAATTCCATGGGGGAAAGAAGGGAAAATATTAAATGTGAAATTTACGATACAAAGATTGTAAAAAAAAAAGATTGAAAAATATGAATAGAATATATAGTTGAATATTTTTAGAGGCGTTTATTCAGAATATTTAGAATGATTATTCTAGTCACGCTGTCGTTCAGTAGTAAGAGTCGCATAAAATCAGACGGCGAGTGAGGACGACGAGACGTGTGAGAATTTTTGCTTTTAACGCTGAATTTCTTGGTAATCTTCAACCCTTTAAGTGCGAGTTTCTTATTATTATTATTTTTTTTTTAGAAACATTTCCATGAAATTTTCATTCAGATTTTAAATTTCTTCGCAAATAGCGGAAATATCATGCGGCTATCGTAACACATCCGATCTACTGGGATATCTGAATATTTATCAAGAGAAATGGTCACCTTGATTTCTTTCTAGCTTTTATGTATTCCCTCTTAACCACGCAGACAGACATTTCACGAAGGTGAATTATCATCAAATAAAAAAATAAATTGAAAAATGTTTTAAACATAACTTTTCAAATTTCATTTTCGATTCATTTCGTCATTTTATTGGGAATTTATTGCAAGGTGTATAATCAATTGCGCAATGAAATTCTTTTTTTTTATTTTGTGAATTTAATTGTTTTGTTGTATTTGCACCTTTCTTTGCTAAAAGATGTGATAGAAAAATTTTTTTTTACAAGAACTTTTTTTTTTGTTTAATATTTATTGAATCACTTTTTTGTTTTTATAAAATTTGACCATTTTCTGGTCCAATACCAGTTGGACCATTTTTTAGTTTCTAGGACTGGACTATGGTAAAAAATTTAGAAAATCATTTTTTGACTACTTTTTAGTCCTGAAAATAATATTCCATTTTTTGGTCCTAAATCTATCGAATTTTTTTTTGCTCTATTGTCAATTGGACCACTTTTTGGTACCAGAACTAAAGAACTATTTTTTGGTTCAATAATTATTGGACCACTTTCTGGTACCAAAACTCTAGAACCATTTTTTTGTTAAATATTTACTGGACCACATTTTGGTCCTAATACTACTGGACCATTTTTTGTTCCCAGACCTAATGAACCATTGTCTGGTTCAATATTTACTGGACCACTGTTTGGTCTTAATACTAATTAACCATTTTTTGGTTCAATATTTTCTGGACCATTTTTGGTACCAATACCAACTGGACCACTTTTTGGTCACAAAACTTATGGACCATTCGTTGTTCCAAGTTTTATCAGATAATTTTTTTATACCAATGTCAATTGGACCACTTTTTGGTCTCAAAATAATTAACCACCTAACGGTCCAAGATTTATAGGGTCATTTTTTGTATACCAATAGGAATAGGATAATTTTTTATGACAGAACATTTGTTCTGACCATCTTTTGGTCCCAAAATAAATGAACCATTTTCTAGTCTAATATATTTTGGACCATCTTCTGGTCCCCAAAGAAATGCACCACTTTCTAGTCTAATATCCTTTGGACCATTTTCTGGTCTAATATATTTTGGACCATTTTCTGGTCCCAAAAGAAATAAACCCTTTTTTGGGTCTAATATCCTTTGGACCATCTTCTGGTCTAATATGTTTTGGACCATCTTCTGGTCTCAAAATAAATGAACTATTTTCTGGTCTAATATATTTTAAACCATCTTCTGGTCCCAAAAGAAATGCACCATTTTCTGGTCAAATATCCTTTGGACCATTTTCTGGTCTAATATATTTTGGACCATCTTCTGGTCCCAAAAGAAATGAACCATTTTTTGGGTCTAATATATTTTGGATCATCTTCTGGTTTCAAACGAAATAAACTATCTTCTGGTCCAAAATGAAGTAGAACATTTTCTGGTCCCAAATGAAGTAGACCACCTTCTGGTCCCAAAATAAATGGACCATTTTCTGGTCCCAAAATAAATGGATCACCTTTTGGTCCCAAAATAAATGGACCATTTTCTGGTCCCAAAAGGAATGGACCACCTTCTGGTCCCAAAATAAATGGACCATTTTCTGGTCCCAAAAGGAATGGACCACCTTCTGGTTTCAAAAGAAATGGACCATTTTCTGGTCCCAAAAGAAATGGACCACCTTCTGGTCCCAAAAGAAATGAACCATTTTCTGGTTCCAAAAGAAGTGGACCATTTTTCGTCCACTATTAATTAATTCACCCTTTTATTAAATATTGATTAATTAATCACGTTTAGTGAAAGATTTTCTCGAGACAATTTTGAATTTTGGTCCAGCGTTAATTTTATCAGTGTTGCGTGAAATTTGATATAGAAATGTACTTGTGCTTTGAATCTTTAGTGATCATCTTTATGGTATTGTCAGGTTACTGAAATTATGTTTTAGTACCTCATATTTTTCAAAAGGATATTTTAAGGGATGCTTCGAGATCTGTGTTGTTTATTATCGTTCTTAAACCAAGAGGTGTTTGCTATGTTACTGAATGCCATAAAGAAGTAACCGAGCTCTTGACGTCGTCCAAGAAAACCTGACTCGATGTTAATAACAGAGCTCGTAGGCGTATTTCTTCGCAATATTTGACAAAAAAAAATTTTGTGTTTTATTATACAAAAATCATCTTCAACCGAGAATTTACACCATGCAGATGACGATCGACTTTTGCAAATTTTTCTAAACTCTATTTCATCTATTTTTTATTTTATTGTTTTTTTTTTCTTTTCCAATATTTTATCTTTTGTATATTTTCGTTTCTTTTCTAATAATTTTTATTTTGTACTTTACTCGATTTTTTTTCTATTCGAATAAATTTTATTTCGTACTTCCCTTTATTTTTTTTTGTTTTCTTCTTTTTTATTTTTTTTTTTTTTTTTTGTATTTTTTTGTTTTCTTCTCCAATATTTTTCATTTTGTATTTTTTATTATTTTCCACATCTTAATTTCTAATTTTTTCGTCTAATATCCATGAGAACAGTAAATTTTGTTCAAACTAGAATTATTGAATCAAAACCCATTTGCGATGAATGAAAAAAAAAATTTTTTTGACGAACGGCGAATACGAGTCGAAAAAAAAATACTTATATGAAAAAAAAAAATTCGAACCGGAGACAAAAATTGATATCTGTCCCAAATATCGAGAATGTGTGCGTGTGTTGATCCAGTTTCTTGCCTAATTTCTCACCTTGCGAGAGAATCGGTCCCCCCGCAAGAGTCTTAGGTAGCTTACATCATACACGCAACATACTCTGTCCGAGACCTATAAAAGCCGAAAATTTCGCAGTGAACGACATCATTTGCAACCAGCAACTGTAACTCTCAACACACAATGGCATTCAAGGTACAAAACGAGTAAAACGTGTTAAACATAAATTTGTGCTTTTCAAGTGTTTTGAAAAAAAAGTGTTGTCGCAAGTGAAAATAGTTTCATTCTCTAAATTTTTCTCTAAACAAAATTTTTAGTGTTTTTTTTTATTAATTTTTGAACTAGTCTCGTGAATTGGAAACTTTAATTGGTCTTTTTTAATTGAATTCGTTTTTTTTTAATTATTTGGCTATTTTGTTTATTTGGTATTTTTTGTATTCGATTTTTTATTTATTTGGTATTTTTTGTATTTGGTTTTTTATTTATTTGATATTTTTTGTATTTGGTTTTTTTTTTGGTTCTTCATTCATTAGATTTTTTATTTATTTGGTTCTTCATTCATTAGATTTTTTATTTATTTGGTATTTGGTTTTTTATTTGGTTTTCTACATAGATTTATTATTTATTTGGTATTTTTCGTATTTGGTTTTTTATTTGTTTGATTTTTTATTTAGTCGGTTTTTTTATTTATTTGCTATTTTATTTATTCGGTTATTTATTTATTTGGTATTTTATTTATTCGCTTTTTTATTTATTTGCTTTTTTATTTATTTAATACTTCTCTTACCTTTTATTTTATTTATTTAGTACTTTATCTATTTTTTTATTTTCTTATTAATTTATAGTTTATTACTATTTTTTTATTTATTGTTATTTTTATTATTTTTACTTTTCTATAACACGAATTTTATTGCAAAGCGATTACTTGTTGAAGAATTTGAGAAACAAAAGTGTTACCACTTTTGTTTCTCAAATTCTTCAACAAGTAATCGCTTTGCAATAAAATTGCAAAATTTAATTCTTCAAGTCTCAAAAAATAATTATGAATTCGCCATTAAAGTAAAAATATTTTTTAGTTCGTAGTCCTCGCCGCCCTCGTGGCCGTCTCCCAAGCCGGATTCATCGGCGCACCTCTCGGCTACGCTGCCGCCCCCGTCGCCAAATTGGCAGTGGCTCCAGTGGCCAGTGTGGTGAAAACCGTCGACGCCGACTACGACCCCAACCCTCAATACAGTTACGCCTACGACGTGCAAGACGCTTTGACCGGCGACTCCAAAAGCCAACACGAAACCCGCAACGGAGACATCGTACAAGGAAGCTACTCCCTCCTCGAATCTGACGGAACTCGCCGCACCGTCGACTACACCGCCGACTCCGTCAACGGATTCAACGCCGTTGTCCACAAGGAACCCGCTGAAATCGCCTTGAAAACAGCCGTAGCCCCAGTTGCCGTCGCCGCTCCAGTCATCAAGACCGTCGCCCCAGTTGTTAAGACTGTCGCTCCCGCCTACACTGCCGCCTACGCCGCAGCCCCAGTTGCTCAATACGCCGCCGCCGCTCCAGTTGCCCACTACGCCGCACCTGTTGCCCAATATGCCGCCGCTGCTCCAGTTGCCCACTACGCCGCTCCAGTTGCTCAATATCACGCCGCACCAGTTGCCCACTACACTGCCCCAGTTGCTCAATATGCCGCCGCTCCAGTTGCCCACTACGCCGCACCTGTTGCTCAATATGCCGCCGCTCCAGTTGCCCACTACGCCGCACCTGTTGCCCAATACGCAGCCGCTGCCCCAGTTGCCCACTACGCTACTGCCCCAGTTGCTCAATACGCCGCTGCTCCAGTTGCCCACATCGCCAAAGTTGCCAGCTACGCAGCCCCAGCATACTACCACTAGTTCTTGTATTTTTTATAAATAAATTTTTCCTAATCTATATATTATCCAGTTGAATCGTTTCTTTACCTCCAAACTTTCTGGTTTTATTAAAAACACAGTAAAATCAAGATTTTTATTTTATTTTACTTTCTTTTTACTTTTATTATAGATTTTTATTATTACTATTATAATTACCACTCTCTAAATTTAAATTTATAAAAATGTTTACTAATTTTAATTAGTAACTGACTTTTTGCTTTTTAATCAGTTTTAAACTGATAAATTATAGTAGAAATTACTTAGAAATAAAATAACTTAGAAAAATTAGTAGAATTACTTAGAAATTAGTAGAATTACTTAGAAATTGGTAGAATTACTTAGGAATTAGTAGAATTACTAAGAAATCAGTAGAATTACTTAGAAATTAATAGAATTACTTTGAAGTTAATATAATTACTTTGAAGTTACTAAATTTATTAGTAAAATAAATAAATATCCAAATTATCCTTCAATTTCTCTTGTACTACTGACAAGTGAACTGGATAAATATATAATAATTATATTCTCAAATTTTTTTCATAAAAAAAAGTATATAACTTCTAGAAGAACTAGTTCTTGTTAGCAATGAAAAATTAATTAATTATATGATCCAGAGTGTGATCCAGAATATAATTATAAATCATAAATTAATTATCAGACGCAGAAGTTGCGCAATATTTCTAATTACTGATAATATTGTAATATTCAGTAGATTCTTAAGCTATAATTAAAAGTCTCTAAGAATCCTTATTTCAATATCTTATGTAATCATCTAATCAAGCCGTATTTGCTTCAATATGATTAATTTTTTTATTCCTAAGATAATGGACCATTATTTTTTATAAAATATATTGAACCATTTTTTTTAAACTCGATCTAGTGGATCACATACTGGTCCTAAAAATAATGGACCATCTTCTGGTACCAAAGGTAATGGACAATTTTTTTTTGTCAAACATATATTGGACCACTTTTTGAACCTTGATACATTTGACCATCTTCTGGTCCTGAAGGTAATAAACCATTTTTTGGACCAAAATACACGGGGTCATTTTTTTTAACAATAATCTAGTGGACCATCTTCTGGTCTCATTGCTAATAGACCATATTCTAGTCAAAAATATATTGGTTCACATTTTAAACCTTGATATAGTGGACCATCTTCTGGTCCCAAAGAAAATGGACAAATTTTTTGTCAAACATATATTGGACCACTTTTTGAACCTTGATACATTTGACCATCTTCTGGTCCTGAAGGTAATAAACCATTTTTTGGACCAAAATACACGGGGTCATTTTTTTTAACAATAATCTAGTGGGCCATCTTCTGGTCTCATAGCTAATAGACCATATTCTAGTCAAAAATATATTGGTCCACATTTTAAACCTTGATATAGTGGACCATCTTCTGGTCCCAAAGAAAATGGACAAATTTTTTATCAAAAATATATTGGACCACTTTTTAAACCTTGATATAGTGGTCCATGTTCTGGTCCCAAAGAAAATGGACAATTTTTTGGTCCAAAATATACTGGACCACTTTTTAAGCCTTGAAACAGTGGACCTTTATTCTAGTCAAAAATATATTGGAACACATTTCAAACCTTGATTTAGAGGACCATCTTCTGGTGCTAAAGAAAATGGACAATTTTTTGGTCAATAATATATTCTACCACTTTTTAGACCTTGACATAATGAACCATTCTCTGGTACCAAAGAAAATGGACAATTCTTTGATCAAAAATATATTGGACCACTTTTTAAACCTTGATACAGTAGACCATCTTCTGGTCCCAAAAATAAAACACCATTTTTTGGTCCAAAGTTCATTGAACTATTTTTTTAACGATGATGTAGTGGACCATCTTCTGGTCCAAAATACCTTGAACCACTTTCTAGTCAATTATCTGTTCCAAAATATCTTTAACTATTTTTTGAACAGTGATGTAATGGACCACCTTCTGGTCCTAAAAGCAATGGACCATTTTCTGATCCAAAATACATTGGACCACATTTTAAGCCTTGATGCAATGGACCATCTTCTGGTCCCAAAGGTAATGGACCATATTCTGGTCAAAAATATTTTTAAAAACATTTTAAACCTCAATATAGTGGACCATTCTCTGGTCCCAAAGAAAATGGACAATTATTTGATAAAAAAGAAAGGACTATTTGTTTTACATGGACCTAGAGGACCAATGGCTAGTCCCAAAGGCAATGGACTATTTTCTGTCCCAAACTAAATGGTACCATTTTTTGAACCGTTAATTATAGAATTTTCTTCTGGTCCCAAAAGTAATGGACCATGTTCTGGTCAATAATATATTGGACCACATTTAAACCTTGATATAGTGGACCATCGGCTGGTCCCAAAGGTAATGATGGTCAGGTCAATTTTTTAAATGTAAATCAAAAGTAATGCTTTGAATATAAATATATTAAATATAAAATATAAACAGATAAAAAAAATCTAATTTTATAAAAAAGTGAAAGATAGTGTTTCTTTCACCTTTTTTACGTATTCCAAAAATCAAAAAAATAATTTACTAATATCAAGTTCTCAGTAATAAAAATTTGCTCTCAGTACTAATTATAAGAAAAAGGAGTTATTATAATTTTTTTCAAAAAAATAATTATTTCCATATTGGTATTTTTAAGTATTTTAAGAACACAAATTGAAACAAAGTTCCGTTTTTCAATTTAAATTTTAAACTATTTTACTCTCTTTTCGATTCTTAGAGTAATAGGCTCAGTCGTTGTAAGTAGTGGGTCAACAGTTAGATTTATATCTTCAATTTTTGAAATTTTATCCTTTATCACAATATATTTTCGAAGGAAATTAGCAGTAAACACCTTTAGGGACATCAGAGCGTACGTGCGTCCTGAAATAGAAAGAAAATTTTTTGTTACGACAATATTTTCATAAACTTTTTGTTATTTCGTAAATTTCATAAATTTCGTTAATTTCTGTAGAAAAAATCGAAAAAGAAAAAATAAATCAATGATTTATTATATTTTCTTACCTATACAGTCTCGCATGCCAGCACTAAATGGAATAAATGAACACGCATGTCGTTTAATCATTTCTTCAGGTAGAAATCTGTCTGGATCAAACTTTAACGATTCGGGCCAAATTTTTTCGTCCCGATGTATATTAAAAATTGGTATAATCACACCGCAATCTTTTGGTATCTTGTAATCATCTAAAAGGAATTAAAAATTCGATAAAATATAAATTATAAATTATAATTGAAAAAATGAAAATTCGTTAAAGATATTTTTATTTTTAAAATATTACCTAAGGTAAAGTTTTCTAAAGCCTTTCGTGCAATTACTGGTCCAGCAGGAAATAGTCTCATTGTTTCTTTAATTATTCTCTCTAAATATTCCAGCCGATTTAGATCCTCATATTTAATTGGATCTTTTTCTGGATCCGAACTGCCGTAAATAGAAAAAATTTCCTCGTAGGCCTTGTCCTGTTAATAATCAAATAATTTATTTCTAAAGAAAAATATCAATAAGTGGAGAAATTATTAGATTAGTTTTATAAAAATTAAATAATTAAATTAAAAATATGAATAAGTGGAGGAATTTTTACCTGAATAGTGGGATGAGATGCCAACATGAGAAAAATAAAATTTAGGGTACGAGCCGATGTGTCATGGCCCTATTAAATAATAACAAAATTTTTTTAATTTTTAATAATTTTAAATTGGATTTTTATCATATTTAAATTTAATTAAAATTTAAAAGTAGTACATTTTTTTCTTTTTGGAAATAATTTGGCGAAATTATAATTACCGCAATTACAATCGTGTCAACTTGCTCTCTAATATCATGATCAGTGAATTTATTTTCACTGTTTGCCAATTCTAACATTAGATCCAAAAAACTTTTTGGTCTCTCTGGACTACTCTCTAAAAATATTAATTTTTTTCGACTTTTAAGAAATATTTTTCTTGAAAATTTAATTTATTCGCATATTTTACCTTCATTTTTAACTTTTAACACTCTTTTTCTTTCTTGTATGACCTGAAATATTATTTATGAAATTTTTTTTTGTAATAGTTCCTGATAGAAAGTTATTAATTTTTAATTAAAGATAACTTAAAAATAGAATGAATTCATTTTTGTCTCACATTATCAGTAAAATCTTGAATCTCCTTGATATTTTTATAGAAATCTTTTGCAAGTTGTGTCAAGTTAAATAATTTATTCGAATGTAACCAGGCACATTTGAATCGTTCAACGAATGTTTGAATTATTCTGTAAAAAAAATTAATGAATAATAATAAGAAAAATTAATTGCAGATAACTGCGAAATTACCTTTTTTTAAATTTAATTTACGCACCTTTTGTTTGTTTCTAAATATTTTACAATCTCTTTTCTTTTCGTTTCGATAGACAATCCAACAGTATTTTCTGTTAAAAATTGAATCAAAAAGAAAAAATCTGTTAAAAAAACTAAACCATTGGAAAAAACTGTTAGAAAATAATGAAATAGTTATTTTCGTATCAAGGGCGCAAAATAGGTGATTGCGACGATGGCGAAATGAAGGGACCGAGGGGACACAATTTCGCGCCCGAGGCGAAGCCGAGGGAGCGAAAGTGTCCCCGAGGTTCCGAAATTTCGCCAGAGTCGTAATCACCTTTGCGCCCATGATGCTAACATAATTTTTTGTCCTAACTGCATGGAAAGTATGTCATTGAGGGCACGAACGATTAAACGCTCATATTAGTTAAAAATTAAACTCTATATAAATGTTAACTCTTTGAAGTCTATAATGATACAAGTTTTAATATAGAAATAAGAAAACAATGTATTCTGAAAATATAGTAATTGACAATTTTTATAACCGAAATGTGAACAAAACCAAATGTGTCATAATTTTTTTTTAGAAAAAATCGAAAAAAAATTGCACATTTTTCTAGACAAAATAAAACAAGTTGAAAATGTTTGCATTTTTATAGTCAACATAAGAAGAAACTCGAAAATATCACATTTTAATGAAGAAAATCGAATAATTAACATGCGGGCGCAAAATACTCTTCCTCCTGCTCGAAGGTAGGGGAAGCGGGCGCAAAATATTTTGCGCCCGCTCGGAGGTAGATGAAGCGGGCGCAAAATATTTTGCGCCCGCTCGGAGGTTGGTGAGCGGGCGCAAAATATTTTGCGCCCGCTTCCCCTACCCCTGGGTGGTAATGAGTCACTTTGCGCCCGCTCTAAGTGCCCGAAATGACATACTTTCCGTGCAGGTAGGACAAAAAAATTGTAAAAACTAAACCTAAAGAAAAAAAGATTCTAAAAAAAATAAATCAAACGAAAAAAATTTAAACGATGGCTATAAATTTTCCTTTTAAAAATTAAAACAAAGAAAAACTGAAACCCAAGAAAAACTATTAGAGATTAAAGTAAAAAAAGTTTGTAAATTTGTATTTTTTTTTTTTAATTTATTTTTTTGTAAATTTTTTTTTTTTGCAAAAATAAACTTTATTTTTTTTTAAATAACGTGCAAATCAATAAAATCTTACCATAAAGACTGAAGAAAATTTCTAATGAAAAATAGGGATGCAATTCAAATTCCGGATCATCTACTCGATCTGATATAGTTTTTATTAATAAAAGCGATTTCTCATGGAAAATTGGTATGAATGTTTTCAGAATTTTATTATGAAATGTTGGTTGAATCAATTTTCGATGTTCACGCCAAAGTTTATCTTGAACCAAAAGATTGAAAAATTTTAATTAATTTCTAAATTATTGAATGAAAAGTTAAAATTTTCAATTGAAAATCAATCCTTTGTTAGTCAATAAAAATAAAATTTCATATAAAAAAATAATAAATTCAAACTCACGATTTGCAGTCATTAATCCATTACCTACCCATGGCTTAGCAAATTTATAGACATCGTCTTTCTCTAGTATTTTCGAACTATGAAGAATAATCTTAAAAAAATATACAAATATATTTCTTATTTATTTAATAAATATCTATTTCTATAAATAAATAGAGAAGGAAAATAATTTATATTTATTACTTAAGAAAAATTATAAATTCTTTTATCCACAATTACTTACAATATTTTACTCTCTAAATTTATTAATTCAAAAGGAAAAATTAAAAATTAAATTAAAAAATTAAATTCAAATTCAAAAACTAATTCAAATTAGTAAACATTTTTAATAATCCAAATTTAGAGAGTGAAAAAATTTTTTTTATTACTTTTATGTGTTCAGGATCTTTGGCGACGATCCAAACTCGATAGCCGAGAACAAAGCGCATTGGTGAGGGATATGAATCGAAAATTTTAACCATTTTTTTCATTAAATCTAAAATAATCAGATATATAATATTTATTTATTAATTCACAATAAAAACAAAAATAAAGAAAAGAAATTTACCTTGAGAATTACCAAGAAGAGAAAAAGCACATCCGATTAATGGAAAAGTATTCGGTCCAGGAATGAGAGATGTTGCATTGTACAACTTTCGATTTCCGAAAAAGTAAAAAATCGAAAAATACAAGAGGCTTAAAGTTAAAACTACACTCACTAGGATATAAAACACTGTTACCATCATTGTTATGGTCATTTTTAAAAAAAATAAAATTTAAAAAGTTTGATGAGAAAGAAAAATATACTGCAGTGATCTATCAATCTCTCTCACACTACTGATAAATGAACTTGATAAATAATAATTACATTCTCTAATTTTTCATTAAAAAAAAATTATAAAAATTTTCTAGAAGAACTTGTTCTTCTTAGCAATGAAAATTGAATAAAATTTATACATATACAATGCATGATCCGGAATACAATTTTAAATTGTAAATCAATTATCGCACACAGAAATTGCGCAATATGATCTTGCCCTTTACACCTATTAAATATATAGGTCTATATTCAACAAATAAAGAAACGAACTTTTTTCCATAATTATGCACCTATACATGGTTATACCTCTAGTAAGTGTACAATTATCACGAAAAAAAGCCATTAGCATTATTTAAAATTATATTTACCTCTTATAAAATGCATTTCATTTGAAGCTCAATTCAAGAAAATTGTAAGACAAGTTAAAATTTTTTATTAGTTAATGATTAAAGTTTAACCTTCAATTCCAAGAATAAAAAACTTTTACGAATATTCAGTGGATGTTGATAATAAAAAGTCAATCACTGATTCAAATAGTAATATTTTCCTACTGAAATATCTAATGGTAACTAATTATTATTTTTTTCTGGTCAAATTAAATTCCCGGCTATTTCCTGATTTTCCTGATTGGTAGAAACTAAAACCCGTCGAAGACGGGTACGACAGCTAGTATTTTATATGTTTTATTTATTTATTTATTTATTTATTTATTTACAAAAAGCCCATCTAATCAAGTTATTTTCTTAAATTTTTATTAGAGGTATATATGAACATTTTTGTAAATTTTAAATATTTATTTTATTTTTATTATTTTAAACCTTAACATTGTGGACCATCTTCTGGTCCCAAAGAAAATGGCCAATTTTTTGATTAAAGATATATTGGACTACTTTTTAAACATTGACATAATAAATCATTCCTTGGTCACAAAGAAAATGGCCAATTTTTTTGTCAAAAATAAATTGGACCACTTTTTAAACCTTGACATAATGAATAATTCTCTGTTCCCAAAGAAAATGCATAATTTTTTTGGCCAAAAATATATTGGACCACATTTTTAACATTTATATAATGGTCCATCTTCTGGCCCCAAAGAAAATGAACCATTTTTTGGTCCAAAATACACTGGACCACTTTTTGAATCCAGCCCTAGTCAATCATATTTTGGTCCCAACAGAAATTGACCATTTTTGGTCAAAAATATATTAGACCACATTTTAAACCTTGATACAGTGGATAATCTTCTGGTCCCAAAAATAATAGACCATCTTCTGGTCAAAAATATTATCGATCACTTTTTAAACCTTGACATAATGAACCATTCTCTGGTCCCAAAGAAAATGGACAATTATTCGGTCAAAAATATATTGGACCACTTTTTGAACGTTGATACAGTGGACCATCTTCTGGTCCCAAAGTTAATACACCATTTTCTGGTTTAAACTACATTGGACCACTTTCTTGAGACAGAACTAGTGAACCACTTTCTAGTCCTAAAAGTAATAGTCAATTATGGCTCCAAATTAATTTTGTGGTCCTAAAAATAATGAACAATTTTTTGGTCCAAAATGTATTGAACCATTTTTTGAACCTTGATCTAGTGGACCATCTTCTGGTCCCAAAAGAAGTGGACCTTTTGTCGTTCAAAAGTGCATTGTACCACTTTTTGAAGCCAGCTCTAGTGAATTATCTGGTTCACCATAGAAAAATGGTCCATTTTTAAGTCCAAAATTTATTGACCCACCGTTTAAATCTTGACCTTATCGGCCATCTTCTGTTGTTAAACATATTGAACCAGTGTTTTGGTCCAAAGTACATTAGTTGTTAAGTAATTATTCCAATTAAAAACATAAAAATTTTATGAAGAAGAAAAGGAAGAAGGATAAATATGGTAAATATAAAATAAAAGTTTTTAACAAGGGTTAATAAAATCAAATAGTATATTTCATCTCATGTTTTATTGTTTTTTCAAGATTTACAAGAACAATAATAGAAAATAAATTATCAGTTAACGCAAAGGTTAAAAAACTGCTATTGATTGATTCATTCTACTAATTACCAGAGATAACGAGCTGCTGGGTAAGACAAAGGAGATGCGTAGTAAGATTGAGCGTAGTTAAGGGAGGCAACTGGTGCAGAGTAAGATGGAGCGTATTTTAGAGCGGCAACAGGTGCAGAGTAAGCTTGGGCGTAGTTCAAAGAAGCTACAGGTGCTGAGTAAGCTTGAGCGTAGTTCAGAGAAGCTACAGGTGCAGAGTAAGCTTGAGCGTAGTTTAGAGGAGCAGAGTAGACAACTGGGTGCGATGCGTATTTTCCAGCGTAGACTGCAGGTGCTTGGTAGAAGGATGATGATGATGTGGCAGCAACGGGAGCTGCTACTGCGTATGATGCTGCAGGCACGTACTTAACGGCAGACACTGGATGGTGAACAGCCTTAACTGAGGCACTGGAGAGAGCAACTGGAGCATATTTGGCAATTGGAGTGGCATAAGCGATGGGTGTTGCGTATTTGGCCGCATACACAAGTGGTTGTTGATGAACTGTCTTCACAACTGATGATGATGAGTGTGCAACTGGAGCTGCAACCGCTTTCACCAAAGTTGTAGCTAGAGGTGCATATTCCAGTGGAGCACTGAGGTGTCCTGCATTGGCAATAGCTGCTAAGGCAGCGAAGACGATGAACTGAAATTTTGAACAATTTTTAATTACTCTTCATTAATTAATAAGCCGCCGTTCTTTAAATGCATTTTTATAGCTTTTTGGAAACCCCCCTAAATTGGTAACGTAGTTTATGGACGGCCCCTTAGCAGAAGTTAAATTACTTTTTTTAATTACTTTTAAATACTTTTCAAAGAACCTAATTTACAGATTTAATTACTCTTTGCAAAAACTCATTAGCAAATGCTGCTAATTCCTACAAATTCATTACATTTTTTACTTTATTTTAACTATTCTGCTTTGACTTTAACTTTAACTATTAACTGCTTATTATAAATCTAATAATCTGAAGACCTACCTTGAATGCCATGATAATGTTGATTACTTCAGTTGCTGCTTGCAAATGATACCAGTTAGTGATAAAAGTCCCCTTTTATAGAACCCTTTTTCATAGGAAATTATACAAGGAAATAGAACAACCTACATACTGACCGTGAAATTTTACTCTCGATCGCAATAACTATAATCACTATTTTCTTTAACACTTGTTAGTCTAAGAAAAGATAACTAATTATTATGAAACATTAAATTGACATCTGGAGAATTTCACGTACCCAAGTATCATATGTGAAATATTCACGTGTATGCTAATTTGAAAACATATCTATCATTTTTCTAACGCTTGCTAAAGTTGTAAATTTCTCAATGAACTCGTAAAACTGAAAGAACCACTGAGTTTCCCAACATGATCTCTTCGGAAATATTTATATTACTAATAGGCACATAACTGTCTGTTAAAATTCTATATCTCAAATAAAATAAATTTGTAAATCAATTTGTATACTCGATTATCATTGTCGTATTTCCCTATATGGTTAAATAAAGCAAGGACACGACCTTGCGGCTATAAATATGTCTAATGATTTAATAACGTTGATTACTTAAAGTATAGCCTAAGGAAATGATCTAGTTTCTTGCCCAATTTTCCATATTTCACTTCTCGAAAACTGTCGACTACATTTTTTCCCACCTATTTTTAAAACCTGACCACTAAGTATAAATACCGAATTCAAAATCTAAAATAGTATCAATTGCATCCAGCAAATCTTCTAATCAGTACCATGGCATTCAAGGTAGGACTTTAAAAGATTCTATACTTAGTAAACAATTTTTATTTTTATAATTAGTCTGAATTAAAAATAAATATTTCCTCTGTTCATAAAGTGAAACAAAGTATCTTGGACTAAAAAATACTCCATTACCTTTGGGACTAGCAAATGGTCCTCTAGGTCAATGAAAAAATAATGGTCCACTATATTTTGGATCAGAAGATGGACCATTACTTTTGGGACCAGAAGCTGGTCCACTAGATCAAGCTTCAAAAAGTGGTCCAATATATTCTGGACCAGAAAATGTTCCACTACTTTTTGAACCAAAAGATGATTCACTAATTCTGTGTCCGGAAAGTGATCAAAGTATTTTGGACCAGAAAATACTTCATTACCTTTAGAACCAGCAAATGGTCCTCCAGGTCAATGGAATAACAATGGTCCACGATATTTTGGATCAGAAGATGGACCATTACTTTTGGGACTAGAAGATGGTCCACTAGATCAAGCTTCAAAATATCGCTCAATAAATTTTATACCATCTAATAGTCCGTTTCTTTTAAAAACAGAAGTTGGTTCACCAGAACCATATTCAAAAACTAGTCCACTATATTCTACCCAAAAAATCGTCCCTTACTTTTGCTCCCGACAACATTAGGCAATACAGTCCCAAAGTCTCAGTACCAAATTTCCAACACTAAACATTTTTCAGTTCATCGCACTCGCCGCCTTCTTGGCATCAGCCCAAGCCGGCTTCATTGGAGGACACCACTCCCCATTGGCTGTTCCATTAGCCTACGCGAGCGCACCAGTTGCTCAGGCAGTGATCACCAAGACAGTGGACGCTGAATACGATCCTCATCCTCAGTACAGCTACGCTTACGATGTTCAGGATTCTCTGACAGGCGACTCCAAATCCCAACACGAAACTCGCGACGGAGATGTTGTGAAGGGAAGCTACTCTCTCTTGGAGGCCGATGGCACCAAGAGAGTCGTAGACTACGTGGCTGACCCCATCAACGGATTCAACGCCGTTGTCAGGAAGGAGCCAACTCTCGCCGTCAAAACTGTCCACGCCGTCCCAGTCGTCCACTCTGCTCCAGTCGTCCAAGCTCAAACCTACGTGAAACCAGTTGTGCAAGCCGCCGTCGTCAAGACCGTCCTCCCCGCTGAAACCACCATCTCCAAGTACTCCACTGGCTTCACCCATCATGCTCCAGTTGCTCACACTGTCGCTGAATATGCACCAGTAGCTCACACTTACGCCGCATACTCTGCACCAGTAGCTCAAACTTATGCCGCATACTCTGCTCCAGTTCAAGCTCATTACGGAGCTCCAGTTGCTGCCGCATGGTGAAGAATGTAGAACACAATGTTGCAAACTTTTTCCTAATAAAGTACTGATTTAATGAAAATTTTATGTTGTTTTTCTGAGTATTTCTTTGGTAGTTTATGAAGCTTCTGATGTAGTATTAGCTTCTAATGTAACAGTTTTATTAGCTGTCTCATTAATAATATTATTATTAGTTGATATTGGTATTTCAACACCATATATTTATTAATTTTATTATTATCAAGTAATAGTGCATTGTGTATCAAGAGCCAGAAAGAAGATATTTTCCGATGAGTTTGTAAATTGCTGCTCTCGCTTCGCTCAAGCACCAAATTACAAACTCATCGGAAAAAAATCTTCTTTTATTTTTTTGTAGTGCACTTAGTCTTTGTGTTACATCTGTTTATGAAAAGCATTATTTGTGTGATATCTGCAAGAAGATCTTCACTTTTCTTTAACTTTTATTTTAATTGCATTACTAGATGAAATTTTCGTTGTGCTTCACTGTACAGTTTAGATGTTACTTCGTACAGTCTGAATGTCAACAGATACACTCTACATTGTTGTTTTTATTTGTAACACTAAAGATGCATGTTTAGTTTTCAAAAATGCTTTTTTAGTTTGTAAAGATGCATCACTAGGTCAAAAAGATGCATCATTAGTTTTAAAAGGAGCATCTTTAGTTTTTAAAGAAGCATCTTTAGTTTCCAAAAATGGTTCTTTAGTTTTCAAAAATGCTTTATTAGTTTGTAAAGATGCATCATTAGGTCTTAAAGATGCATCTTTAGTTTTAAAGGAAGCATCTTTACTTTTTAATGATGCGTCTTCAGTTTTTGAAGAAGCATTTTAAGTTTTTAATGATGCATCTTCAGTTTCTAAAGAAGAATCTTTAGTTTTTAATGATACAGCTGTAGTTTTAAAAGAAGCATCTTCAGTTTTTAATGATGCATCTTCAGTTTTTGAAGAATCATCTTTACTTTTCAAAAATGCTTCTTTAGTTTTCAAAAATGCTTATTTAGTTTGTAAAGATGCAGCTGTAGTTTTTAAAGAAACATCTTCAGTTTTTGAAGAATCATCTTAAGTTTTTACAGAAGCATCTTTAGTTTTTAAAGAAGCATCATTAGTCTTTAAAGATACTTCATTAGTGTTAAATACTGCATATACAATCAGTATCATTATTATCCTACACAGTAACAGATTATTCTTTGTTTGTATCCTTGACTGTAAGTCAAGTTTTAAAATCTTTTCTGTAGGTTCGATCAAAATAGTAAGGATATTATGCAGTAAAATCAATTAAAAATATCTATTTACACTTTTTGTTTCATTTGACTCAACAAGCTTCACTTGGAGCAGCAAATATCTTACTGCAGCAGCAAAACTTTTGTTTTCATTAGAAACTTTCTATACTCGAGTTGAAACTTATCGTTGATTTCGGATATTTTCAAAAATGATTAAAGCTTATTTTAAGAAGCCTGTATTTGTAGTCAAACATCTGGCAGAATTTGTCCAATAATAAACTGTACGTTAATGGTACAACAACACTGTTTCTAAATTGTAATGGATCATTTAGAGAAAATATAAATTAAAGGTAAAAAACAGCATCTTTCTAGCACTACAGATTCTAAACAATGCCACACACCAATCAAACTAGTACCAATTTTTGGGACACAAAAATTAATCCAGCAAAAGCAAAATCGATTTCTTTTAAACAGAATTGTAGGGAATGGATCAGAACAAAAACATTTAAACAGAAGAACAGAAAAATTTCACAAAATAAGTAATTTATTATACGATAATAAATTGTAAGACAAGACAAGATTGTTACATTGTGTTCTACATTCTTCACCATGCGGCAGCAACTGGAGCTCCGTAATGAGCTTGAACTGGAGCAGAGTATGCGGCATAAGTTTGAGCTACTGGTGCAGAGTATGCGGCGTAAGTGTGAGCTACTGGTGCATATTCAGCGACAGTGTGAGCAACTGGAGCATGATGGGTGAAGCCAGTGGAGTACTTGGAGATGGTGGTTTCAGCGGGGAGGACGGTCTTGACGACGGCGGCTTGCACAACTGGTTTCACGTAGGTTTGAGCTTGGACGACTGGAGCAGAGTGGACGACTGGGACGGCGTGGACAGTTTTGACGGCGAGAGTTGGCTCCTTCCTGACAACGGCGTTGAATCCGTTGATGGGGTCAGCCACGTAGTCTACGACTCTCTTGGTGCCATCGGCCTCCAAGAGAGAGTAGCTTCCCTTCACAACATCTCCGTCGCGAGTTTCGTGTTGGGATTTGGAGTCGCCTGTCAGAGAATCCTGAACATCGTAAGCGTAGCTGTACTGAGGATGAGGATCGTATTCAGCGTCCACTGTCTTGGTGATCACTGCCTGAGCAACTGGTGCGCTCGCGTAGGCTAATGGAACAGCCAATGGGGAGTGGTGTCCTCCAATGAAGCCGGCTTGGGCTGATGCCAAGAAGGCGGCGAGTGCGATGAACTGAAAAATGTTTAGTGTTGGAAATTTGGTACTGAGACTTTGGGACTGTATTGCCTAATGTTGTCGGGAGCAAAAGTAAGGGACCATTTTCTATGTCAAATTTTTTTTGACCCTTGTTATTCCATTGACCTGAAGGACCATTTGCTGGTCCCAAAGGTAATGAAGTATTTTCTGGTTCAAAATACTTTGGATCACTCTTTGAAGCTTGATCTAGTGGACCATCTTCTGGTCCCAAAAGTAATGGACCATCTTCTGATCCAAAGTATCGTGGACCATTGTTTTTCCATTGACCTAGAGGACCATTTGCTGGTCCCAAAGATAATGAAGTATTTTCTGGTCCAAAATACTTTGATCACTTTCCGGACACAGAATTAGTGAATCATCTTTTGATTCAAAAAGTAGTGGAATATTTTCTGGTCCAGAATATATTGGACCACTTTTTGAAGCTTGATCTAGTGGACCAGCTTCTGGTCCCAAAAGTAATGGTCCATCTTCTGATCCAAAATATCTTGGACCATTGTTTTCCCATTGACCTAGAGGACCGTTGCGTTTGCTGGTCCCAAAGGTAATGAAGTATTTTTTGGTTCAAAATACTTTGGATCGATTTCTGAACACAAAACTAGCGAAGCACCTTCTTGTCCTTAAATTAGTGGACCATTTCCTGGTCCATAATATATTAGACCATTTTTTAAAGCTGGGTCTAGTGGACCATCTTCTGGTCCCTAAACTAATGCACCATTTTTTGGTCCCAAAGTTATCGTACAAATTTCTGATCCAAAATATTTTTGACCATTACTTTAACATTGACCAGAGTACAGTTTTTGATTTTCACTAATAATTCACTGTTTCTTTTTCTAATTTTAAATTTTTAAATTAAATTTTTAATCACTTGTATTGATTTTACTACTCAAAGAACAATTTCCAAGTTTTCGTCTACTTTTTTGGAACTATTTCTACAATACCTTGAATGCCATGTTGATTTGTTCAATTGCTGATTGCTACTGATGTCGTTCGGAGAACAAATTTGTGCTTTTATAGTAGAAGAAATCTGTTAGAAATGCATTATGAAATTTTCCATGTAAACATTTATTGATATTAATTGTCCAAATTTTAAATTATGAAAATGTGGCAAGAAACTGGATCAGAATTTTTATACGAGATAGTTTAATGAAAATGCGATATGAATTGTGGGACCTATCACTTCCGATTATACAATAAGATCTTATGAATTATTTACGATATAATGTAATCAGAAAAATCCGTCTAAATATGAATAACTTATTCGATTTATTTGTCCAGAGAATATATGATAATATTTATGAGGCAAAAAGTTTAGGAAAAAGTTTTCCATTCTTAATCTTTGTTTATTTTATTTCAAGTTAAGTAATTTAAAATGCTCTTCTTGAGGCGATGTTTCTTTGTCTTTGATATTAAATTTGCTTTCTTCTTTTACAATTTTTTTTCCAATTTCTAAGAATACTATTTTAACGAATGATGTAAATTTCCTTTTGGATTCAGATACGAAACTTTTTAAGATTTTAAAGATTTTTTAAGCTTTGGTAATGGTAAAATTGAAACGTTTCTTTGGTTTGTTTTCTTGATATTAAATTTATTTTAATCTTTTTTTTGACTCTTTTTGTTTATGTTATATATTTTTTTCTTTTTCATAAGAATACTGTCAATTTGGGTTTGGATTGAAAGATTGAAATATAATGGAATAAATTATCTCAATGTCGTTTTATATGGCGTGCATGTGAATAATAGTACTTTAATAGATTACATATGAGTGGAGTGATAGGTGTATTCAGTTGCACAATAAACATTTTATGGTAATAGAAAGTTTCTCAATTTTCATCGTCTTTCGACTTGCGAGATTGTTTAATTTTCAAAATGATTATTTGCTTTTTTATTTCGATTCCCTTCCACTGATTATTTTTCCTGGACAGTGGTATAAAAATGGAGTCTTTTTCTCTAGACAGCATCATTAGCTTGTTGCTTTTGGACCAATCAACTCTACAATGGCATTCAAAGTGAGTATCAGTGCTGATCATCAATTTCTTCTTTAAACAACTTTTCTCAATATTTCTCAACTCTTCTTTTTAATTCTTCTTCTTTTCCTTTTTGTAGTTTAGTCTTTAACTCAATTTTCCTTCATCTTTTTATTCTTTTTCTTTTATCTTTTTTTTCTTTATATTCTTTTTCGGCAATTTTTTTCTAAACGAGTAGCAAGCTTTATGAACTTTTAATTATTTGGCAATGTTGTCCAAAAGATTACCAAGCTGGTTGAATTTTCAGTTGTTCGTTCTCGCCGCCTTCGTGGCTATGGCCAACGCTGGAGTAATCCACGCACCATTAGAAGCGGTACCAGTACTAAAAACCGTCGTCTCATCAGTTCCCGTGGCTCATTCCTCAAGCTCTCTGATCAGAAAGGATCACTCCCATCAAGTGGTACATACCGAAGCTGTGGTACCAGTCGTCCAAGCTGCTCCCGTTCTCAAAACTATTGTCCAAGCTGAACCCGTCCTCAAAACCGTCGTCTCTTCAGCTCCAGTTGCTCACTCCTCAACCACCGTCATCAGAAAAGACCACTCTCATCCAGTTGTGCAAACTGAAACTTTGGTACCAGTTGTCCATGCTGCACCAGTATTGAAAACTGTTGTCCAAGCTGAACCAGTACTCAAAACAGTTGTTTCCTCAGCTCCAGTTGCTCACTCCTCGACCACTGTGATCAGGAAAGATCATTCCCATCCAGTTGTGCAAACTGAAACTTTGGTACCAGTTGTCCATGCTGCACCAGTATTGAAAACTGTTGTCCACGCTGCACCAGTAGTCGAAACTTTCGTTCCTGCTGAAGCTACAATTTCTCAGTACTCAACTGGATTCGCACACTCCGCTCCCGTGTACGCTCATGTTGCCGCTCCAGTCGCCAGTGCCTGGTAAAAATTATAACAAATTGAAACAAAATGTATAGCAATTATTCTTTGTCAATAAACAATTGATTTCAACATCTTACAGCATCTTTAGACTTTTTTTTCACCTTTTTTGAATTAATTTAAGTTATTAATCTTTCCATCAATTTTAAGGGACAATTCCACTTAATTAAAAGTAAACTTTCTGGGCACAGAACTAGTGAACCATCTTTCGGTTCCAAAAGTAGTGGACCATTTTCTGGTGCAGAATATACTGGACCACTTTTTGAAGCTTGATCTAGTGGACCATCTTCTGGTCCCAAAAGTAATGGTCCATCTTCTGATCCAAAGTATCGTGAACCATTGTTTTTCCATTGACCTAGAGGACCATTTGCTGGTCCCAAAGGTAATGAAGTATTTTCTGGTTCAAAATACTTTGGATCACTTTCTGAACACAGAACTAGCGAAACACCTTCTTGTCCTTCAATTAGTGGACCAATTTTTGGATCTTAAATTAGTGGACCATTTTCTGGTCCATAATATCTTGGACCATTTTTTGAAGCTCGATCTAATGGACCATCTTCTGATCCCTAAACTAATGCATTATTGATTAACTTTTAATCGAGATTGTGGAACCAGTCCTCAATCTTTTAACTAATTTTTAATTAATTTTCAAACCTTTGATTAATTTTTAATTGCTTAATTAAATTTAAAACAGTTATTTATAAATATAATAAAAAAGCTCTAGACTTTAGGAAAAATTTACAAAAAAATATTGTGTTGTGTAGTTAAATAGTACTTTAAGCAACTGAAGAGCGACAGCAATCAGACAATTAATTATGTAGCAATCAGACAATGAAACAATTAATAAAAATATTTTTTCTTAAAAATTATTTGTATGGGAAAAAGGGCTAATAATTTTTCCTTAAAAATAATTTGAAGGGAAAAAAGGCTAAAGAAAAAGAAGAAAAAAAGATTTCGTATTAAAGTAATTGCAGATTTTTTAATTTACGAAATTTTTAAAAGAGATTTATCAGTATAATTTTTTTTTCTTCTTCTTCAGGTGTAATTTATTGGTGAGTTTGTAAACTTGCAAACAATGTTAGGTATTTAATTGATTTTATTTTAAATGCTCCTTTACACTTCATTTTCTTCTGTATATAACAGTAAATTATTACCTTTTTTTTATGAAGGAAAGTAAAAGTTATACGATCTTATACAATGATATATGTTGTGTTTATATTGCACAATGACAAACATCTCTGACAAATTATTCAAATAAAATTCTCTTTTAAGTAGTCACCTCGAATTCAATTATTATTATTTATTGACTTCGACAAAATTTCAATGTCCCAGTATGAACAAAGATTACTTAAAATGTTAAAATAGAATAAGAATTTCTCATTAGTGGATTTTTCTATTGTTTTAATTTTAGCTCCGATGAAAGTATTTTTTTTTTATATTTTCCATTAGTGCGTCTATTTTTTAATATGAAATAATTTATTTTTAATTTTAATTTATTTTTTGTGTTCTTTACGATTTTTTGTTTTTAATATTATTTCTTCATTATTTACAGGTATTTTTTTTTTGTTCTTTATCATTTTTTATTTTTAACACTATTTTTTTAATTAATTTTTCTTTATTTATTTGTTTATTAAATATTTATGTTTTTTTTTGTTTTTTTTCATTATTTCTTACTTACATTTTTATTTGTAAAATAAATATTCATAATAAATATTCATATAAATAATAATTTATAAAATAGATTCTTAATTTTATTAAATTTATTTTTTAAATTCTCTTATAATAAGAATATATTTTGCAAAAGATGAAAAACAATGAACAAAAATATCCAAGGTTGTATTTTTAATTTAAGAAAAATTTTTATTAAATAAATTACAAATTTTCTTTTGTATTTTCAAGAAATTTGCAAAGAAAGTGACAAAATCTATATAATTTTAAGAAATTTATAATAACTTTAGAAACTGTGCACTGGAAAAAATTTATGAATTCAAAAAATAATTATTTGACTGTTATCAAGTGAATATTTATTTGTAACAAATATTTATTTATTTCAGTGGAATAAATAATTTCTATACAATTTCAAATGGAAATAATTTAAAACGACACAATTTTGACAAAAAAAAAATTTTTTACTTGATAACAAAATTTTTGATTCAATTAATTTTTTTTGTCTTATAATTGTTAATATCTCAATAATTTCAATTCAAAAAAATTTCCAACAAAAATTAATTTCAATTTAGAATAATTGCAAATCAAATTAATTTCAATTCAAAATAATTGTAAACGCAAAAATTATTCAATTCAAAATAATAACAAATGAAAAGAATTGCAAATAATAATTTAATTTAAAAATAATCGCAAGATATTCCATTTTGTTATTATTATGCAAATTACAAAATTTTCTATTTTCAAATATGAATTTTTTGAATAATTTCAAATTTAAACTTTTAAAAAATTCAATTATTAACTAATTTACTAATTAATTATACTTGTTTATATTAATTTCTTAAAATTTTAATAAATTCTTCGAAATATTTCAGTTATTTTTATAAATAGTAAAATTCTTCGCAATAATCCAATTATTTTTATGAATAGTAAAATTCTTTGCAGAAATTCAATTCTTTTCAAAATTTATTTAATATAGAGAAGATTTTCTCGGTGTAGATATTTATTTCAAAGTTTTTAGTCTTCCAAAATCCCCAAAGTAAATCTCGATTGAAATTCAATACCATTAGACAATAATTCTGTTTAGAATAATTTATTAATTCAAGATGGTAACAAACTGTATAATTAGAAAGATACAAATTTTACTTTAGAGGAAAAATTTTACTTCAGAATGAAAATTTCATTTCAGAGTAAAAATTTTACTTTCCAGTAAAAAAATTCTACATCAGATTGAAAATTCCATTTCAAAGTAAAAATTTTACTTTCCATTAAAAAATTCTACTCTAGAGTGAAAATTCCATTTCAGAGTAAAAATTTTACTTTCTAGTAAAAAAATGTTACTTTTAAGTAAAACATTCTATTTTAGAGTAAAAATTTCATTCCACAGTAAAAATTCCATTTAAATTATAAATTGAAATTTATATTAACAATTTAATATAAATATATTATTATAAATTGAGATCAATGATTGTAGATGCTGTGTTTAAGCCCATCCAGCTGAAGCGTAAGTCAGAGGAGCGGCAACTTTGGCGTAAGAAGGAACTGAGTAGGCGACTGGCGAGGCAATTGTTTTGACAATTGGTGCTGTGTAAGCTGGAGCGGCGTAAGCTGGAGCAGCATAAGTTTGAGCGTAAGCTGGTGCAGCGTAAGCTGATGTGTAAACTGGAGAACTGTACACCTGGGGAACGGTATTCACAGTTTTGACAATTGATGAGCTGGAGTGAGCGAGAACTGGAGCGGCCGCAACTGTCTTCACAACTGGAGCCGAATAAGTCAAAGGCGCTGAATAACTCAGAGGTGATGTGTAGTGCACTGGAGAGGAAATGATTCCAGCTGATGCCATGGCCAAGAAGGCGGCGAAGACGAAAAGCTAAAATTGATTAAAAATATATTAGTAATTTTTTATTTAAACTAAATTATTTTATTTAAAGTAAATTATTTTAATTTTTAATTCTTTTCTTAAGTAAAAATGAATTTAGAATATTTTTTTTAGTGTCTTATTGTTGTTACTAAAATTTATACTTTTTTGTTAATTACTATATTTTATAGTTAATAATTTTTTAATTATTTTAGTTAGTTTGCTTATTTTAATTTTCTTTTAATTGTTTTTAATTTTCTCTCAACTAGTCGACTCACTTTGAATGCCATTTTGTAAAGTGTTGATTAGTACGTTTGCTACTTGCAAATGATGTCTGTCTCTGAAAAAGATTTGGCTTTTATAGTGTATAAAACGTGGTCACGTCATGAAGTTCGTGCGTCCTTATAGATCAACCTGTGACAGACGCACACTAGAATGGAAAGAAATAGGAGAGAAATTGAGTAAGAGATATTCAAAGATAATAGATTATGTGAACTGCGCCCGTGTATTGCGCTATTATATCTAAAAATAGTTTCTCTCTCTTTCAAAAAAAAAAGAAAGAAAAAAAGAAGTTTGGAAATGTTGAATAATTTAACACGTTATTTATGAGACTAATTTCTATACACCGAAAATCTAATGCACTTGAGCAAAAAAAATGCCTTTCAACAAATTTTTTTTAAACCTCTGTAACAAATTTTTTTTCTATCTTTTATTTTTTTCTTATTTGTTTCTTATTATTCAGAAAAAAAATTTTTTAAGTTACATTATAATGTAAAAATCACTATTTATTCTCATTTTAGAAATATTTTTTCTATTTTCAATGAAAAATGAGACAGTAAAATTAAATTATAAATTAAAATTACTATGAAAAATTGAAGAACATTTACTGATTTTTAAAATGTTTTTTTTTTAAGAAAAATCAATTTAATTTACTTTGTTGTTGTAGACTTCTAAAAAACCTTGAATTCATATTTCCTCGAGAGTCTACAGTGGCCAGTGTTTTGATATTTAAAAAAAAAGAATTTGAAATGACTTTACAATATTATTTCTCTATAATAAAAAGTCTGTTAAAACTCATATGCGGTCCTTTCATATAATGACTTGTATAAAAATGAATAATGTTTTTCGTTATGACATAATATTAAAAAATAAAAAATAAATCGTGTCTGCAATAATTCATCGAGAGGAAAAAATTTATTAATTATTGGTGAGAGAACCAATATTTGTAAGGAAAAATTGTAAAGATTTGCGTTGAGAAAAAAATTTGATTCGAATAACAACTTCTGATTATAAGAAATTCAGTTTTTTGAATTTTTTCTAATTTTCCATAATTTCAGATTTTTTACCAAAGGGTGGAGACTATTAAATAAGTAAAGTATTTTTGAAGAGCACAAAAATAATGAAGCTAAATGCCATAAAAAAGAAGGAAAAATGTTGAATTTTAAGAAATTCGGTTTTTTGAATTGTCATAATTTTTAATAATTTTTGATTTTTAACCAAAGGGTGGAGACTATTAAATAAGTAAAGTGTTTTTGAAGAGCACAAAAATAATGAATCTAAATGCCATAAAAAAGAAGGAAAAATGTTTGAATTTTAAAAAATTCGGTTTTTTGAATTTTTGCTAATTTTCCATAATTTTAGATTTTTTACCAAAGGTTGGAGACTATTAAATAAGTAAAGTATTTTTGAAGAGCACAAAAATAATTAAGCTAAATGCCATAAAAGAGAAGAAAAAATGTTGAATTTTAAGAAATTCGTTTTTTCGAAATTTTGATAATTTTTTATTTTTTGCTAAAGGGTGGAGACTATTCAAATAGTTATATTATTCTACCGAAATAGCTAATATAATGGTAACTAATTATTAATTTTTCGGTCAAATTAAATTCCCGGATATTTTCTGATTTTCCAGATTAATAGAATAGAATAATTTAGATTAAAAATATTTAAAAAATTATACTAAGTAATTAAAATTAAGGCGCCAATTTGAATTATTAGTTAACAGTAAAATGAACAGTTGAACAATAAAAATTAAAACAAAAAAGAAGAAAAAGAAAAGAATTTGAATATAAAACGTATAAGTATATATATGAAATTATCGTAAAACTATAGAAAAATTACTTTCAAGAGACAAGGACACGACCCGGTCCTCGCTTAATAGGCCAGTCAAATTGGTCCCCCGACATTGCCTGAGGGTGTGATCCAGTTTCTTGCCCAATTCCTCTCTCATTACAAAGCCCTGACCACCAAAATCGAATGTATACAGTCCGCTTACATCACACATGTATATCTAACGTCTTGTCCGCCTCCTATAAAAGTCGTATTCTTTACTTCGAAAGACATCATTTGCAATCCAGCAACTGTAGCATTCAAATCACAAAATGGCATTCAAGGTACGAAGAAACCTGAAATTTACATTAATATATCATTATACAATTATTACAATTTACAATTCATTATACTCTCGAAAAAAAAAAGATTTCTTAATATCGCAATTAAGTCAATTTTAATTATTTTTAATTTAATTAATTTAATTTTATAATAATAATAATAATAATAATAATAATAATAATAATAATAAATTTAATTAATTAGGTGAAGTAAAATAAAATAAAGTTGAAGTTTACTAATAAAAATCAAATTACGATAAGACTCTGAAGTTAGCGTCGACGATGAGCGACGAAGACGAAACGAATTAAACAATTGTTTGTTAAAAAAGTGCGTCTTATATTTTTAACTCCCTGAATGAAGGAAAAAAGGGAAATTAGTGACATTTTCGTCTCTAAAATCTCTCGAATAATAGTTTTTGACGCTAAGCGTCGACGCTAACTTCAGGGACATCTTACAATTTTTGCTTTCGAAAATTTTTCCTTGAAGTGAAATTTGGAAGTGAATATTGCCGAGATAAGTTTTGATATTGCAAAGTTTTGCCCAGATAAAATAAGAAAAACTAAGTTAAAATAAAATTTAATAACAAGTTTAGGTTTTTACCAATATTTGCAAATTAAAATCTTTTTCTTTTGCAGTTCCTCGCTTTCGTTGCCCTCGTAGCAACCGCACGTGCAGGTTTCATCGGAGCACCAGTCGCCAAAGTGGCGTACGCCGCTCAACCAGTCGCCTACTCGGCTCCCGCTCATTATGCCGCAGCTCCAGTTGCATACACGGCTCCGGCTCATTACGCCGCAGCTCCTCTCGCCTACGCTGCGCCAGTTGCCAAAGTTGTGAAAACCGTCGACACCGAATACGATCCCAATCCTCAATACAGCTACGCCTATGATGTTCAGGATTCTCTCACAGGCGACTCCAAATCCCAACACGAAACTCGTGACGGAGATGTTGTTCATGGAAGCTACTCCCTCGTCGAGGCTGACGGCACCAAGAGAATTGTCGAATACACCGCTGACGATGTCAATGGATTTAACGCCGTTGTACACAAAGAGCCTGCTCATGTAGCCGCTCATGTTGCTGCTCCAGTTGCCTACGCCGCTCCAGCTGTCGCTGCACCAGCACACATCGCCTACAGCGCACCAGTGGCACACACCAAAGTTGTCGCTCCTCTCTCCTACGCCGGCAACGCTTACTACCATTGATTTACCTCAAATACGAACTATTTATTGCAAATTATCGAGTCTCATTAAATGATTTTTATTTTAAAAAGAAAATCGAAGTGTGTTTTTGGTTTTACTTCTCTGTTCTCTTTCCGATTCCTTAATCCTGATTAACGAGAATAATTGTTAATTATAAATCCTGTATTTTTGCTCTTTCGATTCCAGAATTCAGTTCCATTAACGAGAAGAATTATTGAGGAAGAAAAAAATTTGTAATCCTTGCTCGTTGTCCACAAAGCTTTTCCAGGTTCCACTCTCTATTAGTCGTGTGTTCGAATCTTCCTAAAATTGATAAATTCTAATTAGAATTTATAATTAATAATTACATATCTAAATAACATTATTAGTAAAGGATTTATTTTTTAATAACCCAATTTAATTAGTTAATGTATTCAGAAACAAAATTTTAATTTTTTCCCTGACCCTAAAGAAATTATTTTGATTTAATCTCAAAATTATTGGATACTCAAAAAAATGTTCTATAACATTTATTTACAAATTTCTTCAAAAGTAAAATTATTCAAAAACATCAATAACTTCTTTTCAAATAAATATTTAATCATTATTATTTTTCCATAGGATTTAAGATTTTCAAAAATTTCAAATTCAAACCTTTTTTTTTTAAATTCTTCTTTAAATCAATTATTTGCAATCCTTTTTGAAAAAGTTCTTTGAGAATGTTCAAATCCATTTATTTACAATTTAATTTTACAAAATTTCGATTACTTATTCCGAAATTCGTCAATTAAATGTATATTAGAAAATAGAAACTTCAAATTTAAAAAAAAGTAATTAAACTTTTTCAAAAAAAATTAATTCTACAGAATTGTTACTTAAAATTATGAAAAAGTCAAATTTTCAAAGATTTTATTTTGAAACATTTTCAAAATTCAATAATTATCTAAAATTTTAAGTGAAATTAGTATTTAAATCAATTTTTATTAGAAAATTCTACGAGAATTCAATTATTTAAATAAAAAAAATAAATAATTGAGTGCTTCCTAAAATTAAATTCTCTTAAAGAATTTTATTAACAAATTTTTAAATAATTGAATTCTTTTGACGAATTTTAATAAAATTTTTAAGAATAATTGCATTTTTTGAGGAATTCTATTAAAATTGTATTAAAAGTAATTGAAATTCTGCGATGAGTTTCATTATTTTAGAAAATAATTGAATTTCTAAAAAGAATTTTATTATTTAAGAAAATAATTGAAATTCCTTTAAAAAATTTTATTATTCTTGAAAACAATTGAATTATTGCGAAGAAATTTATAAGAAATTTGTAAATAATTCAATTCCTGTGAAATTTTTATTTATTGAAATAATTAAATATTTGCGTAGAATGTTGTTAAATTTTTGTTTAAATAATTGAATTCTTCTGGAAAATTTTATTAATAGATATTGAAAATCATTGAATTGCTTGAAATTTTTGAAAATAATTGAATTTTGGCGAATTTTATTATTTATAAGGATAATTGAAATTTTGACAAGAATTTTATCGAAATTTTTGAAAATAATTTAATTTTGGCGAATTTTATTATTTATAAAAAAAATTGAAATTTTGACGAAAATTTTTTTATTTATAGAAATAATTGAAATATTTGACGAGAATTTTTTTGTTACTTTTGAAAATAATTGAATTTCATTAAAATTTTTGAAAAAAATTTAATTGTTTTAAAGAATTTCTTTGATTTTTTTTTAATAATGAAGTTTTTTTTTAATAATTTTTATTGTAAATATTTGAATGTAATTAAACTTAATGAAAAATTTCTTTCAAGCTCTTAAAATAATCGGTTTTTTTTTAATAATTGTAATTGAAAATTTAATTGAATTTTCTGAAAACTGTTTGGAAATAATTGAATTTTTTCTAGAAGTTTATTATAATTTTTGAAAAAAAAGTAAATTCTTTGGGAGAAATTTTATAAAAATTCTTCTAAAAATAATTAAATTCATGAGAAGAAATTTGTTAATTATGAAAATAATTGAAACCTTTCGAGAAATTTTATTAAAATTGTGTTGAAAATACATAATTGAATTTCTAAGAAGAATTTTATGATTTACAAAAATAATTTAATTCCTAAGAATATTATTATTTATCAAAATAATTGAATTTTTTCAAAGAATTTTAATAATATTTTAGAAAATAATTTAATTTCTAAGAATGTTTTTATTTATAAAAATAATTCAATTCTTGCTGAGAATTTTACTATTTATAAAAATAATTGAATTGTTTCAAAAAGAATTATATTAAAATTTTATAGAAAACAACTGAATCCTTTCGAAAAAATTGTCCACCCCCTTTTTTAAAAAAATTAATTAAATCCTTTCGTGAAATTTAATTAAAATTCTATTGACAATAATTTAATTCAATAAGTAAATTTTTTCCGAAATTTTGAATCTGAAATTAATTCCAAAATTGAAGTTGATATTTGAAAATAAAAAGTTTCCTAATTTGAATAATAATTAAAATAATTTATTACATAGTAATATATTATTTCTGTTAACAATGACATATTTATCTAAAATCTAAACTGAAAAGAATAAAGAAGAATAAAAGACAATCACCTCAGTTCCCGAAATATTATCCGGACGGCATACACCTTGACTTTCACCCAGAGGTTGAATGATTATTACTTAATAAGACCGCGCCTTTATGGAACCAGAGGTAATTTACTGGTAAATCTACGCCCTGTACTCACAATGAACTACATTTATAAAGCGACCTTGACCTAGTTAATCAACCAATTCTCTGTAACTTTAAAGCGAGAATTAATATTTTTTTATAGTAAAAAAAAATTCTAAAAGTTCAAACGAACGAATAAACATTATTTAACGAATGAAAATATTCTTTTAATATTTTCTTTTGATATTTATATTTATATTTTTATTACTCACTGAAATAAAAAGCAAAAACAAATTCAATATTTTGAGACTTAATCTTTTTAATGAAGGAAAAAATTTTAAACTTTTTTTTTTCATTTTAAGAAACAATAAAGAAGAATGTTTAAAAAAAGAGGAATGTAAAGAAAAACAATCAATTTGTTGATATAACGAATTTTGGTACGAAATATATATTTTCTTCTATTTTATATTACACATTAACTCTAAACTAAACGTGTAATACTGTTTATATCAAGGCACCTGATTTCCGAATAGGAAATTACCTTCTTTTTTCTTAACGGAACGATTAATATACAAGAAAGACAAACGACAGAACGACGACAGTAGTTTTAACTCAATAGAGTTAAAAGAAAATATTTAAAAAATACTTTTCAACGGCCAGCACTGTTTTTTTTTTGTTTTTTCTTTTTGTTTGCAAATAAACAGTTTGTATTAACGACAAAATAAATTCTTTTTGATAATATCAAACTATAAATAAATGTCATATATTTTTAAGTTTGCTTTGACGAGACAAAACAACAAACGATGATTGCCTTGGAAACAAGATTTTTAAACGTAGAAACAATATTAATTTTTAATAGATATAATTGTTTCTTTTTTTCATTTTCTTCATTTTTTTGATTGTAAATAATCAGTTTAAATTAACGGCGAAATAAATTCTTTTTTTTGTAATATATTAAGGAACAAGTAAATACCTTATATAGTTTATGTTCACTGGGAGGAACACATCTTTCATTTCTCTTAAGGCATCATTACGGAATCATAAATAGGACATATACTTAATGGTATAAACGAATAAACACTAATTAAAGCGCTTGTGAACGAATAGAAGATTTGTGTGGATGGAATGGATGATTTTTAGTTTTCCGCTCTTTCTGGTGGAGCTAGCCTGCAAATTAAATAATCTTGTTAATTAAATTAATTAATAAACAAATTAATTTTTAATTCAATTAATTTCAAAATCAATTACTTATTAAATAAATTAATTTCTAATTCAATTACTTATTAATTAAATTAATTTCTAATTCAATAGAAATGATTATAAAAATTAAGCAATAAAAATCAGGTAATTATTTTTAGATAGAATTTAAATAAATAAAAAGAAAAAAAGTTATAAATTAATTTTAAAATATTTTTTGAAATAATCTTACCGATGAATTGTTATTTGGTCATTAACATCAATGCTCGATGTATCTAAAGGTGTCAAGAAAGTAAACTGACTTTGAGGATGAGATCTGGTGTGTTCTATCAAGAGGTCCATTATAATACGCCTGTTAATTTTATCCTGAAAAAGAAAAATTTTTGTTATTAAGCAAAAAAAAAAAATTGAATTTTTTACATTTTCATTATTTTTTTAAGTGAAAAAAAGAAAAATTTTTTTATTTAATTACCATGAAAACATCGAATTCATCGAGAAAATAAAATGGTAATCCAGTACAGTCCCAGAGAGCCAAAATAAATGCAACAGTGGAATAGGATCTTTCGCCACCGGAAAGAGATTTCGCATCATTTGTTGGCCTTTTCGCATCATTTTGAGGATTCACTTCGAGCAAAAGTGTTTTCTCCTTGTGATTAATATCAATTGTTCCCTAAGTAAAATTAAAAAATTAATAACATTCTAATTAGTTGATTTTTAAAAATATTAAATTCAAATATTAATTTTTAATTATTTTTCTTTCCACTATTTTATTATCAATTTATTGATCGATTTTTTTTTATTTATATTCGACGATAAATATTTAAATACTAAAAAAATAGATAGTAAAAAATACCTTGTACTTTCGTAGACGCAGAATAGTTTGAAAGGACTGTTGAACTTTGTATCCAATTTCTTTTTTCATTTCTTCAAATAAACGACGACGCTTCTCAAGTCTCACTTTATGTTTCTGTGTGATTAAAAATTAAAAATTAGAAAAATGTACAAAGAAATTTTTTGAAAAGAAAGAAAAGAAATCGAAAGAAAAAAATTGAAAAAAAGAAAGAAAACAAAACAAAAGAACTTATAAAATAAGTAATAATACATAATAGTTGTTTATGATTACCTGGCAAGATTTTGCAAGAACTTTATGAAATTCATCAATTTTACTGAATTTCTCCAATTTCTCCTGTAGCTCTTTATTCAAATCGTCTTTAGAGCCATATTGGTTTTCAATAATTTCGATTGTCGATTGAATCTCTTTTGAAAGACGAGTCAATTCTCTCTGGGATCTGAAAAATATTTTTTTGTTAATAAAATTAATGGAAAAATTAAAATTTACAAATTACAAAATACAAACTTTGAAAAAAAATACAAATACAGAAAAGAAAAACTTTTATGAAGGGTAAAAACTTATTTTTAAGTACCTGGTTACTTCAACTTTCTCGCCCTTATCCGTCGCTTTTTTAGTGGCAAGAACAACAGTACGTTGTTGATTTTCCAAATCAACTTTACATTTATCAATATTCTGCTTAGCGATATTCATTTTTCTCGCCGTGTTTTCATGGTTCGAGCTCAAAATAGATTGTTTTTCTTTCAATTGGGCTATTTCCTCCTGTAATGAAAGAAAACACGGAATAAAAGGAAATGAAAAGAAAATTTTGAACATTTTTCAAGTTCAAAACAATTTCAAATAAAAAAAAAAATAGTAATAATTATAAAACAGGATAACGATAACGATAACGATCCTGTTTTATGACCGAGTGATAAATATATTAAAATTGTGATATTAATAATTAATAAAACAACGATAAATAATATTAAATATAAATAAAATCTTTAGTATAATGTTATAAAAAGTGTAAAGTGATAAAAAAATAATTTCAAATAAAATACTGTTAAATATAAATAAAAACTTTAGTATAAATTAGTGAATAAAGAAACATATTAAAATTTGTTCTTACCCTAACTGGAGTAAGTCTCACTTCAGTTTCATTAACTATATTCCTATAACGTTTCGTATCAGCATCTAATTCTGCAACTCTATTTTGTCTCACGACAATTTCTCTCTGCAAAGCATCTTCCTCTGTTTTTACCTCCTGTAATCTTTTTTGATTTCGATCCATGTCAGTCGTCTGTAATATGTTCATCATTTTAAACGTGTTTCTTAATAATTGAAATTAAACATTTGATTATTGAATTTTATTAGAGAATTTTTAGAAAATAATAATAATAATAATCTATTGAATTAAACAAAGAATTTTTTCAACTTTTAAAAATAATCGTGTGGTTATAATTATAATTAAAGATTTGTTTTTTGAATTCCAATAAAGAATTGTATTGAAAATAATTGAATTACAGTGAAGTACTATTTATCAAAACAATGGAAATCCTGTGATGGATTTTAATAATGGAAATAATTGAATATTCTTAAGAAGAATTTGATTATAATTTATGAAAATAATAACGTATAGTAATTAATTATGTACGAAAATTGAATTATTTTTACTAAAATGAATTTTTTAAATTTTGAATAAAAAATTATTCAATAATTGAAGTTTATATTTAAAAATAAAAAAGTTTGTAATTTGCATAATAATAATAAAGTGAACAGAGCGAGTATTTAAAAAACATTTAAGTAACATTTGCTAGTAATTAAAAATTACTTAAATTAAATTAAAAGTATAAATGAATACTCACAAAAACTTCAATCGAATTGCTTGCAACTACCTCAAGTTTGTCCTTTTCACAAGCAATTGCAGTTTTTAATTTATTCTCAATTGATCTTAATTGATGAACTTTTTCATTTATCTTCTGTAACTCGGCATTTGCAGTGTTAATTCTTGCTGAAACAGCGCGCAATTCTGTTGAAGACCTCTTTTGCTCTTCACTTGCGGTCGCTAAATCTTCTTCTAAAATTCTGAAATTGAAATATTTTTTTGAATTTTACCCTAAAAATACTATATTATTATTTATTATAAATAATTTGTATTATTATTTTTTTTGGCACAAAATAGAAAAAGGAAACTAACTGGATTGCTTGAGAAGTTGAGACTTGAAGGTATTTTGCCCTCATTCCACGTCTGCCACCATAAGTTTTGTAATTGGGTGCAGGAAAGAAGAGATCTCCTTGTTGAGTGAAAGCTCGTTTACAATTGTTTGGAACATATTGAGCTGAACACATTACTTTGCAAGCTTGATCACTGGTTGGAATTAGCAAAACACATTCAATTTCTCGCTGATCAATTAAGCAGTTCGCTATCACTGGATCGGATATCTCCATCATTTCCAAGAGACTCGGAAAGTCTGGTGAACGTGTGCAATGTTGTTGAACATTGTGAACCTAAACAAAATTAATTATAAATAAATAAAATTAATTACAAATAAGTAAAACTTAATTTGAATTAAATAAAATTAACATTTTCTTTTTTTTCCAAAATTATTACAAATTCAGTTTTAATTTTTCAAAATATAGATTTAAAAGTAATGTTATAAAGTTAAGGGTTTAAAGAAAATTTAAAAATTACTCACTCGATCGTAAAATTTGCTGGAAATAATCTGAGGACATCTTTCGTCGCGAAAAATTTCGCGCATAATTAAACCGAGTTTACTTGCGTCTGCTCGATTATCGACGCAAAAAGAACTCAGTGAATTGGAGAGAAAATTCTCAACAGCAGGTATCCACTGGGGATCTTTTACTTTAATAAAAGCTCCAACTGGTCCTTTGGGTTTACATCGAAATTTACCTCTTCGATATTCTTCGTCGATTCGTTTCAAAAGACGAGGCATATTCGGACTGTAAACTGCAATGTCATCGTTCTTTTGTTTCTTGATGGCCGCCAACTTCTGTGAAATTTGTTCTGAAAGAAATAAATTAATTAATTTCAATCACTAAAGAATTAATTCCAATTAAAAATAACTCGAAACTTACTCATCTTATTGTTACTACTTTCAACTTGAACTCTCAAGGTATGCTCTTCTCTCCTCATGTGCTCTCTTATGTCAGCATCCAAATGCATCTGATCCGTTTGCTTGGTGCGTAAAGTGGCTTCAACTTCATCTAAATTCTGTTCAAACTGTGCCAGTTTCTCCCGACATTGCTGTCGTTCTGCTTCTTGTTTGCTGCTACCACTGTAAATCGAAAAATTCAAAATTAAAATTTCCATCTTCTGTACTTAATGGAAATGTGTTTTTTTTTTATTTTTTAAAAATTGTTTTCATTTCCCAATAAGACAAAAAATAAATAAGAATAAAATCTTACGCTTCCAATCGTTCAATTTCCTTTTTAAGAAGTCCAATATCAGTTTCTATTCGTTTCGCTTTACCCTGACAAACACGCCAGTCTTTCACTATTGCAGCATGATCGTCCTTACTCTGCAAATAAGCTTGTTTCGTCTGTCTGTATAATTCAGCACTATTCGCGGATTCAGCCCTTATTTCCTGACATTTAAGATCCAATTTTCTGTTGAGTGAAAATAATAATCAATATTATTAGAATTTTTTTCAAAAAGAAAAAATCGTCTTTATTCTTTAATTACTTACTCTAATTTCTCCTTGATTTTTGATAATTTTTCTTCTCGCTCCCCATCGATAGCTTCTAATTTCTTGACTTCATTCTCAGAATCAGAAAGTTTTTGCTGCAATTTTTTTGCAGTTTCTTCTTCACCAGAAACCTGAAGCAAATTTGAGAAAATTAATCTTAAATTCAATGACATTCAATTGTATCTTTTTGTTTAATTAATAGTTTAGTGACTTACAATCGCCCAATACAATTCGATTTGTAATTTTTCATAATTATCACGCGCTTCATCTGCAGAATTCAACATCTGCAAGCTATCTTGAATTTGAGCAATTTCTGCTCTTGTTTCTTCCATTGACTGAAATGAAAACGAATTTATGAACAATTGAGATAAAAAAGGGAAAAATATATAAAATATTGCGTTTCACTTAATATTTCACTAATAGAAGATTGTTATAAAAATACCTGTTCGGTAGACGCTAAACGACGATGCGAATCATCATTGCAAAGACGAGCTTCATTATAATTTTGACCAATAACATTCAAACGAGTGGCTTTCATAAACAATTCATACTTGTTTTGTGCAGTCGATGAAACTAAAAAGGATCTCGACACATCTTGATTTAATATCGAAATTGGATTTTCAACCTGAATATTCATTGCGTCAACAATTTTATCAAGTTCCTCTCTCTTATTAGAGACAAGTTCGCCTGGAAAAATAAAATAGTAGACAAAAATTTAAATTTAATGAAAATTTCATTATTTCAAAATTTTATTAACGTTTATTAAAGAAACAAAAAATGAAATGCAGAATGAAAAAGTATTTTAAATACCTCTCCAATTTTTGATTTTGTAACCAGAACTCGCACCGATTGCTCGACAAACTGTAATGACATCGCCATAAATATCGTGCTTGTAAGCACCAACTCCTGCATTTGTCAAACTTATTTCAACAGCCGCAGTATTTTTGCCATTTTGTACTAATCCTGTAAAGAAAACGAAGAATTCTTACATATAATGAACAAGAAAAAAAATCAAATTTCAATTACTACAAAAAAATAATTTTGTTTACCTTTTACGGAAGTTCCTCGGTTTGTAATTTTACTCTTACTACCAAGACCAATCATTATAGCAGTCAAAATCGCACTTTTCCCGCTTCCATTGCGTCCCACAATGAAATTAACATTTGGATTTAAATCAACTTCTAATGCATCATGGCACATGAAGTTTCGCATGAAAACTCGTTTCACTTTTCCGATAGTTTGCTGAAAAAAATTCCAAAAACAAGTCCATTCAATAAATATAGCAATAAAGTTTAAAAATTTGATATTTACAGAATATTAATATAGTAATTAATATTCTAATCCTTTTAATGAGTGTATTCGAAATTTTCACTACATTTTTTATAGTTTGCACAAATAATCATTCTTATCATGCGATTTAATAAGTATGTAAACAAAAAATATAATAATCTGATAAATCTATAGAATTACAAAATAGTTGAATTTGAGTCTGTATCTGATAAATCTATAGAATTACAAAAAAGTTGAATTTTAGTCTTTAATCTGTAAATATACTTTATTTTATCTAAATATAAAAAAATATGTAGTACATTTCTTCACAAAAAAATTGAACGTAGAAGGAAAAGATTTAGAAGACGTTTTTTTATCTGTGTTAGAAATATTAGAAATAAAAATATAAATCACAAATATCAAGCTTAAAGCATAAAAAAAACAAATGAACGTTTCTTAAAATTAATATTTTTCAGTAAACTAAAAATTCTTGAAATGTAAATAAAGAGATAAAAAACTATAATTTTCTCAAATTGTGTCACAGAAAAATGATTTTTGGACAAAATCAAATCACTTTTTTTTTGTCAGAAAAAAGTAAAAAAATAAGTGCAAAAACAGCACAGACAAAAAGAAAAATACTAAAAAATGTCAACTCACATCAGCAGCAAATGAATGGGAAATATTTTGTTCCCTTGCTTTTTTCGCTTGCTGCGAATCTCCATTATCTTCATTTCGCCTTTTCTTTCTTTCTCTCTCGTTCGCCATTGTCTTCTTATAAAATCACTTCCTTAAAAAATAATATTAAAATCAAAAATTTGATATCAACATTCGCCCCACAAAAAATATGCGCTAAACAAAAGAATGTCGAACTATAGGTTAGAAAACAATGTTTCGTTTATGAAAAACTAGAAAAGACATTTCATATCACTTATTAATTGAAAGTAAATGATAAACTTCTAATAGAAAATTATCCATTTCTAAACATAATATTCACTAATCTACGTTCTCAAATTAATTACAGACAAGTTTATACCTGCTTATTGCGACTACGACAAGAAAATGCCGCCTTCCTCTTGTTTGCCTTCCAACTTGAATGGTTAACCGTCAGTCAGGTCAGGCTAGATTTTCCATTCTTTTGTCAATCACGTGACTCTTGTTTGAAATATTTGAATTGCGCTTTCAACTGAAAATGTTTCTCTTTTATTTTAAAAAATAGAATTTTTTTAATTAACAAAAATCGAAATTTATCATATTTTTATATGCAATAAGTAACTAGAGTTTTAAAAATTAAAACAAACATAATTTTAGACAAATTAAAAATTTTTTAGACAAATAAATTATTATTGTTTATTTTGAAATTCTTTTTTCACTTTAAAACAAAATATATTTTTTAATAAAGTAAATTTTCGTCTTTTATTTTAAAAAAATTTTTAAATAAAGTTAAAATATCAAAAAGATTGTTATTAAATTAATTTTGTTATTTAGAAAAAATTATTTTTTTAAAAACATCTGTAAATGTTTTCTATTTCTTTTTTATTGTCAATTTTATTTATTTAAATTGAAATTTTACAACTGGGGAAAAAAGTACATTTCTAAGCGGATTAAAAAAAATTGCCGGTGGGAAAATATTTTGAATCGGTTTTATTATTTTTGACACTTTCGAGATAAGATGGAACAAAAAAATGTTGTTTCGCCTTTTAAAGACTGTAAAATTGTATACAATGACTATCCACCAGATGGGTCTTATTTTCTAATCCATAAGGCCCTCGTAGTGATTTTATTACTCTACCTTTTTCATTACACTTTAAGTCTTCAATTTTTACAGTCGCAATAAATTTTCTAATCCGTTTTTGGGGTTTTTCCCAGTCTCTTAAAAAAACATTTTTTGCTATATCCCCCCTTTTTCTACAACTTCTATAGTTAGGCCAAATCTTACTTTTTCTTTCTCTTAAAGACAATAGAAATATAACGATCATAAAGATACAAGTTAACCTAAAAACAAACATTCTAACCTAAGATCTATGTCAGTAATCATCTTTTAAAAATTCACAATACAAAGTTCAAAAATATGTCAATGTAATCATAACAATTTTTTTAAACAACAAAAAACAGCATCTCGTATCAGAATATCAGGGCCGTAATTAAAGGCTTATAAAGTGTATAAAGTTTCCCCCCACTCCTCTTGAAAATCAGCCGATTTGAGATCACACCTGCTCTTCTCAGAACATTGTCTGAAGTGTCTTCACCTGGGTGTTAATAAATTTCCCAAATATCTCTAGAGTGGTGAAAAAATCAATTGGTAGTGTGGAGAAAATTTACCGAGACATCAAGTAAATGGGAGATTCAAGTTTTTGTTTTAAGGAATAAACAAGAAAACGGGTGAAAATCAAGCGGAAGTGTGAACGGGGCCCGAGATAGTGACATACGTACATGGTCTACGCTTTTTTTGGCGTTAGGAGGGAGCAGGGAGGGGCAACCCCTTACCGGCGCCGCTGCAGTGAACACAGTGACCGGCTGGTATTCGTCGGTTCCCGGGTGACTTTATTACAACCCGAAGAACCATAAAATCTCGTGATTTACTCATTCCAACCTAAACGACGCACAATTGTCTCATCCTTATAAATGATTGCGGGTTTTAAAAAACAAACTTGACAGCGTGACAAGACGATAAGACATATGAAAGCAGTTTTCCAAGGCTTACGCGATTTTCCATGTCAACGACACGCGCGCTACTGCCAAGGCCAGCGTGTTACGCCCCGCGCACATTGTTCGTCACCCTGTTCGTAACATCGTTATTTGAAAAAAGTCCCTTGGTGCCCCACGGGTGTGCCAGGGTCTATAAATCAAGGGAAATCAAAACGGGGTACTCTCTGAATCTTTAGCGATTCCGAGCAAAGAACATTATATCGCGAATCACTAAAACTGTAACCACGCCATCGCCTTGTGCCAGCCTGAGATGAGCGACCATGGCTGCATACACTTGAATAATTTCAAGGCAGCCAAGGGTATACAGCCCTACAAAGTGATCCACTCTTATTTCGTCACCAGTACATCAAACGAGGCTCGCATCAGGAAGGTGGGACATTTTTTATCACTCCAAAGCGAAATGCCGGTTGCTTGTACAATTCCTCCTATCTCTTAGTTTTGCTAAACATTTTTTTTAAAAAGTTATTTTCCTAATTTTTATCGTACATTTCATAGATTTCATTTAAGTCCTTTATTTTCCTGGGTTTTGATATTAATTTTCAAGGGTGTCAATTGTTTCTTTTTTTTCTAAATAAATGTCTAAGAACTGTCAAAAAATTGTTCTAGTGGTTAGAATGACAATCCAACACATGGACACCACCCCCGTATTTACGTGCACGTTTTCCCAGCGCAACGTGCACGTCACACACGAGCTTCGGTTCATTCACGTTTTCATCAGGAGCGAAGTTATTGATTTTAGAACCCTGCGGTAATCATTAGATGCTGTAATTAAGTTTGCAATCCACTGATGCATGAGGTATTTCTGGTGTAGAAGGATTAAAAACTGGTTTATAAACTTGAGAAAAAACTTGATCATCTTTATATATATATATATATCAAAATAAACTCTTCTCATTTTTTGGCAAAGGTCCTGTGATGTCTCAAAATAACCTCTCTCTCTCTTTGTTGCACAATATCATGCACTTGCTTTTTTTATATTTTTTACTAAACAAAATTCCTTAACAAAGAAAAAATTTTTATTCCTACAGGTACTGCTTCATTGAAATTTTTTAAACAAATTTTTTAACAACTGTTTTAAACAATTTATTTTAAAAATTAATTCGAACGAAAATGAGTTTTTAAAATAACAACAATGAGATATTTTATTTTAATTCGAAACTCTTTCTTTTTACAATCTTAATTGTGTTTAATTAACACCGAGAGTTGTTAATTGAGTAGAAAATTTCAATTAACCTACAATTTTCTAAGCGACTATTTAGAAATCGAAAAGAAAAGGTCAATTCTTATTCAGTATTATTTTATTCTGCGTATACTTTTGTCTCAAGATAAATCTCGAATAACGGGATTTCAAATTGCAACCCCAGTACCGTTGCGATCAGCACGTTACTGGAATTAATGTTTTCCGAATTTAGAAAATAAACTATATTTATTATTTAAAAAAATACGTCTTTTTATAAAGAAAAAGATTTGGAATATTAAGTAATAATTTCTTAACAAACAGTATATGAAAAGAAATCAAAACAATAAAGAAATCATCAGCAATTTCTAATGAGTTGGAAATAACATCTGCAGATTGCAGGGCCGTATGTATTTTACAAAGGGGCCCTAAAACTTAGAGTAACAATTATTTTACGTTATAATTAATTATTTACAAATTTTATCACAAAATTTATCGGTTTAAAATTTTATTCTCTATTTCAAAAGGTGAAATGTTTTTTTAATAAAGAAAAACACTTTCACCAATATTGTGCAACAGCCACGTGTATTTCAAAATAATTACATAAATCGATTTTTTCAGCGTCACATAAACAATTTTTTATTCAGATTATAATATTTGTTATTTTTTAACAGAAGAGCTATTAGCTACTAGTTATTAGGAAATAAATAGTATTTATCATAATTTATTTCTTAAAATAATTCTCTTATTTATTAATTAATTTTCATTAATTGATTATTGTTATTATGACTTTTCGACTTATTTTAAAAAATTACGACTTTTACGACTTTTCTTTTAAATATTGCGATAATTTTTACTATAAATGCAACTTATTTCGATTTTTATATAGTGTGAAAAATAACTATAGACAAATCTTCAAAAATTATTCTTTAATAATGTTTCTAATTAAATTTTCAAAATTTACTATTAAAAAGTGTTTCAATATTGAAATTTTTTGTAAAATTTAATTGATAATAATTGACTTTTTTCAAAGTGTTTTATAAAAATTTTTGAAAATCAACTTTTGAAGAATTTTAATTGCGCCGAGGCCTGGATTTTATTTAATTTAATTAATTTAATTTAAATAATTTAATTTAATTAATTTAATTTTCTTTTTTTCAGGCTGTAAGTTGTCTCTGTCATATATGTAAAACGTACAAGGATCGATTGCACTCCTGTTTGCACTGTATCTTCTTTGGCTGTTATGTTAAAGGACATATTCAGGATCATGCCAAAACGAAAAAACACTTTTTAGGTATTTTTTTGTTTAATTTTAAATTCAATTAATTTTGAATTATGAAATTTTTATTTATCTAAATTGCAGCTGTGGATTTGTGTTATGGAAATATTTTGTGCTTCCAATGCGGAGATTATGTTTACGACAGAGAATTATTAGCTGTAGCAAAGTCACAATGGAGCGAATCGGCAAAGTCGTTAAGCATAGGAGAATTTTATCGAGCGTGGGAACCAACTCAAAGCGAAACGGAATTGTTAAGAAAACATCCGCGCAGGAGACGAGTAATCGAGAATTCTACAATAGGTGAAAAAAAATGAAAAATTCTCAACGAGAAAATATTAATTTAATTAATCTTATGTAATCTAAATATTTAATTTATTTCGAAATTCGAAAAGTAGAATAAATTCTGTTTGGAGATTTTATTAAACAATTTGTTTTTCAGGTTTAAGAGGATTGATAAATTTAGGAAGCACGTGTTTCATGAATTGCATAGTTCAGGCATTGATTCATACGCCACTTTTGCGTGATTATTTTCTATCTGATCGACATCATTGTCCACAACCAAGTCGATGTTTAGTCTGTGAAGTGGCACAACTCTTTCAGGAATTCTACTCAGGAAATAAAGCGCCCCTCACGCTTCACAAACTTCTCCATTTAATCTGGACGCACGCTAGACACTTGGCTGGATATGAACAACAAGACGCTCACGAATTTTTCATTGCAACACTCGATGTTCTTCATCGACACTGCGAGGCCGCCCCTATTCTCGTCAAGGATAATCCACATCATTGCAATTGCATTATAGATCAAATTTTCACCGGCGGTTTGCAAAGTGACGTTGTCTGTCAATCCTGCAAGTACGAGTCCTTAAAATTCAATTTTCTCCCCTAAAAAATTAAATTAGATTAGATTTACTGAAATTCAAATTAGATTTACTAAAATTCAGATTGGATTAACAATTTACTATTTACTGAAATTTAAATTCAATTCAAGGAAAAGTCGGGAATTTTTCTTCAAAGTACTGGAAAAAATTATTAATAATTCTGAATTTTGGTGTCTTTTTTGTTTGCCTCATAAACTATGAAATTACCACTAGAAAAATTCAATTTCATTAATTGAATCTCCGAATCTTATAAAAGGGCACTTTTACCATTTAAAATCAATGCTGAAAGTGCCCTTTTAAGATCCGTAGTCTCAATTGTTAATGAAAATAAAATAATTTTTTTACAAATCGGAAATTTAATTTACAGTGGTGTCTCAACAACAATCGATCCATTCTGGGACATATCGTTGGACCTGGGTCCAACTGCTGGCAGTTCAATAACGGACAGTACGGGTCCACCGACATCGCTTGTCGATTGTTTGGAACGGTTCACACGCGCCGAACATTTGGGATCAACGGCAAAAATAAAATGCAACAATTGTCAAACATATCAGGAGAGTACGAAACAATTGACAATGAAACAATTGCCAATAGTTGCGAGTTTTCATTTAAAAAGATTCGAGCACTCCAGCATTCAGGATAAAAAGATTTCCACATTTATTTCATTCCCCGAACAATTGGACATGACTCCATTCACTTCACATCGTCGCAATGGCAATAATAATAGTGCATTGAAAAATATGCCGAAAAATGGTGAAGACACTGCCTTTACTGATAATAGATATTCCCTGTTTGCTGTCATTAATCATGAAGGATCTCTTGAAACGGGACATTACACGGCCTTTATTCGTCAACAGCGAGATCAATGGTTTAAATGTGATGATCATTTAATTACGCGAGCTCGACTTAAAGATGTCCTCACTAGTGAAGGGTAAGAGCAAAAACAGATTTCTAAAGATTTAGAAAATTAGAAAAAAAAATTAAATTCTACTTTTTTATTTTCAGCTATCTGCTTTTCTATCACAAACAAATTTTAGAATACGGACGAAATAGTAAGTCGTAAGTCTGAATTTATAAGTAATTTATTATATATATATATATATTGTACTTGAATTTTTTCGGTGTTCGATTTTCGAAACCAGGGTCTCGTTTGTAAATTGTCAATAGCGAAGTTTCGATGGCGATCGAAGGCAATCTAGCCAAAGAATGCCGATATCAAAGATAGTTGCGTGACTAAGTGTGATTGATAATTAGTTTTTGAAAACAGGAGTAGTCAAAAAACTAATTAAAACAAGAAAAAAAACGCTATATTAGCGTAGAATTCTTTTAAAAATAAAAAGAGGACAAATCAATTTTTGTAAAAAAAAAAATAGTAAAGCCAGCGAATTATTTAATATTTATCATCTTTATTTGCAATTAACTAAGATAAAAAGAAAGTTGAAAAAATAAAGTAACGTTAAACTTTTGTTTAGCGATTCTCGATACAAAATCGTCCTCAAGCGTTTCCCATCCATCGTATTGTAAACTAGTTTTTAAGATTAGCTCAATTTTTTTAACATGACCGATTGTGAATTTTTGTAGATTGTCGACTGGTAAAGTATTCCTTATCCTATTTAAAACTAAATAATGGAATGATTTTTTTCATTCAATAGTTTTTATTTTTTTATTGAAAAATTCATTGATATTATTGACAAATTATTTATTTATAAAATTAATACACGTTCCATTATTTAGTTTTGTGAATTATGTTTGGAAAGCTGAACTTTAGATTTTTTTTAAAAAAGTATTTATTCTTTGATGTTTTTTTTTCGTTTACTGGAGAATATAACAAAACTCTTTCTCTCTCTCGACAAATAAAATCGACGTTGCACAAATTGTAGCTAGAAAAAGAAAAATCAATTATTGTTAAAACAGTATCGCAGAAAGAGTGCCAAAAACTCGTCTGTTATTTATGCAGGAAAATATTTCCCCCTGTAGCAAATTTAGAATTTTTTAAAATTGACTCCAAATATGAGTAAAAAGAATTTTTTTTGCAAATTTTATATTCATGGTGAAAATTTTTTATCATGAATATAATAGAGTGTGAAAATGCGCATTTTTTTGAATAATTCTCGCTTCAAAAAAATATAAAACAAAAAAAAATGATTGTGTAAGCTTTGTTGAATATATCAATTACACGTAAATTTACAAATGTACATAAATTTTTTTTCTGTGTTTAACAGAAAGAAAAAACTGTATTGTGTCTATACGATTTATTGTATAAGAAAAAATTGTGAACTGTACTGTTGAAACATAATAATTAAACTTGTACAGAAAAGTAAAAAAAAAAAAGAATGAACAAGTTACGCAAATGTCTTTAAACAATTTTCTGAAATAATGTTCATTCATTGATCCAAGGTATTTCTATACTCTTCTGTATACGATAATGATTCCTAAGGACCGATAAAAACGGGTAGAACAATGACGATTGTAATATTTTATAAAAAGGCTGACAAAAAAATATACCGACGTAAATAAAAACAAAATTTATTTAATCGAATTCACGTTTTTATATTTTGGGTAAATTTTTCTGTAAATTTGTTCTTTTTGATATCATTTTTCTCGCATGGAAAATCGTTTATTAGAATAAATAATTTTGATATTATTTAATAATTTGTATGATTTTTTGTAACAAGTGATTTTAATTTCACTTTTTATTTTACAATTGTGACGCGCTCCGAAAAAAAGTACCTAATAAGGAAAAAATTTTAGGTTGTTTGTAATTTTTTGAATTAAAATTTTGGAAAATATACAAAGAGGATCGACTCTAAATAAAAACGACTGGTTATTTAGTTCTTTATTGCATCTAAAATAATTAATAAAAATTGATTTTAATTTTGTACAATTAAAAACTTTTAATTTAAAAAAAAATAACGAAAATAACCTTAAAATTCTTTGCTTCTTACTTTTCTTCAGAGCTCGTCGTCTTATATTCGAAAATTATTGTTAAAAAGCAAGGCAGCAAATTATTTTTCCATAAAAAATAAAAAGTTTACATTATTTACATCAGCGTGAAAATCAGATTTAAATTTTCCCTCGCAAAATCCGACTTCTTGCGCAAATCTAATCAAAACAGAATTTAAAAAATAAAAATAAATTTACCGAAATTTTGAAATATTTTCAAAACTATGTCAAGAAAGGACAAATAAAATTCAAATTACAGAAAAAAATTTAACATGAAAGATAATTTAGATTGAAATAAAATATTAATTTCTAAAGAGCGTGTATTCATTAGCGCAGTGATGCAAATAAGAACATCAAAGATGGATGCTTTGACATTTGGTTCGCACAGGTAAACAGTGAAATTGAAGAAACAAATCTTGAGAGAAAATCGATAATAAGCAAGTGATACATTATTTTAAACTGTTTTTAACATTACAGATTGGTACATATTGATCTTAAAGGGGCCCCACCAAGAGTCTCTTATTTTGAAAAGGTATATGAAACATTTGTGTAAACATCGCACCTGATATTCTCATCAATGTTTACATACACACAGTTTGACAGTATAAAGTATTGTACATATTTAAACAAATTTATAAATTATAGAAAAATTTTTATTTTTATCTTTTACTTGATGTTTCTAAAGAAGGGCAAATTGGAATTGTCGAAAATTATATTGTAAATATTATAATATGTGGAAATTTTGGTTAAAACGCAATAGAACGAACAACAGCTGTTTTACGGTGTATAACCTGATTAATGTGGTTAAATAATAATTATGAAGAGGAATTTTTAATTGGAGAATTTTTTATTTCTTTTATTTGATAATTTAGATTATATTTATGTATTTGTTTATTTATGAGTTGACAATTACTCAGTGAATTAACAATATTTATTTATTTACTCATAATATAATTGATTGTTTTTGTTTTTTAGTAGTATTTAGTACATTTATGTAATTAGATGAATTAGAGTTAAGTTAGAGAATTGTTTATAATTTATTTCTGTTTAATATTATTTTTAGAAAATTGTAATATAATGTTAATTTGATTTAAAATTGTTTTAGCTATTTCCACTTTTGAGATCATGGGGTGCGACGGGTTTATTGTTAGAATGGGAAGACACTTTTCCGTACAATCGGGAATTGTCTCCAATTGGAAGCAATGGCCCGAGTAGTTTAACAAATGGGTACACGACCCAGGAGGCTCGTCAAATTTTACAAATGGCAGGAGATTCTGGTCTGGCAGTTGTTCCCCTGGTGCAAACATTCGGTCACATGGAGGTGAGATAAAGCAAATTGCAATTATTATAGAATTAGAATTTATGAATAGATTGTAAATATATAAAATGGAATTGTATTTTCAGTTTGTATTGAAACATGATGAATGGAGTTCATTGAGGGAAGTGGATCGTTTTCCGAGTTCAATGTGTCCGTCTAATCCTGGCTCTCTACCTCTTGTGAAATCATTAATTCGACAGATTGTCAGTTTCCATCCGGACATTCAGTATTTGCACATTGGTGCCGATGAAATTTGGCACATGGGCCTCTGCTCTGTTTGCACGAAACGTGTTAATTCTAATAAAGGTGGAAAGTCGTCGTTATTTTTGGAACATGTCGTAGGCATCGCACAATATATTAAAGAAACTTATCCGTGTCTAAAGATAATTATGTGGGACGATATGTTGAGATCGATAGATTTACACGTTCTGAACGGTAAACTATTTTATTTTCAGTAGAAAGTTTTTAATTTCTCTCTCTCTCTCTCTCTCTCTCTCCTTCGCAATATAATGTTATTTTCTTTTGCAGAATATTATATTGGCAAATATGTGGAACCAATGATTTGGCACTATAATTCGAGGGAGAATTTCGCACTTCCTTCAGGTGAAAAGAATATAATATTTACTTAAACGAAATTCAAATTGAATGAAACCTAAATTGAACAAAATTATTAAAAATAATGAATTTATTAAGAATTTTAGAATTTTAGTTAAAAACAATAAAAAATATTGAATATTGGAGAAGTTAGAAATGATTGCAAAAATTCAATTATTTTTAAAAGTACTAAAATTCTTCGCTGAATTTCAATTATGTTCAAAAATTTTTAAAAATTCTCGTCAAAATTTCAATTATCTTTATAAATAATGAAATTCTTCTCCGAAATTCAATTATTTTCAAAAATGTGAACAAAATTCTTCTTCAAAATTAAATTATTTTCAAAAATTTTAATAAAATTCTTGTCAATTTCAATTATTTTCAAACATTTCCCTAAATTCAATCATTTTCAATATTTACTATTTTAATAAAGTTTTCCAAAAGAATTCAATGATTTAAAAAAAATGTTGATAAAATCCTACACAAACATTTTATTATTTTCATAAATAAAAAAAATTTCACAGAAATTCAATTATTTACAAATTTTTTATAAATTTCTTAACAATTATTTATAAAAAATTTTAATAAAAGTCTACGCAAACATTAAATTATTTTCATAAATAATAAAACTCATCGTAGAATTTCAATTATTTTTAATAAACATTTTAATCGAATTCCTCAAAAAATGTAATTATTCTTAAAAATTTAATAAAATTCGTCGAAAAAATTTAATTATTTAGAAATTTGTGGACAACATTCTTTATGAGAATTTAATTTTAAGAAACATTCAATTTTTTAATAAATAATTTATTTTCGTATTTAAATAATTTAATTCTCGTAGAATTATTTAATAAAAATTGATTTAAAAATGAATTTTAGTTAAAATTTTAAATAAGCATTGAATATTAAAAGCATTTTAAGTAGCATGAATTTTGAGAAATAATTGAACTTTGAATAGGTTTCAAATTAAAATCTTTGAAAATTTTAAAATTTTAATACTTTCAACTTTTAATTCTATAGAATTAATTTTTTTGTAAAAGTTTTATTTCATTTTTTTTTTTAAATTATTTCAAGTTTTTATTTTATAATATGTATTTAATTGAAGAATTTCCTAATAGTCGATGAAATTTTCGAAAAATTGAATTGAAAACAAATTAATGTAAAAATTCTCAAAGAACTTTTTCAAAAATTATTTTTAAAAAATTGATTTAAAAAAGAATTTTAGTTAAAAATTATTTTTAAAAAATTGATTTAAAGAAGAATTTTAGATAAAAAATTGTAGAAAATAATAATTGAATTAAAATAATGAAAATAATTTTGAAGAAGTTACATTAACAATATTTTTACAATATAAAATAATGAATTTATCACTCGGTCATCTTTAATTATAAAACATGAAGAAATCAAACATTCCGAGTCGAAGACTCGGAGTGATCGATTTCTTTTTGTTTTATAATAAAAATATTCTTACAAGTTGTTGAATTTCAAAAAGGTTTGAATTTGAAATTTAAATTGAATGAAATCCAAATGATTGAAATTCGAATTTAATGAAACGAAGAATGAAAGTTTATAGATATTTGCTTTAAAAAAATAGTAATAATACTAATTTATTTTCTCTTGAGCAGATATGTGGGATAAATACAGTCTCGTTTTTCCGAATATTTGGGCAGCGACGGCCTTCAAGGGCGCCACGGGATCAAGTCAGCACATTCCAATAATAAGACATCACATAAGTAATCACGAGAGATGGCTCGAAGAATTAAGCACACACGTCAATAAAGTACATGAATTTCGTGGAACTGTTTTCACTGGGTGGTCGAGGTTCGTATAAATTTTAATATAATTTTTAATAAACTACTGAATCGTACATTGTTAAATCTTTTATTATTATAAAATTTCCATTCGTAATAATTAATTGTAAGTTTATAATTGGTTTAAAATTGATTAATTTTCATTTTTTTCTCTTTCAGGTATGATCATTATGCGACAATGTGCGAATTATTGCCAACGGCAATTCCATCGTTGGCAATTTGTCTAAAAGTTTGGCTACATGGCTATTCGGAGCAAACACATTTACAGGTTGCCAAATCTTTGGGTTATGTGGACCATCCCCTGCACATTTCACCGCCACCAAGACCAGCACCGATTCCCAATAATCTTTTATTTCCCGGGTGGCAAGTTGCCGTTGGAATCGAATGGTTCCTTAATTTCAAAATCAAATATCACAATATCGTCCACAGCGAACAGTAAATATTAATATCATTAATATCAAACTTTAAAAAAAATAAGATTCCTGAAGTTAAAAGAATTTAATTTTTTTTTCAGGATAGCAACATGGATGAATCCGTGGCAAGTAATGAACAATTACACAAATCCAATGCAACTCGAGAGTCTGGTACCTGCATTCACTGAGTAAGTAATTTTATCAATTAAATACATTTCCGAATTTTTCCTCAAGTCTAAAATTAGAAAAAAATCTGGTTTTTGCAACAAAAAAAAAACTTATTTCTAGCATGGCATTAGAATTGTCATCGCTCGAAGGATATCTACGAGTGCAAATGGAAAGTATTTTTTTCCCATCCACCATTGAAGAATGGCTGGGAAGTCATATTCATCCAATGAAAAATAAACTCATCGAATTAAAGCAAACCACTGAAAATCAATTAACGCGAAATAGTCATTGTTAATTTTTTTTTATTCCTCCAATGAAGATTTATCTTCAAATTGCTGTGAACAGAGAGACAAACAAAAATATCTACACTAGTATTAACTCACTAGTAAAAATATGACTTTATTTTTTAAATCGTGATATATTAAAGAAAAAAAGAGAATGACTGATGATGAAAATACAAAAAAATATGAACACAAAATAGTGTAAAGCGCACAAAATCAAAAATTCAACAGCCATATGAAAAAAAGAATTAACAAAAGGTACAAAATCTTTTGTAAAGTTTTTAAAAAAAAATATTTTTTTGAAAAATATTAAGGGATTTTTTTTAGAGAAAAAGAATTAAATTATTAAGAACAAGATTTAAAAATTTGATTTTTAGAGATTTTTAAATAATTCTTTACAATTCTTTACGATTTTTATTAATTTTTATTCTTACTTAGCAAAGAAGTAAGAAAAAAGGAATTTTTTAACGAAATTTTACAGTTCATTTTTAATTTCACTGGATTATGAAAACAATTTTTCACAAAAAAAATTTATCTTTGCTGTTGATATTTGAATTTTTGTAATACAAAGATAAAACCTTAGATGTAAGAATAGAAACAATTGTACAGGTTCTGAAAGATTATTTTAATTTTTATATGTAAAGAGAAGATGTACAGTCGAAAATAGTCTTTTAAAGTGTATATAGTAACTGTGTACTATATATAATTTTCGAAATGTATTCTAGTCCATTGTTAAAAGCCTCAATTTATCAAGTCTTCAATATTCTTTTTTTTATTATTTTTATTCGTCTTATTTTCATATATTTCATATATTTCTTATATTTAAAAATTGTAAAATTAGCTTTAAATAGTTTATAAGTAGAAGTACACAAAATATTTTCGTATTTTTTTGATAGATGTGACGTGAGAAAATATATTTCTATCACTGATTTGAAAAAGTGTTTTTTGATTTTGGGAATTTTTAATTTTTGGCAACATTTTTGTTTTTAATCGCACGAAGGAAGAAATTTCATTTTCTTTTGTTTTTTTTTAGTTTCCAGAAGGTAAACAAAGGACTTGGTTATAATTTTTATCATTTTGCTCATTTTGCTAATTGAATATTATGGAAAATGTTTTCAGTTCGTTGAAAATTTCATTTAATTGTGAATGAAATGTACATTTTGTGAAATTTATTAAATGAGATTTTTCAGTAAAGAAATTAGGTGATGAATGGGTCATGAACAGATGTAAAGATCAACAGGGAATGCAAGTACATCGCGAGAGGGATGAACAAGAGGCTTTGAAATTGGACGAATATTTTAAAGAAATATTAGCACAAGTGAGACCTTATATTGTTAATTTAACATCGAAAAAGGACGCACAACTCTGTAAAGTATGGCTCGAGAAGTTGAATTCAATTTCCGATCAACGACAAATAAGAAATAGGTATTTATTGGAACTTTATCGCCAACTCAGTTTTGGACAAATTAAAAGTGTCTTTCGGAATCCACCGCCAAATGGAAATTTAATTCCGCTGCCAATTCAACATCGAGAGGTGAATGTATTTTTTGTTTTTGAAAATTTTGTATCAATATTTAATTTTTAACTCAAATTAATTATTTTTGAGAATTAATAGAAATTAATATTTGTTCGACTAATAATTTAATTATTTTAGTATTTTTCAAAGTAAATTAATAACAAATTAATTATTTTTGAGAAATAATAGAAATTAATATTTTTTAGACTAATAATCAAATTATTTTAGCATTTTTTAAAATAAAATAATTAACAATTCAATAACTAATTTTTAATTTGTATATTTTCAGTTTAATTCGACTTCGTCCTTGACAGACATCACGGATTCGAGTTCTGCTTCTTATTATTTAAAAGTGGAACCAAATTTCAAAAACAATCGTCGAAGATATTCGAAGAGTAGAGCTACGATAAGAAATCGAAATAAAGACACAACGAGCGACACATCGCTACCATTTCTCGATGACGAACAAGTGGATCAAGTTAAATTGCAATTTTACAGACAAAAAATTGAAGCACTAACTGACATTGTCCAGGAATTACAAATTCAGAATGAAAAACTCGGCGATGAATTATTTCAATGTAAGGAAAAAGTTTCCAACTCTGAATCTTCCCTGCGAATTAAAGTCAAACAGATGACGGAGGAGATTTCAATCCTAAAAAATAAGTGAGTTTCTCTAATTTTTATCTTAAATTCTGATTAAAGTATTTTTAATTTTTACGGAAAAAAATTTTTGAAATTTCTAAAAACGATCATTTTTCTAAAGTAAATACTTTATTTTTGTTTCAGACTCAAAGAAGTGCAACAAATGAAAAATGTTTTGGAAGAAAATCATCAGACAATTGTTCAACAGTACCAAGAAACGATGAGCAATCAATTCAGCAAATTAAAAACTCTATTGGAAGAGGCACAAGGCAAAAATGTGGATCTAGAGGAAAATATATTTTCCCTTACTCTAAAAATAGAAGAAATCACTAAAGAGAAGGTCTCGTTTTCTAAAAAACAAAAATATAAATAAATATAGAGAAATAAAAATATTCAAATATTTTATTTAAATAAATTAAGTCTTGAAGAATTAAGTTTTTAAAAGAAAGAATTTGAAAGAAAATAAAAATTGATGTTAAAGAAAAGTTTCCATTTTTATTGCAGGAAGAACAGTCGAGAGTGATGGAAAAAAAATATGAAACCATTCATAGAGAGTACGAGACAATTTTGCAGCAGAAAGACAAAGATTTGCAATGCAAGGACGAAATAATTAATCAAACAGGAGTGGAACTTGCGCAGAAGGATCTGGTGAAACGAGAGGAAATCATTTCTCTAATTAATCAAATCAAAGAGCTGGAGAGTAAATTGGAAATTAAAATCCAGGATGTAATTTTCAATCAAAATTTTTTACACATTTATTTTCGAATGATTTCTCATGATTTACTGGATTTACTATCATTTAGTAAAAGATTTCTCTTTTCAGAGAAGAAAGAAAGAAATTATTTTATTTCAACTAATACAATTTTGTTTCAGGAAGGAAAACTGCAAAATATGCTAGTGAAACAATATACAGCAATGAAAGATGAATTTGCAAAAATGAGAAACGATATTGAATTCAGATCCCAGAAGCAAAATGAAGATTTGATGAACGAAGTGGTAACGTTGAGAAAGAATATTTTTAAATTGGAAAAATCGAAAGAGCGTCTGGCGCAAAAAGTATCTCAAATCATAAAGGTAAAAATATTTATTTATTTATTTAGAATTCAAATTAACATTTTTTTTATTTTTTGAGTTAATATTGTATTCTTTTTTTACATTGTATTTTTTGAAAGGATAAAGAGTTAGAGATAAAAACGCTACAAATTCAATTGCAAGGACAAAGAAGTGATTTATCGGTGTCATTAAATTCAGAGAAACAAAATGAATTGGATTCACTGGTCGATGTGCTGGAAAAAAGATATAAAGCTCTTTTAACAGCCGTCGACGCTTCAGCTGATAATCATATGCAAAATTATCTCAGGGTACAAAAATTTGTTAAATTATTAAGTCACCGATATTACTATGTTAATAAACCCAAATAATAATCATTGAATTAATAATAATTAAAGCAATAGAAAATAAAAGATAATTTAAAGAAAGTAATTAACATTAAGACAATTAAAGAAATAACAATTAAAAGAATAGGAAATTAAAAAATAGTAATTAAAAAAATAGAAATTAAAAAATAGTAATTTAAAAAAATAGTAATAAAAAGCATAATAAATGAATATCAATTCAATTGATTCAATTTATTCAATTAATTAAAAAATAATAAGCAAAAAATAATAATTGAATTATTATTAATTAAAAATTAAAAAATAGTAATAATTAAATTAATATAAATTGCAAAATAATAATTAAAACAATAGAAATTATGTTACAAATAACAAAATAAAAATTCGAAATAATTGCAAGAATTAAAATTTTTAATTTATTTTCAGTATCTATTTAAATTTTAACTGTTCTTAATTTTAATCATAAACGAAGAAATTTAAATCAATAATTAGTGTTAAATATAATTAATTTGCCTTTTTAATTTTTTTTTAATTGTTAAAAATGAGAAAGTAAATTTCCGTCTTTAAAATTTTTTAGAAAATAGTCAAATTAGAACACCAAGTGTCAAACTTAAAAACCAATCTTGAAAAGCTGGCCGATAGAGGAGAAAATACGTGAATTTTAAAAATTTATATAAAACAATTTTGTAATATTAATCTACATGTGAATAATAATAATAATAATAATAATACAATTTTTATAAATTTCATTTCATAATTTTTTAAGCGAAAAAAAATAGTAAAATGGTTTCCTAAAAAGAAGTAAAATTACTTACTGTAAAAAATAGTAATTTTTTCTAATAATAATTTATTCATAATTATAACAAATTAATTTCAAATTTCCCGCACTGCGCACAGCCATTTTGTTTAAAATCAAATGTTTATCGCCAGAGGCGCTGCTGTTCTGTCAACAAAACAAATGTCAAGAACTTACAGTACTTTTTATTTTTAATTTTTTTTTTAATGAAAGAAGAGTGTCTGAAAGTGTCACTTTGATAATTATAGAAGAATTCTGATAACAATCTGTAAGTTAACAAAGTTGTACAATTAAAGACAGAGGGAGAATTTTATTTATGATTTGATATAATATAGTTTCAATGTTTTTGAACAACTGGTGTTTCTCGAAGGATATAATTTATTTAATATTTTCAGGTGTTTGTTAAAATAGATTTTATTTACATTTCTAGTATACGAATTTAGTATACGATTGATTATACGATATTTGGAATAATATTGACTTTGAAATGGATGCATTTATACAGTTAAATAATCAAACTGCTGGTCGTGATAAGATTATAAGGTTAGTTTTTGCTCTAATAGTTTTAACCGTTTTAACTTTGTTAAACATTTTTAGCACTTTTTTCTATGCACTTAATTGACAATTTTTATTTTATTAGGGCTTTACAATATGGTAGTCGTGCTTACTGGTTTTATACTCAAAATAAACACAGTTCATCTTATTCCGTGGATGTTTTGAAAAGTCTCGAGTACACATTCAGCTCATTCAGAAAATGTGAGGACTTAAAATCATTTCGTTCTATAATTCTATCTTTATATATTTATATTTATATTCTTATATTTATATTTATATTTATATTCTTATTCTTATATTTATATTCAAATTCATATATTTATAATCATATTATATTTAATCTTTAATTCAAAAATAATAATTTTAACTTGAAATTATCTTTCTTGTGAATTACTCAGCACTTTTTGTTTCTTTGATATTTTTTTAACGATTCCAAAGTTCAATTTTCTGCAATATATATTTACATTTATAATGTTTATAATTCAAGGAAAATTTTCTTTTCCAGTATTACGACTGGGAAGATTTTTCGATTTATAATATTTATAATTCAAGGAAAATTCTCTTTTGCAGTATTACGACTGGGAAGATTTTTCGAGAGTTTATATTCAACGTTTTCGACAATAAATTATCCGGATGTTGTTCTGAGGATAACAATGTCAATGTCAAGAATTTCGAGTGCTCTCTTCCTGCTCGCAGATCATATTGTTTGGATTGGTCGAGTTGGAATAATGAAAGTCGACATTTCAAAGTGGACCTCAATATCAAATCGTTATTGGTTAATGATGCTTATCATGAATTTGACTCGAGATTTCTATGAAATTCTTCAAATTTTAAAAGACTGTAGAACTAATTTATTATGGAATAGAACATCAAAGGGTAGTGTTTTAAAATATTACGGTCAAGTTTGCAGTCATCTGAAATATCGCACTGATGTTATATCAGATACAATTAAAAATGGTTGCGATATTTTTATTCCACTGACTGCATTGGGTTATACGAAATTAAGTCCTGGGACTGTGGGTATTTTGGGTGTAATTTCATCCTTGGTGGGAATTTACACTCTTATTAATCCCACAACAAAATTGGTGCCATCGTGAAAAATTTTTAAAAATTGAGAGAATATATTGATAAGTAAAAGGTGATTTTTTTTTATTATTTAATGTATAATTTTTCTTTTTTACTCAATACTCGGTGAGAATTTTCCCTTTTTTTGATTAGCATCACCTTTTTTAATTGATGCATCATTATTTTTCATAATGATGCATAATATTAAATTATGAACTAATTAGTAATTGTGAATTAATACATGGTAATCAAGAAGACTCCTTGATAGTAATATATTAAAATTTTATTTAATGATGTGTTAAAATATTTTAATATAAATTATCAAGCAATTAATAGTTTTATAGTTTTACGATCTGATATAAATATTATATAAATCTTTATGAATAATGTTATGCAATATGCATAATTTATATTTTTGTATAAATGAAAATGTTAATATATGTTTATAAAAGTTCATGCAAAACGTTGTATGTTAATTTTTAAAGATATTTTTTAAAAACTTTCAGAGGTTTTTTAAATTAATTATTATTTAAATATTTTAATTTATTATTTAAATATAACCGCCATAACGGCACTTTGATATCCGGTTTTATCTAACCTTACCTGCAATGTAAACCGGTTTAACCTAGTCTTCTTTAAAGATTTTGAAACTTGTTTTTGTTTACATTTTAAAATGTTTTGTAATTAAGTGTTCAAGTTTTCACTAAGAAAATTATTTACAATTTAAATCTTACGATTGATTTTCGTATATTATTTTTTTTCGTTTATTAACATTATTTTCTTTTTGTTATTAACATAAAATGAATATGTCAACAGCTACGAATAATACAAATTTTCAATCGAAAAATGAAAACAAAGAAATCGAATGGCCGTATTATAAAGGGAATAAAGGTAAATATGAAATTAATAATTAAATATTTACATGTTTGTAAGTTATTAATTATGTTTATATCAACTTTAATTTTAATTTTAAATATTTTAGATACATTAAAAGATTATATGCCTCTTCTTATAATGGAAATACATCGACTGCAACCTTTCTATGACAACATTAGGCCTCGATTACAAGTGTTAAATAGGCCAGAGCTGCAAATTCGTAACGCTACGATTATTGGCATTGTAAGGAAAACTTACAGTCGAAGTAGACTTGATCTTATGGGTAATAAGATTAATTTATCTTTTTAAATGTTTTAAATTCTAAAACTAATGTACTGAAATTCATTGAATTCTTGCAAAGTATTCATAAAAGAATTTGAAAATAATTGAATACACTTCAAGAATTTTATCAACATTTTTTTTCATTAATTGAATTCTTTCGAGAAAATGTAATTAAAATTGTATTGAAAATAATTGAATTCGAGAAATTTTATTAAAATTGTATTGATAATAATTGAATTCCTCTAAAATATTTTATTACATTATGAAAATAATTTAATTCCTTTCAAGAATTTTATTATTTATGGAAATATTTTTATTTTTGCGAAGAATTTTCTTATTTATGAAAATAATTGAATTCTTGCCGAGGATTTTACAATTCATAAAAATAATTGAATTGTTTTGAAAAATTTTATTTGAATTTTTGTAAATAATTGAATTTTTTGAAGGAATTTTATTAAAAATTTTGAAAATATAAAATTTTTTAATTTAAAAAATAATAATAAATGGAATACCGCGTTCTGCGCGTGTATCATTTGCTATTAATATAATAATCATTGATCATTAATAACAATTTTAATAAATATTTATCTCTAAAGAAACATTTATTTTAACCACGTAATTCTAATTATAAAAATTGTTTCAAATTGTTGAATATTTGAATACTGGAATATTTTAAATTGTTTTCAATTATTGTAAATAAATTTCAGTCGACGATGGTACAGGGAGAATGCAAGTATTATTCGAATGGGACAAAATAAATAAACTCAAGGAAGAACGTAAAAAGATAGATTTGAAATTCCAAAGATTGAGCAAAATTGCTGAAATAAAAAACAGCGGACCAGAGGAAATTCAAGTTAGTAATTCTTTTAATGAATTTAATTTTTAATATTTATATTTATACAGAATAATTATAATTTACATAATTTTAGAATTTAGAAAAACGATGGATGCAGGAAACGAATAATGGTAAATTGGGTGTAGATTATCAAGTGTTGGATTACGTTAAAGTCACAGGATTTATTGTTTTGGATTATGGACAGCGTAAAGTATCGAAGAAGGATGTATCTCTAGAGAAAGGTTATTTATGCAAACCTATTATTCATGCTGGTAACATTCAACATCAAACTGAAAAGGAATACAACGATCAAATGCAAAACTGGATTTTGGGTAAAATCAAAAGTAGATATGTAAAAGAAAAATAGTTTCAAAAATCCGTTTTTAAAAAATATAAAATTGAATTTTGGGCCAAGTCAGAAAGACAAAAGTTGAAACAAAATAATTTAAAACATCCAATGTTATAAAAAAACTAATTTGTTAAAGTTTCAATTTTATTTTATTCAAGAGTCAGTTATTTTTATGAAATTTATATACATTTCGTAAAATAAAAATTAAAATAAGATTAATTTAGTTTTATATTTTCTACTTTACGCTAATTGCCATTCTTTTAGAACCAAATCAAAAATTTAATTGTCCTGAAGAATTTCAAATAACTAATTAAGAATAAATTATAAATAAATGAAATCTATAAAGTAAAAGTCTTAATCGGTATTAAGTATTTATTACATATAAGCATTTATACAATACGAAGTATTTTTTTTAGACATGACTGGTATTATTAGTGTCCTCATTTTTCTTAAATATGTAGAAACATTCTTCCTTACCTCAAAAAAAAACGTTGGTATTACGCATTGCTACAAAAACAAAAAAAAGATTTTCTTAGAAATTGTGAATTTAAAAACAAAGGGAAATAGGTTCACTGACGGAAAAATAAAATAAATAATTATAACAGCCAACCTAGACCGCAGAATAAGACCCAAATATTTAATTACACACGCAGGAAATAATAATTTCTGTAAATGAAACTCGTCATTAAATTTTTCCAATCGATCGTTGTGTAAAGAAAAAAATAACATCGAAAACGATCGGAAAACAAGAAAAAAAAATTTACGTACAAGATTTTTCCTCTCACATTACACAGCATAATGGGAATTTCATCTTTTTTTTGTGCTACAATATCGCGATTAATATCAATAATAATTAGACGATACATCTTGAAAGTGTGCAGAAAAAAATCAAAATTCTGTCCAGGAAAAAATAATTTTTACAATAGATAAAGAAAAAAATTCATTTGAAAAAAATTAATAAAATATAAAAAAAAGGAAAAAATTTATAAACGAGGTTTAATGAAAATGTTCACAATGCACCGGTATTTAAAATTTTTAGCTAATTCTCGAAATAATTAATAAAAAGTTCTACGATTTGATTTGTGGCGAAAGAAACTTTTTCTTAAACTCTCGTTTTTTTTTTTGATTTATAGAATTAATATATTTAAAAAAAACGCACACGCGCAAATTTTATCGTCTCGATAAATACGTTTTTTTTATATCTACGGTGTAACTAGCACGTGGCGTAAATAAACACGCACATTGCAAGCACGAATTTAAACATCACTTGCCATAGAATGCATTTTGTTTCGTTTCTCATTTTTTTAAACATTTACAATAAAAATATATAGCCACCAAAGGAATATGTTAGTAATTCTAACTTTACTTCACACAGAAATTTCTTTTTTTTTCTAAGATTGATCTCAATAAATACAAATCTACAGCATCGAAGTATTAGAAAGAATAAAAAGAAAGAACATTTAAAATTTTTAAAAAGAAGATATTTTACACAAAGATATTCTCGATGAAATATTCCCTTGAATTTCAATTTTATTTTCATTTTTCAACTTTTTCGATTTCCATTTTTACAGTACTTTACATTTTAACACTTTACAAACTAAAAAAAGTACTATTTCAATTTTTGTAAATAATTTTCGATCGAATACATTTTTTCGAATGTATCATTAATTTTTTTTTCTCTGAAAGAATCTAATTTTCTCGAGGAAAATCGGAGATTTCAGTCTGTCACGAGGGAATTTTTGATTTTTTCACAATCACATTTTCTGAAAGATAAACTAGGATAAAAATAAATTAATAATTAATAAATTTAAATAAATTCTATAATTTAGAATAATAATATTTTAATTCTGAATTTTAATAATTCAATTTAATTAAATTATAAATAAAATGAATTATTAAAATTTATTAATAATAATAATAATAATATAATAATAAGGATAATAACGATGATAATAACTACTAAAATAATGCAATGGTATTTCAAGATCTCTATTAAAAGATCAAGATTCAAATCAAAAATGATTTGCCATTACTTTAAGGAATTATTTGGTTATTAAATTACATATTTAAATATTAAATTCGATAATAATCATCGTCCGTGTGGGGATTATAAATTCGAGAATATTAAACAGATAATATCGATGCTGTACATTTGTAGAATAATAATAATATAGCCATGCAACAAAACAATTATCATCACAGTTTAAAAACTAATGTGGTAAATTTACGAAATCGCAAATAACAATGAAATCTAGTTGGACACCCTAAGACTACCAGTATTTTGATGGTCTCGGTCTCTCGCTCTCATTCTTCATGCACACACATTCCTCATTCTTTCGCTCGTTTTCATCTTTTTTCTTTTTATTTTCTTTTTTCTTTTTTCAACATAATATATCTTGATAAAAACAGTAAAATCGCTTGACTAGTTAGCGCACGCCCCGAAACGTATGGAAGAAAAGCTGTCGCTATCGTTTTCCTCGCAGTACTCAATTAAAAAATGCTACTAAATAATTCATTTTCATTCTAATCAAGGTGCTATTTAAATCTCTCTTTTCTCTCTTTCTTTATCCTCAAAGATGTAATCTTTTTATTATTATAATTATATTCACACCATTTTCGAGATGATATTTTACATTTTTTCCGTAACATTTTAGTCAAAATGTTTTATAATAATTAATATAAAAAATAATTACTATAATAATTGTAAGAATTGTAATAATTAAAATTCTAATTTTAATTTTAATTCTAATTCTAATTAGAATTCTAAAGGAAAAAAAATCGTTTTCCTCGTACAATTAGTACAATTATTATTTTTTTGATTTTTTTTATAATTATTAGTTATTTAATTCTGTAATATGTTCAGAATAAACATAAAATATCGTCATTGAGAAGATATTTTCACGTCATATAAAAATATCTTCGATGAAAATTCAAGAAACGATGTCTCGAATATACATAAACTATATTTATTTTTCCCCTCATTTCGTAATAAATGAAAAAATCCCTAGGCCGTGTTTTACAGGAAATCTTCATATTATAAATACAATATTTTTGTTGTTTTTTTTTTAATCTGCGAGAGTCAAGCAAAGATTCATCGAATCAAACTATAAACTTCTATCAGACAGAAGAATTTTACGTTTATATTATCTTACACGATTCCGAATTGCCCCTTTTTTTATATTTTATCTGCAGAGTATTTCGTGAGAATAGAAATTCATGAAAATAATTTTTTTCTTCCTGTATATATATTTATATAAATAAGAAAAAAATATGACTTCAATTAAATGTTATTAAACAAGGCATTTTTAAATATCTCATTATCGTATTTTTTAAATTCACTAGAAAAGTTAGTCTCGATATCAGTTAGCTTTTTTTGTGATGATGGATCTCTTTCTTTTTTTCAAGTTTCTATTTATATACTTGCCTTTCTTTTTTGATAGTATTATTAATTAACGTTATATATTATTTTGTCATTTTTTCATTATTTTTCGTTTCTTTTATTATTTTTCGTCTCTTTCACTATTATTCTTTCATTATTATTCATTTCATTCATTTTTTATTCATTTTTTTCTCTGATAGTGGATAAAAGTTTAATGGTTCGGAGCTAAACTGTTATCTGCCAAGGATAATTGTTTTGGATCCTATTGTTATACTGTAATTCATCTTCTCATTTTAGGATCCCTTTTTTTCTCCTCTTGTATCTAAATAGTTTGTTTTATTTACAATTGAAATATCTTCAAACTCGATACTCTCAGATTGATTCTATCAGATGCTCGCGGAGCAAATTGATTATTCTTTCTGTTTGTATCTTCCTGATTCTTCTCGAACGGTTTCACGTTTTCATTATGATAGTAGATCTAAATAATGGAAAAGTTTTGAGATTAATATTTCTGTTTCGGAACAATTCTTTCGATGTCAAATTGATTTTTTTTACCAACAAGTAAAATTATTAAATGGGGGGGGGTAATATTATAATATTAAATGAAATTAAATATTATTTGAACATAATTAAATTAAATTGAATTAATTTAATTGAAATTAATTGGGGAAAATAAATAAATTTAGTAGTGAAATGGTTGTGATAAAAAATGAAGACTCACCTGTTACTTGATTATCTTGTTTGTTATTAAAAACATCCTGGAACGGATTAGTGTTGGCATTAGTTGCTGACACAAAGGAATTGGCCATTGGAGTAAATGGCATTGCTGTTGGATTAAGATTTGAGTTGAGCGTGTCTTCGTTTGCTAGATTCGGTGTCAGCTCAAGAATTGGTCCACTACCACTATTACTCAAATTGTCAAACTCCGACAGGTCTAACAGGTTGTTGGTCACGTTGTTTTGCTTGCTATAAAATCAGCCAATGAAAACATACAAGAAAACACTAAATAATGACAAAACACTACTCACTACGATTACAATTTTTTTTTCTCGGTTAATTCAGCTAAACAACTTGGTGGCCTATTACTAGCAAAATTTATTGATATTTACAGATTTTCTATCGATTTCATTGCATTGCTAATTTATTTTAATTTACTTCAATTTTATTCTAATTTATTACAATTTTACTCCAATTTATTACGATTTTATTCCAATTTATTACAATTTTACTCCAATTTATCACAATTTTATTTCAATTTATTAAAACTTTAATTCAATTTATTATTTTCCGAAAAAAAATTTATTTTCGTTAGGTAATTATTTTTCTGAAAATATCGATAAATTTTGTGAGCAAAATATAGAAAGTGTCTTGCAAATTGTGTGTGACATTTATACGGGGTGTTCTTGTAAAAAAGAGAAACATTTTTAGAAAATTCGAACATTCGTCGGAACACCCGGTATATTTTTTTTCTAAAAAAGAACGGTTTCGTTTTTAAAAATGACTTTTAAAAATAATGTTAAGAGTGAAAGAAAAGCGACTGAAAAATCGTCTACTCTCTAATGTTATACTTAAAACTAAATTATTTCTCACATTAAATTTCTGCTAAATGAAGAGATATGATTTCTCTCATGAAACTGATGATTCTTATTTTTTTTAGCATTGTTTTCCGTTTTTACATTATTTTTCAGAAAGAACGAAAACTAATTTTAGAAGCAAAGCGTTAAAACTTGAAAATGCAAAAATTGACTCGAATTTTCTAAATTTTCTAAATTCAAAATGTCTGAACTATTCACATGCAAAATTGTTTCAAAAACCAAAAATTAGAAACATTTAAGAATTAATAATTAATAATTAATGAAATAATTAATTAAATTTACAATTCAGGAAGAAATTTCATGTGAATAGATCAGAAAACTTTAAAACTTGATTAAACTCGAAATTCATTAAACTAAAATACTTGGTTATCTGAATAATAATTAAAATGAAGTATGAAAATTCATGCCCCAATTTTTTTAGTAATAATAAAAAAAAGACAATCAAACGCGAATTATAAAAAAAAAAAATTACAGTACATGGCAAAAGTAGACAGCAGGTTGATATTGACAAATAATGATTGGCGACACAGGAAATAAAATGAATAAAGCAAATTTGTGCAAAAGAAAATTTCAAAAAGTGAAAGGCATTTCCCTTATTTAACATTTATGAGATTAACACAAAAAACACACCATGCAAACTACAAGTGAATTGAAAAAAAACAAGAAAAAAAGGATAAAAATCTATTTAGCGTCACGTAAAATAAAAAAAAAACTGGCGCATTTTTGTATTTACGCAAATATTCACCAAAGTAAATTAAGTATTTCCAGCGTGAAGATAAAGTTGCACAGAGAACTTCCTTGGGCAACAAAAATGATAAGGTAGACGTTTCGGAATGAGAAACAAAAATCGTGTTCCTCAAAGTATTTCTTAGCTTTCTGAATTTTTTTTTTATTTGATTTTTAAAAAAAAAGAAGTAAAATTCTGACATTACCGAATAAAATCTCAGAGCCGAGGAAAAGTGCAAAGAGAAGATCAGTAAAGATTTTTCAATTTGGTAACAAGTATACTTTTTCATTTACAATAGATACAATTCATCTTTTAATTAAATTACCACTTAGAATTTTCGATCTACTTTCTTTATTTTTATTTTTTCAAGAAGCAATTTATTCAATTACTTGTTTTTTATTCTTCAATCAATTTTGTAAAATACCGAAGCTTTCCCGACTAATTAAATCAATTTCTTATTGATTAAATTAGTTTGATAATTAATTATTCTCTTTAAAAAAAAAGATGATTGATTAAAGTAGATATAAATTAAAGTGAAATTAAAATTAAAAATTCTAAATAACGGAAGAATCTTTACTGATCTCAAAACATGAAATTATGAACAATCTTTTTAGATGATTAATTACGTTTATACTTCTTCTTTGATATTTTTACATTATGTACATTGAATTTATTTCTATGATCATTGTCTATGATTTATTTCATGATATTTCTATGATCGACATTAAAATTTTCAAAAATTCACGTTCTCAAATATACGTTAATTTTTCTTTACCTAGCAATGATTTTGTTTTTTCTTTTCATTAAACTAAAACCATAATTACACATTATAAATTATGAAATATACAGTAATTAGATAATATAATATACAATTGCATTAGTTACGAAGTAATTGTTAATAACGATACAGTTCAACGTGAATTATCGGCATGCCGAATTATCAATTTAAATAAACGTAGCGTTTTTTGTTAAATCACAACTGTCATCGTCAAATGCTCTGCGGCTACTTTTGCAATGTACAGTATTAAAAGTGTCGACGATAAAAATTCTTTCTCTTCTGCTTTTTTTTATCAATTCGTTTAACTTCGCTATATTTTTTTAAACTAAATTTATGATAATAGGCAGTTGCTTCTTAAAAAGAAGCGCAATAAAATCTTTTACTCGTTAACTGTGCTGTTTTCACGCGCATACATATTTCGCTTTCGTGTTTAAATGAGTGTTATAATTAATAAATTCCTGTCATAGTCATTTAAATTAGTTTTCCTTAAAAATATTAATATTATTTCTACAATCATTAGTTCTAGTTTAATTTAAAATTAAAACATTCAAATCAATTTGAGAAAAATAAACATCTTTGATTCGTGCCGAATTGCTTTACTTTTAAAATAAATGTGCGTTATAAAATTGATGAAAATGGCACTTTTGCACATTAAAATAAAAAAAAAAGTTTAAGAAAATTAAAATTTTTGAATTATCTACTTCTTTTTAAATACTGTAAAAGAATCAAAGTTCAGGAAAATGAGAACGAGAAAATAAAATTCTACAAATTATTATTTACAGGAAAAAAGTTTATACTTTGAAAAATAAAAATCGAGATAAAAATTTGAATTGATAAAATTTGAATTAATAAAATGTCGAATTTACTGTAAAATTTTTGAAGTTTCAGAGATAAAAAAAAATTGAATTGCTTAAAACAGAAAAAAATGCCTTGCCTTAGAACAACGATTGTTAAGAGAAAAATGAAACAGCACGTGCTGGTTAAATATTGCCAAATAATTAATTAATAATTTAATAACATACATTAAATTTAGTTCTTGCACACTAGATCTTTAAGATCCAGATAACTATGATAGAATTCGTACCTTACATCCATTCAAAAATAATTAAAAATTCAATTTTTCATGATATAACCACGGCAAGTTTTCAGTCATTAATAGTCATCTGTTCTACAGAGCAAACAACTCCCTGCGTCGTCACATATTGAACATTTTAAATGCAAATTTTTTTATTTATTTAGATAATCACTCCTATTTAATGCTATTATTTTTCTTATTAATTTTTGAGAAGTTTTTTTAATTTATGATAATTATAGTCCTTTGATTCTTTCACTCGTGAGTCAAGTTTTTATTTTATCACTCGTCCAAGTGTGAATTGTCAATTTTTCTTTTTTCTTTTACAACAAACACAATCATGCTCTGAATTTAATTTCCATATTTCTATTGAGCTCTTTTATCTTAATTTATTGACTCTTTTTTATTTGAGAAAAGTTTGAGAATTTGATTAAAACGATTTTCTTTTTATCTAATTTCTTAAATTTATAACAATCTTTGTAACTCGTTGGATAAAATTTTAAAAAACATTAAAAATACCTACTTACTAAACTTTTCCGATTTACTAAATTTTTTCGATTTACTAAATTTTTTACTAAAAAATAATTTGTTATTCTGATAAAAATTGCGAATTGCCAATTAAGTAAATTAAATTAGTTTAAACATTTTAAAATTCCTTTTTGAAAATAATTTTAGTCAAATATATCGTATGATACAAATAATATTGCAAATAATCGTGATATCGTAAAAATGTGATTATAATAATAAAAATCACGATTTTTGAAAAAATAAAGTGAAATTAAATTCAGGAATAAGTTTTGCATGATAATATTTGTTCAAATACAATCAATGTAGTTTGAAGTATTATTATTTCTTTTTTTTTTGTATGCCCTAGCCATTGACTATTTGTACTTTGCATACTCACACAGTGGCATTATCCAGGACAATCGTTTGGGTGTTGATACCATTTCCGTGATTCGTGTGATGGCCGTTTAGCTCCCCTCCATTATCCTGATTGTTATCGAGAATTGTTTTATTTTCATTGATGCCATTTGTGTGCATACCATTGCGCACAATGTCTGGAGTTGAATTGTTCTCCTGACGATGAGCATTTTGCTCGCCACTGATAAATTGTTGTGTCGCCTCGGAAATAAGACTGGCAGTCATAATATCGTCCACCTTATCACCGGGCATTGCTTTACTCTCGTCACTTGGACTGTCCTCTTTCGATTTATCGCCATCGCCACCTTCGCCCTGTTGAAAAAATTGCCATTTTATTAATTTATTCATTTTTTTTCTCTTCAGTTTTTAATTTTCACTCAAATTTTTTAAAAATTGACAATCAATTTAAAATAGAAAAAAAGTCGAAAAATAATTTTCCTTTTATTTACCTTATTGGAATTTGATTGATTCTTTCCACGAGTTCGAAGCATAATAGCCTCGACTCTCTTGCGTCTGGCTATTCGCTCCTCTTCTTCTTTTTTCAGACGTTCTGCCATTTCAATTCTTTGTCTAAACAGAGTATTTTGAAAATTGGTGTTAATTTCTAATGTTATCGATCGTGATGTTAATTTTTTTTATGAAAAAAGCGATTTTAAACATTTTTAATTTTTACTAGTTTAATTTTTTACTGGTAATTTTTAATTTTTACTAGTTTAATTTTTAACTAGTAATTTTCAATTTTTACTAATAATGAAAGGAGAAAATTTTTTTTACTTACTTTTCTGCTTCCTCCCTGGCTTTCTTCTCGGCTTCTTCCTTTTCTTGTTTTTGCTTCGCCTCCTCTTCTCGCTTTTTCCTGTCTTCCTCCTCGCGTTTTGTTGCCTCTTCAATGGCAAGACGTAATCTCTGTTCTTCGGCTTGTTTAGCTTCATTAGCGAGCCGGAGAGTTTCTTCCTCCAATCGACGTTGCTCTTCTTCCTCGGCTCTTTGTCTTTCGACTTCGAGTCGAGCTTCCTCCTCCTGTTAATATTTTTTTTGTTAAATACTGTAGTAATTATATTTAAGAAATTAAGTTCCATAAATTAAATTTAATAAATTATAATTGAAGGGAAAGAAATAAATTATTTAGGGAAAAAGTAAAAATTAATTAAAGAGAAGAAAATTATTTAAAGAAGAGGAATAAATCAGTTAAAGGAAAGAAAATTATTTAAAGAAAAGAAATGAATTATTTGAAAAAGAGAAAAAATTCTTTAGAGAAAGGAAATAAATTATTTGAAGAAAAGAAATAAATTCTTTAGAGAAAATTAATTTTTGCAATAAAAATCAAATCTCGTGATTTAAGAAAAATTTTGAAATTTTGAAGACAATAAATTCTAATTGCTTACTAATCGCAGACGTTCAAGTTCAGCCTCACGTTCTGCCTGTTCTCGAGCAATTCTCCGACGCTCTGCCAATGCAGCCTTTGCCTCCTCTTCTGTCGTGATCTTAATTTTTGCAATCATGGACGCTAAATGATAAAAATTATCTCGTTAGATTTTTTTAATTAATAATCATCTCTTGTGTTTTTTCAATTTTAAAAGACATTTTTTAATACATTTTAGCGATTAATAGAAATAAATTTTTAAATCGAAATTCAACAATGAATGAGTGCGTAGAAATTTGAAAAAGAATTTTTACCCGACATATCAATTTGTTCATCGATCTCGATTTCCGATTTCGAATCAAGTTCGGGCGATTTTTTGCCCGATTTGTCATCCTTTTTCTTTGGAGCAATATCTTGTGTTGAAGTTGACAAATTTTCCAAATTGGATTCTTCTTGAGTTGACTTAGCCATTGTTGTTGTCACCGCTTCAGAGAGCTTTGCTTCCTTTTTCATTTCGATGACTTTAACTTCTTGTTTTACATCCTGTTGAATCTAAAAATAAAGCAGTTTTGTCAAAAATTTTCCTTTTCGTCTACTTTAGGAAAAATTGGTTATTTTATCGAAAATGCACAATTTAATTTAATTTTACAGAATTTTTATTGAACCGAATTTTCATTGAATTGAATTTATATTGAGGTGAATTTTATTTGAGCCGAATTTTTACTAAATGGAATTTAAATTGAGGCGAATTTTTATTGAACCGAATTTATATTGAGCCGAATTTTTACTAAACCGAATTTATATTGAGGCGAATTTTCATTAAACCGAATTTTTAATTAACCGAATTTTTATTGAACCGAATTTATATTGAACTGAATTTATATTGAACCGAATTTTTCTGAGACAAACCTCAATTTTTTCCGAGCCCTGATCAATTTTCTCCTCCAGTTTCTCATCGAGTTTAATGTCCTTTCCCTCGAATGGTCGGATGATTTCAGTGGTGTTTTCCCGAATTAGAGGAACGTGCTCGACGCCGGGACTCTGGACAGGAGTTGCTTTAGGTGTGACACGCGGCGATGCCCTGGCGCTCTTGATGAGCTTATCAGAAGGTTTCCGTATAATCTCCGCCGCTTTCGGTGTCGATGGTTTCTTTGGAGTGCTGTGGACCTTTGGCAGTGGCGGCTTCGAATCTTTCGTTAATTTCATTTCTCCAAGCACATCTAGAATAGTTTTTTTGTAAAAAATATTTAACATTCGATTCTTATTAATACAAATTGTGCAAATATTATGTTCACCAAAAAAAAAAAAAATGTTTTGCTCTATGTACATAATTATTGTATGCAATACTCTAGACAAAATGAATTAAAAAACAAAATAAATTTAAAAAAAACATAATTAAAACAGAATAAATTAAAAAATATAATAAAAAACAAAATAAATATTGAACAAAATAATAATTAACGGGAAAATAAAAATTTCAAGAGAAACTAAATTACTAAACTGATTTAAAGAATGATATAAAATTACACTGAAAATGATTGTTGAAAAAAAAGGTAAAAAAATGACAAGGAACGGATCAAAGAGAATTAAGCGAAGTCAAATATAAAATCTATCTCTTGAGAGCTATAATATTTTTGCAAAAGGTGAATTTTAAGGAAAGGTAGAAAGCCATGCTCACTGTGTCGTTCTGGGATAGAAACGCCAGTTCCGGCGATAGAAGCAGGTCGTGGACGACGAGGGGTGGCTGTGCGGGGGCGCAGATTCACGATACTGTTGCCAACGCTGCAGGCACTCTGTTGACTCATAGAGCTGTGAGGTCGCGAATGACTGTTTGGCGTAGCTTCCCCGCTGCGGATACCTAACCACCCGACATTTTTAGTATCTTTTCATATTTAATTCACTCACTTATTCACAAAGACTGAGCACTTTCTTTCTTTCTTTTAGAAAACAAAAAAAAGAAGAAAAAAAATACAAATTGAAGCAACTAATTCAAAAGTATCTGAAACGAATTTAACTGTTTCAGATAATAAAAAAATAGTTAATAATAAACAATTTAGTAGATAGAAAAAAAGAAAAATAAATTTAATAAACAATTTCTCTCTCTGTAATTTAATTTAATAAATAGTAAAACAATAACAAATAAAAATTAAAATAAACAAAAATACAATCTGAATTAAAAAATGAAATTAAAAACAAATAAATAATATTGAAAAAATATAAAAATCTAAATAAAAAAAATTATTATTTAATTATAAAAATGTATAATGAAACAAGTTATTTAATTTTTTAGTCAGTACTCAGTCTATAGTATTACAAAAAATTCCCCAATTTTGAAAAATTAGAGAACACAATATAGAGAAAAAATATACATATTATCCAATATTTTTACCAGATTATAAATATTTATTATTATTTGTTGAAACAGAAGAAAAATAATTTTACGTGTTTCAAGAGGCTGTGATTCTAAAAGAAAAAAATTATTCTGTGCTCAAAGCAAAAGTGAAAAATATTTGTATTATAAATTAATAACTGTGAGAAATTACGACAAATTTGGTTAAAATGTGGTTAAAACTTTTTTACTCTGGTTAAAATTTTCACAAAACATAAAAATTTTATTAGATATTTAAAACACAAAAATTCCTCATTAGCAATTTACTGAATCAAAAATTCGAAAAACTGTTAGTCAAATAGTTTCTGTAATTTTCCAGAAAAGATTAAAATTAGTATTTTCTGTTTAAAAAAAATTAGGTTAGAATTCAAATTATTTTTTATTATTAAAATAATTTATTTTCTATCATCAATTTTTATCAACTTAATTAAATTATCAATTCAAGAAAAAAATTTAATTGTTCATAGTCAACAATTTCATACAGGCCCACCACCACTAAGTGCAAAGCTTGATTTTTGGAACGTAGAGAATTAAAAAGGCAAAAATAAAAAATATAAAAATTCAATATGATATGATACATTTCTGTAAAAGGGATGAAAGAAAAAAATTTTTTAAAAATTTACAATTATTGTCAAGTGAATGAAAAAAGGGAAAAATATAATTTTGTACTGATATAGAAACATATAATTCCATATTGAGTGTGAAAAAAATAAAAATAATTGTTCAGCTTACCAGAATCGAAGGATTACAGGGATACCATCACCTCTTTGTCATCAAAAAGACTGCGAGTAGAAAATTCTTTTTACAGGAGCTTATTGCTAGTCAATGAGTTATTTTCTAAATTTTTGAAATAAGAATAAAAAAAGTAAACAAAAATAAATTAAAATTATTTTTGATTTAATTAATTTAATTTAACAAAAATATATCCTCAGTTAAGTTAGTTCCCAATTTTTTCATATTTTCAATTTTCAACAAAAAAATTATTTTTCAAATGATAATTTAGAAGAATTTGTATACTAATAATATTTCTTTTAATTCTTTCTTGCTTTTAATTTTTTTTACAATTTTAAATCGTTTTCTACTATTTTTAATTATTTCCCACTATTTTTATGTAATTATTTTCTACTGCGTTTTTAATTTTTTTCTGATATTTTTAATTATTTTCTACTCTTATAATTTTCTTCTACTATTTTTAATTATTTTTTCCTTTTTTTGTTCCAATAATTAAATAATACATATAAAATTTCATCATAGTGGAGAATATTAAAAAGAAAAAAGTTCAAGGTTCAGGAAAAATAATAAAATTTTCGCGAAAGTTGAAAAAAAGAATAATTTGTAAGCTTCTCATTGATTCACAAAGGCTCCCATTTAATGTTACCATGCAACGTTTGTGCTCCCAACTCGTAAAGCTCCTATGTACAAGGAATCACAGCAAAATCCACAAAAGTTCAAAAATCCTTTGAGACCCCACGACAATGGTAAAGGGCAATAGAAAAATTTTTTGTCCCGTTTTATTTGAGCTGTGAATCCTTTTTCTAGCGGTAAGCGTGTAAGGGTCTCTCGTGAATATCATTCTCACATTCTACTTCTCGTTATTATTCCTTACGAAATTATTCCATTTCAAAAAAAAAAAAAAAAAAAATAATAAATTAGAAAAAATTCCTTTATGTACTAATATATTGTTCTTTATTTTTCATTAATTTTTTTTTCTATATCTCTTTACTTATTTTTCTTTCTTTGATTTTCTTTATTTATTTTTCCTTTCTATATTTATTTTTCTTTATTTATTTTTCTATTCTATATTTATTTTGACATATTTATTTATTTTTATTCATTATTTATTATTAGGAATAAATTAATTAATAATTGAAACTATTTTAATTTCGAATTTACGAGATAAAAAATATTGGAATATTTCGAAAAGTAGAATTGAGAGGTTGAATAGAAGGATGCATGGAATTTCACTAAAACTCATTGGTTCGAATTCAGAATAAATCGATTTTTACTTTCGAATATTACAAATTAGAGAAGATATTAAACTACACTATGGAGTTTTTTTTTATTTAACAAAAATTTTATTTCACAATTTTTGTGAAATAATATTTATTTCTACTGAAGTTTTCGATTTTTTTTTGTATTTATAATCGACTGAAGAATTTTTTAAAAATAATTAATTACCTACTTTCAATGAATTCAATTATTTTTAGAACAATTTATTTATAAATTTCTCGAGGCAATTCGGAATTCTTCCGAAGAATGTTATTATTTATGATAATAATTGAATTCTTTCGAAGAATATTATTTATGGAAATAATTGAATTCTTGCGTAGAATAATATTAAAATTTTTGAAAATATGTAGAATAATAATTAATTGTGTTACAACTTGCAAAATTTGCATTTGCGAGTATAATAATAAAATTATTAATTTCAATTACAAACAAAATCGAATATTGTCAAGAAATTAAAGAAATACTCAGGGAAAAATTTGCCTAAAGTTTTGAATTTTTAAAATTAAATTCTATTCAATAAACACTTTCGGATAAAATTTAAATACAGTGGCAAATTTCGAATAAAATTTCTCTAGTTTGTAAAATTCGTTTTAATAAAAATCCAAATCGACAAATTTTCAAAAAAACCAAACTCTAATTCTTTTCAGGAAACATTAATGCATCCAAATATAAATCACAATACGAGAATTTCCAAAAAGCAGCTACTAGTCACAATTTCTGTGAAATCTGAATATTGAAATGATTAAAAAAAAAATCGAAAATAAAATAATTTTCCCCCCCTCAGGAGTTGAGTGCACTTTAACGATCATACCTGGCTGCTGATGATTCTGATATTCTCTTGCCTTACGCCGGAGTCTCTCGGCCCTCGTGGGCCGTGGCACTGGCACTGAACCTGGCAATTGACCCATGCTACGAGAATTATCCGAATGCTTAAGAATTTTTGCGCCTGATGCAGCTAAATGACACATGCTTCGACTCATGCTAGAAGCGCCCAAAGGCTGAGCTTGCTGCTGTTCCGTCAGTGTGCTAAGCTCGCTGGGACGTTTCCTAGGTTGCGAAAGTTGGTCCAGCCTGGACATGGAGTAAGTCCTACCTGGCGAACGTGTGAAGGCTTTTGAACTTGAACTGCGCGCTGACGATGGCGGTCCATCACGTGGCGATGGTATCGTTGGCATTAGATCCGTTCGTCTCCTATTCACACGAAGATATGCCGAACTCGGCGTTCCAGGAGATGCATCGCTATCATCACCTGTAAATGTTTTTGCTTGAAAGCCACATCTATTGGCCTAAAATAATTACAACATCAAAAATAAAATATCACACAAACAAAACGTGAATCAATTTTCTTTTTCGGCACGATCAGCATTTCAACTGTAATTTTTTTTCTCCTTTTCTAAATTTAATTCAATTAAAAAAAATTTAACGTTCATGCAGAATTTCTACTCTATAATTCCTACTAATTGGATAATCTCAACATTTGCGAATTTGTACAATTTATTTTACCAATTTTACAAATCGAAAATACGCTCCTTGCTTTTTAACATATTTTTGAAAACGTTTTTCGTTTCTTTAATTATTTGCAAAGTATTTTTAGAATATTATTATTTTTTCTATTTAATTTTTCATCATGTGATTGATAATTAATTTAATTTTAATTAATTCAGAAAAAAGAATTTTAAGAAACAATATTTCTTTTAAATTCCCAAAGATAATGAATTTAATTCTTTGAACAATATTTTCTTTTCGAGAAAATTAGGAACGATTTTGAAATTTGTCTATTTAACGAATTTTTCTTCTGAATTTTCATTCGAAAAAAATTACCAATAAATAAAAACAACGAGTTTCTTTAAAAAATAAGAAAATATAAAATGATTACAAAAAATTGATAAATTTGTAATTTGTAATTCTATTTTTAACGAATTTTACGTTTTCGAAAAAATACGCAAACGAAAAAAACGATTTTCTCTAAAAAAAAAAAGAAAATGAAAATGGAAAACGAAAAAAAATTGTTAGGTTCGATAAATTTGCGATTTGTAATTATATTTTTAAAGAATTTTACGCTTTCAAAAAAAAAAATTCAAATGAAAAAAACAATTTTCTATGAATAAAAGGAAAAAAAATAAAAATAGAAATAAATCATAAAAATAAATAAAAATAACAAAAAAATGAAAAAAATAGAAAATATAGAAAAATAGAAAATCGAATATTAATTTTCATCCTAACTCCATGCAGAAACAAATTGTCGATTACAATGAAAATATTAAATTAATAAAAAAGGGGATTTCACGTCAAGTACATGCTTTCTCTCTTTAATTCAACGAAATCGATAAAGTTGTAACGATTGTGGAAGAAAATAATGGTAAACATTGTGTGCTTTGACAGGAATGTTAATACACATGCTTTTGTAAATAAGAATTTTAACGAACACACACACACTCACAAATCACGCACGTACAAAAGCCTTTAATATAGAAACAAAGATGAAATTTTATCAAATTAAATTATAATAAATAAAAAAATTTTCATTCAGAAGAATTTCATAATTTTCAAAGCAGAATTTCATTCTTTTATTTTATCAAATTAATATGAACGAGTTGGAGGAAAATTTATCAAAGCGCTGTACTTCAGGAAAATTTTTGTATCAAATTATTTAGCTATTTTTTTTAATTAAAAACTATATATGGAAGTTATTAAAAATATATTTTTTTTTTCAAAAGAAAAAGTACTTTTTTGTTCTGTTTTGCAAAATGATATTAAAATAAATTCATTTGACTTTTGAATTGATAATGAAATACAAACGGGAGAAAAATATTTTTCAGAAATCTTTTGAATTTCCTTTTTGAACAAAGTTTTTCTGCGAGTAAAGAATTCGTTTGCTAGAAAAAAATTCTTTAGTAGGAAAAATCTTTTAATAAAAATTTTACTAAAAATTTGTTTACTAAAAAAATGGTTTACTAAATACGAATAAAATTAAAACTAAAAAAAATAATTAAAATTTATTTCTTATTGCAATTGAATTCTTTTTCGGTAATAATTATTGAAAATAGTAACTGAAAGTGAAAAGAGAAAAAAAGGAAAAAGAAAGGAAAAAAAAGGAAAAAAAGAAAAGAAAAATAGAAGGGAAGCGAAAAACGAAAATTACAAAAGTATTGCATGCGAGTAAAAGTGTAAAAGTTTCTTTTTTTTGTGAAAATGTTAACGGAAAATATTTGATGAAAAAAAGTCGAAGTGCTAGTAACAAAATGAAAAAGAAAGATCGACAAATATAATTTTGAAGGCAGAACGTTTTTCCTGATTACATAATTTTTGTTTAGGAATTTTGTTCTGATTTTTTGCGAAACTCACCACAGGCCCCCCGGTGAATTAGTGGACTTCTAGCATTGCTATATGACTTATCGTCAAAAGCAAAGATGTCAGTAGTAGGAGGTAGAGAGAGACTTGCTCTCTTATTTTTAGCAGGAGTTAGGGGAGGATCAGAACTAGTATTCCAATTGAAAACTTCGTACATGGACGAAGACATTCTCATATCTGTGAACAAACCACCGGTTCATGTCTCACCACTCGAAATTTTTCAGAATTTTGTTTCTATTTTTTTGTTGTTGTTGAAAAAATTCACTTTTAAATTTAACACAATTTTCCAATTTCAAAATTAATTTTCAATAGAGGAAAATTTATTTAAATATCTCACAAGCTAAGGACGAATTATTTCGTTAATTCAAACGACTTTAAAGAAGGATTTTTACAAAATTGTTAATTTACATAAGTCATTAATTCAAATAATCAATTATTAATAAATAATTCTGAATTAATTTTACAAAACGAAAATAGAAGAAAAATAAGTAAACAATAAAAATAATTAAATAATAAAATTGTAACGAATAAAAATAAAAATAGATAAACAATAAAATAATAACAAAGAAAAATAAATAATAAAAGAATAATAAATAAAAATAAAAACAGTAATGAAAAAATTAAAACTCTGAAAATTGGATAAAATCAAATTGATAAAAGCTAAATTGAAAAACAATAAATTAAATCCGTACGAATGGAAAACATACCAAAATGACGAATAATAAAAAATAGATCCAAGTGGCAAATAAATTTCACTTTTGCATTAACGGAACAATAAATAAAAAATTGTGCCACTTAATAAGAAATGCAAATAAAAACTATATAAATAAATAATTAAGTTGTGAAAAATTTAAACAATATTTATTAGGTAGTGGATAAAATTCGACACTAGTGAAATGTAAACACTAACGAAACTTAAGCACAACTAAGACGATAATACACAAAATAAAATATTTTCAATTGAAAGTAGCTGCAATAATTATTTGATGAGAATTTCTGAGTCAAGAACCAATCACAATTATCGTTGTATTTACATAACTTTTATTAGTTTTTCAAGTTACCTTCAAAAATAATAGTCATTTAATTTGGTTTTAATGATTCTTTTTCTAATTTTAAGAAATAAATTCCTTAGGCTCGTGAGATATATTAATTACCAATCGATTTAAAAAAACGTTCAAGTTTTTTTAAAAAATTTAATTATGGGAAAGAAATTAAATGTTAACCAATTTTTAAATATTAAATAAATAATAAAATAACTTCTGTTAATTGACGAAAAAAAAATATTTTAAAATATTTACTTAAATAATTTATTTAATAATTTCGCAATTAAATTTAAATTCTATTTTTCAATTGTTTGAACTCTTTTAGTTTTTTAAATTCTTTATTTTTATTTTTTTCTGCAGCTTTTCCATATTTTAAATCTTTTGCTCTTTTCATAATTAAAATTTTTTGAATTCTTTTAGTTTCTTAAATTTTCTGTTTATATCTATTTGCAGTTTTTTCTATATTTTAAGTTCTTTTTACAATTTTTTCCAATTGTTTCTTTTCTAGAGTATTTTTTACGTCCCTGTCTATTTTCCCCAAAAAAAAATTATATTTTGCAAATTTTTTAATTTCTGAATTTTTTTTTTTGCTAATTTCGAAATGAACCCTTTACATTATTTTCGATTTCTCGGAATATTACGAAAAATAATAATTAACACCACTATTATATTGAAAATAATTTCCCAACGTTTGAATATTGTGAAAAAAATGAGAATCTGAGATGAAGTGAGTGCTTGAATTTTTTTCAAAACAAATGTGCTGCAAAATAAGCAAAAAAAAACCACCTGCGTGAAAAAAAAGTTTCTCACAATGTTCGAAGTTTGTGTGATCAATTATTATCATTTTTTCAAGAGGAAAAAAGTGAATTATTTCATGTTAAAAAAATAATGAATTTGAAAAATGTCATGTGTTTTTTCTTTCGCATGCAATTCATAACGAACGGAATAAGGGAACACGTAACAAAAAAATATGCGAGAAAATATTAAATTTGGATCGACAAAAAAATATTGACTGACAAAATATCTCTGAGCCAAATTTAAAATTCTAATCTTCTTAAATTGCTGTGCGGCCTGTTTCTTTCTTTAAGAGAGAAAGAGAGAAGAAAATCAGTGCAACTTATTGTCATTCATCGCAACATCGATTAGCGTAATTCTTACTCACATTTCGGATGATTAGCAAATTGATTTTCGCCGTTTTACTCCTTCGTAAAGAAAAGTACTCGAGAATATAATAAATAATATGGTGAACTAATTATTCTACGAATAAAAAAAAAGATAACACTACTTCCCGACTGACGACAGTCCGATACTCACACATCAAAGATGAGAGAAGAAGCTGGTTTTTGTTTTTTTGAGCAAAATTTATAACGTCGATGTTGGGAGATAATCGTGATAAATTCGGCCCAGTCTAAAATTGTTGGTTTTGTCCAGAAAAAAAAGGGAGAGAAATTATTTTCTGTTTTTTTCGCTCTAACTCACCTTCGCCTGGTTTTCGATCAAGACCACCAGCAGAAGTGGCTCGCTTTTTGTTATTATCTAATTCCCGTTCCGAGGATCTCCTAGTCAATGGTAGAGCAGTGGGGAACATCATAACATTCGTCGTCGATGTTGCACGTCGTGTTCCCCAAAATGTCGAGCCACCAGTGTCCGCGGGCTCCAACATTCGCGGCGTTGAACTGCCAAAGGCAAAAACAATATGAGATCTCTCGTTTCGTCTCTTCGCCTCGATTCGCGCCTCTCGCTCCTGATTCTTTCGCAATATTGCCTCGCGTCTCTCTCGCTCCGCCTCCCATATTAATCGCTTCTTCTCCTCGACTTGAATTCGTCTGAAAATTGAAAAAAAAAATTGTTATTAGAATATTGATAATTATATTTCAGTAGCAAAAAATTTTTTATTTTCAAATATCAATTTCAGTTTTTGAATGATTCCAGATTCAAAATTTCAAAAAATTCAAATAATTTCAAAAATTCTAATAAAATTCGAAATTCTTCGAAAAAATTCAATTATTTTCTAAAATTGAATAAAATTCTTCGCCAGAACTTCAATTATTTTTATACATAATAAAATTCTTCCCAGGAATTCAATTATTTTTCAAAACTTTAATAAAATTCGAAATTCTTCAACAAAATTAAAATATTTTCAGAAAATCCAAAATTCATCGAAAAAATTCAATTATTCTCAAAAATTTTAATAAAACTCGAAATTATCCGAAAAAATTCAATTATTTTCAAAAATTCTAATAAAATTCATCGGCAGAATTTCAATTATTTTTATACACAACAAAATTCTTCCCAGGAATTCAATTATTTTTCAAAAATTTTAATAAAATTCAAAATTTTTTGAAAAAATCCTTTTATTTTCAAAACTTTAATAAAATCTTCATCAGAATTTCAATTATTTTTCAAAAATTTTAATAAAATTCGAAATTCTATGTAAAAATTCATTTATTCTCAAAAATTTTAATAAAATCTTTGCCAGAATGTCAATTATTTTTATACATAATAAAATTCTTCCAAGAAATTCAATTACTTTTTAAAAATTTTAATATAATTTGAAATTCTTCGACAAAGTTCAATTTATTATTGAAAAGAATTTAATTACTTTCGAAAACTCTATAATAAAATTTTTCACAAGAATTCAATTATTTTCAATTAATGTAATAAAAATCCTGGGAAAAAGTTAATTATTTTCAAAAATGTTTCACAAAATTCTATCAAAAATTAAAATTTAATTACATTTTTAACAAATACAATTATTTTAAAAACATAAAATAAATTTTTTGTAAAATTCAAATTTACATTTTCAATAAAAAATATTAAAAAAACTACATCTTCATAAAAATTGAAAGTAATTCTTCAAAAACAATTCAATTGTTTTTGAAAACTCGGTTAAAATTCTTTAAAAGAATTGAATTTTTTTTATCAATAATTTTAATAATAAATAATAAATAAATAAATTTTAATAAAATTTAATAATAAAATTTAGTTAATTTATTAACAAAAACTAATATAATTTCAAGAAATTAAAGAAATGCTTCTTAAGAATTTAAATATTTTTGAAAACTTTAATAGTATTCTTTGAAAGAAATTAATTATTTTCAAAATTTCAATTAAAATTCTTGAAAGAATTCAATTATTTAAAAAAAAAATTGTAATTAAATTTTAAGAATTCAATTATTTGTTAAAAATTTTAATAAAAATCAATAATCGAATTTCAATTATAATTCTTAACAAATAGAATTATTTTACAGTCTGGAAAGAAATTATTTGTAAAATTCAATTACTTTCAAAATTTTCAATTAAAATTATTAAAAAACCACATTTTTTCCAAACAGAAGAAAAAAATTGTTCAAAAGAATTCCATTTTTTATCAATAATTTTAGTAAAATTTAGTAATAAAATTATTAATTACAATTATTAACAAAATGAATTGTATTCACAAAATTAATTTCAATATTTTAATAAATTTTCTTGAATGAATTCAATTATTTAAATAAATTGTAATAAAATTCCGAGAAGAATTCAATTACTTCATAAAAATTTTAATAAAGTTTAATTAACAAATTTCAATTATACAATAATTATAAAAAAAGGAATATTTACAAAATTTGAGAGCAATTCTTTGGTAAAATTCAATTACTTGCAAAATTTTCAATTGCAATTTAAAAAAACTCCATTATTTTCAAAAAAATTAAATTATTTATTATTATTCAATATTTTAATAAAATTCTTCGCAAAAGTTCAATTATTTTTAAAGAAATTTTAATACAATTCGTTGAAATGATTCAATTATTTTCAAAAAAATTCAATTATTTTTTATTTTTAATTATTTTAATGAAATTCTTTGCAAAAATTCAATTACTTTTCAGAAATTCTAATAACATTCGTTTGAAAGGATTCAATTATTTTTCAAAAAATTTTAAATAAAACTTATCGAACAGATATTCAATTATTTTTTAATATTTTATTAAAATTTTATAAAAGAAGTCAATTACTTCCAAAAATGTTATTCAATTTTTGTTTAAGAATTCAATTATTTTCATAAATAATACAATTCTTTGCATGCGAATTCAAATAAATTATTCATATAATTTCCCCAAAGAATCTAATTATTTTTGAAAATTTTAATAAAAGACTTGGAAAGAAGTATTAATTTTTTTAAAAATTATTGAATTCTATTAAGAAATTATATTAAAATTCTATTAAAAAAATTGAATTCCTGCAAACAAATTTTTTTAAATAAAAGTCTTAGAAAAAAGTATTAAAATTTTTTTTAAATAATTGTATTTTCAAGAATTTTATTAAAATTCTAAATTAAATATAATATTAATCATAAATTAAATTATTCAATTTTTTGAAAATAATTGCAATTTTAAAAATTTTAATAATTTTTCTTTATAAAAATTCAATTATTATTTTCAGTATATTAATTTTATTATTAAAAACATTCAAAAACAATTATTGAAGAAAAAATTAAGAAACAAATTCAACTAACTTCAATTTCCAAACTCTTAGCTTTTATAATTAAATAATATAATTAATATAGATTTAATTATAAAAATTAAAATTTTTAATATTTTTCCATTCATAATTTGTTCTCCTATTTTTTTTTTATTATTCTGAATGTAAAAATTGATCAGGTGGAATTTTTTAATTCATCTGCGGAGTTAAAAATATTGGAAAATAAATGAAATTACTACCTAGAGAGTTGATTTTTGTTCAGAAAAATGAAAAAAAAAAAATTTACCTGTCGTTATCACGTGACCTAAGTTCATCGATACGTTTTCGCCTTTTTTCCTCGCGCAACTCGAGGGAACGTTGAGCTGCTAGTGCTTGTTTCCTCAACTCTTCCAACTTCCGCTGTCGTTCCTCATTTTGCCTTTCACGAACAAGCTTCGCCCTGTCCACGTCCTTCGCACTTCCCGTCGACTCTCGTCCTGAAACACCATTGTTTATTAGTTTGTAACTTTCTCGCACAGATAATAACTCATTACAACAGTTGTGTCGAATTCCACACTTTTTCACTTTTTGTGCGAAATCCTCAAAAATATTCATTCCATCAGGATTACAAAGTGCATCGCCTAGAATTGTGTGAATACCTATAATAGAATCATTCATAATAGGCGTCACTTCAATTTTTTCAAACAAAAATTTTTAAATTTTTATTTCAATTTTTTTCGTTTTTTTCAATTAAAAAAAATTTTCATAATGAGGGAAAATAAAAAAATTCTAATTGCCTTAATTTTTCCCTTTTTGGTTTAATTTATTATTCATTTTTCGGGAATGAAAAATATTTTTCAATTTAAAAAAAATTACATAACAAGAAAAACGATTCTAATTGTCTTAATTTTTCCCTTTTTGGTTTAATTTATTATTCATTTTTCGGGAATGAAAATTATTTTTCAATTTAAAAAAAATTACATAACAAGAAAAAAGATTCTAATTGTCTTAATTTTTCCCTTTTTGGTTTAATTTATTATTCATTTTTCGGAAATGAAAATTATTTTTCAATTTAAAAAAAAATTACGTAACGAGAGAAAATAAAAAAAATTGTAATTGTCTTAATTTTTCCCTTTTTTGGTTTAATTTTTATTATTTATTTTTCGGGAATTCAAAATTATTTCTAAAAAAAATTACAACTGTACTTTTAAAAATATTAAATTTTTTCTGTGTATTTTAATGATTTTTATAATTTTTCTTTTCCTCTAATTGCATGTAAAAAAATTCGCATGGGGCAAAAATGTAAATACGAAGAGATGAGTGATAATTATTTATTTTTTTTTTTGCAAATTTTCAAAGAAACAAAATTCAAGAGTAAACCTCATATTAACGACTTTCATCCAAGAGTGAACAGCAAATATATACACGAGAGACGAGCACACGAGAATTTTTTTTTTTGATTTTGGTTTTTGAGTCTATGGAAATGAATTCTCTACCTTGGTTCTCATAAGGATCTTCGCCATCAAGAGAGTCCTCACTGAAGATACTGCGACGCCTCACATCTGCCGAAGAACAAATGAAATTTTGCAGAAAAAACAATATGCGTGAAAATAATGAAATGACACACAACACGCGAATCATTTTTCGCACAATTATTTTTTATTGTGTTTTTATTTTCTATATATTGTATATAAATAATATTGTTTATCAAATAAAAAACTCCATGCTTTTTTTTTGGTGAAGCTGACACACAACAGAAGGAAAAAAAATGAACACGAAAGCAATACATGCCTCATGCAAAAATATTTTTGTTTTTTTTTTCAACAAAAATATAAGAGAAAAGCGAACGAAAGCGAAATAATAAAAGAGTAAATAAAATAAAAAAAAATAAAAAAAAAAAATAAAAGAATGAATAAAATAAGTAAAAAAAATAATAAAATAATAAATAAAATAAATAAAAGCAACAATAAAAGAATAAATAAGAGAAATAAAAGAATAAATAAAATAAGTAAAGAAAATAATGAAAGAATAAATATAAAAATGATAAAAGAAATAATAAAAAATAAATAGAAATTAAAAGTGAAAAATAAAAAAATAATAAAAAAAGTCTTTTCAAAGCGATTTGTGTTTATAATCCGATTAAAATTAAATTTCAAAGAGAAGAATAAATGAATACATAATAAAATATAAATTAATAGCAATATAAATAATAAGAAATATAAATAAATATAATATAGATAAATTAATAAATAATACATAAATAATAATTATAAATACAAAAATTAATTCATGCGAAAAAGTAAAATTATTTTTTGAATAAAAAACTTCCAGGGATTGAATAGTAAGAAAATTTCAAAAATTTAATTATTATTCCAGAGTTTAAATTATTTTCTCAATAAATATTTCAGAGATTAAACTACTTTTTAAATAAAAAAAAAACTCCAGAAATTAAATTAGTCTTTAACTAAAAAATTCCATGGAATAAATTTTTTTTCGAATAAAAAATCCTAGAAATTAAATTATTTTAAAATTTCATAGAGTGAATTATTTTCTAAATAAAAAAACCCAGAAATTAAATAATTTTTTAAATTAAAAAACTCCATCTAGATTAAATTATTTTCTAAATAAAAAATTCCACAATAAACTAAATTATTTTCTGAATTAAAAAATCCAAGAGATTAAACTAATTTTGTAAATAAAAAACCTCCAGGGATTAAAATAATTTTTTTTTCAATAAATATTTTAGAAATTAAATTACTTTTTAAATCAAAAAACTTGAGAAATTAAATTAGTTTTTAACTAAAAAATTCCATGGAATAATTTTTTTTTTTAAAGAAAAAATCCCAGAAATTAAATTATTTTCTAAATAAAAAATTCCATAGAAGACTAAATTATTTTCTGAATAAAAAATCCCAGAGATTAAACTAATTTTGTAAATAAAACACCTCCAGGGATTAAATTATTTTTTAAATATTTATTTTAGAAATTAAATTACTTTTTAAATAAAAAAACACCAGAAATTAAATTAGTTTTATACTCAAAAATTACATTAAAAAAATTTTTTTTTGAATAAAAATACCAGAAATTAAATTATTTTTAAAATAAAAAATTCTATTGAATAAATTATTTTCTGATTAGAAAATCCCAGACATAAAATTATTTTTTCAATAGAAAATCCCAGAAATTAAATTACTTTTTAAATTAAAAAACTCCATAAATTAAATTAGTTTCTTAGGTAAAAAATTCCATGGAATAAATTTTTTTTTTTGAATAAAAAATCCCAGAAATTAAATTATTTTTTAAGTAAAAAAATTCCATGGAATAAATTATTTTCTGAATAAAAAATCCCAGAGATTAAAATAATTTTGTATGTAAATAAAAAACCTCCAGAGATTAAATTAGAAAACATTTACCCAAATAATCTACTACATTTATTTATATTTTATTTTATTTTTTTTTTGTTGAAAAATTTATGTCAAGAATGAAATGCAGAAAATTATTTCGAGAAATGTACTGGAGATAATATATTTTCGTAAAAATGTGCTATAAACTTTTTTCATCCCTCGACATACATATATAGAGATAGTGTTATTTAACTCTCATTATTTCGACCGCACTAGTTCATACTGAATGCATTTCGATTGAAATCGATTGGAACTTGTCCACTACTGGAAGGCAGTAAATTCAGTTAAAAGCATATATTCAGCAATTTCGTCGTCGCCAGCAATGGTCGAATAAAATCACACATACAAGGCACACATCGTTTCATCCACATGTGCATGACATTCAATTTGTTCCACAACAATTGCCTCTTCTCTTCTTTAAATCATAACTTCTTCAAAATCAAACAAGAAGAAAAAAATTCTCTACAATAAAATCTGTTTAGAAATTTTTGCAAAGGAAAATCTGGAAATTTATTTTAATCTTAATTATATTGCGATAGAGATTTTATTTTTGTTTTTGTTAATTAGTTTTATTTTCAATTTGAATTATTAAATTAATTGAAATATTGTTGAATAAAAAAAAAGATTAAAAACGATTATCAAAGATTTTAATTAAATTATCAAAAAATATATTTTTGTTTTAATTAATTAGAATTTGAATTTAAAAATACTAAATTAATTTAATTATTATTAAGTTATAATATTATGATCTCAATTTGTTTCTCAAAATTAATTACAATTTGAATTTAAGTTATTAAAGTAGTTTAATTATTATTAAATTATAATTTTGTTATCACAAAATTAATTACAATTTGACTTTAAATTATTAAAGTAGTTTAATTAAATATATTATTTAATATATTATTAAATATATTATTTAATTATATATATTTATAGTTTAATTTAATCAATTTAACTATTATTAATTGTAACGCGCTTCCAAGAAATTTCTTTTAAAAGCAAAAAAAAGTTTTGTAATATTAAATTATTTATTAGTAAATTATTTAAATAAAAAAAATATAACCTAATAGTATTTAAATAGTATAATTAATTTATAGCATAGTGATTAAATTAGCATTTTAGTAAAAATATTTTTTTTTTCATTAGTAAAAATTATTTAAAAATAATTATTTGTTTGCATTTTTTTTTTTGCGAAAGAATAGAGACACGCATAAATTAGTTATTTTTCCATTCAAAAAAACCAGAATTAAATCGAGAAAAAAAACACTGCAGAACAAATTTTTTTGGATAAATGCCAATGACAACATTACTTCCAACGATTGCTCAGAGAATTAAATGAGGCAAAAACGGTTTCAGTTAATCGACAAACTTTTTGGCAATCTTTTTGTTTACCTGGGGGATGAATCGAGATGTCTTCGCCACCAAGTTGAGCAAACCAATGCATCGTTTGTTCTAAATGGGAAATTAACAAATATAAACAAAAATTCAATTTTTGTCTCAATTTTTTTTAATTTTCAATTTTTTTTTGTGTAAAAATATTTCTTTTTTGTTTTCAATTTGCTTTTTTTATTTTTTTTCGTGTAAAAATATTCCTTTTTGTTGCAATTGCAAATAAAGAAAAAAAATCTTTCAGTGGAAAGTAAGAAAATATTTTCGGTGGAATAATTAAATTATTTTTCAAATAAAAATTTCTATAGAATAAATTATTTTCTGAATAGAAAATCTCAGGCATTAAATTATTTTTTCAATATAGAAAATCCCAGAAATTAAATAATTTTTTAAATAAAAAATTCCACAATATACTACATTATTTTCTGAATAAAAAATCCCAGAGATTAAATTAATTTTCTAAATAAATTCCAGAGATTAAATTATTTTTTCAATAAATATTTTAGAAATTAAACTACTTTTTAAATAAAAAAGCTTCAGAAATTAAATACAATTGCAAATAAAGAAAAAAAAATCTTTCAGTGAAAAGTAAGAAAATATATTCGGTGGAATATTGAAAAAAAATATTCCTGTCGAATAATGAAATAAAAGAATTATCGTGAAATAATAGAAAAAATATTCTCGTCGAATATTTCAATAATTTTTGTTCTATATTTCAATTATTTGAATTTTTTTTCAAAAAATTCCGAATTTTCCGCAGTGAAATATTAAATTTTTTTCAGAAACAAAAAGGAAAATTAAAATTACACAAAAAGGAAATAAAGAAATATTCGAGAATTATAAATAAAAAAAAATTTATTTCATTTTATTTAAGTAGGACAAGTTAAAAAAAAGAAAATTCAAAAATGGTTTTTTGAGAGAGAGAGAGAGAGAGAGAATAGAGAAAAAAAAATTGTTCACTGTGAAGGGTGTGAAATTTCGCAGTGTAGATAATTAGGACACACGTCATTAGTAATTCTAATGTAAAATGTCAGTTGACGCGACACTGCGGATATGAAAATGTCACTGTGCATCGGAAATTTCAGTACCTATCTGCTTTTTAGTTCCAAGATAGATATTTTCTCATTATGAAAATTTATCAGACTCTCTCTCTCTCTCTCTCTCTCTCTCTCTCTCTCTCTCTCTCTCTCTCTCTTTCTCTCTGCACACAATTTAACATTTTCGTGCGCAATGCATTCAATGAGAAAGATAAGAAAATTACACTTTTCCATATAAATCATTAAATACTCGACTTGATAATTTCTGCGGTGAAAATTTCATTCACGAAAACTCGATTCAAAATCGAGACGAAAATTTTTTAAATATTATTTTTATAATAATTAAAAAATGAATAAAAAATAAATAAAAAAGTAAATAAAAAAATAAATAAATAAAAAAATAAATAAATAAAAAAATAAATTAAAAAAGTAAATAAAAAAAGTAAATAAAAAAATTAATAAAAAATAAATAAGAATATAAATAAAAACAAATAAAAAAAATAAATAAAAAAATTAATAAAAAACAAATAAGAAAATAAATAGAAACAAATAAAAAAATAAATTAAAATATAAATAAATAAAAAAATAAATAAAAGAATAAATAAAAATATAAATAAATAAGAAAATAAAAAAATAAATAAAATTAACTAAGCAGATGGATAGTTGCATTTCCAGAGACAAGAATCCTGACAAAATTCCTCAGGAAAGGAATTAGAAGAGAGCCAGCCTATAATCCATAAACGGAATTAAATTGTCACTTCTTCTCTTAAACGTCACTAGTCTCTTATTTCGAAAATTCTCAACTCTTTTCCCAGTAGGGAATATTTTTCTTCTAATTTTGTTTCACTCGTCAAGTTCTTTTTACATTTTTCCAATTTTTTTTTTTTTTCAAGAAACTAAAAAAGGAAACGTCGATACATTTCCAATTCCATCAGGCTAATTGAAGATCTATATTATACTTTTGAAAAGAAGAAAAAAAAAGTTTCAATTATGGATTTCTTTTTTTATATATATATATGTATGTATGTGAAATTTGCTCGCAGCAATTGTAGAATTTGTCCTAGTTGGAAAATTATAAAAGGAAATCCGATTGAAATCCTGTACGTTATTTTCAGGTCAGCAGATACCATAACCGAGAGTATTCAATCATTTAATTACAAGCTTTTCAAGTGCAAAAGGAATACTATATAGAATTCATTTTCAAAATAGCTGTCGTCTCTCTCTCTCTCTCTCTCTCTCTGGATCTATTTAACCATCTCTCTGAATCATGATCTAATTTCAATTGTTTAAATTCGCGTTAATTAATTTAATTACAGTTGCATTGTTCTTTTAAATAAAAATTAAATTCTTTTTTAAATTGTAAAAAAGGGGGGAGGGGGGATTTTTTTCCACTTGATCAGACTTCACACTCGATAATTAATTTTAAAAAAGTAGCAAAAAGTAGCTTTCAAACTAAAAAAAGTAGTAAAAAAAATAGCTATCGAAAAATTAAAAAAGAGGACCAAAAAAAAACTCGTTTTAGAAACTTGCCAAAAATTCCATTCTATATTTTATTTTCATGACTTTTTCCTAATTTACATAAATAATATTTACTTCTTTCTTATCCTATATACTAATACATTGAATTCCTTCAACGAATTTCATATAATTCATGAAGGAATTTAAATATTTATGAAAATAATTTAATTCTTGTGAAGAATTTTATAAAAATTTTTAAATAATTCATTTCTTTCGACTAATTTTATGCAAATTCTAATTTAAATAATTGAATTCCTGAAAAATTTTTATTATTCAAGAAAAGAATTGAATTCTTACGAAGACTTTTACGAAAATTTTTTTAAATAATTGAATTCTGTTTGGAAATTTTATGAAAATAGTAGATATTGAAAATCGTTGAATTGCGAAAAGTTTTTAAAAAAAGCTTTTAATAATTACATTTTACAAAGAATTCTATTAAAATTTTTGACAATAATTGAATGTCTGTGTGATATTTTATTACATTTTTTTGAAAATAATTGAATTCCTGCGATGAATTTTATTATTTATGAAAATAATTGAATTCTTGCAAACGATTTTATTAGAACTTTTTTAAATAATTGAATTTTTAAGAAAAAATTTATTACTTTTAAACATGATTGAATTCTTGTGATGAATATTGTTATTTATGAAAATGATTGAATTTTGCAAAGAATTTTATTAAAATGCCACAAAATAATTGAGTTTTCGGGAATAATTTTGTTCTTTATCTTTAATAATCAAATTCTTTCGAAGAATTATTTATGTAAATAATTGAATTCTTGAGAAGAATTCTATTAAAATCTAAAAGAATAATTGAATTATTTCTAAAAAAAATTAATTAAAATTGTATTTAAAATAATTGACTTCTTTCGAACAATTTTTTTTTAAATGTTTGAAAATAATAATTGAATTCCTGTGAAAAATTCTAATATTTTTGTAAATAATTGAATTTTTCCAAAGAATTTACAAAGAACATTTTTTAAATAATTGATTTTTTCGAGGAATTGAAAATAAATTTTTAAGAATAATTACATTTTTGAAGTAATTTCTGTAAAATTTTATTAAAAATAATTGAAATCTTGTGATGAATTTTATTATTTATGAAAATAATTGAATAGTTGTAAAGAATTTTATTAAAATTTTCAAAAATAATTGAATTCCTTAGAAGAATTTTATTATTTATGAAAATAATTATTGAATTATTGCGAAAAATTTATTAAAATGTTCAAAAAGAATTGAATTTATGTAAAAAATGTTGTTATTTATAAAAATATTTGAATTGTGTAAAAAATTTTATTAAAACACCTCAAAATAATTAAATTTTCGGGAATAATTTTGTGATTTATCGTTAATAATTGAATTCTTGGGAAGAATTTAATTAAAATCTAAAAGAATAATTGAATTATTTCTAAAAAAATTTAATTAAAATTAAACAATCTTATTAGAATATTTATAAATAATTGAATTCTAGTGAAAAATTATAATATTTTTTTAAATAATTGAATTCTTTCAAAGAATTGAAAAAAAACATTTTTTTTAAATAATTGATTTTTTCGAGGAATTGAAAATAAATTTTTAAGAATAATTACATTTTTAAAGTAATTCCTGTAAAATTGTAATTAAAAATAATTGAAATCCTGCGATGAATTTTATTATTTATGAAAATAATTGAATAGTTGCAAAGAATTTTATTAAAATTTTCAAAAATAATTGAATTCCTGAGGAGAATTTTATTATTTATGAAAATAATTGAATTATTGCGAAAAATTTTATTAAAATGTTTAAAAAGAATTGAATTTCTTTGAAAAATTTTGTTATATTTTTAAAAATAATTGAATTCTTCGGAAGAATTTTATAAACATTGTTTTAAATAATTAATTTTTTCAAAACATAATAAATATTACCAAAAATTTTATTGTAAATAATTAAAATAGTTTAACAAATAATTGAAATTCTTGGATGAGTTTTATTTATTTATGAAAATAATTGAATTCTTGTTTAGATAAAAATTTTATCAAAAAATTTTTTTTTTAAATTGAATTTCTATGAAAAATATAATTATTAGTGAAAGTAATTGAATTATTCTCAAGAATTGTGTAAAAATTTTGTTAAATAATTGATTTTTTCTAAATTTTTTTAAAAATGCTGTTCTAAATTATGCATTCCTGTGGAAATTTTTAATTTACTTTATTTATTTTATTATTTATGAAAATAATTGAATTTGGCCTCGGACTGAATTTAGAAATAAAAAATAAAATAAAAAAACTAAGAAAGTATAAAAAATGTAACAAAAATCCTTTTTCTGAAAGAAGACAGTTTATTTTATAAAAATATATTAACATATATAAAAAAAATTCTAACCCGATTTTCCTTAAAACTGTTCTTTTTTTGATGAAAAAGAACATCTCTCGAAGAAAATTATTCAAGATGAGTCTATTACGTAGCATTCAAAGTAAATTACATCATCAGTGAAGTGTGCGATTGTTGAGAGAGGCATGAGTATTTCAATGAAGAGGATGAGCAAGTTGGATGTAAATCAGACGTGGAGTGAAGAGAGAGAACAGTAACTGCAAAATGAATGGTTGAGGGCGAATTCTATTGTTATCGCGGCCCACTTTGAATCAACTGAAAGATTAACACATATTTCTGTATACTACCATTACCATCACCATCACCACCACCACAACCAGAACGTGGTGCAATGAATGAGGGGATTTTCCTGTATTTAACTTTTCTGATATTGCTCTTATACAAACAATCCACTTAACCAACAAAAGCAACTTGAACAATTTCCTCCAAAATCTTCTCTCAACCAAAATTATATTACTGATGAGAGAAAATCTTCCTTGGAGAGTGAGGATACTACTTCTACTTTCAAGAGAAAATAAACACAAAGTTGTTTTTCTTCACTGCGATGAGTAAACTATATTCGTTCTTTTTTTTTTTTTTTATTATTTTTCTCAACTATGGGAAAAATTTATCATAAATTTTTAATTAAAAGAAAAATATTACAGTTGTTTTTTGATTTTTTTTCTCGAAATGACAAAAATCTATCATGAATTTTTTATTTAATGAAAATATTCTTTTCTTGACTAACAAAAATTTATCATAAATTTCTAATTCGAAAAAAGTATTCTTTTCTCAACTGACAAAAATCTATCATGAATTTTTAATTTAATTTGTCTAAATCTAAAATATTTACTTTAGATTCATCTCCTTTTTGGAAAAAAATTTAGTTTTTGAATTTTGAAAAACTAAAATAAAAAAATATTGACTTTATATTTTTCTACTTTTCTCGAAACTGGAAAAAAATTTGCTTTTCGATTTTTAAAAAATTAAATTTGTTTAAAATAATAACTAAAGATTTCTCTGCTTTTCGGAAAAAAATTTTGTTTTTTGAATTTCGAAAAATTAAATTTGTTTAAAATATTGACTTTGGATTTGTCTTCTTTTTGGAAAAAATTCTACTGTTTTCAAATTTTGAGAATTTAAATTTGGTCCAAAATAAATATTAACTTTGGATTTATCTCTTATTTCGTGGAAAAGTATTTTATTTCAAAAAATTCTTTTTTCGAATTTCGAAAAATTAAATTTGTCTCAAATATTGATTTTGGTTTTATCATTTAAAAAAACAGTTTTTTGAAAAAAAAATCTGCAAACTTTGGAAAAAAATTAAATTACCGATTTTTTTATTTTACAAAAAGGAGATTATTTTTTTGATAAAAAAAAAAATTTTGCAAACTTTGGAAAAAAGTTTTACTTTTCTGAATCAAGAAGAAAATTTTGAAAAATAGAAAAACATAAAGAAAAATGTAGACAAAGTTTTCATAACACGTTTCATATCAAAATTCGTTGGGTTCTAAAAGTATAAAGTTTTCACCGAGGCACATAAGAGAAAAGGATAAGAAGAAGAGGAAAAAAATAGATGGTTCCAGTTTGATAGGAAACGCTGAAAACGACTTCCTCTATTCTATCTTGATCGTAATTCTCCTCCCTTCTTCCTATATATATATATATCGATTATCAGTCCTATCAGGCCAACAATATTATCTCTCAATATCACCACAAGGGTCAAGAAAAAGATTCTCTCGACAATCTCATCATACCAGAAAATATCGATACAAAAAGGAAAAAAAAAATTCCCATTCTATAGACTTGAAGTATAATTTTAAGAGACATTTTTGTTCGGAATTTTTTTTTACACAATTTTTTTTTGTTGTAAAATAAAAAAATTCTTTCTTTGTTCCGAGGAAAAAGGAGCGAAAAGTAATTAAGAAACTTATTTAAAAAAAAGAATTTTTAAATTATTAATTTTTAACTAAAACTTGTTAAAAAATAGTAAATAGTTATTATCATACGTATAATTAATTTATAATTATAGTTTGATAATAGAAAATAAATTTGTAGTATGAATAATAATAATAAAATAATAATTATTAAAAAATAATGATTAAAAATAATTGTTTGTAATAATTATTATTTTATTACAGAATAAGTTTTTGGATTTAAATTATATTTTACAGTTTTAGACCGAAATTCAAAAATTTTGGCCTAAACTATAAATAAATATAAAATATAAAATATATTATAATGTTTGCCATAATTATTCTAAAAAAAGAATTATTTTAATAATTAATAATAATTTTGTTAATTAAAATTATTAATTAAAATTGTTAATTAAAATTGTTAATTAAAATTGTTATTCTAATTTGTTAATTAGTTTAATTTGTTTAAATTAGTAGTATTAGTAGGAAAGAGCATTTTTTAAATTTCTTGTAAGCCTGTTTAAATATGCAAATAAATAAATAATAATTAATTAACAATTAAGCAACAAAACAAGGAGAAAATTGTGTTGTATTTTATACTAATCTAAAAATATTGTCTGTGTACATTTTGTGCTTTATAATAAATTTTTTAAATTTATTTTGAGTGGCCAATATTTGCAAAATTTCTTAACTAATATATATTCCTAAATTAATTAATTTTTTCTATGTTTTTAATTTATATTCCGGCTATCAAATTTTAATACTTTGATTTATAGACTCTTTGTGTAAAAAATTTTCCGTATTTGCTACTTTCATAATAAAAAAGAAAAAAATTAATCACAAAATCACGCAATTAATTTTTATTTTCAATTAAATGGCACTTGCTTCAAATTTTGAAATTAGTGGTTCGAACACAAATTATTGGTTCAAATAAAATTTATTTGATTTAGATAAAAATTATTTGATTTAAGTAAACATTTATTTGATTCAAGTAAACATTTATTTAATTCAAGTAAATATTTATTGGATTCAAGTAAAAATGTATTTGATTCAAGAAAATATTTATTTAATTCAAGTAAACATTTATGTGCTTCAAGTAAATATTTATTTGATTCAAGTAAACATTTATTTGCTTCAAGTAAATATTTATTTGATTCAAGTAAACATTTTGTAGTACAAGTAATCGGTTATTTAAATCAAATAAATTTTTTTTTTTTAGTGTAAATAATATTAAAATAAATAAAAATAAATAATAAATAAAAAAAATAAAAACAAAGTTACAGTATTTAGTTCTAATTGTAAGTAAAAAAAAGTGTAGTCTGAATGACAAAGCGTGATAAAAAATTCGAAATAAAATATTTTCGCCAAGTGTATATTAAAAAAAGGCGAAAAAAATAATAATAAAAATTTTTGTATTGTTTGATTAAAAAAAAGCGTGTGTCACATATTGCATGCAAACTTGTGTCACTTGTGACGTGCACAAAAATGGTCTATCGTGAGTTCATATATCTGTATTTTAGACTCAGACTCTATAAACTTTTCTAAAGCTAAATTATAGCTAAACAATTTAAAAATTACTAGAAAAAACATAGAGTCACGAAAACGTGATTTCGTGGAAACAAAATAAAAAACTCTATATTTGAAATACTTTATTTGTAAAAAAAAATGTAAGAATTTAATTTTCCAATTTTTTGAAAGAATTTACAAAAAAAAAAAAATAAAAAAAATATACTTATCTGCATAATTAGCAAAAATAATTTTTTTTTAAAATTTATATTTGTTTAATTTTGAAAATTGTTTTAGTTAAGAAATTATTTAACAGAAAACTTACCCTTCGTGAGAGAGTGGCGATGGTGTGCAGAGCTGGACCTTTGGCTATTTTCATCAGGAGCGGCTCCAGCTGAAGAAAAAAAATTAATAGTTGAAAATAAATGATAGTCGAAAATAAATAATAATCGAAAAATAAATAATAGTCGAAATAAATAGTAGTTGAAAATAAATAGTAGTCGAAAATAAATAATAGTTGAAAAACAATAATAGTCGAAATTAAATAAATAATATTAAATAATTTATAAACTGCAATAAGGAAAAATAATAATATTAAAAAAAAACCAAATAAAAAAATAATAAAAATAATAATAAAGAAAAACCTAAAATTTGTAATAAATTTCTTAGAAAGAGGAAACTATAAATTTTCCTTCTGGAATAATGAAGTTTCGGGAGTTGATTTTTAATAATATGCGCAAATCAATTATGAACCGAGAGGATAGGTTTCCTAAACGGCATAGTGCACTGGCATTATCGAATAATAGCTCATGAATATTGAAACAGACGAAATCCCTTCATTGAAGGATTTTCATTAACGTCATGTCACAATGAACCAAGAGCATTCACGATTTCGAAAGTTCAATTAAATTCAGAAATTAGAGGAATCATTTCCTTTCATTCGAATTATTAGGCGAAAAATAATAAATTTCCCCAAATAATATTTTATCATTATTTATTAAAACTTCTATCATTTATTATAATTATAATAATTTTTCAATTGAAATAATTTTTGAGTACAAATACCATTTAATTGACTTAAATAAAAATCGAGATAAAAATTATTTGAGTCAAGTAAATAGTTATTTGATCGTAAATGTAATTGGTTATTTGAATCAAATCAATTTTTTCCAGTTTCTTTTATTTAAATGAAAATTGTTTTTCTTTTTTTTTCTTTCATCGAGATATCGAGAATTAAATATTTCTATAATATTCCAGTTGTAAATTTTTTACTGTTTGAAAGTGTTTTTTTTTCAAAAAGGAAGAAAATAGAAATAAACACGACTTCATCTTCTTTCTTCTTTAATCTTTATCCCCCCAAACTTAATTCTCTCCCTCAAACATAAAAAAGAAGTTATTTCCGGGTTTTCATCCTTTGTCCTCGAAACTTGATCCAACTTCTTTTCAGGACTTTCTCTCACTGTGAGACATGTATTTTTCGCAGAAATACAATCAGACTTTGAAATTTTTCAACATTCGGCAGGAGAAAAAAACTTTTTAATTTAATCAAGGGAGATTTATATCCTCTTTTTTTTTAATCTCAAAATTTTAATATTTAATCTTGGAAAATTTTTTTTACACCAAATAATAATTTATTTGAGTTAAATAAAAGTGTATTTTTCTCAAAATCATGATAAATTATTTATTTGTTTTAATTGGAAATTTTATATTCGACAAACATAAATTTTTTTGGTTGAAGCAAATAAAATATATTTGAAACTAAATAAAATTTTGAACAAAAAAAAAGTATATTTGAACCAAATAAAATTTGAGGCAAATAAAATTGATTTCAATCAAATAAAATTAATTTGAACCAAATAAAATTTATTTAAATAATTTAAAACAAATAAAATTTATTTGAAACAAATAAAAAGTAATTTTTTAACAAATAAAAAGTCCAGTTGGTCCTGAGTTAATTTTTTTTTCTGGGTGTACAAATTTCTTACCGATTTATTTTATTATTTTTTTTTGTAAAATTATTCTACTGATAATAATTTAAAAATTTTTATTAAAGTGAGAATTTGAAATTTAAATATTTTTTGCAAATTCGCAATTTTTGACTGGAAAATAAAAATAAAAAAATTGCAATATTCGTAAGTATCGAAGTTTTTTTTTGCCTCTCGCTTACTGACCAAATATTGAGTCTTTGTTTGATACAGAAAAGCGTGCGAAGTAGAGAGATCGTGCAATATTTGTTCGCAAGCTTGAGAGATAAGCAGAAAAGCACTTCAATATTGCATGGACAGAGAAAATAGCGCTGGATCAATAACAAAAAATATATTTTTGTTTCTTTCAAAAAAAATCTGTACAAATTCTTTATTTTCACGACTTAATAATTACCAAGTTAAAAAAATACTTTTTATTTTAGTTTCAAAAAAATATTATTCAAATCATTATAATTGATTTGAACAAAATAAAATTGATTTGAACCAAATATAATTTATTTGAACCAAATATAATTGATTTGAACCAAATATAATTGATTTAAAAAAAACTAGATTCAAACCAAATAAAATTGTTTAAATTTGCTTAAAAAAAATGCAAAAACAAAAAAACAATAAAAAAAATAATTTAAAAACTAAATTTCAAGAGTGGATGAAAAAAATTGTTTCTCCATATTCAATTATCTCTTCAATTTGAAAATTGAGGAAATTTGTTTTCAGCATTTATTTATTTTCAAAGGGCTTTAAAAAATCATTTTTTGATAATATTCATTTCGATAGTGGATGAAAATCACGTGATCGCTTTTAACAAAAGTGAAACAAACATTTTTATGGCATCGTTAATGAATATTGCTTCAATAGAATCTCTTGAAAGTGAAAATGCTATGGTTGTAACATTTTATGTTCTCATAATCTCCGCGGCTATATATTGTTATCATTCACTTTTAATGCGACAAAAACAGATTTTCTTTTTTGATGCAAAAAATATTTTTTATTTTGTTCGCGAAAACAAAAAAAAAAATCTCATGTTTCACTCCTGGAAACAATAAAGTAGATAAAAAATAAATTGCATATAATTTTTTTCTCCTTTATTTTTTCGTAGGGAAATAATTTTAATTTACCGGAAAAAAAATCGTGTGACCTTTGAAAATTACTAATTTTTCCAAGAAAATATAGAAAAAAAAAGTTTTACTTCGAACAGGGATAAATTTTTCTCAAATAGCGAAAGTGTTAATTGAACCAACTAAAAATTTCCTTAAAGTAGTGAAATTCTTTTTTTGAATTAAAAAGAAAAAAAAAATAACAAAATCGTAATTAAATAAAAATATTTTTTCCAAAAATATTTTTATTTAATTACGATTTTGTTATTTTTTTTTCTTTTTATTTCTCTAGAATAGCGAAAGTGTTCATTGGACCAAATAAAAATTTCCTTAAAGTAGTGAAATTTTTTTTGAATTAAAAAGATAAAAAATATAATCGTAATTAAATAAAAAAAATATTTTTATTTAATTACGATTTTGTGATTTTGTTTTCTAAATAGAAGTAAGATTAATAATTGAACACACTAACTCACTTGAATGAAGATAACAGTTCATAAAATGTTATAATCGTTTTGAGCCACTTTCGGTCATCGTTATACCTCCGGAAATTGCATTTTAATTTGATTTCTCGAAAAACGAGTGGAAAATTTCTCTCGTATAGTCGAAACAAGCGATACGCCTCAACAAATGCGAACAAAATTTTATCGGAGGAGAAGTTTTTTTTTGTTTTAATTTTGATATAGCCTATGTTAGCGAAGTGCGATGCTTTAACTTAATGGAAAACTAAAATTGAATTATATTTGATTTGAAAATCGCAGCGATTGCTCGTTTCTGTGGAAGAATTAATAATTTTTAAGGGAAAAAAGAAAAATGATCGGATTTATGTAAATTTTTCCTTTCTGCAAATATTTATTTTTTTTTTAAAAAGCGGAAGGCGGAGAATTATTTTAATTATAAATTATTTTCTTTTTGTTGAATTTTTTATTAATTTTCTTTTTTGTTTCCTAATTTTTATAATAATTTTTCTTTTTAAATGTTTAAAATTTGAAAATTGATATACTGATACTTAATCATTGAATTCAATTAAAGTATTTGTAAAAAAATTTTAAAAATAATTGAGTTTTATGACGAATTCAATTATTTTCAATAATTTTAACAAAATTCTTTAGCCAATTTATAAATAATTAAAAATCTTCGTAAAAAATTCAATTATTTTTATATAAATAATAAAATTCTTATCAGGATTTCACTTATTTTTAATACAAGTTTAATTAATTTTTTCGAAAATTTCAATTACTTTTAAAAAATCTTGTAAAAATTCTCCAAGAAAATTCAATTCTTTTAAAAAATAAGTGAATTTTTCACAAGAGTTCAATTATTTAAAAAAATTTTAAACAAAATTCAATTCTCAAGAATTCAATTATTTTTAAAAATAATGAAATTTTCGCTGGAATTCAATTATTTGAAATAAAATTTTAATTAAATTCTAGGGAAAATTTCAATTATTTATAAAAATTTTGTAAAAATTCTCCAAGAAAATTTAATTATTTTTAAAAATAATTGAATTTTTCACAGGAGTTCAATTATTTAAAAAACTTTATAAATAAAATTCAATTCTCAAGAATTCAATTATTTTTTAAAATAATGAAATTTTCGATGGAATTCAATTATTTTAAATACAATTTTAATAAAATTCTTCTAAAAAACTTATTTATTTTTTAAAATTTTGCAAAAATTTAATTATTTGCAGAAATAAATTTTTTTTGACAGGGATTCAATTATTTAAAAAAGTTTCAATAAAATTCTATTCTCAAGAATTCAATTATTTTCAAAAATATTTAAATTTTTGCTGTAACTGAAAATAATTGAATTCTTGTAAAGTATACCTATAAATAAAGAAATTTTAATTAATTGAATTAATTTCAAGAGTTTTATCAAAAATTTTTTAAATAATTGAATTCTTTCGAGAAAATATAATTAAAATTGTATTGAAAATAATTTAATTCTTGGAAAGAAATAATTTTATTAGAGTTTTTGTAAATAATAAACATTTTTTTTTAAAAGAATTTCATTAAATTTCGTAAAAATAATGTAATTTTTTACTTTAATTGAAAATAATTGATAAAATTTTAATTGAAAATTTTGAAAATAATTGAAATTTCCAAAGAATTTTATTAAAAACTTTTGGGAACAACTGAAATGTTTAGAAAAATTTTATTACAATTTTTAAAAATAATTGAACCTGTTTGAGAAATTTTCTTAAAATTATCTTGAATATAATTGAATTCTTTCTCAGAAATTTAATTAAAATTGTATCTGAAAATAATTGAATTTCTCAGAAGAATTTTATTATTTACAAAAATAATTGTTATTCATATCAAGAATTTTACAATTTATAAAAAAAATAACTGAATTGTTTCGAAGAATTTTTTTTATTACCTAATTGTTGAAAATAATTGAATTTTTATTAAAACTCTTGAAAATAATTGAATTTAAATAATATTTTTTAAAAAAAATTGTTTTCTTTCGAGAAATTTTATTAAAATTGTCGTGAAAATAGTTGAAGTCCTCCGAAACATTTTATTATTTATGAAAATAATTGAATTCCTTTGTAGAATTTTTATTATTTATGGAAACATTTTAATTTTTGCGAAGAATTTTTTTATTTATGAAAATAATTATATTCTTCCGGAGAATTTTACAATTCATAAAAATAATTGAATTGTTTCGAAGGATTTTATCTGAGTTTTAGAAAATAGTTGTATTTTTTGAAGGAATTTTATTAAAAAGTTAAAAAATAATGATTTTTTTTTTAAACAATTTCGTCAAATAATCATTTGCTAGTTAAGTAATAATTTATAAGTTAAAGATTCTAAAACTTTATATACAAAACAAAAACTGTTAAAAGCAATCAAGAAACACTCTTTGTAATGTAAAACAACTTCAAAATTGATGTTCATTTCGAATTTCCATAGATTTTCAAATCTGATTCTATATTTTTCCATTTCGCCCTTATTTTCGAATTTTCGATTAAATTTCTTCGATTTTTAAAAGTTCAACAACAACAACAACATTCGATTCTATAAAGGAAATGTTAAACGAGTCCTATAGAAAAACAAGATTTGTGGATAGTAACTGATTGCAATGCCGCCGCTTTCAACTCGTGCTACAAAGTGAGCTAATAAATTGAATTTCTTTGTAATCCCATTTCTTTGGAATTGTTCTCGTCTATATAATATGCAAAAAAAAGTGAGCAACAAAGCAGTAGCACATATATTGCTTAACAGGACGCGCCACTTAAATGAAACAGCCTTTTTTCTTTGTCAATTAAGAACGTGCTGTCATTACTGATTAAAAGACTTCATTAATAACTCATATATTATATCTATTGTAGAAATTTTTATATTCAATTAATTTATTTTTCCTTCTCTTTCTTTCATTATTTTTAATTATCTTGCGAGACTATAAATTATATCACTAATCAATAAATATTTTTATTGAATCGTTTCCTCTTATTTTTCACGTGCAACTTGGAGAGAATATTGTGTATATAATATACAATTCTTTTAATTTTTATAAATTATAATTAGGTAAATGTTCAAAGAAAAATAATTAGCGAATAAAAAAATTATAAAAAATTTTAGAATTTTAATTTTTAAAAATTATAATTAAAAATTAAAATAAAAAAATAGGTATCAAATAAAAACATTAGGATAAAAAATTATAATATAAATTAAAATAGAAAACTAATTAAAAGATTGAACGAACTTACCTAAGTGAAGTTCAATCAGAATTGTGCTAGCTGCCTCGTCCGAAGAGATCAATTATTTTGTAGTAATGGAATTACTATTCGTTTCGCACAGATATTTTAAATTCAAACTAAAATAAAAAGGATAATTCCCTTGCCACTCTGTAGATGTCGTCTCTTCGCCGCCATGACACTTTCATTAATTTCAAAGATATTGTACTATAAATCGCAACCAGGGATGTGGGTGATTTTGTTTTACATGATTTGGGTGGGTGTGATCTCTTCGGACGAGGCAGCTAGCACAATTCTGATTGAACTTCACTTAGGTAAGTTCGTTCAATCTTTTAATTGTACTACGCTGCCTCGTCCTCGAGATCAATTATTTTGTAGTTGTTCAAAGATATAATGGTTGTGATTTTGTACTCTGTGTTACTTTATTTGTTTTATACAGATTTGTACTTTCGTTGTTTAACATTCGAACAGAATTGAGAAAATTGGAAATAACTGAATTTTTAGCTCGATTTACGCTTAACAAAAATAAACTTGATGATTTAAGAAAAAGAGAATAAAGTGAAAATGATAAAGAAAAAAGAAAAATTAGACATGTTATTAATCTGAATCGCTTTCTTCAAAAATCGCTTCTGCAAACGTTTTTTCTTGCCTCAGTGGTAAGTTATAAAAGTTCGCAAAAGTTTTCGATTGAGCAGTCCATCCAGCCGCTTGTCTTATCGTTTCAATGTTTGCTCCATTTCTGAGCGCTGCCGAAGTCGATGCATGTCTTGTCGAGTACGCTGTGAATCCCGAGTCCACTCCACTTTCGTCCAAGATTTGTTTTATCCACCTGCTAATCGACTGCACAGTGGCTTCCTTGTGTGGCTTTTGGTAACATAAAAATAATTTTTGGCTGCTCGTATTTCCTGTCCTCAGTGCATTTGTCCTTTCTATATATGCTTGGAGCGTTGATGCCACACATATTTGTGGTTGTTTTTCGAAAAACGGTATGTTGAGCAGCGGCTGCTTCCTGTTTCTACCCGAAGTTTTTATTTTATCTGGTATTTTTATTTGTATGATATTTTCGCGAGTTACGTTTATGTATTCTAATCTGATTTTATGCAATGTTTGCAACCTCTGTCCTGTGATTAGAGCCATAGATGTTGCTAACTTTTTTGTTAAATTTTCCAACGTGATATTTTCGTTGGGATATAACGTTATCAAATGATTTAATACTAACTGCGGATTCCATGTTGTGTCGTATCTCGGTGCCTGTGGTTTCATGTTGGACACTCCTTTGAAGAACCTGACTATTTGTGGGTTTTTGCTGTGCTCATTATTCATTATCAATGACAACGCTGCCCTATATATATTCAATGTACTGTAGGATTTCACTGAGTCCAGTGTTTCGGTGAAGAATCTCAGAATCATTGGTACTGGGCTGTCGTACAAAGAGTTGTTGTTTAGTTGGCAGAAGCTCCACCAAAGATTAAGTCCTCTATTGTACTGGTTCAACGTTCTATCGGATAACGACGACAACATGATGTTGGCGGTCTCTTCCGTGTGTCCTCTCATCTTGAAGCCTTCCTTGATAACAGTGCGGCCACCTGGATAAGTTTGACCGCGAGTGGGTGTTGCTTTCTGTATGGACATGACAACAATTTTTTATTGGGCTCAAAATGAATAATTTCGGATGCTAAAAGAGATTTGAATAACGGATACCACGGTTGTGATGGCCAGTAGGGTACCACCACAACCCCTTCCGCCTGCTCGCTTTGGATTTCAGATAGGATTACTTGCAAATTCCAATTTCGAAAGCAACCAATTTAGGTCAGTCCGAATTTTGATCTTACATTCTTTTTTTTTTTTTTTTTTTTTTTTTTTTTTTTCTCGAAAATCTCTTATTAATTTTAACGACCCTTGTCTTTTTTCGTCCGGTAATACTACACTCATTTTTATACTATCTATAATTGAACCTAGGAATCTGCATTGAGTTGAAGCGACAAGTTTACTTTTTTTTCCCGGTTAATAACTAACCCAAGAGTTTTTAAAAGTTCTAGGGTTTTTCGAGCACTTTCGTTATACTCCGTTTCAGTTTCGGCAATTATTAGTATGTTATCTAAATAAATGACGAGTGTGATACCTAATTCTCTTAGATTCTGAACTACCGGTTTCAGTAATTTAGTGAACGTGTATGGTGCAGTGCAAAGGCCGAAAGGCATGCACTGAAACTCAAATATGTTCCCGTCAAATTCGAATCTGAGGAATTTTTTGTGTTTACTTGTGATTGGAATGTGCAAGTATCCGTCTTTCAAATCAATTAAAATCATATAGTACCCTTTACTTATTAAATTTAAGGTGACTTTCAAATATTCTAATTTAAAGTGGGGGGATTCAAAAAAAATTTTTCAGTGATTTTAAATTCAAGATGAATCTGTCACTGCCATCTTGTTTTTGACGCAAGAAGTACGGGGACAGAAACTGTTTTTTGTCATAAGGTTTTTGCTTTACTGCTCCCTTTTCCTCTAACACACAAATTGCCTTTAACATCTTAGTCTTTTCCTCTCGTGACATTTTTTGTTCACTGGGTTTATTTGACTGAGATGGTTTGTTTACAAAAGGCAATGTGTAAACGGTGACGCAATTCAAAATATGAGGGTCAGATGACAACAGTTTCCATGAGTCTATATGATATTTTAGCCGACAAGCAATTTTTCTTACCTCTATTTCCTGGGCGCTCGCTGATGGTAACTCCGATTCATCATTGGCCCTCCTTGTTGCTGTCTGTTGTGACTGCGCCTGGGAGGGCCCCGCCAGTTTAAATTGCCGGACTTGAAGTCGTTCCTTCCTCTCGTGGTGTTGGTGCCTTTTTTGACAGTCAAAGTATTCGTGGCTTTGGTGACATCCTCTCCTCTTTTCTCCACCTCCTTTGCGGCCCTCAACTTCTCGGAGAAGGTTTCCCCGAACAATAGGGAATCGACTTCTGTAGTTTCGGCCACTTCACTGACTACAACATTTAGACATGGTTGAATAATGGCCCTTCTTGCCATTGAGATGTTATGATGTAATGCTGCCATTATTTTTCCCGCGTCACTTAATGTTTCGAATAGTTCTTTGTGTTCATTGCGGTTTTCGGCATTTAATATTCGAGTCAATCCCGTGCCAATTGCCGCCAAAGCCGCACTCACTTGATTCTGGTAACTGGTTTGGTATGATTCTCTCTTCAAGGTCTTTGGGTGTTTTTTCAAAGCCGTCTTTATTTCCGGATTTAACTTTGGTGTGGCCATTAAAGTACAGTTTTCCGCTGGCGGATATTTTTCGAGGAGTTCCTTCTCTCGATCTTTTTTGAAGCCTGTTTTGAAAATGTTCGACCACAACTTTGACACGGAATCATTCACGGGCTCCCCCGTCGCTTTTTTCTCGAACTCCGTAGAGTCCAGTTGGCTCAACAGGGGATCTGCATTATCGACTTCCACTGACGCCTGTTTGGCAATCTTCTCCTCTGTTCCAGGCTGATTTTTTCCGGATTGTGTCGTTTCGTGAGCAGGTTTTTCTGTTTCATCCCGAGGCGGACTGCTCGAGCTCCGCTCGTCGGGGTGTGATGATACAGAACTCTCACTCACTGAGTCGTATCTGTTCCTGTCGAGGTTAGAATCATTGTACCTGCTTCGTTTGCGTGGCGCACCGCGTGGGTGACGCTCGCCGCTCCGACTTGCAGGTAATGTTCTGCGTGGCGTTTCTCTGCGTAAACGCTCACTATTTTTGGTTCTTCGGCTGAATTCCCTTGATCCTCTTTCTGTGGAGGATGAGCTGCTACGTGAGGATGTGGATGGGCGTCGTTTTCTTGAACGACTTCGTCGTTTCACTTTTTCCATTGATTTCTCCCGTTTTTTCGGAAAACGATCACCGCTGTGTTGTCTCCTCCGTTTCCCAGCACGCTGATACTCATCCGATGATGAATTCATTCTTCAAGAACACTTAAAAATCACTTTAAATATAACTTTTCCGAGACGAGAATTTTTCGCGATGTGCACGAAACACACAGAAACTCCATAATGTAAGTGTCATGGCGGCGAAGAGACGACATCTACAGAGTGGCAAGGGAATTATCCTTTTTATTTTAGTTTGAATTTAAAATATCTGTGCGAAACGAATAGTAATTCCATTACTACAAAATAATTGATCTCGAGGACGAGGCAGCGTAGTACAATTAGCAAATCAAAAAATAGTGTCAAAAACAATAATATAAATTAAAATAGAAAAAAAATTGTAAAATAAAAACTTGGGGTCAAAAATGATAATATAAATTAAAATAGAAAAATAATTAGCAAATAAAAAATATTGTCAAAAATGATAATATAAATTAAAATAGAAAAATACCTAATATTAACAAATATAAAAAATTAGAGTCAAAAATTATAATATAAACTAAAATAGAAAAATATTTAGAAAATAAAAAAATTAGAGTCAAAAATTATGATATATAAACTAAAATAGAAAAATAAGGAAAAATATCTGGCAAACAAAAATGAGAACTTTAAAGTTAAGTATCAAAATAAGCGGAGAAAATTTTCTAGTTTATGTTTTTTAAGAAGATTATTAAAAGATCCGATTTTAGAACGAGGATTTACGAAGCTCGAGTTCTAATTAACACGTGCAAACTCGGTTCCATTTATATATTTCTTGCTTATAGAGCGTATCCCTGAGGATGGACCTCATTCGACATATTAGAAGGTATTTGTAAATGCTTTTACCGAGTCGAACATTTAATTAATTTCGCAGACGGAAAATGCTAAAAAAAATATTTTCCTCTCGATAAAAATAGGTTAGTTAACATTCTCAATGTGTGTATAGTAGAAGCAAAACTCGTATATTTAAATCTTCTAAATTTACTATTTTAAGCAACTTCAATGCCGACGATATTATTTCTATTTTCTTTGTATTTTATTACTCGAAAAAATAAAAAAATAAATAAATAGAAAAAATATAATAAAAATAAATTATTGTGTTAAAAAAAAACTTGTCATAACTAAATAAATATTTAATTTACATTACTGAACAAATTAATTTGTTTCTTACAACAAAAAAATTATATTCTCATAAATAATAAAATTCTTTAGAGCAATTCAATTATTTCCAATACAATTTTATTAAAATTTCTCGAAAGAATACAATTATTTTTAAAAATATTAATTTAATTCGATTTTCAAGAGTTGTTAAATAAATTAAATTATTTGCAAAATTTTCAATGAAATTCTTTTAAAAAAATTATTATTAAAATTTTAAATAAAAAAATATTTTTTGTTATAATTATAGTAATTTTTGTTATAATAATTATTATTAATTTTGGAGTTGCACCAAAAATATTTTGGTAAACAAAAAACTGTTTGCTCGATAAAGGAAGAAAAAAAATGCAAAATAATGAAACTTTTGAATTTTTGATTCCTGCGGAAAAAAATTTATTCGACGGGGATAAATGTATATTCATATATATGATATTATTCAAACACTCTCGTGTGTTCTTCAAGGGTCGACAGAAACTTGAAGAATAGAAGAACAAAAAGGAAAAAAAAAATACGTGTTTTGAGAGACACTTTTCACTTTGATGGCGAAAAGTTACAGTTTCATTTTTTTTTCTCATCGTGAACCTGTATTCTCATTATGCAAATTTTCCCCTGAATATTCTTCACAATAAATGTCATCTTCGAAAATTTCACGTCAGATACTTTTTCCTTCTTTTGCTTATATTATTTTTCTATCCGAAAAAATAATTTCTGTACATTTTTTTTTAAATAATAATTATTAAAGAAAAAAAATTAAAAATAAATAAAATAACAACAACAACGAATAAAACAGCTCAAGACTTTGAAAATTTTTGTATAAAAATAATTACTAAAGAAAAATTATAATTATATTTATTTATATTATTTATATTTATTTATATTACCTATTTATATTTATTTATATTGTTTATATTTATTTGTATTATTTACATTTATAAATCGGTTATTTATTTCCTTAGAAAAGACATTAATTAATTTCCTAAGACTAGATTTTAAATAACAATTTATCTAGCGAAGGAATTAATTCCAAGAGTGTAAAAAATCCAAGGGGATAAAAAATCGAAAAGGAAAGTATATTACAAATTTATATTTGTTTATATTATTTAGGAAACTCTCTAAATTTGATTAAAAATAGTTATAAAATTCATGAGATTCAATATGGAGACGCTACTCTCCACCTGCGAACGTCAAGGTCACCGCTAGATGTCAGTTCAGTTCCTTTTCTTGGAATTCTTCTGGCCACCTGGTGGTGACCTTGGCGTTCTCAAGTGGAGAAATCAAACCACCATTTTATCCCTCAATTTTTAAAATAAAAAAAACTTTTTTTGAAGCCTCCTTTTCTTTCAAGTATAAAAATTTGTTTCTTATTAAGTATAAAAATTTGTCTCTTATTAACTATAAAAATTTGTTTCTTATTAAGTATAAATTTTTTGTTCCTAGTAAGTGTAAAAAAAAAACATCGTTTCTAACGATTATCGTTCGAAAATGTGAAATTTTTCGCAGGGATAGCTCATTAAGTTAGGGGTTAATTTTATCATCGTCTAGTCTCGCGAGACTTTCTTGGCTTCACGAGTCTTGTTAAGGCGTATAATATAGTGGACCTACAAAAAGTGACATCTTAATAGCTTAGATTTTCCCTGCGAAGCACAACTACTTGGGTAAAACGTTTTCTTATAACGATGTCCCCTCTGCTTCTTCTTCTTCTTCTTCTTCTTCTTCTTTTTCTTTTTTCTTTTCCTTTTCCTTTAACTCTTCAACACTTAAAATTCTCAACATTCTGATAGGGTCTTGCGCGCGTCGTCATTATTTCACTGATTTTATTGCCCGCCACTCAGCAACAACCTTACTCAGCAAAACCTTTCAGCTTCAGAAGTTCAGAGGAAATATCTTTCAATTTTTCCTTTGCATTTTCCTTCAAATATTTTCATAGCGTTAAAAGCTTTTCTATAAATTTATCAAAAAAAAAAAGTACCGAAATAAAAAGAACCGTCATATTCTATAGAGAATAATGTTATTATACTACCGCACAATTTTTGAGAAAAGTAAAAAATGTATTTTATAAATCTTTTTTTGAAAATATATATATATTTTTATTTTTTTAATAAAATTAATATTTTATTATTTATAAAAATAATTGAATTCTTTCGAAGAATTTTATCAGAATTTTTGGAAATAATTAAATTTAATTAATATTTTTTTAAATAATAAATTGTATTCTTTAGAGAAATATTATTAAAAATTGATTATTTATCAAAATAATTGAGTTCTTGCGAAGAATTTATTAAAATTCTTAAAAATCCTAATTAAATTCTTTTGCAGAATTTCTTTGAATTATTTTTTTTTTGAAATAATGGAGTTTTTTTAAAATTTTAATTGAAAATTTTGAAAGTAGTTGAATTTTATAAACAATTTCTTTCAAGTTTTTAAAATAATTGCGTTTCTTAATAATTTAAATTAAGCACTTAATTATTGAATTTTATTAAAATTTTTAGAAAATAATTAAATTCTTCTCCGAATTTTATTACAATTTTCTAAAATAATTTAATTCATTTAAGGAATTTTATTAAAATATAGAAAATAAATTAAATTCTTTCGAAGAATAGATTTTTTTCAAAATTTAGTAGTTTTTGAATAATTTAAATTAGAAATTTTGAAAATAATTGAATTAAACAATGAATTTTTTTTTAAATTTTAAAAATAATAGTGTCTGTTAAAAAATTGTAATTAAATATTTCATTATTCAAGTTTATTAAAATTGAATTGAAAATAATTAAATTCCTGTGAATAATTTTATTATTTATAGAAATAATTTAATTCTTGTTAATAATTCTTCTTTAATAAGAATTTTTGCTATTTTTTTTAAAAATAATTGAATTGTTTCCAAGAATTTATTAGAAGTTAAGAAAATAATTGAATTCTTTCGAAAAATTTTATTAAAAATTGAAAAAAAATTTAATTAAATCATTTTGTGAAATTTTATTAAAATTGTACTAAAAATAATTAAAATTATGAAAATAATGTAGTTTTTTTTGAATAATTTTAATTGAATATTTTGAAAATAATTGAATTAAACAAAGAATTTTTTCAATTTATTAAAATTGTATTGAAAATAATTGAATGCCTGAGAAGAATTTTATTATTTTTAAAAAGTAATTTAATCTTTACGATTATTTTGATACCTTATAAAAATAATTGAAATTGTTTCGAAGAATTTATTAAAATTTTAGAAAAAATAATTGGATTCTTTCGAAAAATTTTATAACAAATTAAGAAATAAATTGAATTCTTTCGTGAAATTTTATTGAACATGATTAAATTTTTGCAAAGATTTTACTAATTAAAAAATTAATTGAATCGTTTCTAAGGATTTATTAAGATTTTAGAAAATAATTGAAATTTTTGAAAATTGTTGAAAACAATTGAATTTTTGCAAAAATTTTACTATTTAAAAAAAAAATTTAATTGTTTTTAAGGATTTTTGAAAATTTTAGAAAATAATTGAAATTTTTGAAAATTTCTGAAAATAACTGGATTTTTGCAAAGATTTTACTATTTAAAAAAATAATTGAAAAAATAATTGAATTGTTTTTAAGAATTTCTTAAGATTTTAGAAAATAATTGAATTTTTAAAAATTGTTGATAATAATTGAATTTTTGCAAAAATAAAATTTCTTGGTATCAAAGAAAATTTGTTTAAATCAAAGACACTTTTTTCGAATTAGAAAATAATTTTAAAAAATTGAAGTAAAATTTTTATTTAAAAAAAGATATAAGTATTAAAAAAGTTAACAAAATATTAATATATTAATCTACTTATTTTTTAACACTTTTTATTCGATGTACAAAATTTAAAAGACCGATTTTATATGAAAATACAGATTTTTAACTAATAGTACAGTTATAAATCAAAAGCAAATATAGAAAGTTTTTCAGAGTCATTTACCATTGGCGAGGAGAACGGTTTTTTCTTTTTCTTTTTTTTTTAATAAAAACTTGAATTTAAAATACTTTAATATTTTAGTTTCCTTCATACGGTTCTATTTAAAAAAAAAAAAAAAATTATGCCAGCACCTGTGGTTTTTTCTTCTTTCTTTTATTCACCCTGGTACATTTACGTCACTCTCGAGGACTTTAGTTGAATAAAAAAGTACTTTTTTTTTATTATATTCAACTCGTCCTGGAGTCGAGAGAAAACCTGCCTTATACGCTTCGTCGAGCAATTTGACCACGGTTCAAAAACATTTCATTTTTTCTAAGTGACTGCATATTATGTGGGAACTGATTGTCGAAAAGTTAATTGCTAATTTTACAACAACAAAAAAATTAAAACTTTTGCTGTTTTTCAATTTTTTCTAAATTTTTAGTTTTATTAAAATAAACAATAAATGAAAATATTAGTAAATAGAAAAAATAAATAAAAAAATAAATAGAAAAAGAAAGAAATAAAGAAAAAAATAAAGAAATAAATAAATAAATATAAAAATAAATAATTTCAAAATCTCTTTTCGAATCGTCTTGCTTCAGTTAAAAATTTTACCGGAACTTGAAAATTTTTTTAGAGAAATAGATTTATTTATTGTTTCAACTTTACCATTTTTCGCCGATTTTATTGTTTTTCGAGGTGGAGAATCGTTTAAAATGTCCAGTCAACAGACACCTTTATGTTTCATTGATATAAAGTGAATGGTTTTTAAGAGAAAACACCCAACCATTCGTTTGCAAGTAACGATGAAAGCTATCAGACTGGAAATTATTGGACTGCATGAGTCGTTATTTTTATATCTCTTTTCTGGTCTTTTTTTTTCTTTTTTGCCAAAGTTTTCATTGTTTCGCGACAATATTTTTATGACTTTATTTAATTAATAAAAAGAAACACCTTTAATAATAGCTTTATAGTGATCGTTTCTTTTTAGTAGTTAAAGGGACGTTTTGGTCAGACGAGGCGGATTTCAAAATTTAAATAATAATTTTTTATTAATTATAACAAATTTTCTTTAACAGCAAGACATTTTTTTTTGCAAAAAATCAATTATTTTCAACAATTTTCAAAAATTTCAATTATTATCTAAACTCTTAATAAATCCTTAGAAACAATTCAATTATTTTCATAAATAATAAAATCCTTTTCATGAATTCAATTATTTTCAATAAAATTTCAATTATTTTCTAAAAATTCAATAAATTCTTTGAAACAATTTCAATTGTTTTTATAAATATATTTATTAAAATAATTGAATATAGTAAAATTCTTAGCTGAAATTCAATTATTTTCTAAAATTTTATATAATCCTTAGAAAAAATTCAATTATTTTTTTTAATAGGGGAATGTAGTCAAGGTTGGCCTACTGTCTAGGTAGGCCACTCGCGTTTTTTTGTCAAGTTCACTAGCGCCACCTACGCGCATTTTTGTCGAAGCTTGTCTTAGTGAAACCTAACTTTTTGTTCAATTACATTTTCGGAAAATCGAAAATTGTGTTTTCTGTGACGTCGGTACAAAAAAAGCTCAAAAAAAGTTTTGTGCATAATGTGAAAAACCATTAATAAAAGATAAAAAACAAATTGAATCGTCAAGGCAAGTATGCAGAAAATTTGTGGGACTCATGGTTGAAAGGAAAACAAAGTAAAAAATCGAATCCCGAAACGTATTTCTTTTTGTTTACAACAATTCGGTAATGTTACTTACTGTCAAGGTCGGCCACTATGTGTTTAAAATGCGCAAAGTTGAGGACGAGCTACTTCATTTGCAAAAACTGCAATTCTGTATAACTCATAATATAATTGATCATCTTATTAATATTTTTATTTAATTTTATTAATATTTTAGTGCAAAACTTTTTTTTATTTATATTTATTTTTTTATATTGTTTATTGTTATTATTTTGTTATTTCATTAAGTTACAAACTGTAAACAATAAAGAATCAATTTTCCGTAACTCCAAACATGTTATTTTATTTTTTAACGATTAATGCCCTTTGAATTTTAAACATGGCCGACCTTGACTGTAATGGCCAACCTGGACTACAAATTTTTTTTTTTTTAAATCTTTATAACTTTTTCATTTTTAAACCTGTCAATTTACTTTGTACAGAAAAAATGTTCCTATTAAACAGGACTTTCCAACCATATACTTCAATTGTCCAAATTCATTTTTAAAAAAAAGTTATAAACAAAAGTCAAAAAGGTGGCCGACCTAGACTATGTTCCCCTAGTAAAATCTTTGCAAAAATTCAATTATTTCCTAAAATCTTAATAAATCCTTAGAAACAATTCAATTATTTTCAAATATTAAAATCTTTGCAAAAAATTCCATTATTTTCAATAAAATTTCAAAAATTTTAATAAATTCTTCGTAACAATTACAATTATTTTTATAAGGTATCAATTTCATCGTAATGAATAAATTATTTTTTAAAAATAATAAAAACCTTCTCAGGAATTCAATTATTTTCAATACAATTTTAATAAATTTCAAAAATCAATTATTTAATTATAATTATAAACAGAAACAATTATTTTAAAAAATTAAAAAAATATTCTTTGTTTAATTCAATTATTTTCAAAATTTTCATATAAAATTATTCGAAAAAATACTTTATTTTTATAAAAACTTGAAAGAAATTCTTCAAAAGAATTTAATTACATAAAAAAACTCAATTAAAAATTGTTCAAAAGAGTTTAATTTTCTCTGAATAATTTTAATAAACTTTGAATAGTAAAATTATTAATTACAATTTTTAACAAAATCGATTGTATTCCATAAATTAAAGAAATTTTTTGAAAGAATTCAATTTTTATCAAAATTTTTAATAGCATCTATTGTTCGAAAGAATTTATTTATTTTTTTATATTTTAATAAAATTCCTTGAATTAAATTATTAAAGAAAATTGGCGTTAAATTCTGAGAAAAATTTAATAAAACAATTGTTTTATTAAATTTTTAAAGTAATTTATATTTTATTAATGAATAAAATAAATTATAGTAATTTTTTATTCTGTTGTTTAACAATGTTTGTAGTATAAGACAAAAGTATTCTAATTTTTGAAATTGAACCATGAAAGTAGTAAAAGTCGATTTTAGTCAGACAAATTCGTTTTAATTTTAAATCGAATAATTTGGGATTAAGTAGTAGAAATCAGCTTTTAGTCAGACAAAACTAGAAATTTTTTTTCGAAAATGTGTTCATGAAATTATCACAAAAAATTTGGATTAGTTTGTGAATTATTCAACATATTTGGTATCAATTCCTTGCAATTTGTTACTTTCAAGTTAACAGTGTGTCAATTTTTTTTATTTTGACTTTAATTTTTTTTTATATAAGATTCTCAAAAAAAAAAAAAAATAAATAAATAAATAGAAAAATTTGTTTTAAACCAGTTTTTTCAGTTTGTATCTCTAAGTAGTAAAAGTCCGTTTTTGTCAGACAAAACTCTTTAAGAATTCGAATATTTGAAATAAACACTTATAAAATTTAGTTATTGAACCAAAAAAAAGTAAATTTGATATTTTTCCTAACCTTCCAAGTAGTATAAGTCGTTTATAGTCAGACGAAGATATTAAAAAAAAAGTCTTTTTGAAACAAGTAAACAATATTATATGAAACGTAAAAAAAAATTGATAGCAATAAATAAATGGATAAATTATTCAGTTGTAGTCAAAATTTAATTTACTCAGTCAAAATTCAAATTTTTGATTGAGAATTCAAAATTCAAACATTGATCATTCTGGTACAAGTAGTAATAGTCAATTTTAGTCAGACGAAACAATTCTGAATAAGTAGTGAATTAAAGTTTCAATTTAGTCGAAATAATTTACTTTCAATTTTTTTTTCTATTCTAAGTAGTAAATTGTAATTTTAGTCAGACAAAAAATAAAAAATTGTAAATCTTCTAAAAGTAGTAAAATAGAGCTTATGTGAGACTAAATAAACTCTCCAAATTTAAATTAGTAAAAATGTTTACTAATTTGAATTAGCGATTGACTTTTTTAGTTTTGAGTTAGTAAATTATACTAATTGTACTATTAAATAGTGTAATTTCTGCTTAGTTAATAAATTGAATTAGTAAATTTTTCTAATAAATTCGTATAGATTGTAAATAGTATAAAATAGTATAAAATAGTATAAAATAGTATAAAATAGTATAAAATAGTATAAAATAGTATAAAATAGTATTAAATAGTATTAAATAGTATTAAATAGTAAAATTTACTAATTCAAAGGCAAAAAGTCAATGACTAATTCAACGTAGTAAACACTATTTAAAAATATTTTTTATCAATAGTAAATTAAGAGAGTAAATTAATTTACAAATTCGACAAAAGTGATATAGTGAAGAATTGAGAAATGAGACTCGAGTGAAATAAAATGAAAAATTCTCTTTCTTATTTTTTCTATAATATATAAAATTGTAATGTGTCAAAGTGAGAGTATAATGAAAATAATATGAAGTGATAATATTATAATGACTATAAGATAACAAAGTGATAATGAAATGATTATAATATGTAATGAAATAGCTTAAGAGGAATATAAATTTAATCAGCTTTCGTAAATCCTCACCAAGAGGAGGAACCCAAATGTTCTTGTGGGATGTGTGTCGATGGTTGCCGTTGCTTTGACTTGTAATGTAATTCAACAGCATTGTAACTCAAGGGGTTTTCCTCACTCTATATATACATAGTTCCAGTGCAACTGAATATTTGTTAAACACGTTTCTCGACTAAGCTCCAACTAAAGACAGCTTGATTGTTTCACTTTTAACTAATTGTTCTCCTCTCCAAATGGAATTTCTCTAACGAATAGTAATTTCAATTTTTCACAATCACTCTTAGTCACCTATTCTCTCTTTCTAATGAATCGAGAATAAATTGTTCAACAATAAACAATTAAGAATTGTGTAAAAATAAAAAAATTATGAAATATTAAATAATACATAATTAAAGTAAACAAAAAAAAATCTAAATTATAAAACGGTTGCAATCCGGTAATAAAAATAATTAAATTCTTTTGAAGAATTTTATTATTTATAAAAATAATTGAATTCTCGTTGAAAAATTTTACAATTTATAAAAATAATTGAATTCTCGCTAAAATTTTTACAATTTATAAAAATAATTGAATTTCTTTAAAGAATTTTATTATTTATAAAAATAATTAAAGATTTAAAAAAGAAAAAAATAATAATTTAATTAATATTTTTTTAAATAATAAATTGCATTCTTTCGAGAAATATTACTAAAATTGAATTAAAAATAATAATTGAATTCCACCAAAGAATTTTATTATTAATAAAAATAATTGAATTCTTTCGAAGAATTTTATCAGAATTTTTTTAAACAATTGAATTTATAATTAATATTTTCTAAAATAATTGTATTATTTAGAGAATAATTACTAAAATTGAATTAAAAATAAAAATTTGATTCATCCAGAGAATTTTATTATATTAATGAAAATAATTGAATTCCTTTGAAGAATTTTCTTATTTATGTAAATAATTGAATTCCTTCGAAGAAATTTATTATTTTTCTTTAAAAAAATTTCTTTAATTTATTGAATATAATCGATTTTATTAACAATTGCAATTAATAATTTTACTGCTAAAAATTTATTAAAATTATTTCTAGAAAAATTAAATTCTTTAAAACAATTTTATTATTTGTAAATAATTAAATTCTTTTGAAGAATTTCTTTGTGTTTTTTTTTCAAAATAATGTAGTTTTTGATTAATTTTAATTGAAAATTTTGAAAATAATTGACTTTAATAAAGAATTTTTTTTAAATTTTAAAAATAATCGTGTCTGTTAAAAATTATAATAAAATATTTTATTATTGAAGTTCATTAAAATTTAATTAAAAATAATTGAATTCCTGTGAATAATTTTATTATTTATAAAAAAATAATTTAATCCTTGCGAAGAATTTTACTATTTTTAAAAATTATTGAATTGTTTCCAAGAATTTATTAAAAGTTTAGAAAATAATTGCATTCTTTCGAAAAATTTTTTTTAAAAATTGAAGAAAAATTTATATGAATCATTTCGTGAAATTTTATTAAAATTGTAGTAAAAATAATTGAATTTCAATAAAGAATTTTACTATTTATAAAAATAATTAAATTCTTCCGCGAAGAATATTATTATTTCATGAAAATAATCGAAATTTTGCGAAGAATTTAATCAAAAATTTTGAAAATATAGTTTAATTCTTTAAAGAAAGTATTTAAAATTCTGAAAATTAGTTTTTAAATTCTATGAAAAGAAATTTTATTTTATCAATAATTTTATTAAAAAATTGACATAATTAAATTTTCATAAACAAATTTGTATAATTTTCTAATTTTTATAGAATAGAAAATAATATTTTACATTTAACTCAATTTTGGAATGATTTTAAATATTTTGTAAATAATTGAATTTTGTAATTATAATTGAAATTTCTCAAGTTTTAAAGAAGATATTTGAATATTTATCAAGAATTTATTAAATTTATTAATCGTTTTGAAAATTAAGGAATTTTACAGAAAAAAATATTTTAAATATTTAGAAGGAAACTAGAAGGAAACATTTAAAATAATTGAATTGTTTCAATGGATTTATTCAAATTTTAGAAAATAATTGAATACTTCCGAAGAAACATTGTTTATATTTTCAAAAATTTTAATTTATTTTTATAAATAATAATTTTTGAAAATAATTGTATTCTTGCGAAGTATGATATTAAAATTATTGAAAATCTAAACAATAATAATTAATTGTGTACTAAGAGAATTTTTTAAATTTTTATTATAAAATTATTCAAAAATTTAAATTTGAAAAAAAAATCCTGAAATTTGCATATTAGTTTTAAATTAATTTCAATTTCAATAAAAAAAATACCTGGAAGCTTTTTCATTAATTTGACAATATTAATGAAAAAGTTCTGAAGTATTTTTATTTTCATTATACGACCAAAAAAATTTAAAGCAAAAATTTGTTTTTTATTTTTTCCGTCGTGTATTAAAAATTTTAAATAAAGGAATTTTTGGTGTGGAATTTAGAATTTTCATTTTGAAATGTGTTAGCTGACCTTTCGCGTGCTAAAACTAATTCTTTTCATATAGAGCTTGATATATGGCATGGGCGAGTGCTTGTTTAAAGCAAACGACAAATGCGCACATATAGTAGTGGGTACTTGAAGTCAACTAAAATTTCGACACTTTCAAAAAGTTTCCGTCCCATTTCGCGTCTCGTACTTTATACATATTGAAAGAAAAAAAAAGACTCACTAAATATTTACCATCCTAAAAAGCTTCTCAATCTCTGGCTAAATTGATCGTTTTAATATTTACACGTCACTTGGTAAACTCTCTCTGTTTATAAAGTTGAAACTTACGAGACTCTCGAATATCAATCATCTAAAAACTTTTCTACTTTCAAGAAAAATGTAACATTGTTCTAGACTTATTTTTAGAATTTTTTTCAATTATTTATAATTAGAAATTAAAATTTATTATTATAAATTTTAATTTCTAATATAAATAATCGAAAAAGTAGATTATTTTTTTTTCAAATTTCAAATCTTTTAATTTCTTTCAAATTTGCCAAAAAAAATATATTGAAAATAAAATTATATTGAAAGTGTGGGCGGTAAAACAATAAAAGAAAATTTGACAAATTTATCAGCGATTCCCTCTGTCAGACTTAATGCACTCTTCAACATAACAATTGGACGAGGATGAGAAAGTGAATAAATTATCACACTACATGCCTATAGACTCTAATTTGCATTCGCCTTTAGTCAAGAGTTCAAACTCAACATAACTCTTCATTTCTTAGTGCGTAATACTGACACGTTTCTCAAAGGTGTAATTTCCGCATTCACCTTACATGGTAATTTTTAATTAACAACAAACAATTATTAGAATATTTTTTAGTCCACGAAAAATCGCTGTTTTTCATAATATACCATAAATCTGCAAATATTAATAACATTTTTCAATTTTATTATTTATTATTATTTTATTTTCAATTCAATTCAAAAAAAAAATTTTTGTTAAAATTCTAAGTAAGAATTAAATTATTTTCATAAATAATAAAACTCATGGAAGAATTTAAATTATTTTTTGTACTATATTTTAAATTCATTAATGGAAAAATTCGATTATTTTCACAAATAAAGTTTTGTAGAAGAATTCAATTATTTAAAATAAATTTTTTTTATAATATTTATCATGTTTGGAAAAATTAATTATTTAAAACAATGTTTATAAAATTCTTATGAAGAATCCAATTATTTTCAAAAATAACAAAATTTCTCATAAAAATTCAATTATTTTTAAACATTTTAATACATTTTTTTGCAATAATTTAATTATTTTCATAAATAATAAAATTCTTCTCAGGAATTCAATTATTTTCATAAATAATAAAATTCGCCTCAGAAATTCAATTATTTTCATAAATAATAAAACTCATGGAAGAATAATAATAATTCTACTCAAGAATTCAATTATTTTCATAAATAACAAAATTTCTCATAAAAATTTAATTATTTTTAAACATTTTAATACATTTTTTTGCAATAATTCAATTATTTTCATAAATAATAAAATTCTACTCAAGAATTCATTTATTTTCATAAATAATAAAATTTTACTCAAGAATTCAATTATTTTTGAAAATTTTAATAAAATTCTTAGGAACTATTCAATTATTTACATAAATAATAAAATTCATAGCAGGATTTCAATTATTTTTAATACAATTTTATAAGAATTGCCCAAAAATTGTTTTCGAAAAATTCCATTCCTCGAAAAATAATGAATCATTCAAAAAAATGTTTTTTTTTAAATTCTTTGGAAGAATTCAATTATTTAAAAAAATATTAGAATTTTTTATAGGAATTCAATTATTTTGAAATATTTTAATAAAATTGTTCTAAAGAAATCAATTATTTTAAATACAATTTTAATTACACTTTTTGGAAATAATTAATTTCTTTTTTATAGATTTTAATAAAATTCTTTTCAAGAATTCAATTATTTACATTAATAATTCTTCGAAACAATTCAATTATGTCGATAAATAACAAAATTATTCCCGAAAATACAATTTATTTTGAGTCATTTTGAATAAAATTCTTTGCAAAATTCAATTATTTTCAAAAATAACAATATTCATCACAAGAATTCAATTATTTTCTAAAGTAATAAATTTCTTCTTGAAAATTCAATTATTTAAAAAAATTCTAATAAAATCGTTCGCAAGAATTTAATTTTTTTCATAAATAATTAAATGCTTTTTAGAAATTCAAATTATTTAAAAATTTTTTGTAAAAATCTTCGTAAGAATTCAATTGTTTTCATGCACGGAGAGACCGAGATTACTAATTTTTGTATAAAATCACACTAGAATTTACTATTTTCACATTGCAACCACCGGAAATAAGGGGACTTTTTGTATTTTTTACTATTTTCTACACTAAGTCACTAATCCCGACAAATGTTCACCAAATTAGCAAAGTTTCTTACTATTTCGTCCAATAGTTCCAAACAACTGTAGTAAAACTCAGAAACATTGTGTACGTAAAATTACTATAGTCGTTGTAAATGCAGAAAGAAAGATTGAAAAGAAAAAATACGGATTTTTGTCGCCGGTTTCCCGTCAATTCTTGACTAGTGGAGACAAACTGGAAGGATTTTTACATACACAGACACACACACACATATATATTTGTTGGATAAATATTTGAAGACACACACATGTTTATTTCACTTATATGTATAGACGCGGTTAATTAATACACTAATACACAACTGCACGCACGACAACGAATTTCACTGAAAGTATACATCTTTGTTTCCTTATATATTGAATGATGAAAATTTACAGCACTTACGAGAAAGCAGTTTACTTTTAACAACTTATTATAAGACATACTTCTTGGGACAGGAATAAATGCAAAATTTATTAATTTATAATGGTCAATTTCTGAGATACCGAACGACCTACGTTTCACTTTATATTTAATTATTGTAGATAATATCCAAATTTATTTTACATACGCGAAACATAGTCACTGTCAATGATCGGAAGGCATCGGCTCATTTACGGAGATTGACGAGGTTAGCAACCAATAGAAATACAGGCGCCATATGACTGCACTCGCTAGCCACACTTGCTCACCAAAAATTACTACAGTGGATAGAAGATTTTAGTGGAAAATGTTTTCATTTGTCAGATTTTGTCTAATTAAATTAGAGAAAACTATAATCAATTTTCGCTACATTTACAACTCTTACACAAAATATTAAAACTTGCTATTTCAATGTAGCAAATTTATCTATTTCTTTTGTAAATTTATCTAATTCTGTAGTACATTATGCTAAAAGTCCCCTTATTTCCGGTCATTGCAACCGTTTTTAGTAATTTTTACGAATGTGGGTCTCTCCGTGTGGATAATAAAAATTTCTCAGGAATTCAATTACTTAAATTAAAATTTACATAAGATTAGTCGCAGGAAATAAATTATTTAAATTTTTTTAATAAAATTCATCGCAAGAATTAAATTATTTTTATAAATATTTAAATTTTTACATGAATGATAAAATTCGTTGAAGAAATTAAATTTTTGTTTGAAAGCAACGTTTTTAAAATTAATTATCATGTGAGTCATTTTTCGTAACTAATTCAATTAGAGAAATTTGACTACTTTTTATTTATTTTGTTAGTAATTTATTTATTTATTTATTATATTATATTTATTTAATTAGTTATATTTTTAACTAATTTAGATTTGGAGAAAATTTTTATTTATGAAAAATTTTTAAATGATAAATTTTTTTATGGATGGATGGAAATTTTATTTATGAATGGAAATTTTAATGGAAAATTTTTATATGGTAAATTTTTTCCTATGCAAAATTAAATTTTATTACCTATTAAATTTTAAAATTGAAAACATATAATGGAATAACGAATTTACTCTTGCATATGCAACTAAAATAATATAATATGGGAATATTGAATTATTATTTATTATAGTGATGATGAATTTCAGTGTCAAATTTTGTTCGGTTTCGTAAAATATATTATATGTACCTATACGAGGAAAATTAATATCATTCGATTAGAGTGACAACCAAATTTCGACATCACTTTCGGAAAATTTATTCAAAAATTAAATATCATTGAATTTCTATTGCCTTGGGTATAATCAAATCAACTGGAAATTTGGTTAACAGATGACGTGTGAGTAATTATTAGTCTAATAATAAACGTCGTTCCCAATATGTACCCGTGTGGAAAAGTGAGGTGGGCCCACGGTGGGTCCCAGGTGGGCTTCCCAGGTTCTAGGTGGGTCCCAGCAGGGATGGCCCAGGTGGGCGATTCCTTGGCTTGTAACGGTGAATCCAGCCACAGCCCACCTAGGAAAAATCCAGCTGGGGCCCATAGATTTAGTGTTCATTTAAATTAATGAATAAATTGTTTATTAATAACAAATAAGTCGAATTATAAATAAATAACGTTATTATTTAACGATTTTTACTTTTTTTAATGAAATTGTGACCAAAAGCAAATTCATAAATAATGTTAGCATATATGTGGGAATTAATATATATCCTTTCATTTATAAATTAAAAATTTATAAAAAAATTAGAAATTTGTTAATTAAATTATTAAACGGTATATATAATCACTAAATTGCATACTTATACGAATACAATGCAGAAAAATCGGAATAAACGCAAACCTAAGAAACAAATAAAATTTAACGCACGCGGGGATTGAACCTATGACCTACGGACTACTAGACTAACGCCCTAACCACTATACTACGGAGACTAACTACTGAACACCGACGTTTTATTGTCAGTGACTTGTTGATCTGCTGTAATGATTCAATAAAGCACTTACTGATACGAATACACCGTAACAAATAAATAGTTTAATAATAATAATAACAATATTAATAATGTAATAATAAACGATAAATATTCTTAAAATAATATTTATATTATTATGAAAAAAATATATCAATACATTTTTATTAAAAATGTGTTTTTTATTGTTTACAATCATTATAAACATTAATTTGTTGGTCTAAAAAAAAAAATTTTTTTTAGTTGTTTGGACTTAGAAATTTTTACTAATTAATTATGTGGACATTACATAAAAAAAATATTGTGAATACATTTTTGTTAAAAACACGTTTTTTCTTAATCTAAGTCATTATAAACATTAATTTTTTGTTGAAAAAAAAATTTTTAGGTTTGGACTTAGAAATTTTTGCTTATATAATTATTGATGTGGGTCCTCAAAAACTGGGAAGCCCAGGTAGGGCCCAGCTCACGCCCACTTACAATATTATTTCGCCTGACCGGAACCCACCGTGAGTGGGTCAATAGACAAACTCTAAAATGCTTCCGTAAAATGTTAACATGTTTGTCAATTGTCAATTCATGTACGAAGATGACCATAATTACATCAAAGTTTTATTATTAAATGTTAAAGAAAAACTAAACTAATTAATAATTTTCACTGTAAACGATTTTTGTTATTATATATAATAAATTTTACTAATGTTATATTGCAGTCGTTATTGTTTAAATAAATAATTGTTGTTAATTAGTAACTCCTGACACTAGCTTCCAGAAAGATGCAGTTTTTTTCTAATTTTGCAATTAACTAATTCGAACCACATGAAATAAAAATAATTTAAGGTTTTAACAATTCAAAAATTGTTTAAACAAATGATTGTTGTTATTTACTAATTTTTGACACAAAGCACCTAAAAAAATGCAGTTTCTTTTTAATTTTACATTTAACTAATCTGAAAAGTATGAAATAACAGTATTTTATGATTTAAACAGTTCAGAAATTGTTTAAACAAATAATTGTTATTGTTTATTAACTTTTGATACAAACAATTCAGAAACTTGCAGTTTCTTTCTAATTTTACAATTACTACTACTCTGATTAACTAATTGCAAAATAAGAAAAAACTTCATTTTTCTAGATGCTATGTGTCAAGAGATAGTAAATAACAACAATTATTTGTTTAAACATTTGATAAATTGTTAAAATTAAAATCATAAAACATCTGAATGATTTACTATTTACATTAGTTAATTGCAAAATTAGGAAAAAACTGCAAGTTTCTAAGTTATGTGTATCAAAAGTTAATAAATAACAACAATAATTTGTTTAAACAATTTCTGAATTGTTAAAACCATAAATTATCTTTATTTTATGTCGTTCGTATTACTTAATTGCAAAATTAGGAAAAAAATTGCAAGTTTCTAAGTTATGTGTATCAAAAGTTAATAAATAACAACAATCATTTGTTTATACAATTTCTGAATTGTTAAAACCATAAATTTTCTTTATTTTATGTCGTTCGTATTAGTTAATTGCAAAATTAGGAAAAAAATTGCAAGTTTCTAAGTTATGTGTATCAAAAGTTAATAAATAACAACAATTATTTGTTTAAACAATTATTAAAATGTATTAAAAACCGTTATACCTTGATGAGTTAATTATTAAATAAATAAATTCAGCTGGAACAACTTTAAAATTTCAATAAAACTAAATGTCTGTTAGTGTAGTACAATAAAAGTTTATAATTATTGACAATAATAAATTGTTTAAAATAATAATGATTATTATTATTATGAATTAATTGTAGAATGATTTATTGTGAATAGTTATATTTAATTTTCAGACTTTTTCTATTATAATGTTAATATTTTTATGAAAATGGGAAGCCCAGGTGGGGCCCAGCTGGCTCCCAGTTTTTAACTGGGCTAACTTGGGCAGATTTCCACACGGGTAATCAATGATTGTTCAAATATTACTGGTTTACATCTACAGATATCAATATTGTTCTATTAAATTTACACTCTTACGGCACAATAACAAGATTTTGTTCAAAGTTCAAACTTTCGAAAATGAGCAGTTTAATTCTTTTATTTATTTTATTAATTATTAATTATTTATTTATTTTAATTTTACTACTATTTATTTATCTACTTTTCTTTAATTTATTTATTTATTTACTTATTTTTATTTAACTACTATTTATTTATTTTTTTTGATTTTATTTTATTTATACTTTATTGGTGGTAAAAGAATATCGACGAAAGCTCTGATAATTTTTTTGCGTCAGTAGCAAAAGCAGTTTTAGTCAGTCAAAGTTGTTTACCACAAAGTTTATTTTACTTTTATCTATTTATCTGCTTAACTTTATTTTATTTTATTTATACTTTACTTCATTGGTCGTAAAAAAATATCGTCAAAAGCTCTGATAATTTTTTTACATCAGTAGTAAAGAACTATTTTAGTCAGACAAAGTTATTTACAATTTAGACTTTTGATCTAAAAGCAGTGCAAATCAATTTTAGTCAGACAGAGGGAGAATCAAATTTAGTAATTATATTCCTAAGGAGTAGAAGACATTTTTAGTCAGACAGAATGATTTAAAATCGAAAAAATTAGCATAAGTAGTAAAACTCTGTTTTAGTCAGACAAAACTAAATTCTAGTGATTTTAGCATTAGTAAAAAAAGATAAAGTTTAGTCAGACATAGTGAAAAAGTAATTTTTGTATAAAAGTAGTGTTAGAGTAATATTTGAATTTGGTGCGTGTCACCCATATCCTTTTTGTTCCCTCTCAAGCGACATCTATAAAGACGCAAAAACGATCGCGTCTATCACATTTACTGACGAGCCGTTTCACGGTGCACAAATAGCTTTTGTATCTTTTGTATTATTTCCAAGTTACAATAAATCTCTTTTGAAGTGTATTCGGTTAATACCTCGTTTATTTTTCCGCTGCCCAACCTAATCGATTCTAACAAGTAGTAAAAGTCAGTTTTAGTCAGACAAGGGGATTCAAAATTTGCTATTTGTTGTCTAAGTAGTAACAGACAATTTTGGTCAGACGGAAAATTAAAAAAAATTTAATTAACAAATAAGTAGTAAAGGTCAGTCTTCAGTCAGACAAATCGGATTAAAATCCAGTAATTACAGGCAAAGTGATTCAAATATTGTTAATTTTTGTCTAAGTAGTAGAAGACATTTTTGGTCAGACAAAACAATTATAATTTTTTAAATTATTCTTTCAGTAGTAAAGGTCAATCTTCAGTCAGACAAATCGGTTTAAAATCCAGTAATTACAGGTAAAGTGATTAAAAAATTTGTTAATTTTTGTCTAAGTAGTAAAAGACAATTTTGGTCAGACAAAACAATTTTAATTTTTTAATTTATTCTTTCAGTAGTAAAGGTCAGTCTCCAGTCAGACAAAATAGGTTTAAAATCCACTAATTATGACAAAAAGTAGTAAAAGACGTTTTTAGTCAGACAGAATGTTGCGAAATCTAGTAATTTTTACATTTAAGTAGTAAAAGCCGGCATTATTCAGACAAAAGACTGAAAACTTTTTATAATTCGACGAAAATAGAAAAATATTGTTTTCACGTAAATAAAGCGTATAAAGAACAGAAAGTCTGGAATAAGTAGTAAAAATCAGTTACTGTCAGACACCGCTGTATTCCCAACGATCAAATAAGAATATTCGAGTATCGTGAATGAAATATATTCCGTGACATGGATGTTGAAAAAAAATTAGAATAAATATTTTCCCAGTAAAGTGGAAATCGAGTCGATTTAAATTTCCAATAATATTTTATTAGCAAACGAGAAAACTCATTTTAAACAGTTACTACCACTACTACTAAATATTTACTACCAACAAAAAAAATTGTCTATTTATTCTTAATTTTTAAAACTAAAAATTTATTTTTAATTAAAAATCTATTAAAAATATTTTTTTAATTGAAAAAATTAAAAATAAATACTACTACTACTACTAAATACTTACTACCAACAAAAAAAATGGTCTATTTATTTTTGATTTTCTAAATTGAAAAATAAAAATAGATATTTGATTTTTTACAAGCAAATTCAATTAGTATTTAAATTTTATTTAGTTTTAATTTTATTAATTAAAAATTTATTTATTATTTTATTATTCATTTTATTTATTTTTGATTTTTTAAATTGAAAATAGATTTTTAATTTTTTAAATTAAAAAATTTTTTTTGATTTTTTTAATTAAAAATCTACTTTTAATTTAAAAAATAAAAAATAAAAAATGAATAATAAAATAATAAATAAATTAAAAAAAATTAGAACTAAATAAATAAATAGTAATTGATATTTGTTGATCAACAAATTCGAGACAAATGAAAAGGGTTGACAATAATATTAATAATAATAATAATTTGATATGTAATTCTGTGACGGCAGAAAGGATCAACTACATCTTTCAAGTGAATACTGTTCGAAGGTAACTTTAAAGGCTTATAGTCTCACATTGACATCAAGTAACGACCTAAATCCACTTCTGAAGCGAAATTCGTGCCTCAGCAGGAAAGTTGAAAACTGAACTTTCAAGGGATTTACCGCTGACTGCGATAGACAAAGAGTACTTTTCCCTTCAGAATATACGAGATGTATACAAGCTCACGAAGACGTACAAGTTCATCATAACCAACTTTATATGTATATTCACTCCCTCCAAGGAATAATAATAATTTCGGAAAATGAAATTCAGTTTATGTTCAAATCATTAAAGTGAAGTTCTCATTTAAATCTCCCTCCCTCACTCTCTCTCTCTCACTCACTTTGTATTCAAAATACACTTTCCATTCGCAAAATAACTGTATACACACATTAAAAAAATGAAAGTAAAATTTTAGCTGTAATAAAAAATAATTAAATCGGATTTTATAAAAGTCGTGTTTTTTTGGAGTTGAAACAAAAGGGATTTTACTCCTTTTGATTTTAACTCTGAATTTTTTTTTTCAAACCAAATTTAACGAAATTTAACTATTAATTAAAATTTCCTTTCTACATAATTCCTTTCCATTAATTATTAATTAAACTATTAATTAATTTAACTATTTTTTCGAATTAAAATTCAATCCTTTTTTTATTATTACTCTCACAAGAATATTTTTTTTATTTATAAAAATTGAGGGAGAAAATGGTGGTTTAATTTCTCCACTTGAGAACGCCAAGGTCACCACCAGGTGGCTAGAGAAATTCCAAGAAGGAACTAAAGTGCCATCTGGCGGTGACCTTGGCGTTCTCAAGTGGAGAAATTAAACCACCATTTTCTCCCTCAACTTTTATAAATAAAAAAAATTGTTCTTGTGCAAAATTAATTTGTAGACTTTCAGAATTTAAATTTTCAAAATTAATTTACAATTTCATATTTTCCCTTTGTTTATTAAAAAAAAAGTAATAGGAAAAAATAACCGAGACGTTTCTCAAGTATAACAGAATGTGACGGTAATTAATTTAAATACTCGTTAGAATGGAGGTTAACGTTTACATTATGTAAATTAATAACAAAAAGTTAATGTTTCGTAAAACTGTTTTTGATCTTAAAGCTCATTAGTTTATAGATATATAGAGAATGATTTTAAATGTAGAATCTTGGAGGTTAGCATAAATCGATCTTGGCACTGAAGTCGACCTTTTTTTCCTCTTCTTTTCACACATACACACTATCTTCTTGCTCTTGTATTTTTTTTGTGGTGAAAAAAATTTTTTTTTTTTTCATCTCTTACATGACAACCAGATAGAAGATGTGAGCTATTATAGTCTTATCTAACGCTGAGACCGCGCAATTATACTTTAAAGGCGAAAGTACCTTTTGGTTCCTCGCTTCTTCTTCTTTTTTTCATTGTCTGCAAGAAATCCCCGAAACACTTCATTTTTTCTTGAAGATAAAAAGAATTCTTCATCATTTTTTTTTTCTTTTTTTTTTTTTTTTTTTTTGAACAAAGAATAATTATTATTCGACCTTTTTCTCTAGTTGAACATAAAATTTTATTTAAATTTTGTTTTTAAATTCTATTTTGGAATTATTATTATTATTCGACCATTTTCTCTTGTTGTAAATAAAATTTCAGTCAAATTCTATTTTAGACTTAATTATTATTATTTTTCCCTAGGAATTTAAATTTTCAAAAAATCGGATTGAAACTTTCTGATGAAATTCATCTATTTAGAAAAATTGGAACCGAAACTGTTTCAAAATTAAATTATTTTCTAAATTCTAATGCAAAATTGTTCCCTAAAATTATTTATAAATAATAATTTGGAAAAAAGTTCAGCAGCGAATTAAATTATATAAAATAAATTCAATTACAATATTTTCTAAAGTGTATTTTTTATAAATTCTTTGTCTTGTTCCTTATTTCTCTGATTCTTGGCAAAGTTAAAATTAATTAGTTAATTAATTAATTGATTATTTAATATTTCAAGAAATACTTTACAGGATTATTTGTAGGAAAATATTTAAATGGAAATAATTTTGTAATTAAAAGGTCTTATTTACATAAAATGTAATTAAATGTAAATTTAATTAAAATTTATTGAAAATCAAGTGCAAATATTAAATATTTTAGTGAAATTAATAACACGTGGAAGAGAAATACAACGAATATTATTTTAATATTATTTTTCTTCTTTTTTTTTATTATAAACAAAGGAAAAATTTAATAAAATTGTAAATTAATTCTTAAAATTTATAAATTAATTCTGAAAGTTTACAAATTAATTCTGAAATATTACAAATTTATTAATTTTGCAAAATTTAACGAATCGTCTTAAAATTTTTCTTTTTGTTATTATTTTTGTAATTATAAACAGGAAAAATATACTAAACTTGTAAATTAATTCTGAAAATATACAAATTAATTCTGAAAGCTTACGAATTAATTTTGCAAAATTTAACAAAACGTCTTGGAAATTTTTTCTTCTATTTTTTTATAATGAAACAAAGAGAAAACATACTAAAATTGTAAATCAATTCGGAAAATTTATAAATTAATTCTAAAAGTTTACAAATTAATTCTGAAAGTTTACAAATTAATTCTAAAAATTTAAAATTAATTTTGTAAAATTTAACGAATCGTCTTATTGGAAATTTTTCTTTCTATTATTAGGGGAGAGTCTCCAGTTGTGAGACACCCCCAGTTGTGAGACAGTCAATTTTTTTTAACATGCAATATTAAAAAGCCGATTGGTTTATATAAAAACATTTCTTTTTATATGAGCCAACTTTTTCGTGTACGCCGAAGCGGATATATAAACTGTTTTTGTTAAATACCAACACTGTGTGTGATAATCGACTAAATAGCGTTTTTTCAATAAATGCAAAGTACTTTTTTTTCAAGTTAATTAATTGGAAAAGGTAAATGTAATGCATTTTCTTTTAGTGTTTTCCTTATATTTTGTGATGCAATATTGCATTGTTCCAATCTACGGTTGAAAATAATTTAATTTTCCTTTTTCAAAATAGCGCCAATTTCTGGGTGTGAGACACAGCATATCACCAGTTGTGAGACGGTGTCAACACCCATCTGGGCAGCATAAAAAATACGACTTTGCAGGCATACTATTTAAATGTTTTTTTATTTTGTTTTCTAGTATTTTTGGGCATGTCAAGTGGAAAAAAGTCAATTGATTCAGAAGAAATCAATTTTAATGCTCTTGTTGAAGCTATTAAATTGTGTTTATTTGATAGTCATATTTTGGCGAATAAATATTATTATTTAGTATATAATAATATATATTATTAATATATTTAATTATTTATACTAAACATAACTTTTTATGTCAAACTTATTAAATTTTAGCAATTTTTAATGAGTGTCTCACAACTGGAGACATTTTTTTTTTTTGAAAAAAGCGATGTGCTCGGAAAATGTATCGTAAAATTTTTTGAGTTCATCGAAACACTATACTTTCTTTTAATAAAAGTTGCGTATTTCTGTTACCTTTCGAACGGTGTATTTTATTATCAATTTCGTTTACCCGTTTACAATTTACGGGTCAAAAATGAAACCCGTCTCACAACTGGAGACTCTCCCCTATTATTTTTTTTTGTAATTATAAACAGAAAAAATATATTAATTTTATAAATTAATTCAGAAAATTTACAAATTAATTCTAAAAGTTTGTATTTTTGCAAACTTTAAAAATTAAGTTTCCAAAGTTTACAAATCATTTTGAACATTTTTTTTCTGTTTCAAATTATTGCAAAATTTACAAACATTGAAAAATCAAGACTTTTAGAAAATTTGTCACAAAGCAACTGTTATATAGATTCATCAAAAAATATGTCAATACTTTGGAAGAAATAATAAAATAAAAAAGAATTTTTGAAAAAAATTTTTCTAAAAGCTTTTGAAGCAATATAGCGAAAAATAAAAAAATATTGCTGTGGGGAAAAAAATTTGAAAATGGAGGTCACAGGAACGATATTGAAAGCAGTATAGTAGTTTTTCATATTTCGTGACAAGTAATATCTTCATAGATACAAAACTATTTTTTAACTGTGTATCGAGGTATTTTTATACAATGAATACTCGGTCTGTGGAAAAGCTCGTACTGGACACGATAAATGTCATGAGAAATATCAAACAGTTTCACTCGAGCTGAACATGAGTTAAAATGAAAAGTCGCGAACAAAAAAGAAGTATGAAGGAAAAATCCGTGCATCAACATAGAAAATAATATTGACAATAAATATCCATTGATATGTAAAAAATATCTATTTTTACTATATTTCTTTTCGCCTTTTATCACTATATAATCAAAGGCTATTTATATAAACAATAAAAGTTGTTTAAAAAAAATCAAAATTTAATATTTTCGAATCTTTTATTTTAATTCTTCAATATTTGACACATTTTTCAAAAATTACTGATTGCGATAAAAATAAAAAATTTAAATTAAATACGTTGAAACTTTATAACTTTTTATATTTTAATAAATAAATTTCTAATAAATAGTTTATAGAAAAATGTAGAATAAAATAATTTATAGAAAAAACTTAGAATAAAATTTATAATAAATTAATTTTTAATAAAAATAGTACAAATATCGGTAAAATTCGAAAAAAGGGAATTTTCAATGACTGGTATGAAACTTTTTCCGCCTGCATTAACAAAAAGTTTTGAGCACGAAAGAAATATTGTTGGACGAGAAAATTTTTTTTAAAACCAAAAAAAAAAGAAATTTTCTAAGATTTACATAGTATGAAAGATTTTAAAGGATCAAGAAAGACTTTTAGAGAGTTTTCAAGGATTGTATAAAAGATTTTAAGAAAAATATCCCCGTGAATTTAAATAGATTTTTAAGAACTTTTCAAACACACACACACACAAAAAAACATAAAAAGATTTTAAACGAGTTTGTTTTTTAAAAAAGGAATATATAAAAGTCTTGCAAAATTAAGGTCACAATGTTTTACAATGCTCTTTCAAGTTTAAAATTTTTTTTTTAAATTATCGTCTTTCGTCTAAAAAACTCTTCTCGAGATAAGTTCATAAATATATCAATATAGAAAATATTTTTATTTATTTATTATTATTTTTTATTTTATTTATTTCGTTTTTTCATTTATGCATTCTATTTTATTTATTTATTTCGGTTTTTATTTATTCATTTTATTTTGTTTATTTATTTCGTTGTTTTTATTCATTCATTTTATTTTGTTTATTTATTTCGTTTTTTATTTATTCATTTTATTTTGTTTATTTATTCATTTTGATTATTTAGTTAATTTGTTTGATTTTTATTCTAACAAACGAAAAAAAAATACAAAAATACAGCGAAAATTCTATTGAATTATTTTCTTTATTTATTTATTCATTTTTATTTTATTTTTTTTAATTTTTATTATTGCAAGAAACGAAAAAAATGCAGCAAAACTTTTATTGAAGTTCCTCTTTAAATTTTGAACGAATTTTTCGATAAAATAGTAAAAAGAAAAAAAAAAAAAAAAAACTCGAGTCCTTTAAAGGAGAAAAAAAATTTGACATTAAAAATATTTTCTGCAGTGAAAAAAATATATATATAAACGCTGAAGAGTATAGAGTTTCAGATATATATCGAATAAATGTTTGCCGTCACTCTTTGGCCTTTCAACTCATCCTTGGTGCAAGTGCACCGGAGGAAGAAGCTGCACTCGAATTCATCCGCCACATAACGCTATAGACTGAGATATAAACTGTTTCGACTTGGCATACCCTAAGGGTGTCAAAATGCAGACACTTTCGAATATTGAGTCAAAATCTTATAAAACGATGGAAACTATATAGTAGTTTGGTGGGTATCTCTCGATTGACTCAGCGAATTTTCAAGTAGACGTGTCACCTCGAACGATCAAAGAGGCCAGATACATCCAATAAATGACAAAAAGATAAAAAGTTGAATCGAAATATTCGAGTTAAAAATTCAAATTCTACTTTTTGTTTTTAGCTCTTTGTATTATTTTTATTTGTAATTTTTTATTACCACTCACTTAATTTGATTTTTTTTTATTTTACTCATTAATTATTTTAATTACTTTATTTTATACCTACATTTATTTATTTATTTTACCTTTACTTTTAATTTAAAAAAAATTTTTTTTCTGTATTAATAAAATCTCACTTTTTTGTTTCTATATTGCAGAAGATTAATTTTTTTCCACTTAAATTTATCGTTTTAATCAGCAAAGAATTGAAACATGACAATGGAAAATTTATTCTTCTTTCACTTCATTTTTTAAACATAAATTTTAATTTTCACAAATTTTTTTCAATTTTCAAACACTTTTTATAATTTAAAATTAAATCTTTCTGTTTCAATTGACTGGAAAAGAATTCAAAAATGACAGAAAAAAATGTGTGTTTTTTTAAATTCATTTTATAATTTAAAATTAAATTTTCTTTTTTTAATTGATTAGAAAACATGTTTTGCAAATCTGTTTGCAGTTTGTTTGTAGTTTAAAGTTAGTTGTTGTTTGATTTTTTGTTTCTCAACTTTTTTAATGATTTTTATTTATAAATATTTTCAATTTTAAAATTAATTTATTGAAAATTATTGAATTTTTGCAAAAGATTTTATCAAAAAATTTTAGAAAATAATTGAATTATTTCGAAGAATTTTATAATGAATTAAGAATTGAATTCCTTCGGTGAAGTTTTATCGAAAATAATTGAGTTTTTGTAAAGATTGTACTATTTTAAAAAATAATTGAATTGTTTCAAAAGATTAAATATTAATTAAAGTTTTAGAAAATAATTAATTAAATTAAGGAAACTAGAAATAAAAATAGAAACAATCAAAATAGTAAGAATAATACCTAATAATAATAATAATAATAATAAAAAATAAAAAAAAATAATACAAATAACTAAAATTAAAAATAGTAATAATAATAAGAATAAAATATTTTCTTGTGAGAGAGAAAAATTAATTTTCAGCAAAATAAAAAATGCATTGACAGTGCGAGGGAATAAACGAGAGGAAAAAATGAAATTGAAGTTATATATGTGTGAAAAAGAAGAGAAATGTCATAGAGGCGTAAAGAAAAAAAAATGGTATTGAAAAGACATGGCAGAAGATATTTCCAGGTCGCGGCAAGATATCACGATTACGAGACGTATTACTTTTTTTTCCCTCTCGGATTATGTCGAGCCAGGAGTTCTTTCCGTCAAGATTTTCAAATCAAAAAGGACGAGAAAGTATAATATGTTGACAATTTTTTTTTCTTTTTTCCTTTACAAAAAAAAAAAAAAAAAAAAAACAGGAAAAAAAATCAAAAAACAAGAGTTTCATTGTCAGGGTGATTCCATTTTATAAATATAATTATAAATTTTATAATGAATCATTATTGTAGTTAAAACAAAAGTTTTTAAATATTTACCGCAAAACGAACTTCTTTTTTTCTTACCAACAACCCTTTTATGAAAGTTTTGAGAAGATTGAGAAACTCACCTGCAACAGAGAAAAGAAAAGGGATTATTATTTGCTATTTTTTGTATTTAAGAAAATAAAATATTAAGTTAATTAAAAATGAAATATAAAAATTATTTATTCGCAATTTTTTAAGGATATCAAATTGAGATTTTTTTCGACAAATATTATTAAAAATTAAAAAAAGAATTGAATTCTTTTTCTTTTATTTTATTAACTTTTAATAATTCATCGCAAAATTCAATTCAATTCGTTCTATTAAAATTGCATTATAGAAATAATTAAATTTTTGCCAAGAGTTTTACAATTTATAAAAAATAATTGAATTGTTTCGAAGAATTTATTAAAATTTCAGAAAGTAATTGAATTCTTTTCAAAAATTTTATACCAAATTAGGAAAAAAATTGAATTCTTTCGTGAAATTTTATTGAAAATAATTGAATTCTTGTGAAGAATTATATTAAAATTTAGAAATATCAACAATAATAATTAATTGTGTACTTGATAAATAAATTTTAAAAAATTTTGATTACGAAATTATTCAAAAATTTCTATTTGAAAATAAAAATTTTCTATTTCCATAATTAATTTATTAATTTCATTTATGTTTTAATATTTTTTTAATTTTTAATTAATAATTCAATTAAAATAGAAAAAAATAAAAAAAATACAAAATAATTAAATTAAAATAAATATTTATTTGACAATGCAAAAGTAATTTTTCATTTGAATGAGAAAAAAATTTTTCCCCGCTTATAAATTATAACAAAAAACTTGAATGAATAGAGAGAGAAAATTATAAATGCTAATAAAAAAGAAAAAAAAAAGTGGGAAATTATTAAAAATGAATTGAATTGCATTTAACAGATGAGTGCATCTTAATTGAATTTTCCTTGGATAATACGTTTCTCTTGAGTGGAGAGAGGCCTCATAATTTATACCCTTGTTTCATATATAGACGACTTAATTCCACTATAATTGTTTCGTATATACTTAGGATAGGAATATACATATAGAATGAGAGAGAGTGAGAGAGAGAGGATGGGACGCATATCCTGGGCTTCGGGAATTAACGCTACACTACTCTGACACTTTGAATTATGGAACGCTGCCATAGCACTAAAACGATAACATTGCTCTCTGTCTCGAGATTTCACCGGAATGTGAAATAAAAAAAAAAAAGAATGCGGATTATTCCACTTGTACAATGGAAACTTTTTCCCTAATTCAGGTTAAATTCTCTCTCTCTCTCTCTCTTACTCTCAGTCACTCTTACTCTCTTCTCTTCTGCCTCAGAGAAAAACGCTTGCCGCAGTTATAAATTTTTTTCTTGTTCACGCCTCAGTAAATCGCGAAAACATTGTCTCATGATTTTTTTTTCATATGCGGATAATATAGATATATGTTCGCACCTGAGAATGTGGACCACTTTTAATTTTAAGTGTCTTGTTATTTTTTTTTATTTTCTATTTGTAACGATATAAGAATAATTTAATTTCTCAGGGCGAGAAATTGAGTTAATTTTTTAACTCAAAGGATTTAATTGTGTGCAGTAATTAATTTTTGCAAAAGGATTTTCATGTTCCTAAAATTCTGAAATCTGAACGTTTAATTAAACGAAATTAATTTATTTCTTCTGTATTAAAAAATAATTAAACTAATGTCTCAAAATATTTAAGTTATTTTCTTGTAATTAATTAATTAATTTATTTATTTCTTCTGTATTAAAAAATAATTCATATAATGTCTCAAAATATTTAATTTACTTCCTTGTAATTACTGAATTAATTTATTTCTTTATTTATTTATTATTTATTTATTATTTATTATTTATTTTTATTTCAGGGCGAATAATTTTTAAGAATATTTATACAGAAAAGTATTTAAATAAAATTTGCTTGAAATACAGAAAATAATTGGTTTTATTTAATTTAATTTAATTTACTTGATTTAATGAAAAAAGTTATTTGATTCAAGTAAATATTTATTTGTTAATAAAAAAGTAATTAGTTTGCTTGAAATAAATTTTTTCAGTTTACAACAGAAAGCAACAAAGTAATTAATTGCAAGCATTTTTTTTTTATAGTAAATTTAGAGCAATTTTTTCGAAATTAATTTAGAGTTAATTATTAACAAATTCTCTAAACGAAAATGTGAAATCGACTACATACAAAGTTCAATTAATTGACCCAATTGCAATATTAGTCGATTTGCAATTAATTGACATACTAATTGTAATTAATTTTACAATCAATTCTATACATGACGCATCAATTTTTAATTATTACTCAATTATCTTTTTAATTTGAATAAATTTGCTTCATTCTTCACTATGAGGAAAATTTTACGTCTCTTTATTTTTGCACATTAAATAAAAATTATTATTATTTTATTTATATTTTATTAAAAAGATATTTTTTTTTCTTTCTTTTATTTTATTTTATTCTATTGATTTTTCTTTTAATGAGGAAAAACTAAATAAATGTTCAAATTACATTATTCTTTATAATTTGATTAATCAATTTTTATATCGTAATTTAAAAAAATATTCAAGTTGAAAAAAATTTTATTCATTTGAAAGTTCAAAATTTGAGTGAAAACAAGGAAATATTTTTAAACTTGAATATTTTCAAATTGGAATTTAATTACTGACTGCAGTAAAAATGAAAAACGTACATTAAATATCTTTTAAATTAAGAATTAATTTTTAATAGTGAAAAAAAATTGCAAATAATAAAATATTTCATTAAATAAATAAATAAATAAATTCTGTAAATTCAATAAATAAAAAAAAATTAAAATTCAAAAAAGTTACACAATATATTTTTGTTCATTTGCATTCAGAACTCAAGGGACTATTTTATTAATTTTCAACAATTAAATTCAATTTTCCGCCTTAATTCCCTAATTTTTCTCCAATTTGGGTTAATTTTCAAGTTTTGAAACAATTTTAACTTGAAATAGTCGAAACTTTTGTATAGAAAGTAGAAACATCTCTCTACCTTTAGGGAAATGATTTACATTAAAGCCATCTTACTTTTCTCAAAAAGTATGTCAAGGACATTTCTATTTCATTTTGCTACTGTATCATCACACTCTGCTTTCCCTCAAATTAGTTAAACTCCACCTTAATTACTCTAATTTCAAGTTAAAATATCAGTTCTGATGAAAGTCCATCATTTCACATAATTCCTAGTAAGAATTTTTAATCACACGAGTAATTCACTTTTTTTTCTCTCATATCTTTTATTCGACAAAAATATTTATAAAAGCTCACAAAGTATTTCACTAATTAGTTTAGTAATTACAAATTAGTAAAAAGTTATTCACTAATTAAAATTAATAAAAAAAATTTCTACTAACTTTTACTAATTTTTACTCATTTTTTACTAATTTGTTACTATTTTTTCACTAAAATTTTAGTTCATAATTTTTCAACTAACTAAATAAATAAAATTTAATTTTAAACAGTTTAATTAGTTAATACATTAAATTTTACTATAAATTAAAAATTAGTGAAATGCTTGACTAATTTTTGTCATTTTTTACCAAAACTTTAGTAAATAATGTTTTTTAACTGCTAAATAAAAATGGAAAAATTTTAGTCACTTTTAGTCACTAAAACTTAGTAAGCAATAAAATGAAATTAAATAAAAATTAAATTAAATTTTAAAATAATTGGAGGGAAAAATTTACAAATTCAAATTTAAATTACAAAAGTTTTCTAAATCCAAATTCGTTGGATTTGCAAAAATAATTTAAATACCAATTTAAATAAATAATTCCTAACTTTGCGATAATATGAAATTTTCCCTATTATGCAACGAGTGGATGACAAAAAAAAAAAAAAAAAAAAAACATGAAACCGTGGAAAAGGGAGAAAAGAATTGAAATTCTAGCCAGTCACTTGTGTGGATCGTTAACAGACATGTGTAAATCGACTGGTGTCCTGGCAGATAATGGACTCGGACACGCCTTTGGCTGTTGAGAAGGCGCTTCAATGGATTTTCCACGTTTCCTACTCAAAGTGGTCGAACACAGTTGTCACTAAAATAAAATAAAATGAAAAAAAAGAAAGAAAGAAACGAGCACAATAAAATGTATTAACCTCCTACCTATTTCGATATACTGTAATTTCAAATAGAGCTCATAAAAAAAAAAAAAAAAAAAAAAAAACAACTAACAGCCAATACATTTGTTGAAATTCGGAGAAAAAATAGCTCCGCTAATGAGATTAACCAAGATTTCCATTAGAATTGGGTCATACAAATAGTGATGATTGGAATTAAATTTCCAATAAATTTATTTCTATTCATCTGTTTTTGTTCTCATGGCTTCGAATTTATCTGCGAATTCTTTATTCGTGTTTATTATTATTTCTTTATTTTATTATTTATTTTCTTATTTTGTTTATTTACTATTGTTTTATTTATTTTATTTTTACTACTTTTTTTTGTTATTTACGTAAGTAAATAACAAAAAAAAGTAGTAAAAATAAAATAAATGAAACAATTTACTCATGTTAATAACAAAAAAAATAGTAAAAATAAAATGAATGAAACAATTTACTCATGTTAATAACAAACTTAAATAGTAAAAATAAAATAAATAAAACATTAGTTCAAAATAAATAAAATATTATTATTATCTTTTTTATAATTAATTACATTTTGAAACTAAGTTTCAGTTTTTCCTAATTTCCTTTTCTAAAAAAATTTTTCTTTTATTGCAAAAAATAAATAATAATAATAATATATATATAATAATGTAAAAAATATTATAGAAATTTTTTTTTAAAAAATGCAAGAAAAAAAAATTATAAAAAAATACTAAAGAAAAAATTAAAACCAAATACTAAAAGAAAAATTATAAAAAATACTAAAGAAAAATTCTGGAGAAAAAATTAAAAAAAAACTATTAGAGAAAAACATTATTATAAATATTACCAACCGAAAATTATTAAAATATTAGAGAAAAAGTTGTAAGAAAATACTCGAGAAAAAATTATAAAATAAAATACTAGAGAAACCAAAAAAATACTGGAGAAAAAATTATAAGAAAACGTAGGAGAAAAATTTGTAAAACAAAATACTAGAAAAAATAAAAAAAATTATAAAACAAAATACTGGAAAAAATTAAAAATTAGAAAACAAATATTAGAAAAAAATTTCACTATTTCAAATTAGAAAAAAATACTAGAGATAAAATTATAACAAAATACTGGAGATAAAATTCGAAAAAATACTAATAAAAAAATTAAAAAAAAATACTAGAGAAAAGATTCTAAAAAAATACTCAAAAAAAAAATAAAAATAAAATTCTGATAAAATTTTAAAGAAAATATTCCAAATATTCAAGGAAAAATTATAATAAAAACTAAAGAAAAAATTCTGGAAAAATACTAAAGAAATAATTAACTTTTGTCAAATTTTTATTAATATTGAAAATTAAATAACAAAAATTCCTGAGAATTCCTATCAAATATATTTTTTTTAATAACAGAATAATCAATTTCCTCCAAGGAGAAATTACCTCTTATTATTATTATTACTATCATATTTATTGTTATATCAAAATTTACATCTCTAATTAAAAAATCCAATGGGAAAAATTTTAATTAAAATATCCGTATTTCAATTGAAACAGAAATATATACAATTAAATTGAATGAATAAAAGCGTGAAATGGAGAGCAAATAAAAACAATTGATCACTGCTTTTAAATTAGTATTTCTCTCTATTAAAAAAAAAAAAGAAAAAAAAAACAATTTTTCTTCGTTATATTTCTCAAAGAAATAATCATTTTTTCACTCTCTACTGCTTATTAGTTTTATATACTTTTTTTTTTTTTTTTTTCATTTGCCAACTTTTGACGCACGTTAAAGGAGAACTAGTGAGAGTGAAATGTGATTGGTGTTCCGATTCTCACCCGGTCGTCGCGCACAACAAATAATTCACACAACATTTTCGAGTTGATCCTATAGAGAGAATCTGGAGATCGTAAATAAATTTCCGTTTTACGTGACTTTGAATCGTGAGCGAATTTTTTTTTTTCTTTTTTTTCTGGAAAAGTGCCCGGGGAATCCTTTCAAAAGTCGACTTGCTTATATAAAGTTTGAAAACGAGTAGTATGTGCGAAATTTTCATATTTTTGAATTTTTGCAATACATTTTTTTTGAGAGAGAAAAAAATTCAAAGACAGAAAATTTTTTTGGGAAAATTTTATTTTTTATTTATTTTTAATGGAGAAACGACAAAAAAACCAAATATATTTGCAAATAAAAACATTTTTGCAATTAATAAGCAAATAGATAAGTTTTTTTTTAAACTTTCAGTTTTAAAATTTAATTTTCAATTTTTATTTTTTTAAGAAAGTAGTAACAGAACGTTTAGGTCAGACAACATTTTTTAAGTAGAAATCTTAATACGAGTAGTAAAAATTATATTCAGTCAGCCAACTAGAGTATTTTTTTGTAATTTCACTATCAGTAGTATAAGTAAACTGCACTTTTGTTTTTTAAAAAAAATTATGATTATAACTAAATAGACAATTAAGGGCAGACAAAACTTTTCGAATTCAAAATTTCATTATCAGTAGTCAAAGTCGATTTCAAATCAGACAATTCTTGAAATTAAACCAATTTTCCTATCAGCTGTTAAAGTTAATTGCATTTTGATTTTATAAATTTATGTTTTTAAGTAGTACAGGTCTATTTAAGTCAGACAGGTTTTTTTTTAAATAAAAAGATTCCCATCCTTTTTATAATAAAAAAATTCTATATTAAAAAAAAATTAAATTCATATAAAAATGTAAATTTTTAGTTTTAAGTAGTACAGGTCAATTTAAGTCGGACAGATTTTTTTAAAATAAAAATATTTCCATTCTTTTTAAAATAAAAATATTTCCATTCTTTTTATAATAAAAAAGTTCTGTATTGATAAAAAAAAATTATATTTTGATATAAAAATGTAAATTTTTAGTTATAAGTAGTACAGCTCAATTCAAGTCAGACAGATTTTTTATAATAAAAAGATTTTCATCCTTTTTATAATGAAAAAATTCTATATTGAAAAGAAAATTATATTTATATAAAAATGTAAATTTTTAATTGTAAGTAGTACAGGTCAATTTAAAGTCAGACATATTCTTTTATAATAAAAAGATTTTCATCCTTTTTATGCTTTCTAAATTCTAATTAGAAAATAACTAATTTGAATTAGTGACTTACTTTTTGCTTTTTAATTAGTCAATTTTACTAATAAATAGTAATTACTACTAATTTATTAGTAAAATTTACTTAAAAAACTAAAAAACAGTTTTCGTACCTTTGACTTAGTAAATTTTACTAATAAATAGTAATAGCTACTAATTTATTAAAAGTTACTAAAAAATTAAAAACTAAAAAAAATTACTAATTTGAATAAGTGAGTGATTTTCAACTTTTCGAATTAGTAAATTTTACTAATAAAGTAGTAGAAATTACTATTTATATAAAAATTACTATTTTTTTTATAAAATAATAAGTTTTTGGATTTATTATGTAATTTAGAAGATATTTTTGGCCAAATAATTACTATTTATATAAAAATCATATTTATGCAAAAATTTAAATTTATATTTTCAAGTAGTAACAGTCAATTTAAGTCAGACAAATCATCTTCAATTACTATATCCTTTCCAAGATTGTAAAACTGTTTTTTTTTCTTAATTAAAATATTTTTCTCAGTAGTAAAAGACTATTTAAGTCAGACGTATGTTCGAAATTTTTTCAATTCTACTATATTTACTTTTAAAACAAAAGTTTTTTTTGTATTTCTCGCCCTCGGCGAAAGTAAATCGCATTTTCATTTGATAAATTCGGCTCATAAGTAGTACCAGCCAATTTAAGTCAGACAAACCTGAAAATCGTAATTCTTCAGTAGTAAACGAGCGTTTGAGTCAGACGAGGAGATTTCAATCCCTAAATCATGGTTTTAGTGATAAAAGTACCTCTTGAGTAGTGAAAGATCGTTTAAGTCAGACGGTGAGATTTCAATTCCTAAATCATAGTTTCAGTGATAAAAAAAAAAACTTTTAAGTAGTAAAACACTGTTCGAGTAAGACAAGGCTATGGTAATTTTTAAATTTTTTACTTTAGGAGTAAAAAATAATTTGTAGACGAAGAAATTTACTTTTTTTTCACTTTTTCCTTTAATTTCAATGGAGAATGTAAACGGCAGTGAAACAAAATATTTAACAAGTACTTAAATATTTTTTTCAGTGCAGTTTTAGTAATTTAATTTTTAAAATACTTTTAGTAATTTAATTTTAAAATATACTTTTAGTAATTTAATTGTAAAATATACTTTTAGTAATTTAATTTTAAAATACTTTTAGTAATTTAATTTTAAAATATACTTTTAGTAATTTAATTTTAAAATAATTTTTCTCCCAGACAAAAAATGTTAATATATTTTCTAGTAGTAAAATTTAGTTTAAGTCAGACAAAGTATTAATATTTTCGGTTTTTTGAATATTTTAAATATTTTCGAAATTTAATTTTTACTTTCGAAAATAGTTTCAATTATCAATTAGTAGTCGCTGTAAACTATAGTCAGACCTTTTAAATTTGTCTGAAAGCAGTAGTATAATCAACTTTTAGTCAGACATTCGAAAATTAAAATAAAGTAATGATTTAAAATAGTGGTCAGTATTTAGAAAATAATTTCAAGTCTCAATTAGTAGTCACTGTATATTATAGTCAGACTGTAAATTCATAGGAAACAGTAGTAAAAACCAACATTTAATCAGACATTAGAAAATTTAAAAAGTAGTAGTTTTAAAAAGTTGTAGTTGTTCAAAGTAGTGATGAGAGTTTTCAAAATAATTTTAATTATCAATCAGTAGTCATTGTATGTTATAGTCAGACTGTAAATTCGTTGAAACCAGTAGTAAAAGTAGGTCTTAGTCAGACATTAGAAAATTTTCGTAATTTTACCATCAGTAGCGGTTTGTATTTGGAAAATAATTCCAATTAGCAATCAGTAGTGACTGTAATTTAGTCAGAGAATCTAAATTCGTTTCAAACAGTAGTAAAACCAAATTTTAGTCAGACATTTCATTTCACCCACTTTTTCCAAATTTTTTCCCCCAATTTTTTCTCACTTAATAATTTCAAAAAATTTCCATATTATTAATTTCACGTTCAACTTTAAAAGCGCGCGCGCGCGGGCGACATTATCATAAAAAGCGGTGGGATTTATTTAGCATAATAAATTATCCACGCTTTGAACAAATTATAAAAAAAAAAAAAAATATGACGAACAAAAAAAGAAAATTGAAAAACTCAAGTAGATTCTCTCTTTTTTCTACCTTCGTCGCCAGAAGTCGAGGAGTCATCTGGTTCTGGTGATGATCCAGGTGATTTCCAAATGTATTTTCGTTCCCGTTTTCCTCCATCGTGAGTTTCTTCGTTTTCATCAAAATTTCCTTTATCTGAAGCTGTTGATCTTGCATAATCTCTTGTGTCAGATGTCGTGTATGGTGATCTTCTACCATCAAGACTTGATGATCTTCGACTGAAATCCGTTGGCATTGCTGGTCGTTTTCTACAAATAAAAAAAAAATTCCCCTTCGTTTTTTGTCACGTTTACGCGCCACTTGAGAAAATATATCTCGTCCTAGGGGATTATTTTTTTTCTCTTTTTGTAGAAAAAAAATCCGTAGTTTTTATTTTTTTTTCACAATTCAATTTCGTTTTTTATTGAATCAAAAATTCTCAAACGAGTAGTAAATTTTTTTGCAATTTTAAAAATGTTATATTCAATTTTTACAATTTTAAAAATTATTTATTCAATTTTTATCATTTAAAAATTTTAAACGTAATTTTCTGACTTTATCACTCGGTAGTATTAATTATAAATAACAACTTTCTATTTAAAAAATAAAAATAATTCCTAAATTTGAAAGAATTAGATGTTAATAAAAAAAATGTAATTACTAAAAATAGTAATATTTTACTAAAAATTTGTGAATATTCACCAAAGTTAAGAATTTTAAGAATTTTTTACTAATTTTAAGTCAAATTTCACTAAAACTTTTGAAACAAAAATTTATTTACTAAAAAGACTAATATTTTACTAAAAACTAGTAATATTCACCATTGGTCAGAATTTTCAGAATTTTTTTACTAATTTTAAGTCAAATTTGTCAGAAACTTTAATAAATAAATTTAATTACTAAAAATAGTAATATTTTACAAATAAGAATTTTTTACTAATTTTAAATTAAATTTCACTGAAATTTTAATGAAAAAAATTTAATTACTAACAATAGTAATAATTTACTAAAAACTAGTGAAAAATTTCTTTCAATTTTTTTTTTCAAATAATGGAGTTTCTCTAATAATTTTAATTAATGATAAATTAAACATTTAATTATTAAATTTTATTAAAATTTTTAGAAAATAATTAAATTCTTCTCAAAATTTTATTTAAATTATTGAAAGAAAATTAAATTCTTTTAATTTTTAATTAAAAATTTTGAAATTATATGAATTAAACAAAGAATTTTTTTCAACATTTGAAAATAATCTTGTCTGTTAATAATTATAATTAAATCTTTGATTATTCCAGTGCAGTAAAATTGTACTGAAAATAATTGAATTTCTGAAAAGAATTTTATTATTTATAAAAACGACTTCATTTTTGTGAAGAATATATTAAAATTTTAGAAAACAATTAAATTCTTTTAGAAAATTTTATAAGAAATTAATGAAAAAATTGAATTTTTCCTGAAATTTAATTGAAAATAATTGAACTTTTGCTTAGATTTTAATATTTAAAAAAGAAGAATTGAATTGTTTCGAAGGATTAATTTTAATTTAAGAAAATAATTGAATTTTTGCAAGAATAATTGACTATTTAAAGAAATAATTTAATTTATAAGAAGAATTTATTAAAATTTTAGAAAATAATTTAATTCTTTTGGAAAATTTTATAACAAATTAATGAAAAAAATTGAATTTTTCCTGAAATTTAATTGAAAATAATTGAACTTTTGCCTAGATTTTAATATTTGAAAAAGAAGAATTGAATTGTTTCGAAGGATTAATTTTAATTTAAGAAAATAATTGAATTTTTGCAAAAATAATTTACTATTTAAAGAAATAATTTAATTTATAAAAAGAATTTATTAAAATTTTAGAAAATAATTTAATTCTTTTGGAAAATTTTATAACGAATTAAAAAAAAATTCAATTATTTTCTAAAATTTAATTGAAAATAATTGAACTTTTGCCAAGATTTTAATATTTAAAAAAAAAGAATTGAATTGTTTCAAAGGATTAATTAAAATTTTAGAAAATAATTTAATTCTTTTGGAAAACTTTATAACAAAATAAAAAACAAATTGAATTCTTTTCTGAAATTTAATTTAAAAATAATTGAATTTTTGCAAAAAATGTTACTCTATTTAAAAATAATTAAATTGTTTTGAATGATTAATTAAAATTTTAGAAAATTATTCAATTCTTTTGGAAAATTTTATTAAAGTAAGAAAAAAATTGAATTCTTTCCTAAAATTTAATTGGAAATAATTGAACTTTTGCAAAAAATTGTACTATATTTAAAAATAATTTAATTGTTTTGAAGAATTAATTAAAATTTTAGAAAATAATTTAATTTTAGCAAAAATTTTACTATTTTATAAAAGTAATTGAATTGTTTCGAAGTATTAATTAAAATTTTAGAAAATAATTCAACTCTTGCAAAAAATTTTACTATATTTAAAAATAATTGCAATTTTTTCGATAGATTAATTAAAATTTTAGAAAATAATTGTATTTTTCGAAAAAAAAATTTACTTTTTCTTTAAAATAATTGAATTGTTTCGAAGGATTAATTAAAATTTTCTGAAATAATTGAATTTTTCCAAAAATATTTACTATTTTTAAAAATAATTGAATTGTTTCGAAGAATTAATTAACATTTTAAAAAAAATTGAATCTTTTCTAAAAAATGTTACAATTTTTTTTCAAAATAATTGAATTGTTAGGAAGGATTAATTTAAATTTTTTAAAAAATTGGATTTTTTCCAAAAAATTTTACTATATTTATAAAAATAATTGAATTCTTCCGAAGAATATGTTATTATTTATGAAAACAAAGGAATTTATACAAAGAATTATATTAAAATTTTTAAAAATATAAATAATAACAATTAATTATGTACTTAATTAAGTGAATGTAAACAATTTTAATATTGAAATTATTCAAAAATTGAAGTTTATATTTAAAAATAAAAAATTCTGTTATGGCATAATAATAATAATAATTGAATATCAAGTTCCGCGCGCGTAAAATTTGCTGGTAGAAGAAATAAAAGATAATATAAAAAAATATAAAAAAACACTAAAAAATAAAAAAGACTTAGATTTGCTGGGAGAATAAATAAATGAGAATAAAGTTTAAAAAAACAGTAAAAAATAGAAAAAGACGTAGATTTGCTAGTAGAATAAATAAATGAGAATAAAATAAAAAAAAATGGAAAAAGACGTAAGAAAAGGAAAAAAATGGTTAAAATACAGTAAAAGGGGTGACAAAAAAAGGAAAGAGAAAGTGGCGCGTGAACGTACTCTCTAAACTCAACGGAGGACGATCTTCTAGAGGTGAAATCGCGGATCTCAGTGGATCGTTTATAGTTTGATGTTCCGGCGTCCTTGACCTCGAAGTTGGGGTCACGGACATTTGCCAATTCAGCGTTGGCAGAAGTCTTTGCTTCCTTGGCTGGTGATTGCGGCGGAGACGTTGGAGGCGATGGTGATGGACTTCCTGTACGGCCAGAACTGTAGCAGACAGCTGCCTTCCGGAGAGTCTCCCTGCACAGTTCGGAGAACATGCTTCTTCCCCCATGTCCCTTTTCGGAACCTTTCTTCTTCCGTTTCTTTTTGGGGTTCTTTTTTACTAATTTTCTCCTCCCACTAACCACTTAATTGTCCTTGGCATTTTTTTTTTTAATTTTCCTCTTCTTGTGTATTTTTTTTCCCTGTTACTTTCTCTCTGTCAATTTTTTAATCACATTTTTTTTATTGCATCGATAAATTAGTCTACTACTTTTTTTTCTTCCTCTTCTTTTTCTTCTTTTTGGCTGACCTTTTAACTTAATTTTCTACTATCGATTTTGTTTTCGGAAAATAATTTTCATCTCGCTTCTCTTTGGCACAAAGATTCTTTTTTAATTTGATTATGTTTCGCAAGATAAGGATACAGTGAATTTGTTTTGAAATTGTTTTTTGTTTTTGAATGTTCGTAAAAGTTCCGAATGTTCAATTTAAGGAATGTTTATTTTGTTCTTAAATTCAAAATTTGAATTTAAAAATTTTTAACTTCAAAAATTCAGTCGTGTAATAAAAAATAATTCAAAAAGTGAATTATTTCAAAATGTTTAATTTGTTTTTGATTTTTATTTTAGTGATGAGGAATTATTTGTATTAAATTATAATTTTTCTCGACAGACATATAATTATATTTTACAACAAAATAAAATTTATTTTTTCTAACAAAATAATTTTCAAAAAAATAAAATTTATTTGTTTAACAAAATAATTTAAAAAAAATAAAATTCATTTGTTTTAACAAAATAATTGTTAATAATTTTTATTCGACACAAATAAAGTTTTATTTCATAACAAAATAAAATTTATTTTAGCAAAATAATTGTTAACAGTTGTTTCCAACCAAATTATCAAAAATTTCTTCGTTAAATTTGGAAATTAATGAAAAAAATCATAAAAAGCAATTTATCATAATCTGAACAATAGGGAGATTTTATTTTTGTTTGGTACATAATTTATGTTCGAGTGGAATTAAGGCCTTAAGTTTCAAATGTCGCTGAAAGATTGTTCGAATGAATTTATTGCTTAATTAACAATCAGAACGTAAAACAAAGAAGGTACCACCGGTTGCAATAAAAACGTGTGGCTCGATGCCAACTGTTGAAACTTTTACGATTCCTAAAGTCTATAGGGGCTTATTGTTCACTATGCGGCACAGAAGAAAAAAAAATAGATATGAAAAGAAGAATTTTTTTCACCTTTGTCACTTGGACACAGCTTTCAGAAAATTTAGCAAACGAAAAATAAATACAATTGTTTCTTAATTTTTTTTTGCGAAAGAAAAAAAAATCTTTGAATTTTTATTCATCACTTAGGAAATTAAAATTTCTTTTTTTAATTATTGCGAATTTTGAGATGTAAATTGAAATTTAAATAATATGAATAAATTAATTAAAAAAGTTTTTTCATAATATCGTTATTAAAAAAGATTGAAAGAAAAAAAAAGAAATTGAAATGTTTTTTTCGAAGAAGATTAGTGTTTAAATAATTTAATAATTTTTCATTTAATTAACTTAATTTTCTTCTTAATTAACTTAATTCATTCAATTACTTAATTTATTAACTAAATCTTTCTATTTTTTTAAATTTAAATTAATTTACTCAATTTTTATTAAATTCAAATTAATTTAAATTTAAAATTAAACTAATTTAATTAATTTTTCTTAAATTCAAATTAATTTAAATTTAAATTGAAACTAATTTAATCAATTTTTATTGAATTAATTTTTTAAAATTAATTTCACCAATTTTTAAGTTAATTTTTCAAATCAAATAAATAAATTAATTACTTTTAAAGTAATAAGCTTAATTCTTTTTCCGAAAAGTTTTTTAAAAAAAGGTTCAAAAAGTATTAAAAACTAAAAAGTAAAGAGCATTTTATATTTTGGTTAAATATTAATTTTTTAAATTAATTATTCAATTGAAATTTTACTTTAAATTTATCCAGATAAATTATTATTTTGAAAAATTAATTTCTAGAATACGAAGCTAGAATAGAATATTTTTAGAATAGAAAAAGAACACTTTTTAATTTAAACTAATTTTTGAATTATAAAATAATTTTTTTTAATATAATTAATATAAAGAAAATTAATTATTAATTAATAATTAAATATTAAATATAATTAAAAAAAACACCGAATAGAAAAAACAGTTTTTGCGAATTGTTTTCCAATTTTGAGATTTGATAAGATTATTAAAAAATTAACACAAACTGAATTCACAGGAGAGATTGGAGAAATTTTTGTCATTTCAAATATATATTATGACAGCAATTAATCTTGATTCGGAATTTTAATCGCCCATACTTTCGAAACAGTGATTGCATCATTTTTATCTGTCAAACGTTAAATGACTTTTTGTAAATATTTTTTTTTATTATTTCATGTTTCATTTTATCCTTTTATTTATTTTTTTATTATTTTTGCTTTTTTTCTCATTTTCGTATTACTCTTTTTTTTCTTTCTTCTTCCTTCTTTCAATTATTAATCTTAATTTTACAATTAACAAATTCATAACAAAATTTGTTTCATAAAATTTTATTTTAGTTTATTTCACAAGAATAAACGAGATGAGCTTTATTTATTTAAATTAATACCGAAAAAATTGAATATTTTCCAAGTAAATACACCAAAAAAAGTTAATTTTTTCAATGATTGGATCTTTGATTAAAAAATAATTTTTGTGTAAAAATTTTTTTATAAATAATAATGAAATTAATAAGAATAAAAAAATAAATATTTTTATTAAATGAATTTCTAAATTGTAAAAGAGTGGAAAAATATAAAATTTGTATATTAATTTCTAAGTTGTGAGGAAAGAAAAAATGTTAAATAATTTTATTATAATTGTCTAAATTCTAAGAGAATAAAAAAAATAGTTATTAATTTCTAAATTGCAAATGAAAAAAAAAATAGAAAATAAGTGTATTATTAATTTCTAAATTGTTGCAAGAAAAAGATAAAATGAAAACTCTAATAAAAAATTAAAAAAGTTAATAAAACTTTTCGAATAAAAATACACTGGGGGAAAAAAAAATATAGAAACAAACTTTCCTTAGATGCAAAAAGACACTTTTTGGTAAATTTAATTAAAAAAAACACTAAGTAGTAAATATTATATTTTTCTCGAAGAATAATCTACCGGAAATCTATCAGTAAACATTTATACCCCAAGGACTTATTTCCACGCGGAAATAGAATCTATCGAGCGAATCTAATTCATCCCTATAATGAAATTGCCAATTAAATTTTCGTCTCTAGTGTAAGAAAAAAATAAAAAAGAGAATAAATAAATTATTTCGTCTCTATATAATATTTTTATTTTTAAAATATAAATATTTTCGTCTCTAGTATAAGAAAAAAATAAAAAATAAAATAAATAAATTATTTCAATTGTTTATTTTTCTCGATTTCCAGTTCGATTACCGACTGCCAAAGAGATTCGAGAATGAAATAGTCGAGAAGAGAATAATTCAAACGAAACCACGAGAATTACTTGTTTTTTTTTTATTCCATTTACAAGTGACGAGAGTTAATTGTCAAAAAATTGATAAGTAGCAGTGTTGTTGTAAAGAACGAACTGTAAGGAAATGCAAGAGCACATCCTCGTGGCGCGGCACGTCATCCCAGAGAGGGACACACGCAACGCATGCGACTCTACAAATGTTCAAAGAAAATTCCACGAGGACGATAGTGAGAGAACTGATCGTGCCGGACTCCAAAAGAGGACTGAGCCGAGCAACACCAAGAGGCGAATACAGAAGAGAGAGAGAGAAACAGAGAAACAGAGACACCAAGAGAGTTACCAACCCCCAGGGCCGTACTGCATATCCTGGTCCATGATCACACTATTACAGAACATCCCTCTCATTTCACGCAAATCATCCCGTATATTTCAAGTTGACAACTAAATTTCCAAAACAAACATTTTTCCTGCACTTATTTACATAAATGTAAAACATCCACATTGTTAACATTTTTTAAACCATGGGAATAATTTTCTTTTTTCTATTCTCTATATTTTTATTTTTTAACAATAAAAATATTGCAGACTTAATTTTTTCTATTTCAATTTTATTAATTTTTTATTTTAACTACATTTTTACCATTATTTGAAAACAATTATTATTATTATTACCATAATTATAATAATAAATCTAACTCTGCTCTCAAAATTTGAATTATTAACTGATTTTTTGCTTTTGAATTAGTAAATTTTACTAAGAAAATAGTAATTTCTACTAATTTTTTTTTAAAGTAAAATTTACTAATAGTAATTTTTATTACTTCGTTTGAGTAAATTTTACTAATAGTAATTTCTACTAATTTATTAGTAAATTTTACTGATAATAATTACTACTACTTTATTAGTAAATTTTACTAAAAAATTTACTAATAAATAGTAATTTCTACTAATTTATTAATAAAATTCTCTAATTCAAAAGCGAAAAATCAAACTAGTAAACATTTTTAGTAATTAATTTTCTTGCTACTTTCTAAATTTGAATTTTACTAATAGTAATTTCTACTAATTTATTAGTAATTTCTACTAATTTATTAGTAAATTTTACTAATAAATAGTAATTTCTACTAATTTATTTGTAAAATTTACTAATTCGAAAGCAAAAAGTCAGTCACTGATTAAAACTAGTAAACATTTTTAGTAACCAATTTTTTTTGTTACTTTCTAAATTTGAATAAGTAAAAATATTTACTAATTTGAATTACTGACTAAATGTTTGCTTTTAAATTAGTAAATTTTACTGAAAAGTAGTAATTTCTACTAATTTGTTTGAGTAAATTTTACTAATATAGTAATTTCTATCACTTTATTTGAGTAAATTTTACTAATAGTAATTTCACCTAATTTATTAGTAAATTTTACTAATAAATAGTAATTTCTACTAATTTATTAATAAAATTTACTAATTCAAAAGCAAAAAGTCAGTCACAAATTTAAACTTATAAACATTTTTAGTAACTAATTTTTTTACTACTTTTTACATTTTAACTAGTGAAAACATTTACTAATTTGATTTGCTAACTGAATTTTGGCTTTTCAATTAGTAAATCTTGTTAATAATTTAGTAAAAATGAATATTTATTAGTAAAATTTATTGAAAAAATTATTTATTCAAACAAATTAGTAAAAATTACTATTTAGTAGTAAAATTCACTAATTATAAAGCAAAAAATCAGTCCGTAATTCAAAGTAGTAAATATTTTTACTAATTCAAAATTAGAAACTAGAAAGTAGCAAAAAAATTAGTAAAAATGTTTACTATAGTTGGAGTTAGTGACTGAATTTTTGCTTTCGAATTAGTAAATTCTTAATAAATTTAGTAGAAATTAGTATTTAATAGTAAAATTTACTATTTCAAAAGCAAAAAATTAGTCATCAATTCAAATTAATAAATATTTTTACCAATTCGAAGTTAGAAGGAAGCAAAAAAGAATTAATTAGTAAAAATATTTAGTAATCAGAATTACTGACTGTATGCTTTAGAATTAGTAAATTTTACTAATAAATTAGTAGAAATTACTATTTATAAATAAAATTTACTAATTATAAAGCAAAAAATTAGTCACTAATTCAAATTGATAAATATTTTAACTAATTTAAATTTAGAGAGTATCAAAGAAAAAAAAAATTAGTGAAAATGTTTACTAATTTTAATTAGCGACTGACTTTTCGGTTTTGAATAAGTAAATTTTACCAATAAGTAAGTAGAACTTACTATTTATTAGTAAAATTTATTCAAAGAAATTAGTAGAAATGACTATTTATTAAAATTTCGAACTAAATTTTCCATTTTGAATTAGTAAATTTTACTAATAAATGAGCAGAAATTACAATTTAATAGCAAAAATTACTATTTTTTAATAGTAAAATTTACAATTTCAAAAGCAAAAAATTAGTAATCAATTTAAATTAATAAATATTTTTACCAATTCGAAGTTAGAAAGTATCAAAAAAAGAATTAATTAGTAAAAATATTTACTAGTTAGAATTACAGAGTGTTTGCTTTAGAATTAGGTAATTTTACTAGTAAATAGTAATTTCTATTAATTTTTGTTTCAATAAATTTTACTGAGAAATAGTCATTTTGCACTAAATATTATTAGTAAAATTTTCTAATTGAAAAGCAAAAATTCAGTCAGTAATTCAAATTAATAAATATTTTTTATATTTTAAATTTAGAGGCCCATGCAGAAATTGAGATTGGAATTTTATGGGGTCCTAGCCAGAATTCCCTATCTGTAGTGGGGAACTGATTAGAGAAAATCGTTAGAACCCAACTACTTTCATAACGGTCGGCAGATGGGGTATAGACTAGAATATCTAGTCGGGAACTAGTATTAAAACTAGCTGTGTGTTGATAGGGCCCCGACTAGAATTTTCTAGTTGACTTTTAAAAATTATTATTTTTCAACTTAACCTATTTATAATTAAATTCTTCATTCATATTAACATTATTAATGAATGTTGTACACGAAAAACCTGAAACTTGAGTTGAAAAATCTCGTGCCCATGGGGGATCGAACCTTGGACCTTGGGGACTCCAGTCGGATACACATACCTCCCGGCCGTGATAGCTTGGAAGCACCTCCGCTTAAATAACATCCCGTGCAGCAATTCACCATTTGCCCCTATCTCTAGTAGGGCTCTCGCTAGATTCTAACTAGAATCTCTAGTCTAGAAAAACTAGTCGGGTTCCAATCAAATTCTAGTTAAATAATTTTTACCAGCATTATTTTTTAAAAAATTTTGCATATTATTTAATTATTTCATTTTTTAACATATTTGAAACCCAATTTTTAATATTGTAGAACATTCTTACATAAAATTCCAATAAAACAATTTTATTAAATAAAAATCTTTTATTTAATAAGTAAATTAAAAGAATAAGACACAAATAAATATTAATTATGTGAGTATAATTAATTTTTATTACCTAAATATTGTAATATTATCCGTAAAAATAATTATTTAAAAATATATGTAAGTGCAATTATACTTTAAAATGTTTTTGACAATTCATAAAAATATTTATTTATAGAAAGACAATTTATGTATATTACTTGTACACTAGTTTGTCGCTAGTTGGAAATCAATAAGGTCCTAGTGAGTTTTTCTAGTCTGAATTATCTAATAATTTCAATTAATAATAATTCTTTATAATCTAATAATAATTTAAATTAAAAAATTATAAAGTTATTAAATTATTTAAATTATTAAAATAATAAATAATAATGTCAATTAATAATAATTCTTTATAATACAAAATTAGTAATAATAATTCTTTAACTAGAATTTGATTGGAAACCGATTAGTTTTTGTAGACTAGAGATTCTAGTCAGAATCTAGCGAGGTTCTAGACAGATTTTTCTAGAGTAGATTTTCTAGGATGGTTCTAATCAGAATCCAACATTTGGTAGGGACAAGTAGGGAAATTTCTACATGGGGGGTATTAAGAAAAAAAAATAATGAAAATGTTTACTAATTTTAATGAATTAGTATAATTGGTTTTGATTTTTGAATTAGTAAATTTTACAAAAAAGTTAGTAGAAAATAGAAATTACTGGTTATTAGTAAAATTTACTCAAATTAGTAGAAATTAATGGTAATTAGTAATATTAACTTGAACAAATTATTAGTAAAAATTACTATTTATTCGTGAAATTTACTAATTCAAAAGCAAAAATTCAGTCAGTAATTGAAATTAATCAAAAATTTTACTTATTCAAATTTAGGGATTAAAAATCAGTAAATAATAAAACTAATTTAAATTTCTCTTTCCCTGTAATCAATTTTCCTCTAGAAATTAATTTTTTACATCCTCTTCTTCTTTTAATTTTTTTATAGTGAGAGAAAGATATCGAAAGAAAATTTCCATAGCAATCTCCTAAATGACATAAAAACGCCATTCTTGAAGAGCTTTCATTAAATTAGTTACCTATCGGAAAATGAATTAATAAAATTATCGCCTGTTAGAAAAGTAAATATATGAGGCTGACGTGTGTAATGAGTATCCTCTTAGTTGTGTCTTGTCGGAAGGAATTTTTCCACTTACCAGTGAAGAAGTGTACGTCTCGTAAAACGTTGCCTTTTCCACTGAATAGGGCCATCAAGTGGATGAAGCACGTTTCGGTAAGACCGACTTATTTAGCAAAAAAAAAAATCCCCTTTATTTATGACTCTCTTCTTAGTCTTTTTTTTTGTTGACAGTTACATTATAAAGAATTATACAATTTTTAAATTGTGGTTAAAAAAGAAAGTTTTTTAAAATTTGAAAATGAAAATCTTCTTTTTGCAATGCAACTTTTTATTCTTGATTTTTCTCATGTCTTGGTTTAATGTCTTCTTTGCCGGGCATGACTTGTGAATAAATGAGACACACGAGTTGGGAAAAATCAGGAACAGAATGTTAAATATAAATTGATGTTAAGTGAATTAATGGTTAATTGTTATTATGATGAATAATTATTAATTTAGTTATTAATTAACTTAATTATTAATTAATTAATTAATTATTAATCAAATTTTTATTAAACAAATTTTTATTATGATTGTATATTAATATACTCTCTAAATTTTTGACACTTTTGATACTATTTTATATTTCTAAATATTCAGTCCGAGACTTGGAATTTCAATTAAATTTCTCGCCTAAAGATTCGTTTTAACTAAATTATTTTCAATTAAAATTTTTTTTAATATTAATTTTTAGGGTAATGAATATAATTAAACACAAAAACAGAAAATACTAAATAAGTCTCTGGTTTGTATGGATCGGAATAAAATAATCTCAGACTCAGGGAAAACCGCACTTAAAATTTTACACTAACAAAAGACTGTCGCAGTAGTGAATCATAAACCAATTGTTCTAAAGTGACACTTGTTACAAATAAATGGCAGTAATAACCACCTTTTACAGTCTCTTTTATTACCTTCTCTTTTTAGCCAATAAACGACAGAAAATTCCACTAAAAACATATATCTAATAAGAGAGGAAAATAAAAATCATTACCTAATGTACTGCCAAGTAAGGAGAAAAAAAGAAAAAAAAGAAAAAAAAGAAGAGGAAGAAAAAAAAATAAGCAAAATTGAAAATCGTTCCTACATCAAACTGGAATAAATCCAAGCATCGAATTCCGGGAAGTTTCTAAATTTCCCTATTCATGATAGAGTCTCGTAAATTTTCCCCTCGTGAAGGGTGCGCACTTTCTTGGAAACCGATACTGGTCTCTTTCTCTATATATCGTGTTTGTTAGTTTCGCGCATATAATAAAGAGAGAGAGAGAGAGTATTTGGCGCGGTATTGGGAAAATTTCACATAGGGCCAAAGTACGTGCAGAGAGTAGTAGTCACCCTTCTACAGGGGTGCCACCCACCCACCACCATTTCCTTGTGGCGCTGTTGTAGCATCGATCAGTTGCGCACCATCGCAAAACACCAACACAAATAACACCATTACCGTCACACAATTTTCCCTCTGTTCTGTCTATAACTAAATTCCTAAATACTGCAACTTGAGGGAAAAGGTATCCTTTACTAAGATGAAATTTCCACTCTCTTGCACTGCACAGTACACCTGCCACTGGACTTCACTTGTCCAATATTATATTTGCCTGTCTCAACTATCGATCTCTCTCTATCTCTCTCTCTCTCTGTGTGTTGTATATCCATCGGGTCCAGACGTCGAGAAATATTCCATTATAATATATTAATGCTATTTTTTCCTTTTTTATTGATATTTTTTTAAAATAGTTCTTTATTTCTTACATTCTTTCTTTCTTCTTTTTCTCCTTTGTTTCTCTAATTTCCTTTTATCCCTCTTTCTATAACTGTTCATTTTATAAACAAAATTTTATAATTTAATTCTATTTGAAAAATATTTAAACTAACAAGAATTCTAACACATTTTTTTTTTGAAAATATTAAATTCAGACAAAAACTGTCTAGAACTAAAAATATTCCAACTACAAATATTTAAACTAAAAAGTATTCTAACTAAAAATATTCCAACTACAAATATTTAAACTAAAAAGTATTCTAACTAAAAATATTCAAACTAACAAATATTTAAACTAAAAAGTATTCTAACTAAAAATATTCAAACTAACGAATATTTAAAATAAAAATATTTCAACTAAAAAGTATTCTGACCGAAAATATTTAAACTAACAAGTATTTTAACTAAAAATTATCTAACTAACAACTATTAAAACTAACAAGTATTCTAATTAAAAACTATTTTTAAACTAAAGAGTATTCTAACTAACAATTATTTAAACTAAAAATATTCTAACTAAAAAATATTTAAACAAAAAAGTATTCTAACTAATAATACTTAAACTAACAAATATTCTAACTAAAAAATATTTAAACTAAAAAGTATTCTAACGAATAAATATTCAAACTAACAAATATTTAAACTAACAAGTATTTTAACTCAAAATATTCTAACTAAAAAATATTCTAACTAAATAGTTTTCTAAATAATAAAATAATATTCTAACTAATAAATGTATAAAACCAGCAAGTATTCTAACTAATAAATATTAAAACTAACTAGTTTCTCACTAAAAAAAATTTTAATTAAAAATTATTCTAACAAAAAATATTTAAACTAACAAGTATTCTCACTAAAATATTTAAATTAACAAGTATTTTAACTAAAAATATTCTTACTAAAAAATATTTACACCAACAAGTATTTAAACTAAAAATATTCTAACTAATAGATATTAAAACTAACAAGTATTCTAATTAAAAATTATTCAGACGTCGCAATCGATAATTAATTTTAAAAAAGTAGCAAAAAGTAGCTTTCACATTAAAAAAAAAGTAGTAAAAAAGTAGCTATCGAAAAATTAAACTTGACGACAAAAAAAAAACTCAATTTAGACACTTTACAAAACTGACAATAATTTTATTCCATATTTTTTATTTTCCTGACTTTTTCCTAATTTTCATCAAAAATATTTACTTCTTTCTTATCTTGCTAATAAATTGAATTCCTGCAACGAACTTTATTATTCATGAAATAATTTACATATTTGTGAAAATAATTTAATTCTTGCGAAGAATTTTATAAAAATTTGTAAATAATTGATTTTTGTTTCGACTAATTTTATGGATATTCTAATTAAAATAATTGGATTTCTGAGAAATTTTTATTATTCATAAAAAGAATTGAATTCTTACGAAGATTTGTACAAAAATTTTTTTAAATAATTGAATTCTTTTTGAAAATTTTATGAATATTGTAGATATTGAAAATCATAAAATTGCGAAAAGTTTTTAAAAATAATTGAATTTTACAAAGAAATCTAATAAAATTTGTCAATATGCCTGTGTGGTATTTTATTAATTTTTTTTGTTTTGAAAATAATTGAATTCCTGAAAAGAATTTTATTATAATTTTCAAAAATAATTTAATTCCTGAGAAGAATTTTATTAATTATGAAAATAATAATAATATTAAATTGCCTAAAAATAATTAAATTTTCGGGAATAATTTTGTTATTTATCTTTAATAATTGAATTCTTTCGAAGAACTATTTATGCAAATATTTAAATTCTTGGGAAGAATTTAATTAAAATCTAAAAGAATAATTGAATTATTTCAAAAAAAATTTAATTTAAATTGTATTTAAAATAATTGATTTTTTTCAAACAATTTTATTAAAATATATTCGTAAATAATTGAATTCCTGTGAAAAATTCTGATTTAACTAAAAAATATTTAGACTAAAAAGTATTCTAAAGTATTCTATTATTATTTTTCCTAAAAAATATTATGCTTAATGAATATTTAAACTAAAAAATTTTATTTGTTTCTTAGCTTAAATATTTTTTAGTTTAAATATTCATTGGTTATAATATTTTTTTAGTTAGAATACTTTTTAGTTTAAATATTTGTAGTTAGAATATTTTTAGTTAAAAAACTTGATAGTTTAAATATTTTCACTGAGAATCCTTGTTAGTTTTAATATTTATTAGTTAAAATATTTGTTAGTTTAAATATTTTTCGTTAAAATACTTTTCAGATAAAATATTTTTTAGTCAGAAATGTCAGAATACATTTTACCAAAAAAACTTTTAATTAAAGTACTTGTTAGTTTAAATATTTTTTAGTTCGAATATTTTTTAGTTCAAATGCTGTTTAGTTCTAAACAATATTACTTAAAATATTTGATAGTTTTTATTATTAATTATTAATTATTAATTATTCCTTCTGTTAGCATTGCTTGAAAAAATAGTTGTTAGTAAAAAATTAAACTACTCTCAAAAAAAGGACAAACAAATAAATAAATAAAAAGATACATAAAAAAATTGAGTAGAATTTATTTTAATTTCCAACGGAATTTATTTTCTGTTATCGAAGGTTTGCTGAATGTTTTTTTGATAACTATTTGAGACAAATGGAGAAAAGTGGTGCTCCATTAAAATTTTTCGTATTCCTCTTTTTCTTCTTCTGCATTTTTACTTTTTCTTTTCTTTTCTTTTTTTTATCATTTACCAAAAACTTTGGACTTTTTATATCCCAATTCTTCATTGGTAATGGTCTTTTCCTCTCGAAGTCTATTTCCGCGCAGTTCTGTGTACAAACTCAGCAAAAGTACCACTCGTGATATCCGCTTTCGGGTTATTTATTTCTTTGATAAGAGTGGCCAAAGCAATTCGTTCGACCTGGTTTCTGATGTAGTCTAAATTTTTGGTTTTGTCGAGAATCGCCAATAAAATCTCGTTCAACGATTTATGTTAAACTTCGAAACAAATTTTCTTTTCAAATGAAGAAAATGATGCGATAAATTAAGTGAATTTTTTTTTCTTTCTCTTTTTTTTGGAGGGAGAGGGAAAAAGGGGCATGTAAAGAGAAGAAAAGTACTTGGAGATGCCGAGTAATGTTCTTAAATCAGTGTATTAAAGAACTATTTTTTGGTTTGGACTATTTTGATTTTTTTCTATTTATTTTTTGTATTTGGAAATTACTGTTTTCAATTTGGATCTGTTGGAACTCTTTAAAATATTTTACTAATAATTTTTTTTTGTTTGCCAATTTTCTGATAGGAAATTTCTAATTCCTTTTTGGAGAAAGGAATTAAAATGATTGAGTTTTTTTCTTTTTTTTGGGAGAGGGGGGTTTCCAGCAGAAAATCCCTTATGTTTTATACATTGAGAAGAGTGATATTGAATCTGTTACGGATATATTTGATAGTCATAGTAGATTGGAACGACTGAGAGATTTCCTCCTCTCATCTATCACTGAATAAGTGACAGTAACGAGATAGATGCTTACGGATTAGAATTTTGAAAAATTTTCCCATTTGTATAATTTTTTTTTTTGTCTATAAATAAATAAATTAGAGAGGTTTATGTATAGTTTATTTATGCATCGTTTAGTCAATTTGTAAAGTAAATTACTAGTAAAAAAAATTTTTTTTTAGTCAGTTTATAAAATAATAAAATAATAGTTAATAATAATTATTTTTAAAAAAATTATTATTCTCCACGATTTAAAAAATACTTCATTCTCTTATATAATGAAGATGAAAATCTTCGAAATCTCGGATGAAATTGTTTTTTTTTTTTTGCTTGTTTACTGGAACAAGGTTTTTACTATTCTTGAGAAACTGTCAATTCCTTTGTGAGTTGAGCAATAAAATTTTACGAGTAGGATTCCACCCTTTTTCCAAGGTCACCGGCAGAAGTAGCTCGCGTCGCAGCATCCCCCATGTTTCTGAGAAACGTGCTGAGGCTATCGACTCTTTTGGATGGCGCTGCGAGAACGATAAAGATAGAGGAAGAGGAAGTGTAAGGCAAGAGAGGATCCGGCTCCTCTTTTACTCTCAAGGTCACGTTTCTCCTCCGAGTATAGTCGATGCTGTTCCTCCACAGCTGCAGAATATTTTTTTTTTTTTTTTTTTTTTTTAAATTCAATCATTTTTTATTTTACTTCAATTTCATAAGCAGTAAAAATTTTATTGAATCAGCTTTAATTGTTGTTTCTCATTTATTAAAATTCCACAATTTTTCTAAGAATATCAAATTGAGACAAAAAAAAGGGATCAAAAGTGTTGCGTTCTAACCAAAAAATTTTGACTAAAAATATTCTAAGTAATGAAGAATTAAACTAAAAATATTCTAACTTAAAAATATTTGATTTAATAAATATCCGAATTAAAAAAAAATTCTGACTAATAAATGTTTTAGTTACAAAATATTCTAACTAAAAAATATTCTAATTAATAAATATTCGAATTAAAAAATATTCTGACTAATAAGTATTTTAGTTAAAAAATATTCTAACTAAAAATATTCTAACTAAAAAATATTCTAATTAATAAATATTTGAATTAAAAAATATTCTCACTAATAAATATTTTAGTTAACAAATATTTGAACTAATAATATTTTAACTAAAGCAAATTACTATTCTATAATGCCTTTAAATTGACGACTTCGATCAGCTATTAAATAAAAAAAAAAAATTGAAAATCGGATTTATTTTAATTTTCAATGGAAATTATTTTCTTTATGGAAATAAAGAAAATACTTTCCATTGAAAATTAAAATTAATCCTATTTATTTTCCTGTCATTTTATTTATTTATTTATTCTTCTTTTTTGGCACTATTTTGAAAATAGATAAAAAAATTAAATCGGTGAATTTCCTTTTAGTTCATAATCAATAATTCTTTGAGATTAATTTCCCTGATTTATTCCCTGGTGCTTTATTCGTTCTAGAGTGTAGCTTTTATTCTATCCTTCCAAGAGCTTTTCCATCATCAATAGCTTAATTGAAAGTTTCATGTCGATTTATATATGAATAACTCTCGCTCTCTCTCTCTCTCTCTCTCTCTCGGATAATGCATTTGTAACATTCGTCATTCATAATTTCTTAAAAGCTATTTTTCCCCTTTTATTTAGTTTTTTATACTTTTTCAATATTTTCGAGTCGTTTTTTTCAATTTTCTTTTTTTAAAGACACTCATCTCTGGAATACTTATTTATTCCCTGCATCTCTTTTTTCCCCCTCAATAAAAAAAACCCCAACCACTTATAAAGGTCTAGACTGGCCAATAAATATTCAAAAATGTCTAAAAGATTTCCGACACTCCTCGTGTATTCACACGCACTTCATATTTATAAGGAAAATTTTTTTTTATTTTCACGCTTTTGAATTAAAAAAAAGGATTTTTTGAATTTTTTATATTAAGTAAAATTCACTTTTACGCTTTTGAATTCAAGAAAATGAATTTTTAATTTTTTAAATTAAGTGAAATTCATTTTCACTCTTTTCGATTCGAAAAACTGACTATTTAATTTTTAAAATTAAAATTAAAATTTATTTTCACGCTTTTCGATTCAGAAAACTAAATTTTAATTTTTAAAATTGAGTAAAATTCTGTTTTAGCTTTAGAAAAAAAACATGAAGCAACAGACACGATATTTTCCTGGAAAATTCATTTCTCAGAGCTTTTTCCCTTTAGAGTGATTTATTTTTCTAAAAAAGGGGAAAAAATCGATCACTATTATCGGAAAGTAGAGCTCAATGTAAAGGTAAAGAAATAAAGTAAAAGTTATTTGAATTGTTTCCAATATTCTAATCGAATTTCCCAATATTCTTGACACAAAAGAAACGTGAAGATTCAAAATATTAAAAATATCCCATAAGAAAGTTTTTCTTTTTTTTTATTACTATTTCATTATTTATTGTGTCTTATGTATTATTTATTATTTAGTTTTTATTATCATTTATTTTTTTATTACTTGTTATTTTCTATTATTCATTATTTACTATAATATTTAGTATTCATTATAAATTATTAACAACTTTTTATCTAAAAAAAATCTGAAATAAAATCTAAAAAAATATAGTAAAACTAATAGATTTTTAAAAATATCGAGATTAATTAAAAACTAACTTAAAAACGTTTCAAGTCAAATTAAAAAAACGCAAAAAAAAAATTGTTAACATAGTTAAAAGATATTTTAAAAAAATAAAATTATAAAAGCAATTTAAAAGATCCAGTTGAAAGAGAAATTAAAAAAGTGAAACTTAATGAGAAATAATAATTAAAAAGAGAGGAGAAAGAAAAAAAAGAGTCAAAAGGAAAAAAAATATTTAAAGTGTAAAGTGGAAATAATAACAAAAGAAATTTAAAAATCCTGTTTCTTAAATGATACGGCAACAATCTTATTCACTCCATATAATTCATTCGGGATCAAGATTTTCAACTGTGTCAAGATTTATGTGCTCCTAAATTATCTCGCGACATCTTTCTCTACGCTTTCCTCATTATTTTCACATATAAATATACAATAATAAGCGAGAGCAATTAATAAAATTAAATGGAAATAAGTTAACAAAAAATGTAAAAATTATTTTGTAAATAAAGTATTCTAACCAAAAAAAGTTTTATCCAAAAAGTATTCTGACTAAAAATGTTTTAACTAAAAAGTATCCTAACTAAAAATGTTTAATCCAAAAAGTATTCTAACTCAAAAATGTTTTAAGCAAAAAGTATTCTAACTAAAAAGTATTCCAACTAAAAATATTCAAACTAACAAATATTTATACTAAATAATTTGTTAACTAAAAAATGTTGGCACTAATAAATATTTTAACTAACAAGTACTCTAATTGACAAATATTTAAAATAAAAATATTCCAAGTAAAAAGTATTCTAAGCAAAAATATTTAAACTAACAAGTATTTCAACTAAAAAATATTAAAACTAACAAGTATTCTAATTAAAAAATATTTAAACTAAAGAGTATTCTAACTAAAAAAATTCTAACTAACAAATATTTAAACTAAAAAGTATTCCAAATAAAAAATTTTATAACTAATGAATATTTAAACTAAAAAATTTTATTTATATTTTATAACTATAATATTTTTTAGTTTAAATATTCATTAGTTATAATATTTTATTATTTACAATACTTTTTAGTTAAAATATTTGTTGGTTAGAATATTTTTAGTTAGAATACTCTTTAGTTTAAATATTTTTCAGTTAGAATACTTGTTAGTTTTAATATTTTCTAGTTAGAATATTTTTAGTTACAATTCTTGTTAGTTAAAATACTTATTAGTTCAAAACTCAATTATTTTTAATACCTACTATTTTAAATTAATAAATCGAAAAATTCAATTATTTTCACAATAAATAAAGTTTTCCACAAGAATTCAATTATTAAAAAAAAATTTTTACAATATTTATTATATTTCGAAAAAATTAATTATTTACAACAATGTTTATAAAATTCTTATAAAGAATTAAATTATTTTCAAAAATAACAAAATTTTCCGCAGAAATTCAATTCTTTTTAAACATTTTAATAAAATTTTTCGCAATAAATTTCATAGGAATTGAATTCTTTTCATGAATAATAAAAATCTCTCGGGAATTCAATTATTTTAATTAAAATTTCCATAAAATTAGTCGAAGGAAATCAATATAATTGAAATCATACTTTATTTTCTTCCCGCGTGCAATATTGATAAATTATATAAGATCACAGTTAATATTGTTCCTTCGAAAGAAGAAAGAAAAAAAAATAGAAAGAGAGTTTGATTGATTGGCGGAAATCTTAATTAAATGTTAGCTCGTGAGTTGTATATATATTTATTTTCAAAGACGGATAATTGAGTTTAATTGATTCGAATTGTCGACAATGGGAAAACATTCCCAGACACTTGGATTGAAAGAAAGTGCGGTTATAAATCAGGATTCCTTAACAACTTCGCATTTTCATGATTAAGAGAGAAGCGATCGATGACGTTTGAAAGACAAAAGGGCTTGCCACTCTCATTTTGCTTTACTGGAGAAATTATATTGCCAGCTATTTATTTTTTTTTTTTATAGGAATTGACAATAGAAATGTATTTATTTGCTAATTGTCAGGGAGAGAGAGAGAGAGAGACTTTGATTCAGCGGAGAAATCGAAAATATTTTCTTCTTTGAGAAAATATAGTGAAACAAGATGAATTCTATAATTTTCAACTGTATTTTCTCTCTGTTTGCGCCTTTCTCAAAGTTGTAACGGTACAAATTTCCAGGTTCCGGTGCTAACTTCTTTTTAATTACGCCTTGCAATTGTTACTGTTTTTAATGATATCTGCGCCATTACTTTACTTGTTATATTTCCGTTTTTAAGTGAATTTTTACAAAAGAATCATTTCAAGCGTAAAGGGAAAATGGATATAGATCGTTATCAATGGAGGGAAAAATTTTCAAATTAAAGAAAACTTGGAAAAAACTTTTACGATTTGAGGGAACTTTGTTCCAGATGGTGCGCTCACTGTATATAAAGCGGAATTTTGTTTTTATTTATAAATATTTTTATTTCCATATTTACGGTATAAAAAACTTTTATTTATTAATTATCATTATAATTATTATTTATTTATTTTTATTTCCATTATTTCTTTTAATTTTCTTTCGATTTATTTTTGTCGATTTTATTTCTTTTATTTTTATTTATTTTGCTTCTTTTTATTTTCTCTTTCAATTTATTTATTTTGTTGATTCCTGAGAAGTATTTTATTATTTAAAAAAAATAATTTAATTGATTCGAAGAATTTATTAAAATTTTAGAAAATATCTCAATTTTTTCGAAAAATATTATAAAAAATTTTTTAAAAAATTGAACTTTTTCATTAAATTTTATTAAAATTGTATTAAAACTAATTAAATTTTATCAAAGAATTTTACTATTTATAAAAATAATTGAATTGTTTCGAAAAATTGATTAAAATTTTAGAAAATAATTGAATTCTTTTGGAAAATTATATAATGAATTAAGAAAAAAATTGAATTCTTTCGTGAAATTTTATTAAAAATAATTGAATTTTCTCGAATTTTTAAAATTAATTAAATTTATACGAAGAATTATATTAAAAAATATAATTCTAAAAAAATATTAAATTTTTTTTAAAATAACTAAATTCTTTTAAGAAATTTTAATAAAATTTTTGAAATTGAAATCCTGCGATGAGTTTTAACAGTTATAAAAATAATTGAATTTTTGTAATGAATTTTATTTAAATTATTAAAAATAATTGAATTCTTGAGAAGAACTTTAGTGAATTTTTTTATATAATTGAATTCTTCTGAAGAAATTTATTAAATTTTTTTAAATAATTGAATTCTTCCAAAGAAATTTACTGAATTTTTTTAAATAATTGAATTTTGTCGAAGAATTTGATAAAAATCTTTTTAAATAATTGTTTTTTTTCGAAAAATTTTATGAAAATTGTTTTTTAAATGATTGAATTTCTATGAAAATTTTATTATTTACGAAAATAATTGAATATTTGCAAAGAATTTTATAAATTTTTGATTACATAATTAATTTCTTTTGGGAAATTTTTTATTAATATAGTAGATATTAAAAATAATTGAATTTCGACAAATTTTTGAAAATAATTATTAAATTTTAATTGACAAATTATAACAAAATTTTTTAAAACATTTTAATAAAATTCTTAAGAATAATTGAATTTTTTCAAGAATTTATTTAAATTTATTTAAATTTGTAAAAATAATTGAATTTTTGCCAAGAACTTTATTAAATTTTTTTAAATAATTGAATTCTTGCGAAGAACTTTATTAAATTTTTTTTAAATAATTGAATTCTTCCGAAGAAATGTACTAAATTTTTTTAAATAATTGAATTCTTGCGAACAATTTGATAAAATTTTTTTAAAATAATTGATATTTTTCGAAAAGTTTTTGAAAATAATGATTAAATTCTAATTTACAAATTATTTTAAAGAATTTTAATAAAATTTTTAAGAATAATTGCATTTTTAGAGGAATTTATTTTAAAATAATTGAAATCCTGCGATGATTTTAATAATTATGAAAATAATTGAATTTTTGCAACGAATTTTATTAAAATTTTTATAAATAATTGAATTTCTGTGAAGAATTTTATTAAAATTTTATAAATAATTGAATTCCTGTGAAAAATTTTATTATTTATAAAAATAATTGAATTTCTATGAAAAATTTTATTATTCATAAAAAAAAATTGAATTCTTGCAAAGAATTTGATAAAAATCTTTTTAAATAATTGTTTTAAACATTCAAATGAATGGACGTTTTTTCTGTATATTATTTTCAAAAATAAACATAGTTTAATGGAAAATAATAAAAATGAAAAATTTTCTGATAGTTATAAAAATTTATTCCTTTTAATTTAAAAAATAATTTTCTGAAAAAAATTCAAATCAACAAAAATAATAAAAATATCGTCCTTTATTTAAACGTTCGAAAAAAGCAATTTTGTTTTTTGACTATATTTATCTCAACGAGAAAATATTTTCGATTTTTAAATTTCCATTGAATTTAAATTTAAATTAAAAATTAAAAAATTTAATTTAATTCTAAAAAAGAATAAAACATCATAATTAATTTAATATTTCTAATTAATTTCCATTAAAGTAAAACTCATCTGACTTTGTGTAATTAAAAAAGAAAGGAAAAAAATGTCGGAAATCAACCTTCAACGAATTTCCCTCATTGTTCTTTGCTCATAGTGATGATGGAAAAAAGGGTAATAGAGAATTTTCTCGTGTGGAAATATAGGAGCAAAAAAATTGAAACTGAACTAGGATCTCTATCACAATGAATTTTAAATCCACTTGGGGAAGAAAAGTGTTGAAAAAGGCTCGGGATTTCCATTTTTATGAAGATTTAATGAAAGAGGTAAATTCAACGATTTCCTTTAAAACTTTTCCTTTTTTTTTGCCCCCCTTATACACATTCCCATTATAAAAGCTCCTCTTGATTTAATTGTCTTCTCCTTTTCTTTACATCAATTTTTTTCTCGAAAGAAGAAAAAATCCGTGTTCATTCAGTCGAATAACAGACAAAACTAAACTAAAAAGTAATTAATGATTTATTTTCCCAACTCCTTCGAGGATTTTTCGATTTTTGAAGCAAAAAAAAAAAGTGACCTAGATTTATTCTTAGTTTTTGATGATAAAAACTTTAAAGGAAGAAAATACGGACTTGAAATATTGTCACTGATTTATTGTCATGGGAAGAAATTCGAAAGGTTTTGAGAAATTATAAGAATTAGAAATTTTTTTTTTTTTTTTGAGTGAAAAAGTATTTTTCTTTTTTGTAAAATTAGAATGAGTGTATCTTTAGATATTTTTTTTTAAAGGCGCTTTTTATTCGATCGAAATATTTTATCAGGCATGAAACATTCAAACAATACGGTATATCCCGAGCTTGACACTTTCTGTAGAGCATGAGCTTTACCAGGAAACTGAAGCAAAGTTCTCCTCACTCTGTGTATATATATATAAATGTGGTATCATATACTCCACTATAAGAGAACGTTTTACAGCAAATATTGCTTATGTCAGAGTTTCAAAGTATCCGACGTGCCATGAGACCTGATCGCAAGTCTCACATTCACGTTGGAAATTTTCTCGAAATTCTTATTTTCACAGTTAATAATTTTAGTTTTATTTTGAAAATGTGACTAAAGTTTCGAATAAAGGACCGAATTTTTATTCTTTGATACAAATTTGAATTTTCAATAAATAAATATAAATAAAAAAATAAATAAAATTCTAAATTTAAAAAATTAAATTCCAAATTTAATTTAATTTTATTTATTTCAATAAATAAAATAAAATTAAATTAAAAAATTCCCTGATTTCCAGACAAAACTTTGACTTTTTCCCTGGCTTTAAAGAACTTTATTTTTAAATAAATATTTAATTATTATTTTCTCATAGAAATTGATCAGAAAAAATTGCGAAAAGATAAAAGGTGAAAAAAATATACAAATTTGCTTCGTGGAAAATTAGTTTTCCAGTCAAATAAACAACTAATTTAAAAAAGAGGTTAAAAAAAATTAAAATAGTATTAAAATAATATTGCAAACGATTTATTTCGAAAATCAGAAATGCAATTTGAAACTACTCTTTGAGAATTAGACACATCTGAATGAATATGAAATATTCTCTTATAAAAGACGAGTTAGCTTGGTGATACTTTCCACAAAATTATCATATTTTACTATAGAATTTAGTTTAAATATTAATCATTTTCCCCAAAAAAATTTACATAACCGAAAGGATCCAAATTAAAATGAATGAAAATAAATAATAAAATAAAATGAACTAAAATTTCGTTAAAATAAAACTTAAGAAAGCAATTTCTGGAATATTTTCCCTTTCTATTTTATTTTATTTTATTCATTTTAATTCAGTCAATTAAATTTAACTCAATCAATTTAAAATACCGTTAAGATCGAATTTTTCCAAAAACTGATAAATTTCTCATAAGGAATCTAATTCTCATTCCGAATGTATAAAAGAGCAAAGGAATAATAAAGATACAAGAAAATGTAATATATAAGAAAACGAAAAGAAAATATAGTGGTAGGAAATTTTTTTTCTCCAACAAACATAAAATTTCCTTTTTGAGAATTATTTTAATGAACCGTACTGCAAATATAATATTCGAAACTCTCCGACACACGTGCGAGGACAGCCTCACCCCCTTTAAATTCATATAATATTATTTTATATGAAACCCACACAATTACGTCAAATTCAATTATTCCACCCACGCGACACTGGCAAAATATATATATACAATATAGAAACGATAGGAGGACCTCCTTTTGAAGAAAATGAACCGCCATTAGCCAAGCCGGTCACGAGGTAAGAACATTTCATATCGACAGATAAATAATTATCTCGATTATTTCGCGCGGAAAATTGTACTTTTCTAGTTCGTGATTTGTATTCAAGATTGCTTTTAATGACTAAAGCCATTATTGGTTGGAGATTGCTGCTAACATTATATAAGTTCTCTATATTACTGCTCTTTTCTTTTATCAGGAATAATTGAATCTTAATAATTTTCTTCTGATTATCGTCTATATACTGTGCGATTTTTATTTTTATTCTGCGCTATAGATATTGATTGAAATTATAATTGATTTCAATTAGAAAATATTTTTGATGGGGAAGTTATAATTTTTCTTTAATATTCACTTTAGAGCTGATAAAGTATTACAAATATTTAGCAACTGTTCAAACTAATAATTATTAAAAGTACCTTTTTTAAAACTGATTACAATTAAAAATATCTGTCAACTATTAAAATTAACAGTTATTAAAAGTACCTTTTTTAGAACTAAGAACTATTTAAAAAATCTGGTTTAGAACTAACGACTACTAAAATACCTTTTTTTTTAGAACTTATTCAAAGTTATTTGTCATAGAACTGACAACTATTAAAAATACCTGGATTAGAACTAACAACTAATCAAACTACCATCGCTTAGAACTAACAACTATTATAACTACCATTGCTTTAAACTAACAACTATTTAAACTACCATCGCTTAGAACTAACAACTATTAAAACTACCATTGCTTGAAACTAACAACTATTAAAACTACCATCACTTAGGACTAACAATTAAAACTACGATTTCTTAGAACTCACAACTATTAAAACTATCATTGCTTAGAACTAACAACTATTTAAAATACCATCGCTCAGAATTAACAACTATTAAAATTTCCCTATTATAGAACAAACTATTAAAAATACCTGGTTTAGAACTGACAAATATTGTAATTATCATCGTTTAGAACTAACAAATATTATGGGACTTTTTAATATTACTGTCGACTATTAAAATAACGATAATTTCAAACTGACAAATAAAATTTTCGTTGCTTATATCTGACAACTATAGAAACTACAATTGCTTATAACTAACAACTATTAAAATTGTCATTGCTTAGAACTAACAGCTATTAAAACTGTCAATTCTCAGAACTATCAACTATTAAAACTACAATTGCTTAGAACTAACAAATATTAAAACTACGACTTAGAACTGACTACTATTTAAATTACCCACGCTAAAGTTAAAATTATTAAAACTACCATTGCTTAGAACTTATAACTGTTGAAATTAATATTCCTTAGAACTGGCAACTATTTAAACTACTAAAGCTTGAAGTTAATAATTATTAAAATTGCAGTTCCTTTGAACTAACAACTATTAAAACTATTAAACTAAACTAACTAACTAACTAACTAAACTAACTAACTAACTATTAAAACAACTATTAAAACAACAAACTACAAATTTTTAGAACTAACAACTATTAAAATTACCATCGCTTAGAACTAAAAACTATTAAAATTATCATTGCTTAGAACTAACAACTATTAAGACTGACATTGCGCAAAACTAACAACCATTAAAACAGACATTTCTTAAAACTAACAAATATTAAGACTGAAATTGCGTAGAACTAACAACTATTAAAACAGACATTTTTTAGAACTAATAAATATTAAAACTACCATCGCTTAGAACTTACAACTGTTAAAATTATTATTCCTTAGAACTGACAACTATTAAAACTGACATTCCGTAGAACTAACGACTATTAAAACAGACATTTCTTAGAACTAACAACTATTGAAACTACAATCGCTTAGAACTAACAACTATTAAAACAGACATTTCTTAGAACTAACAACTATTGAAACTACAATCGCCTAGAACTAACAACTACAAAAATTACAATCGCTTAGAACTTACAACTATGAAAACTTTTATTGCCTACAACTGAAAATTATTTAAACCGATTAAAAGAAATCGTGGGTTATCCGAAATCGTTTTGCATTTATACAACTCTTTTCCCTCGTTCCTAGAAAAAATTAATTTTTTACACCAACTTCAGAGACCTTTCACCTCAAAATACTTCCAAGTTGCAACCTCCACTACAAGTGATATCAATTCCAATTAATGATATTACATACTTTCGCAGAAAATCGCCTAAACAGTACCTACATTCACCACTCTGAAAAATAATGATAGTTTTAAACGGCTATTAACTTTCCGCAAAATGTATTTATCGAAGTAAGAGAGAAGGATATTCTCTCCCATTTAATGACTAACACTTTTGCTAACAAGTCAAAATAATAATAATAATCGAGGAGAAGTTTAATAAAGTAGCCCGCACAACTTTACCCGATTGGCCAAGAAATTTAACCACAAACGGTGCGCAATTCCCCTCCTGGGCCATCAAGGTAAGTCAGTTCCATATTTGGGACTCACTCTCGTAAGAAGTAATGAAGAAAACGTACGATCGATCCTCTCACGCGTTCATACACAACTGTCGATCCCGATCTACGAGCCAAATCGTGTCACGTATACCAATGAATCGATTCCCTTTTTTAGTCAATGACAAATAATTCAACTTTATATATCTCTCCCCTTCAATCGACAATTTCAAAGAATCGGCTTTTATTTTTATTATTCACTATAATAAATAAAACATTCCGACTTTTTTTCTGGAATGTTTACAAAATAGCCGAGGTAATTGAATTGGAGCATTTCTTTTCTTTCGCGATTTTCAATGTTCGATTCTGTTCAGTTCAATTCGATCCGACTCAACTCGATTCTATTCTGTTAAATTTGATTTATTTCTATTCGATTAGATTCAACTTGATTCAATTCAATTAATTCAATTCGTTATAATTAATTTCAACTTGATTAATTTTAATTCGATTCAATTAAATTCGATTCAATTCGATCCGACTAAACTCGATTAAATTCAATTAATTTCAATTCGATCTGATTCAACTCGATTCAATTAAATTAATTTTGATCCATTACAATTCGGTTCAATTCAACTTGATTCGATTCAGTTTAATTCGATTCTATTTAATTAAATTGGTTTGAACTCGACTCGATTCAATTCGATTCAATTTGATTCAATATTACAAAAAGTAAAAAGAATCACAGTTTACAATCATAACACTACACAATTATAATTCCCAGCAATAAATTATAATAGAAAACAAACATTTCCACTCGTCGAAAATTTGTATACTTATCGCAAAAGTAAATCAATCGGTAATTGGGAGAAATTCTCGATGTCCATCACTGCTGTAAGTGTGATGTAATAAAAAAAAAGAAAATATTGTGCAACACGTGGCGCCTCGCACAGTGAAATATATATAATGAAGAACCTGTATTTTATACGCGTATATATATATACAATATACAGGTTCGACAAATTCGTTAAAAGAGGTGCAAAGAACGTTGTATATTTATATATAATATATATGTACTTATTTTTCATGGGCAGAAAAGAGATTCAAGCTCTCTCGACGTTTGCAATGCCCCAGGGGAACGACAAAAGCGAACACACTTTTAATGAGTTTCGCGAGGATGATACAGTCGGGCCGTTTTTCATGAGCTTTGACGACTCTCGTCACAGTATATTTATACCTACTTATATGAAACTGCAGCAGATCTGCTACATGAAATGTTACTCACCTGAAACAGAAAAAGAAACGACTCGTTACTAGATTGCACTTCACATAATATAACAACTATAACAATTTATGGAACTTGTATTACTATAAATATTGTCTACATGTATTTCTATTTTTTATCTAAATGCGAACATGTCGTGAGAATATTTCTTTTTTATTTGGGGAAAATTCTTTTCGTTTGTAATTTTTTGGTGTTTAATATTATCTGTATACTATTATTGCTATCATTATTTTTTTATTGATATGCTTGCTATTATTGCTATCATTACTCCTATCATTGTTATTATTGTTATCATCATTACGATTTTTGATTTAAATTAGTAAATTTTACTAATAAATTGTAAATTCTACTGATTTATTAGAATTGAATTTTTAAAATTCATGAAAAAACTCTGAATTTTGATGTTTTTTTTTCGTTTGCCTCGTAAACTATGAAATTATCACAAATTTTAATACAAAACCATCAATTTTTTCTATTTCTAAAAATAATTTCTTTTTAAATAACTTAATTTTTCAAAAACTATAATAAAATTATGACTTATAAATTATTTAATGAATAAATTTTACAATTTTCATAAATACTAGATTAATAGAAGAATTTTAGTTAAAAATACTAAAAAAAAAAATTGAACATTGGAAAAGTTACAAAAATGATTCCAGAAATTTAATTATTTTCAAAAGTTATAAAAATTCTACACAGAATTTCAAATTTGTTAAAAAATTTTTTCAAAATTCTCGTCAAAATTTCAGTTATCTTTATAAATAATAAAATTCTTTATCGAAAATCAATTATTTTTAAAAATTTTAATAAAATTCTTGGCAAAATTTCACAGGAATTCAATTATATTTACAAAATTTCATAAAATTTTTCGAAAAATAGCAATTATTTAAAAAGATTTTAATCAAATTCGTCGCAAGAATTCAATTATTATTTAAACAAATTTAACAAAGTTCTTTTCAAGAATTCAATTATTTTTATAAACTTGAATAGAATTCGTTGCAAGAATTCAATTATTTAAACAAATTTAACAAACTTCTTCTCAAGAACTGAATTATTTTTATAAACTTGAACAAAATTCGTTGCAAGAATTCAATTTTTTATATAAATAATAAAATTTTTTACAGAAATTCAGTTATTTTTATAAACTTGAATAAAATTCGTTGGAAGAATTAAATTATTTTCAAAAGTAATACAATTTTTCGCAAAAATTCAATTATGTTCAAAAATTAAAAAAAAAATTCTTGTCAAAATTTCAAGTGTCTTTATAAATAATAAAATTCTTCTCCGAAATTCTATTATTTCAGAAAAATTTTTATAAAATTCTTGGGAAAATTTTCATTAATTTCGTAAATAATAAAACTCATTGCAAGATTTTAATTATTTTTGATACAATATTTTAATAGTATTTCTCGAAAAATATAATTATTCTTAAAATTTTTATTTAAATTTCTCAAAAGAATTCAATTATTAAAAAATTTGTTGATAAAATTCTTAATGAGAATTCAATTTTAACAAACATTCAATTGTTCAATAAATTATTTATTTTTTAATTTAAATAATTCAATTCTTCTAGAATTTTCTTATAAAAATTAATTTTAAAACGAATTACCGAATAATCGATCTATTATTTATGAAAATAATTGAATTATTGCAACGAATTTTATTACATTTTTTTCTAAATAATTGAATTTTTTTTGAGAAATTTTACTTTTTGTAAAAATAATTGAATTCGTGCGAAGGATCTTATTAGGATTTTTGTAAATAATTAACTTTTTCTGAAAAATTTTATAATAATGATGACTGAAAATAATTGAATTTCTGCAATTACTTATAATTTTTGCAAAATTCAATTTTTTTTAGTGTTTTTAAAAAAAATTCGAATTAAAAATTTCCAAACTCTATTATTATTAAAGTTGATATTTTTTTTTAAAAAAAGTAAGTAAGAATAATTGAAAAATAAATTTTAGAGAGAAAGGGGATTTTTATTTCTAACAATTAATTTGTTAATTTAGAACAAACAAATTTGTTCTTCTAATAATAATTGTAATTGAAAACAAATTTAATAATAATAAATTTGACAAAAAAAATATTTTCAGTATCAACAAGAAAAGAAATTTCTAGTTGTAAATTGTAAAATAATTGTAAATTCCATTTTTTAATTTACAATAATTTGTAAATTATAATTAAAGCAGTAAACTATAATAAATTTCATTTTCCGAAAAATCGAATTATTTATCGAAAATCCAATAAATTATATACTTAAGTTTAAAAGAAACCTAAATAAAAGTGAATTTCGTTTGGAATTTAGATTATTATTAACACGTATCCATTTTTCGATTAAAAATTGTAAGGCTATTTATTATCGACCAATAATATAATTTATATATATAATATAAATATATCATTGAATTTTTTTTAATATACATTATATTATATTTATCACTCTTGTATTATTTATTACTCTAAAGAGAAATCGATTATAATTTCTTCTTTACAAAACAGAAATAAATGATATTCTTCAAAAGTAGGCCAAAATTTTGATTACACGGTTTAGAGAGAACGTGTTCTAAAACGGATCGTTGTCGTAATTGTTAATTACGCGATAAATCAATCCACACCTCAATTATGAACTCATCTCTCCCATTTGTCATTTGACAGATAACTTCAATTAATTAGAAATAAGGTGATTTATATTTTGCGAATTCGTGAATAATAGACGATTATTGAATTTAATGCCATAGACGGATTTTATTTATAACTATAAATTAATTATTAATTAGACAACTAATTGCCTATTTGATTCGAAACAAAAAGTCAGTCACTGATTCAAATCAGTTTAAAATCACTGTTATCTTAAAAGTATCAAATTGCAAGGAATTGATACCAAAAATGCGGATTAAATAAAAAAATTGATCCAAATTTTTGGCATCAATTGGATTTGTTTTAGTATCAATTCTTTTTGATTTCGCAAGAAAAATTTTATTGTTTTCGTCTAGACGATAACTTCAGACACCTCTTTTTTTTAATATTATCCGTAGAAAAAATAATAAATTAAGTATTTTCTAATGTGTGAAAGAAATTTTCTTATCTCAGCATTGTCTATATAAGTTTTATCGATAAATATTTTAAAGAGGAAGTGTATTGGAACAACATCAGCGCGCACATGTTCGTTAATGGTGAAAAAAAGGCGATAAATTCTGATTTCTCATCATTTCAGTTGTTTAGACGCGCGCCGTTATGGTTTATCTTTTCAATGTCTACTTTAAGAATATCCCACATAATTCAGGATAACGTGGGTTAATCGATTCTTGCACGAGTGCCCATAATAAACAGCTATATATACAGACACACACACACTCTCTCGGATATCTTATAAATCAATCGCTGATACAGTCAGGTTGAGGGCACCGATACTTTTCTATTCTTTTTCCAAAAGTGATCTTTCACTTCTTTAAACTTGTTATCAAACAGTTCAAGGCACATCGATCGACTGGCAATAAAGTTTCAAAATTCTTTCACACACACTTTAGTCTCAAAAGATTAGATTTTAGATCTCAATATCTTTTGTTATTGGAATTTAGCGCGAGATTATCGAAAAAAAATTCGACAAGACTGGTTTAGAATTAACAATATTAAAAGAAAAAATTACGCGAGGAAAATTAATAGAATTTTTGTTTTCGAAAGTTATCAACTCAAAAAAGTAAATAAATATTTCTTCTAAATTTTTCCTCGAAGTTGTAAACTAAAAGAACTACACGATAAAAATAACATTGTACACACATAAAAATATTATTCCATATTCAAGAAAAATTTATTCGATTTATAAATTTCGGTTTGTAAATTTCGCTTGCAGATACAAATAAAAATATTCTTTCTCCAAAAAGTCAAAAGCAGAAAGAGAATCTTGATCCTATCGGCGAGGCAACTATACAAAATGCAATAAAAATGTATTCGACTGGAATAAAGTCAGAAGCGAACGATTTTTCCAACGTGCATATTCAAATAGATCTTTATTTGTCCCAAAGCCTTTTTCTCTCTTTCTCTCTTGCAAAACTTTTGAGAACGTCCCAATGTGACCTACTTGCCAGATTTAAATTATAGTTCTTGTCACACTTTCCGAAAAAAAAAAACAAACAAACGAATCCTTTTATTTTTCTCGCCCGTCAATGTTTATTTACATCCTACAGGTGATTAATCTCACCATACAGAGTATTATACGTGTTTCTACTGATTGTGAGTTTAAAAAAAAATACCTTCATGAAAGTGCACTTTTCGCGAACGAAATGGAAGATCATGGGGTCCGAGATTCTCCCTCGACAGGGAACTGACAAGAATCCCTCGAAGAGTTGCCAAAGTGCTGCTGGGTATTCCTCTGTCTTTATCATCTGTTCCCATTTTCTTTTTTTTCTCTTTTCTTCTTCTTACTTATTACTCTTTAGATCAACGCCATTCCGTTATAAAAAAAAAAGAAATCGATTACAAAAGTGTAAAAAGGCACAATAAATCGTCGCACTGTATTCCAAAATTCCGCAATCACTTTGTAAAACTCGTTCTTTCCATTTTCGATAATTTGCCACTTCACTCGCACGAGTCACTTTCACTGAGGGATTTTTCATTTCCGATTAAATAATTTTTATCAATCGCCTCCATTGTTTCGCTCTCATATTATTCACTGTCACTATTCAAATTTTTTATTTCGGTTATTTTAATTGATCTTTCGATTTTTAATTCCTAATTTTTTTATTATTATTTCTATTATTTTATCTGCTATTTCGTCAGTTCATTTTACTGCTTTTCTATTATTTTTTCTGCTCCTTTATTATTTTTTGTATTATTTTTTCTACTCCTTTTTCTACAAATTGTTTTCCATTTGTCATTCCTTAAAACTGACAACAATAAAAATTACCATCTTCTGCAACTGATAATTTCTTAAAGGACTATTATAGAACTATTAATTAATTTAGAACTGACAACCATTAAAATTTCCATTGCTTAGAGTTTACAACAATTAAAACTTAAAATGCTTGGAACTAACAACTATCATGACTACCATCACTTAGAACTAACAACTATTAAAGCTACCATTGCTTAGAAGTAACAACTATTGAAACTGCAGTTTCTTAGAACTAACAATTATTCAAACTACAATTGCTTAGAACTACCAACTATTCAAATTAATATTACCTAGAACTCACAACTATTAAAACTGTAATTGCTTAGAACTAAGACCTATTTAAACGACTGTCACTTAGAACTAATAACTATTTAAACTACTATCACTTAGAACTGACATTTATTAAAAGCATCATTACTTAGAACTAACAACTATTAAAATTAATATTAATTAGAGCTCACAACTATTAAAACTACCATCGCTTAGAACTAACAACTATTAAAACTATCATCGTTTAGAACTAACAAATATTTAAACTACTAGCACTTTGAACTGACAACTATTAAAACTACAAATACTTTGAATTAGTAACTATTAAAACTACTTTTACTTAGAAATAATAACTATTTAAACTACTATTACTTAGAACTAACAACTATTTAAACTACTAACACTTAGAACTGACAACTATTAAAATTATCGATGCTTAAAACTCACAACTATCAAGACTACCATCACTTAGAACTAAAAACTATTAAAATTATAATTGCTTAGAACTTAAAACTATTAAAATTATGGTTGCTTTGAACTTACAACTATTAAAACTGTTATTTCTTAGAACTAACAACTTATACAACTACCATCGCTTAAAACTAAAAACTATCAAAACTATCATTGCTAAGAACTAAAAAATATTATAACTACCATCGCCTAGAACTAACAACCATTAAAACTACAATTGCTTAGAACTGACAACTATTAAAAATACCATTGTTTAGAAAATACATCTATAAAAACTACAAATTCTTGGAGCCAACGACTATTGAAACTACCATCGCGTGGAACTTAAAACTAATTAAACTACCATTGTTTAGAACTAACATATATTACAACTACAATCAATCAAATCTGCCAACTATTAAAAATACCATTGTTTAGAAAATACAATTATAAAAATTACAATTACTTAGAACTAACGACTATTAAAAAAACCATCGCTTAGAATTAACAAAACTATCAAGACTACCATCGCTTAGAACTGACAACAAATAAAATCACAGTTGCTTAGAACTCACAACTATTAAAACTATAATTTCCTAGAACTAACAACAATTAAACCTATCATTTCTCGATTCAATGACAAAAATGACTGTTTTGATATTGAGGAAACAAAAGAACACAACGTTTGTCATGTAATATACAATAAAGAATTTTGGACAAAGATATTAAAGAGCAAGTATCGCGATACAAATAAGTGACTTGTCAAATAAAAACAAGCAGACCAGATTAACTGAACTGTTATTGACCAAGAGACAAGACGAGGCACCCAAGCAAAACGTTTACTGTTCAAAATTACAGTTAGAATCGTCAAGGTGATGCTTCAATTAAGGTGTCCTCTCTTCTAATTTATAAGTACAACAAATATAAACACTTCCTCAAGACACTTTTTCACGATTTATTATAAAAAAAAAAAAACAATAGAGTCCCATTCGTTTTCGAGAAAAAAAATTTGTCTCTACTTTTTTTCTAAAGCTATTTCTCAGAAACGAATATTAATTTTTTTCTTTTCTCAACAACTATTTCAGAGAAGCGAAAATAATTTTTTTTCTTCTGATAAAAAATGCTGATAAACTGCCTAGAACAATAGTAACAAAATTAAGTCATTTTAAATTATGTTTAGCGTTAATGAAAGTGTAAACATGCTGTAATTTTTATTGTGACTATTAAAAAAAAGAGAATGAAAAATTTTGTAAAAATTTACAAAAAATTAATTTTTTAAATTATTTTTTAATAAAGTATGTCAGTACTTTATTAAAAGATAATGAAAAAGAGAGATTTAAAAATTGTTTTTAATTGTTTTTAATTAATATTGATAATTTTCTAATAATTAGAAAGAATAGTTTAGCGCAAAAGTGGAAAAATTCCCGCATAACGCGACTCTCGTGACTAAACACAATAAATTCATTGTTACACCCGCTGACATATTGTTGACTCAACGGAATGATTGTCTACAATACGGAAGATTATGTTATTTATGCCTGACGTATGCATAGAGAAATAATTGTGAAAGCATAATATTGTGTACATGAAAAGAGAAAGTAGTTTTTGGCGCATAGGAGTCATGATGCCAATTTCAATGTCAGCGTTTGCTCACAGTGCTCGCGCAAAACGTTATTTTACATGTAATGACAGTGTAATTTTTACGACAAAGACCTCCTGTAACGATCAGCACGGCTCGGTATCGCAAAAAGGAACGTTAATGATCGTATAACCACAAAGAATATAGTGGCAACCGGCACTCCATACCAAGGCGCTGCTACGCTGTATAGCACTCTGTAATTCCAAACGTTTTGCGTCAGCCTGCAAATTTAATCAGCCGTTTAACGGAGATATGTACATGCGCGTATTCTCTCTCATCTTTTTTGAGAGCAAAGATTCGTTGCAATTAGATCAGTTTTTAAACTTTTACTATTTTCAAAATATTTAGTGACTTATCGACCGGAAACAATATATATTAAATATATCGAACTTGAAGTATTAAATTTGATCAGAAAATTTCATTGAACTTGCGGAATTTCGCTAGTGAAATACAAAGGGAACAGAGTAGTAGCTCTGACAGAAAGTTTTTCGGGCGAGGATCAACTTTAATTTCAATTAATTTCAACTCGTCCCAGTAGTTTAAGTTTTCGAGAAAGGAGAATAAATACGAGAGTACTTCAAGTTCTGCTGTTACAAGTTTCGGAATACTTTTGAGCATTTCGGAATTGTGAATGTGCTTTCTGTTGTAATTTGTGGACTTGAATTTACTAATGCATTAAAAGGGGAGAAAAGAAGAAGTTTTTCCAAAAAAAGGGTTAAATATAGGAGTATTTAGAAACATACTAACTATTCTAATATCAATTCTACTATGAAGATTTAAAAAGCTTCGACTATGAAAGCTATAAAAAATAACAAACTAAAGCTTTCCCTGTTTATAACTAACAATTAGGATTTTATTAAAAATCATTACATAATACAAATAAGTATTTCATTTTTAATTGAGAATTGAAACACATTTTTAAAGTAGAAGTACCATTACTTAGAACTAACAACTGTTACAAATGTCATTGCTTAAAACTTACAATTATTAAAACTACTATCGCTTAGAACTAACTGTAAAAACTATTATTACTTAAAATTAACAATTATTGAAACTACCATCGCTTAGAACTAACAATTATTAAAAGTATAATTACTCAAAACTAACTATTATGGCTTAGAACTGACAACTATTAAAACTACTATTGCTTAAAACTGCCAACTATTAAAAATACCATTACTTAGAACTAACAACTATTACAAATGTCATTGCTTAGAACTAACAACTATTAAAACTACCATTCCTAAGAACTAACAACTATTAAAACTACCATTGCTTAGAACTAAAAATTATTAAAATTAACATTACTTAGACCTAACAATTATTAAAACTGTTATTGTTTAGAACTATCAATTGTAAAATCTACCATCGCTTAGAACTAACAACTATTAAAACTGTCTTTGCTAAGAACTAACAAATATTATAACTGCAATTGCTTAGAACTGACAACTATTAAATTTATCATTGTTTAGAACTGACAACTATTGAAACTAATATTGCTTAGAACTAACAACTCTTGAAACTACCATCGTTAGAACTAAAAACTATTAGAACTGTCATTGCTAAGAACTAAAAAATATTATAACTATCATCGCTTAGAACTAACAACCATTAAAACTACAATTGCTTAGAACTGACAACTATTAAAAATACTATTGTTTAGAAAATATAACTATAAAAACTACAAATTTTTAGAACTAACTACTATTAAAACTACCATCGCTTAGAACTAACAACTATTAACACTTTTGGAGTTTAGAACTGACAACTATTGAATGTACTATTATTAGGACTAACAGTTGTTGACAGTCACTACTTAGAACATAAAGTTTTAATAAGTTTTTAAGTATTTTAATTGTAAAATATAGTAATAATATTAATAATATTAATAATAATGATAATAATAATAATAATAATAATAATAATAATAAAAAATAGAAATAAATATAGATAATAAAAAATACTTAATAAAAATAAATAATAATAAAAAATTAAAAAATAATAATTCTTCTTGTACGAGAATAAGCAATATTTTGCTTTCAGTAGAAAAAAAATAAATAAACTTGAATTGATAAAAATATTTAAAAATTTACCCCGCAAGGTGCTTAATTGGGCAACAACGTTTAACAAATTAATTTTGACTGCGTAGGAAAATAAATAAATTAACGGCACGTTGAATTGTGTTTTTTTTGCGATGGAAAAGAAATGAAAACTGTAATCGACATTTTGCAACCGGCGAGTTCCTTACGATACCGTTGAGAGTACCTTGCGCGCGTAAATTTTATAATACACTCAAGTGCAAAGAGTTTGGAAAAATTCCTCCCGCGAGATTGTTTGTAGTCACGAGGCACGTTTAAAAAGTTTTAAAAGTTTTTCGCCCACCCACATATATATATGTATAAGAATAAAAGGGGATTCCCCCCTTCTTAGCGGCAAAATTTAAAACTCATGTCACGCTTCATGTCGGGAAAATCTGCATCCTCGTGACAGGGAACAATAACTTTCAGTTAAATTATTATTAACTCGAGTTTCGAAACAAAATTATTGTCATAATTTTTTCCTTAATAACTTTATTAATATTTTACTAATAAATGTTCATATAAAAATTATTATAACAAGCTTGACAAATTATTATTATTATTTTTTAATATTATTAATACAGAAGTAAATTAGCAAAAAAGGAATTTAAACAAATTTTTTTATTTGTAAAACATTGCAAAAAGAGTCCAAATAGTTTTTTAATTATTATTTCAATAAAAAACATTGTTATCGCATGAATGAAAAATTATTAAACGATGTTAAAAATTGAAAGGAAACGACCTTGACCCAATCAAAATAAATTGCCACTTCACTGAGAATATAACATTTCTTCCAAAATGAATATTTCACATTTTAAAGGACAATCTCCGACGATTGCCAAAATACTTTTTTATTGTTTCCTCTTTTTCGACACATTACTACCGATTTGTATTGGAATTTGTCAAATAATTTTCGTGATTTTACATATTTTCTCCATGAAACTTGTATAAAAACTGGTTTGCATTAAAAAAACATTTGGAAAAATATTCGAGTTAAATTACTGTCTACGATAAGTGGCATTCAAAAATTTTATTCATAAAGTTAAAAATTACTGTTTTGTATCAACAATTTCTTTTTATAATTTCAGTTTTTCAAAAATGTAATTTTCTTTCTTCAATTTAATTTCTTTAATTTAGTGTTTTGTTATTTAATCTAATAGACTTTTTAAATTTACTTTAATAGAATTTTTTAATTCAAATCAATTTTTTAAAAATTTATTTTAATTAAAATTTTTAATAATAATTTTTAACTATAAATAAAGTAGTGTAAATAAACAATGATACAAAATTTAAATAAAATGTCACGAATTGTTTTAAATGTTGATTAACTATTCGTTAAATTCTTTTATAAATGAATGTTTCTGCAATTTTTATGACTCATAAATGCAAAATTGTTTCTTTTTCCTTCATGCAAAAGTTTGCATAATATTTCTGCATCGATGCATTTTCTTTACTTTGACATTTGACAGCATGACCAGAAATTTTTTTTTATTTTTCGACAAACATATATATACGTTAATTTGAATGTATAATTTAAAAAAAGAAAACTGTCTGACAATGAAATAAAAAAAAAGTAAATAGAAAAAAAAATTAAAAAACTCTTTTTCCAAACAGTTTTTCATCTTCTATTTTTCTCTCTGAAGTACGCAATAAATTCTTGACTAACACATTTACGTGTTAGATCTACTCTTATCATCGCGGTTTCTCAAGTTCTCCAATATCCTCCGTCAGGTAAAATGAAGGAAACTCGATTTAAACCAATTACATTAAATTCGCACTTGATAACTAAAACTCCATTATCAACCATCAGAAAATCTATTATTCTTTTCTCAACTATTCGAAAGATCAATTAAAATAATTAAAACTAACATTTCACTATACCAAAGACACAAATTTCAATTTTCAATTGTCACATTTCAAACAAATATTAAAGTAGCAAAAATCCATTCCATTCATTTTAATGAAAATGTTATTCCAACTTGTTACGTGTTTTAAGGAGTAAACAAAAAAAAGAGGAAGGTTTCGGATCGTTACACCACTGGCACTTGTCATTTCCGGTGTATTGGATTTGGGTCCAACCCAATTGAAGTGAAAGTTGAAAACATCATTGAGGATTCACGGAATTATTTCAGAAAAAAAAGAAAATAAAAACAGGAAGTACCTTGAATAGAATTCTAAAATGAAATGTTTGACAACAATACTTATAAATTGTCAAGTAAACGTGTTTCAATCGCACGTCCCGATAGACGGTGTGTGACTGACTTAAGTTGTCTCGAGTGAATGCATTACTCCTTCGACAATGTGCTTCATGACCCCCCACACTGGGCCCCCCTTTTATTTATCGGAGTAGGGAAATACAAATATGCTTCTGGTCAGACACACTTGCGGAGCTTACTGTAACGTTTGTAAACCGACTTTTTCAAAGAAAACACACCGAGTGAAAGTTATTTCGCTTAATTCTAATTCAATCCCAACCGCCGCTAATCACTGTCAATACTTAATTAATCTATGTAATTAAATTAATCAATCAATCATTTTTATTTACACACGGAAAAGAATTGGTCGAACAAAATTATATTTAAATGTTAATGCTATTAAATGTTATTCAACTGTTATTGATACAAATTACAGTAACTATTCTGATGTTAAATAATTATAAATAACTGAATTCTTAAAATTGTTAGACTTCAGTTATTTATAATTATTTAATAGTTCTTTCTGGTTTCTTTAATTACACTACTTTTTCAATTATTAATTTATGCAAATTTAAAAATGAACTTCTGTAATTTTAGCAATTATTATTAAGTAAATTAATGATAGAACTTGCAACTATTTAAACTACTAATGCTTCAAGCTAATAATAATTAAACTGCAGTTTCTTAGAACTAACAACTATTAAGACTTCAAAAGGTTAGAACTAACGACTATTGAAACTGACATTACTTAAAACTAACAACTATTAAATCTGCCATTACTTTGAGCTAACAGCTATTAAAACTACCATTACTTAGAACTAACAACTATTAAAACTACTGTCGCTTAGAATTTACAACTATAATCAAACTATCATCGCTTAGAACTTAAAACTATTTAAACTACCATCACCTAAAATCTGCAATTATCAAAATTAACATCGCTTAGACCTAATAACTATTTAAACTAGGAAAACTTAGAACTTATAACTATCAAAACTACCATCGCTTAGAACTAACAACTATTAAAACTCATCGTTTAGAACTAACAACTATTAAAACTATAATTGCTCGGATAATTAATTGTTGAAATTCTCATTGTTTAGAACTGACAGCCATTAAGATAAACATTATCTAGAACTATCAACTATTAAAATTACCATTTTTTAGAACTCACAACTATTAAAACTATAATAGAACTACTAGCATTGCTTAGAACTAACAACTATCAAGACTACCGTCACTTAGAACTAACAATTAAAACTACGATTTCTTAGAACTCACAACTATTAAAACTGCGGCGGTTTAGAACTCACAACTATTAAAACTACAGTTGTTTAGCAAACAAAAAACTATTAAAACTTCAATTGCTTAGAACTCACAACTGTTAAAATTATACTTAGTTAGAACTCGCAACTATTAAAATTACTATTGTTTAGAAAATACAACTATAAAAACTACAAATTTTTAGAACTAACGACTATTAAAACTAAAAACTATTAAAATTACCATTGCTTAGAACTAACAACTATTAAAACTAATATTTCTTAGAACTAACAATTAAAACTACGAATTCTTAGAACTCACAACTATTAAAACTGTGGTAGTTGAGAACTCACAACTATTAAAACTACATTTGGTTAGAACTCACAACTTTTAAAACTACAATTGCTTAGAACTCATAACTGTTAAAATTTTACTTACTTAGAAGTCACAACTATTTAAACCACATTTACTTAGATCTAAAAATCTACATTTCTATTTTCATTTTTTATTTATTAATTATTGAAGTTTTATAAATTATGAATTATTTTTTCTCTGCTGTACACAGTCCAAGAGATAAGATTTGTAATGATATACTCTCTGAGTCGAGTGTGTCATACGAGACATTTTTCAAGATTTGGGATAAAATCGATCAGAGGGAGATTTGGCACAACTAGTCACTTAAATATTGCAAATATTGGGCCAAGTTTCTGCACGTATGTCAATCTAATTTCTTCAAGTTCGTAACTCTGTCTGGGGTCATACCACTCCAATACTATATAAAATGCCAAATTTTTTTTACACAAAAAAGAAGTTAATTCAGGTCATATATTTTATTAGTGCAGCAAAATATTTAATTTTTATTTTCTTTTATTTGTCACTAAATAATGAATACAAATTATTAGGTATTTTTATTATTTTTATAAAGAAAAATTATTTACAATTATATTTATTATAAGTTATAATTATTAAGAATTATTTTTTTATAAGTGATAATAGTAAATAATTTTTTTTTGTAAGTATTAACTATAAATAATAATTATTTTCATTGAAAGTATTGATTATATCCAGTAATTAAAAATAATAAATAAAAATAGATATAATTTAATTCCTTGTATAGTTTTCAGTAACTAGAAATTGCTTTTTTCAAACTAAAAAATTGGAAATATATAAAATTAAAATAGACTTGAAAAAGAACTAAAAAATTTTTTTTTTCAAATTCAGACTGAATTTCATAAAGAGAAAATCGCAGAATATAAAAATCACTAGTAGAAATAGAAATATTAGAAAATAAATGACGAGATTATAATAAATTAGTCACAAATTGTATGATACATTCATAATATTAGATATACATACTTAAAAATAAAGACAGTGATTCATAAAATCATCGCAACTTTGATTAATATCTCGCAGTCTTGGAGAGTAAATAAAAGTACTAGTCGCAATATCAACAATAACTAAAAAGAATTAACTAATTAGATTTCTAATGAAAAATTTTTCCAATTCTTTTTTCTCCATTCGTCTTAGAAAAATGTCTAATATACGAAAATAGTAATTTAAAACTCGAAACACGTGTGTGACGTGACGTAATCGGACATGTGACAAGCAGAAAACGATTCTTTGCCTTTTTCAGTTGCCAGCCAATTATTTATGTCTGCGAGGAATTAAAAGAATTTATAAATATTTATTTACTAATCGAATAGCAATGGTTAATTATAGGTATTATTTTTGTTCTTAATTTTCCTTTCAAGTAAATCAAGAGGCAAAGAAAAAAAAGAAAAGATTCCCCCTTGAATGAATGGAATTCTTCGCTTGAATCGTTGGAATTTACAGGAGGACAAAAGGTTTATTTAAACGAATGTTCAAGTATTTTTCTCGTGTGTAAGAAATTATTTCATTAATTCGAGAAAAGGGTATTTAATAATTTATACTACTATATAAATAATGCTACTGCTACTATAAAAATGCTACTATAAATATTACTACTACTAAATTACTTCTATAAAAATTATTACTACTATAAATACTGCTGCTACTATAAATGTTACTGCTACTAAAAACCTACAGCTATATAATAATACCACAACATTTTTGAACTCCACAATCCCATTTTAAATTCAACTTTTCCTTCTCGTGAAAATTTCCGAATATCCAAGAATAGGGAAACAGATCTTTAAATTTTTGAACTATTTTCTACTGGTTTGAATAAAAAGAACAAGTCATTTTCATTTTCTGTCACGACAGTGACAAGGACGATGTATACAAACCACTAAAGCAATGCAATGAATGTATAAGTGTGGAATATATAGTGAATAAGCGTATAAAATGCAAAAAGCATTATTGTTCATCGTTATTCGCATAAAGTATGAACATGAAACAAAGTAGTGATGTCACCCAGAGTAGAAGGTGTTGGATATCAAACAGAAAAAAAACATCACACTGATGTAAATCAAATACCCTACAAAAAACAATCTTGAAAGATGATCCTACGAACCTCTTTGCAACTCTGATTAAACTGCAAGTTCACAATTATGCAAGCATAATCATAATTTTAATCTCCCAGCGTTCAGTATAAATCACTGGAGGAATTTCTTGGGCAAAAAAATCATTTAGCATTATCAAAAAGGGAAAATTCCCTAAATAATTAAATAAGTATAATAAATTATAAATAATCGCCGACTATTATCTGAAGGGAAATAAAAATTTTCTATTAAATAAATAATAATATAGTGAATCAAATAACGCCTGGTCATAGCATAAGCAAAAGAAAATCACAAAAGTGATTATTTACCACAAGTTTATTTCACTGTTTTTCTGCGGATATCAAATTGAGACAAAAAACGTATCAAAATTATTGCCATGCAATAATTTTGATACGTTTTTTTGTCTCAATTTGATATCCCTAGAAAAAACTGATGCGGTTTTATATCGAAACTGAAAGAAACGAATAAGAAAATTTTTTTTCCCTTGATGAATCAATTTCTTTCTGAAATAATCGATTTTGAATTTATCAATAATATATGGAATATGAATTCGAAGGCTATCGGGTTTGACGACACTGAAAGTAAGGGGCAACGTACGTTCTCACGACTATACCTTAACGAACACAGTTGAGTCGATATGACTCAAATCTCAAGTGCGAAACTAATGCTGCCACGGGAGTTATACACAGGGCGTAGTATGAATATCTTTCGGAGCAAGGTCGTCGAACATATGGTACACGTTTATCTGCTGGGAAACACTCCTACACATTTAGTGGCACTGTTGTTTTCATGGTTGTTAGTTCCTAACAATCGTTGTCTACACGATCCTTTGTTTTTAACATATAACTATTTTTGGCACTTTCAAAAACTAATTTTTTATTTATATAGAGTTTTAATGGTAATTTTCATAGTTGTCAGTTCTTAACTAAATTACTATCACTTAGAACTAACAACTATTAAAAGTGCCATTGTTTAGAACTAACAAATAACTAAATTACTATCACTTAGAACTAACAACTATTAAAAGTGCCATTGTTTAGAACTAACACATATTCAAATTACTACCACTTAGAACTAACAAATATTAAAACTACTATTACTTAGAACTAATAACTATTTAATTAATCATCGCATAGAACTAACCACTATTTAAACTACAAAAATTTATAACTTACAACTATCAAAACTTCCATCGCTTAAAACTAACAAATATTAAAACTACCATCGCTTAAAACTAATAATTATTAAAACTGTCATTATTTAGAACTAAAAACTATTAAAAATATATTCGCTTAGAACTAATAACTATTGAAATTTGAAACTGACATTATTTAGAACTGGCAACTATTGAAATTACAATTTTTTAAACTTACAACTAGTAAAACTACCATCGTTTAGAACTAACAACTATTAAAACTACCATAATTTAGAACTAACTACTATTAAAAGTACCATCACTTAGAACTAACAACTATTTAAACGACGAAAACATAGAACATACAAGTATTAAAATAACCATCGCTTAGTACCAACAACCATTTTAACTACTACCACTTTAAACTGAACATTAAATCAGAATTGATGAAATTATTAATCTTAAAATGGTAGTTTGAATACTTATGAGTTAAAACCAACATTAATTAGAACTAACTAGTAGTTTAAGTAGTTGTTGGTTATAAGCATGGTAGTTTTAATAGTTTGTTCTGAGCAATGGTAGTTTTAACAGTTGTTAGTTCTAAGCAATATTAGTTTTAATAGTTGTTAGCTCTAAGCAATGGTAGTTTTGATAGTTCATAGTTCTAAGAGGTAATAGTTGTTAGTTCTAAGCGATGATAATTTTGATGATTGTAAATTTTAAGTCGTGGTAGTTTAAATAGTTGTTAGTTCTAAGCAATGATAGTTTAAATAGTTGTAAATTCTAAGCGACAGTAGTTTTAATAGTTGATAGTTCTAAGTAATGGTAGTTTTAATAGCTGTTAGTTCAAAGTAATGGTAGTTTTAATACTTGTAAGTTCTAAACAATAAAAATTTTACTAGTTGTCAGTTATAAGCGATGATAGAATTAATAGTTGTCAGTTCTAAGTAATGGTAGTTATAATAGTTGTTAGTTCTGAGTAATGATTTTTTCAACTTTGCTTGTTCCAAGTAATTGCTACTTTTAACAGTTGTTAGTTCTAAGTAATCGTATTTTTAATACTAGTCCTTTTTAAACAATAGTGAATTTTATATCAACCAGCTCTTAATAAATTTTTCAGAATCATAAAGTTTAAACCAAGCAAACATTCCAATTTGAAAAACTTAAAAAGAAACATAAAATTTTACCACACAGTCAAATTGAATCGTCAAATATAAAAAAAAATTATTCAAATTGCAAACTAAATTTGAAAACATTTCAAAATTTCAACTTGAATATTTTTGAATGTATTATCCTCTGGTTTTCTACAATTTTTAATCCGCAAATAAATATTAATGTCGTTGGTCACCCTGACTGCTCAAGGTTCCATACCTTAAGTGAAACTCTCATAATCAGTAATGAGACCGTCAAGTATACAAGGAAAGAAAAAAAATCTATATTCTTCTGAGTAACTCGATTCTTTTCAATTACCTAGAAGAAAATTTTCTTTCTACCAATATAATATAAGAATTCTGTTAAAAGAAAAGTCGAAATTGAAAATAAATTTAATACACGAAAAGAAATAAAACCGTTATAAAATGATTGGACGGATATAGAAAGAAAGTAAAATAATTTGAATGACGAAGATATATCCAATAGAGAAAATATTATTTCTTTGGAAACTTTCTCTAATAAAATATCTAATATTTTTTTTATCAATACCAAAAGTTTACGATTTTTTTTTTCTGTTTTGTTTCTTTAAATTTGTCAAATTAAGCAAAGATTGTAAACACGAAACATAAATAATTATCAACAGAGTGTGTTAAAATGTTTTTTTTACAGAAAACGAGGTCCCATCAATGCGTAGGAAGAGTAAAGCGTCCTTTGATTCTTTATAAGTTAAAAGACACCTACGTTTTTTTTCATCGAATGTCACAAAAAGAAAATTATCATAGTGTTTAAATTTTGTTTGTTTATTTTGTTGATAAATTCAATGCTATCAATATATTGATTTTGAAATAAAATTATCATATAATATCATACCTTTGAAAGATCTCGAAAAAACCCATTGATGATTTTTACAAAACAAAAAATATTGAGTTTGATCAATTTCCTTTAATTTTGATTTCATAAACTAATAAATTTATCAAAAATATCAAATTTTGACATTTATTGAAGAAAATTTAAGCCAATACATAAATCTGCGATGATGAAAAGTATTTTCTCGACTGAAACTTGATTTTTTATGCGAATAGGAAAGAGGCTCGTTATGTACAGGAACCAGAGGTTCTTTGAAAAATACGAGTAAATTCTGTTGAGGGTGTATTCAGGTTGTTGTCGACAGGGAAATAATTTCAAAGAGCAAGAGCCGTCAACTAGAGAAATCCTGTTTAACATTTCCGAGGTTGAAATTACAGAAAAAGAAAAACAAAAAGAAAAAAAAACAAAAAAAAATAAAATAAATAAAACGAAAATAGAAGAAAACGGCAAAAAAGGAAATGTATATAAAATTGAAAAATAAAGTAGAATGCAAAAAGGAAGGAAAAAAATATTGGAATACTTTTTCAAATAGCAGAGAAAACACAATTCTTTCATTTCTTTTTTGATTCAAATCATATTATTTTAAATATTATCACATGAAAATTTAATTATTTTATCTGAACCTTAAAGCAAGAATATTACGAGTCCTTGGCATTAAAACTAGCTGATGAAAATTTTCAGAGATTTCCCAAAGGTAGACGAATTATATGATAATTTTATTTCAAACATTCTGCTCTAAGGGTACTCGAGTTAAAGAAAATGTTACCAGAAAATTTCAAAGTGATTGCTACAGGAATAAATTAAAATCTCTCAAACAATGGTAGTTTGAATATTTGTCAGTTCTCTGAATGATGATTATTATTTTCAAAGAAATTTTACAATATTAATAATTTATTTAATGCATTTAAATGGTTTTTATTTGTAAATAATAGTATTTTTTGTAATTGGTAGTTAAAAACAATTGTAGTTTTAATCGTTATCAGTTAAAAACAATTGTAGTTTCAATCGTTATCAGTTATAAACAAATGTAGTTTTAATAGTTGTCAGTTCTGAAATATTGTACTTTTAATAGTTCTCATTTATAAACTACTGTATTTTTAATAGTTGTCAGTTATATGCAATTGTAGTTTTAATAGTTGCCACATATATTTACAGTTTTAATTATTACCAGTTATAAGAAATTGTAGTTTTAATAGTTGTCAGTTATAAGGAATTGTATTTTTAATAGTTATTAATTCTAAGCGATAGTAGTTTTTATAGTTGTTAGTCCTAAGCAATGGTGGTTTTAATAATTGTTAGTTCTAAGCAGGTTCTAAGCGATATTAGTTTTAATAGTTGTTAGTTCTAAGCAATAGTGGTTTTAATAGTAGTTAGTTCTAAGCGATAGTAGTTTTAATAGTTGTTAGTTCTAAGCGATGGTAGTTTTAATAATTGTTAGTTCTATAAAATTGTATTTTTAATAGATGTTAGTTCTAAGAAATGATAGTGTCAATAGTTGTTAGTCCTAAGCAATGTTAGGTTTAATAAAGTTTCCAGTTATATTCAATTGTAGTTTTATAAGTTCTCAGTTATAATCAATTGTAGTTTTAATAGCTTTTAGGTCTAAGCGATGGTACTTTTAACAGTCGTTAGTTCTAATAAATGACAGATTGTTAATTTTTTTAAAATAGTTGTCAGTTATAAATGATGTTACTTTCATAAATGCTCGCACTAACGTTTAGGTCTTTTATATAGTTGTATGTATATTTAGACTGGAGTGATGGTGGTTTTAGTAAAATGTCCATTTGAATAAGAACGTGATAACAAATTTGAAATTTATTCGATCTTATGCGATATAATACGTTAATGTTTGAATTTATAAATATTTTCGTGACTGTTTGCTGAAAGGCGTTGTGTGTCATGTGAAGTGTAACCTGGTGGCATATAAATTGCACGGCGCACAGTACATTTTACATAACAGAGAACACCACTGACGAAGCACCTTGGCCCGTCCTATGCACACCGACATTCCATTCGCGGATCGGCAACCTGTTCCTCTATTTTTCCTATATAGTTGTTGCATATCCATTACTATTATCTCTAGCCACTCTCTATTCTCTGCCCAGTGTTATATGCGTGTAACCGCACAAGCGTATTTCACCGTACATCACCTTTAATCGATTTACTTTCAGATTTGCTTTAAGAAAACTGTTCTTTTTTTATCCATTACGCAATTATCCTCGAATTAGAATTAAATTTTCTTCTGATCAATTTACAAGAAATAATTCAAAAATATTTTATTACCATTATTTAGTTAGTAATATAATTTATAGCACATGAAGTAGCAGCCATTTTTTCGTACTTTTCTGTAGAAGTCTTGTTAATTAGAAAAATTCTCATAAGTTTTTCTTTTCTCATTTGAAAAATTAATTTGAAAAATCAATTTGAAAAATGTATCTGCAGTAAGATGGTTTTTTTACTTCTTCAAAAGAAAATTTGTTGTTGGGTACTTGAAATTAGTTTCAACGATCCAGCACTAACTTTGTGAAACAAGATTTGTCAAGGAGATTCCTTTACTCTCCCATAACTACCCTCGATTAATTTCAACGTGGGTAATTGGTTTAGAGTGACAGCTGCAGCAATGGAAGCGCCAGTTGGGAGGCTTACAACTGACACTCTGTGAGTCATCTCTAAGAATTGGTCTGTACCAAGTGAATAGACGCCATTCTCAACTGAAATCTGTCGATAATATGCAAATTAATCCAGAATATGCATCAGCAAACCACTAGAAATGATTGATCAAGTTTGCGATTCTTGTAATTTATCAAATTTTCCCAAAATCTATATATTCTTCTTCATTAATATTCATATAAGCGCCACTATAAAATTATTCTCTTCCTCCACCTTTTTTTCCCCGCGAATCCTTTCTCTTTTAAAGAGAATTTAAAAATTTGGCAAATTCATTATTACAAATCATTTCTAAAAAAAGTACCGATTTGCCAAGGCAAATTGAGCAATATAAAAAATATTTCAAATCATTTCTAAAAAAATACCAATTTGCTTTAGCAAATCATTTTTTAGAAATGATTTAAAATATTTTTCTTGAAAAAGAGTTGTGATTTTTGTTTGAAAAATAATTAAGGTACAAGTTTCAGAGGGTGAAAACGATAATATGTGTCTTTGATACGTATGAGAGGATTGCTGACACTTTTGGAAAAGAGAAGGAGACGAGGGTAATAATTGCAATCTCCCTTTCATCAAAGGATGAGAGGGTGCGACACACGTGAGAGGGCACAAGCTTATTCAATTTGGTGCGATGCTGCGAGATTCCTATACATAACGAATCAAGAGTTGTCGGCTCAACAGTGCAAATATTTCAATATCACAGTATTGAAATTTCACTTTTTATTATAATAAAAAAAATGCAGTGAATTTTATCAAAATTACTTTTATAATAAATATGAAAACCTTGTAATAAAAAAAATTTAAATTATACCAAAAGAACTGACAACTATTAACACTACCATTGCTTAGAACTAATTACTAATAAAACTGTCATTGATTAGAACTAACAGCTATTAAAACTTCAATTTTATAGAACTAACAACTATTAAAAGTACCATGACTTAGAACTGACAACTATTAAAAATACAATTTTTTAGAACTAAGAAACTATTACAAATATCGCTTAGAACTAACAACTATTAAAACCACCATTGCTTGGAACTAACAACTATTAAAAATACAATTTTTTAGAACTAACAAACTATTAAAAATATCATCTCTTAGAACTAATAATTATTAAAAGTATCATTACTTAGATCTATCAACTATTACAACTACTATCACATAGAACTAACAACGATTGAAACTACAGTCGCTTAGAACTAACAACTATTAACACTACCATTGTATAGAACTAATTACTATTTAAACTGTCATTGCTTAAAACTAATTACTATTTAAACCGACATTGCTTAAAAATATAACAACTATTAAAACTACCATCGCTTAAAGCTAACAACTATTAAAACTACCATCGCTTAGAACTAGTAATTATTAAAACTAACATTGCTTAGAATTAATAACTATGAAAACTACAATTCTTTACAACTGACAACTATTAAAATTGACATTATTTAAAACTGACAAGTATTGATTGAAACTAAAATTTTTTTTAGAACTGACAACTATTAAAACTAGCATCTCTTAGAACTAATAATTATTAAAACTATCATTGCTTAGAACTAACAACTATTAAAACTACAATTCCTTACAACTGACAACTATTAAAATTGACATTATTTAGAAGTGACAACTGTTGAAAATACAATTTTTTTAGAACTGGCAACTATTAAAACTACTATTGCTTAGAACTAGTAATTATTAAAACTGTAATTGCTTAGAATTAATAACTATTAAAACTACATTTTCTTACAACTGACAACTATTAAAATTGACATTATTTGGAACTGACAAATATTGAAACTGCAATCTTTTTAGAACTGTCAACTATTGAAACTACAATCGCTTAGAACTAACAACTATTAAAACAGACATTTCTTAGAACTAACAACTATTGAAACTACAATCGCCTAGAACTAACAACTACAAAAATTACAATCGCTTAGAACTTACAACTATATTGAAACTACCATCGTTCAGAACTAGATGTTCAATAGATAGTCATTAGAACTGACAATTTTAAAATCTGTTAGTCCTAAGTTTTTGTATTTTTAATAATTAGTTGCTAGAGTAACTAATTATTCCAACATTTGCTATTTCTAATGAGTCCTAATTATCTAAACACTAATTCCACTGTCAATAGTTATTAGTTCTTGCGAGTTTAATTATTCGAAACAATTTATTAGTCAAATCTAATTTCTTGACAGACTTTATTTGATTATACGCAGTGAGTTACACACCCCTTCGTTTGATTTAATTCAATGGGTAATTTAGTTTCAAGAAAGCCAGAGGCGTACAATTGTATATACGCGCAATTTCGCCGAAAATTCTCGAGCAATATAACTGATGACAAAATAGACGAATTTTAGGTAATGGTCTTATTTGAACTTACTGAGGGCGTTACATTTTATAGTCAGTAATTCGTTTTATGGAATGTGACTTTTATGTTACTTCTTACTGTTATATACGTATGACCCCCAAGAGAGAAAAATTCTTCACTGTCCCGAAAAGAAAAGTCAGAGAAAACTTGAAATATTCAACACCTCTCAAATATTTAAGAATATTCTTTCTTTCAATTTCACGTGGTGATCAACGATTCTTCGTAAAAGCTAAATTTCCCCTTTCTTGTGATTTATGAATTCTGAACTTTCGAATAAAAAAAAACGGTGATAGAAATATTTCCAAATTTTTAATTTTTCTTTAAATTGCTTCAAAAAGATATTTAGATACCAAAAGTAAAAAAAACAACCAAATTAGATGAATATTACAATAATTTAAAATCCGAGTTTCCATTATCAGTACTTAAGAATTCTTTACATACTATTCAAACTTTTCGAAACGGAATTTTCACTCGAAGAAATTCAAAGTTTAAATCATCCAATTATCTCAAAAAGACGATTCTTATTTGATCGAAAAAGATACTGTTATATCTAACTCGTCCCGTTTTTGCCTGAAGGAACAATAAAAAAAAGAAGTAAAAAGAACTAAAAGAAGAAGAAATAAAGACTCGACTAGAAAACCGAGAAGAAAATCCATTTCAGTATTCCGAGGATCATGGTGCAATTATACACGTTAAAGGTGTAAAAATTTCATTCCTTACGAAGTCAACTAATTGTGTTTAATGAGCTTGTTAATTTAAATCGCGGGGAATTAAGGCAGGCGCGACTGCGTGGCTCGATCGATTATTCTGCGTCTCGAGTTTCGCAAAACGTCCAAGGTCTGCAAAGGATCGTGCGCCATCATCTCTGGAAAAATGATTTTTGCCCTCCAAACAAGTAAAAATATTTATCAAATCGTCGGATTAGAAAATTTAACTCCTTATCGAGGCAACATTAGGAAAAAAAGTATTCCTCTCCTTTTTTTGTTAAATAAAAATTAATGTCGTTATCAGAGCATGAAATTGACTTCATTGCGGATCGATAGTAATGAGAGAAATACGCGAAAGGTAGAGAAGGGATTTTGAAAAAGGGACTTCCGGAAATGATCGGAATTGAAAAGTTTAACGTCGGTCGGTATTTGTAGCATCTAGTTTCACTGAAGTTAAGAGAGGATTTCGTTATTCGACTGTCGGTAAGTGTTGTGATGCCTGGGGAAATCTTCCTTACTGACAAAACGCCAGCGAGTGATATTATCCTCAAATGTTCATTAAAAAAAATTCTACTTGCAATGATAAATAAATTACTCTAATGAAATAAGACCAAGTTCATTAAGAAAGTTTTCAAGGCTTCAAAATAATGGAGAATATTGATTAACTCGGTGGTGATTGATGATCACCTTGATGAAAGGTCATTTTTTTCGCTTATTTTATGGTCAATTTGCAGTGATTGAATAAAAAAATTCTGCCACTTTCTTTTTTTTATTAAAATAAAAAAGAGAATTTTATTTTTTTATTAAAATAAAAAGAAGAATTTTATTTGTTTATTTTTGAAATTAAAAAGAAGACTATTATTTCAATAAAAAGTAAAAAGAAGAATAAAAAAGAAGAATTTTGTTAAAATAAGAAGAAGAACAAAAAAGAAATTTATTAAAATAAAAAGAATTTTCGTAAAATAAAAGGGAGAATAAAAAAGAATTTTGTAAAAATAAAAAAAGAAGAAAAACGAAAATTATTCAAATGAAAATAATAAAATAAAGAATTTTATAAAAATATAAAGAACAAAAAGAAATTTATTTAAATAAAATTTTTATTTTTTATTTTAATAAAAAGAAGATTAAAAAAAAGATTTTTATTTAAAAAATAAAAAGATAAATAAGAAAGAAAAATTTTTATAAAATAAGAAGGATTTTCGTTACATAAAAAGAAGAAGAAAAAAGAAAATTAAAATAAAAATAATAAAAAAATAAGTTCGATTTTTCTAGTTATTAACGTTCAAATAAACAAATATTTTTTTCTTTTTTAAATATTTTCAAAAATTACTAGAGAAGAATTAAAAATAAAAAGAATTGAACATGAATTTTGTTAAAATAAAAAAAAGAACAAAAAAAGAATGTTATTTAAATAAATAAAAACAAAAAAGAATGTTATTTAAATAAAAAGAAAACAATGTTATATTTAACTAAAAAATGAATATTATTTAAAAAAAATAAAAAAAGAAGAAATTTACTAAAATAAAAAGAAGAAAGTAACGAATTATTTTATTACAACTTAAAAATTAAATGTAATTATGAAAATTTAGTAAATAAATTTATTCGATTAATAAATTCAATAAAAATAATTTTTTTTTGTAGCACAAAAACTAATTCCAATCGATAACTAATCTTTTCACTCGACAATAGAAATATTTATTCTCACGAAGAAGAAAATATTCTTTTTTTTTCACAATTAATTTCCACTCTTGCATATTTATAATTTGAATCTCGGTAAAATTATCTTGCATAAATTTATTACTTTCAAGTAAGTGAATTCGGTTCAATTAAACTTCACAACAAATTACGTGCCTTCCCCTCGTTAAGTGAATACAATTCATAATCGAAAATCGTCCAAAGAAACGAAAGGAACTTTCCATTTCTAATAATAATATAATATGAACATATTAAGAATGAATTAAAGAATTTATGTTTCGATTTCTCTTATTACCGTTGAGAGAATTAAAGAAAAAAAAAGAACAAAAGCAAAAAAAAAAATTAATTGCTTACGAATATTTTTGGTAAAATGCTTACATAATATTAAAATGAATGAACGTGATGTAATGAAAATTTAAAAATCAAAGTAAAAGTAATGTCGATAAATTAAAAAGGGAAAATTATTCCCATAGGTCAGTGATTTTTTTTTCTTCTATGATTGCGACAATTACGATTCATTTTATATTTTGATGACTAGAATAACGAAAGTCTTAATTGAAAGAACTAAAAATTTTGCTAGTAATTTTTTTACACACAAAAAATATTTTATTTGGAACAACTAAAAGTTGAGGTAATATAATAAAATTTGTAGTTGTTCCAAATAAAAATTTTCTGCGTGTAAAAAAATCATTTCCTTGAGTTAAATTAAATTTTCATCAAATTAATTAAAAATCTTTTTATAGTCAATAAGTTTTCGTAATAATAAGTCAACAAGTTGTTTAAAATTTAAATTGAATTCTTTTTTCAATAATACGAAATTTTTCTTCCGGGTCTAAATTTAGAACACAATTTTTTTTTCGTAGAAATTAGAATTTTTACTATACAGTAAAAATTCTAATTTCCGCAAAAAAAAAAATTGTTTCGCCTATCGTCGAGGTGATTAAACATATCGATTGGACTTAGAATGAAATTGCAAATTTTTACCGAGAAGAGATTAGCTTGCAAATTTTTTTTTTTTTTCAAAGAGGAAAATTAAAAGGTGACACAGCACTTGCCCATAGAATTCACGCACGACATTCTGCATACGAAATGAGAGAGGGTAGGTCTTCATTGCAGGTACAATATAAAGCGAGTGGTTATCTCGCCTCCACGCAAACAAAACTCGAACTACGTGGAGTGAGAAGAATTTTTCCCTTGAAAATGGTTCATCCACCCACGACATGCAAAAAAAGAGAGAGACAGTTCGGCTCCAAACACTTACCTGCAACAAAAAGAAATAAAATTCATTAAATGCAGTTCAATCTCAGAAAGGAGCGTGTTACAAAAAAAGGGACTCAACATGTTGAAAGTGTTATTTATTATTACTGCAATTATTTACCACGAAAATAAATTGCAATTGCAATTGCAACAAATTACTAACTATAATTGGAATAAAATAATGATTGTAATTAAAATAAACGAAATTAAATAATTGTGATTGGAATTACAGGGTTGCCACAAATATTTAATTTTAATTTTCCCTGACTTTTTTCTGATTTTCAGACAAAATTTTCACTTTTTCCCTGACCCTGAAGAATATTCTGATTCAATCTAAAAATTATTAGATACTCAAAAAAATGTTTTATTACTTTTATTTACAAATTTCTTTAATTGTAAAATTATTCAAAAACATCAATAACTTCTTTTTTCAAAAAATATTTAATCATTAATATTTTTCTGTAGGAATTAAAATTCTTCAAAACGTTCAAATTCAAATATTTTTGAAATTCAACAACTTTTAAGATTATTTTACTTCAGATTTAAAAAAAAAACAAAAATCACAAATTTTAAGATTATTATTACAAAACATGAGGAATGTTCTTCATGTTTTATAATAATTTAAATTATCATAAAATTTTTCAAAAAAAAGTTAATTATTTACAAAAATTCTATTAAAATCCTTCGCAAGAATTCAATTATTTTTACAAGTAGTAAAATTCCTCAATAAAAATTCAATTATTTAAGAAAAAATGTAATAAAATTCGTTGCAATAATTTCAATTATTTACATGAATAATAAATCAATTATTCGGTAATTCATTTTTAAATCAATTTTTATTAGAAAATTCTAGAAGAATTCAATTATTTAAATTAAAAAATAAATAATTTATTGAATAATTGAATGTTTGTTAAAATTGAATTTTCATAAAAAATTTTATCAACAAATTTTTAAATAATTGAATTCTTTTGACAAATTTTAATAAAATTTTTAAGAATAATTACATTTTTCGAGAAATTCGAATAAAATATTGTATCAAAAATAATTAAAATCCTGAGATGAGTTTTATTATTTATAAAAATAATTAAAATTTTTCCAAGAATTTAATAAAAAATTTTCTAAAATAATTGAATTTCGAAAAAGAATTTTATTATTTATAAAAATACTTAAAATTTTGACAAGAATTTTTTTTTTTAATTTTTGAATATAATTGAATTTCTGCGAAGAATTTTATCACTTTTGAAAATAATTTAATTCTTCCAACGAATTTTATTAAAGTTTATAAAAATAATTGAATTTCGGTGAAGAATTTTATTATTTATAAAAATAATTGAATTCTTGCGACGAAATTTATTCAAGCTTATAAAAATAATTGAATTTCGGTGAAGAATTTTATTATTTATAAAAATAATTGAATTCTTGCGACGAAATTTATTCAAGCTTATAAAAATAATTGAATTTCGGTGAAGAATTTTATTATTTAGAAAAATAATTGAATTCTTGCGACGAAATTTATTCAAGCTTATAAAAATAATTAAATTTCGGTGAAGAACTTTATTATTTAGAAAAATAATTGAATTCTTGAAACGAACTTTGTTAATTTTTTTAAATAATTGAATTCTTGCGACGAATTTTATTCAAGATTATAAAAATAATTGAATTTCGGTGAAGAATTTTATTATTTATAAAAATAATTGAATTTCGGTGAAGAATTTTATTATTTATAAAAATAATTGAATTCTTGCGACGAAATTTATTCAAGCTTATAAAAATAATTGAATTTCGGTGAAGAATTTTATTATTTAGAAAAATAATTGAATTCTTGAAACGAACTTTGTTAAATTTTTTTAAATAATTGAATTCTTGCGACGAATTTTATTCAAGATTATAAAAATAATTGAATTTCGGTGAAGAATTTTATTATTTAGAAAAATAATTGAATTCTTGAAACGAACTTTGTTAATTTTTTTAAATAATTGAATTCTTGCGACGAATTTTATTCAAGATTATAAAAATAATTGAATTTCGTTAAAGAATTTTATTATTTTTATAGATAATAAAATTGTTTAACGAATTGAAATTCTGCGAAGAATTTTTATAACTTTTGAAAATAATTGAATTTCTCCAATCATTTGTAACTTTCCAAAATTCAATTTTTTTTAGTATTTTTAACTAAAATTCTTCTATCAATCTGGTATTTATGAAAATTGTAAAAATTATTTATTAAATAATTTATAAGTCATAATTTTATGATAGTTCTTGAAAAATTAAGTTATTTAAAAAGAAATTATTGCATATAATATAAATAATAATAAATAATAATTGCAATTAAAATAATTTAACTAAATAATTGTAATTTAATAATATTAATAATTATTATTATTATTATTATTGTTATTAAAATAATTCGAAAAAAAATTATTTTACTACCTTCAAAAGACAAATAGAGAAAAAATCTATTTTGGGATTTTACTTTTGCCTTCGAGGTCAGTGTAGGACGCATTTTTAACGCGAAAATTTTTCCCTGCATAAAAAGTAGTTTCATTCTCTCTTTATACACCGGGATATAAAATTTGTATCGAGTTTTAAACTTGAAAAAAAAGAGATGAAAGTTCCAAGTTGTAAAGTTTAGAAATTATTAGACAGAGCTTTGAGTATTTCCTTAAAGTTTTTTATTTATGAAAAATAAACTTTGCTTGCGATACGAGAATATACAGTCGTGCGGTATTTTTAGCAGCAAAAATATTGCAGAACAATTTTAGCCAATAATTTTCGAATTAAGGAAACTTATTTCTATTTATAAAATCTTGTGTTTGAATTAAAAAAAACTTTTATTTAAATTAAAGAGACTTTTATTTAAATCAAAAAACTTTTGTTTGAATTGAAAAAAGTACTTTTTCGAACTCGGTAAAAATTTGTGAAAAATTTACAATCGAATTATAATTTATTTATATTGAATAATAATCGACTACAATTTAATTGACTGGAAGTTTTCTCAATTGAACAGTAAAAAAAATTCCTACAATTTTATGTTTTGAATACACTTTTACTCTCTCGATGTTCCATGAATGAAAAAGTAGCATCACTAAGCAGCGACTATTAGTAATTTAATAAGCAATTAATAGTCTTTATCGCCCACTTGAAAGTAGGAAAAAAAACATCACTTCCCGCAGTGATGATCCTATAATAAACGATGACGACCAGTAAAAAAAATTTTAGACACCTAGCGGATTATAAACCTCGTCAAAGAGAGCTATATAATCTTTTTTAAAACTTCATAAATCAACAAGTATTTTACAATCCTTTTTTCTTCTGCCGACCTAAAAAGACACAACTTTACTACATTTCGAACAAAAAACACAGATCTAAACACACCTTTATTGTCGCAAAACAAAAAACCCAAATCTAAACACATCCAAACAAAAAATACTTTATTTTCATCCTAAACGAGAACCAACAAAAAAAAGAGTAATTTATCGATTGTTGTTACTATACAGAAGTTGAAATATATTTTCCCTCATAAATCCTTACATTTCGTTTCATAAAAATTTCAATAAAAATCAACTCAATTATTCCACTTGACTCAAAATTTTTACACATGTAAAAAAAGGGCTCGAATATATTTTTATATTTTTGTCAGTAATTTTATTTTATTTGTCCGTTTTCATTTTTGGTGCAAAAAGTCCGTATTTTTATATTTTTAAATACTTTCACTGGTTCGAGCCCTAAAAAAATCATTTCTCGAAAAATTTAAAGAGAAATTCTTTGTTATAATATATTATAAGTGAAAGATAATTCATTTTGACATGAATATAATGATGAAAGAATGTTTCCCAAGAATCAGCATTTCTCGAAAAAGTTGGTACACTTTCCATGCTTGAGAAACTAGAAAAATATACTTTGAACTTTTAATAAAACATAAGACATGTTATAAGAAAAAAATACCACTTATTATCGTAATAGAAATTAAATCTCGAGGAGTATTATAGTACATATATATAAAAACTGTCCCGCCCTCCTCTTTTTTTCCTATAAAAGAAATCACATATATGTACGTATACGTATATTGCTCGACTGCTCGAGAAATGATTATTTCGACATATGAAAACCAGTGGCATAAACTTTATAACACAAACCACTGTCATATGCATATTTTATTTGATATATAGAAAGCCACCGTAAAATAACTGAATTGCACCCAGAAAATATGTTCTATTTTGATGCCTAATTTACTTTTAGTTCCAAAACAAAAAAATATATCTATATACAGAAATATAATTTACAGGCTGTTATATTTTGATCATTAAAATTTTCTTGTCGGTGAAAATTAATTATTATCGACGAAAACTGGTATAGAAGAAAAATTTTAATTCTGACGATTAAAATAGAAGGTAGGCGATTTTTTTTTTGAAATAAATTCCTGACTTTATCGACTCTCAAAACGTGTGTATCGAGTATAAGACATGAAGTTAAGAAATTTTACCTTGCAATGAATTAGACGAGCGTGTGGATATAATTCTTGTTCTTCAATATTTCCAAGGACTGTGCGAACATTTTAGACACTGCCACTTGTTCGATTTAGTATTTTTACTAAAATTCATTTTTACTTTTACATTTTACATTATTTTTTACATTTTTACTTTTACTTCATATTCATTTTTTTCACTTTTCCTACAATTTATTTTTACTATATTTTTTACTATTTTTTTACTATAATATCTACTAAAGTAAATTTTTGCAATAATGAATTTTTACTACAATTTAGTTTTACTGTACTATATTCTTTCTTTAATATTTTTATGATTCGATTTTTATAATTCGATATTACTATAATATTTTTACTAAAATAGACTTTTACTAGAATACTATTTTATTATTTTTACTATAATTTCTTTTTACTGTAATTAATTTTGACTATAACGCACTTTCATTGTAAAGTTTTATAAAAATTTCTATCACAGTACCTTTTTTACTATAATTTTGTTTTTACTACTCTAAAAATAAATCTCTTTTTTACTGTAATTCATACTGTAATTCATGTTTACTGCAATGTACTTTTACTATAATTTTTTACTATAATTTTTTACTATAATTTATTTGTAGGGGAACATAGTCTAGGTCGGCCACCTTTTTGACTTTTGTTTATAACTTTTTTTTAAAAATGAATTTGGACAATTGAAGTATATGGTTGGAAAGTCCTGTTTAATAGGAACATTTTTTCTGTACAAAGTAAATTGACAGGTTTAAAAATGAAAAAGTTATAAAGATTTAAAAAAAAAAAAATTTGTAGTCCAGGTTAGCCATTACAGTCAAGGTCGGCCATGTTTAAAATTCAAAGGGCATTAATCGTTAAAAAATAAAATAACATGTTTGGAGTTACGGAAAATTGATTCTTTATTGTTTACAGTTTGTAACTTAATGAAATAACAAAATAATAACAATAAACAATATAAAAAAATAAATATAAATAAAAAAAAGTTTTGCACTAAAATATTAATAAAATTAAATAAAAATATTAATAAGATGATCAATTATATTATGAGTTATACAGAATTGCAGTTTTTGCAAATGAAGTAGCTCGTCCTCAACTTTGCGCATTTTAAACACATAGTGGCCGACCTTGACAGTAAGTAACATTACCGAATTGTTGTAAACAAAAAGAAATACGTTTCGGGATTCGATTTTTTACTTTGTTTTCCTTTCAACCATGAGTCCCACAAATTTTCTGCATACTTGCCTTGACGATTCAATTTGTTTTTTATCTTTTATTAATGGTTTTTCACATGATGCACAAAACTTTTTTTGAGCTTTTTTTGTACCGACGTCACAGAAAACACAATTTTCGATTTTCCGAAAATGTAATTGAACAAAAAGTTAGGTTTCACTAAGACAAGCTTCGACAAAAATGCGCGTAGGTGGCGCTAGTGAACTTGACAAAAAAACGCGAGTGGCCTACCTAGACAGTAGGCCAACCTTGACTACATTCCCCTACTATAATTCTCTTCTACTGTAACTCATTTTGACTATAACGCACTTTTACTATAAGACATTTCTATCACAGTACCTTTTTTACTATAATTTATTTTTACTACAATATATTTCTACTATTATACATTTTTACTGTAATATATTTTTACTGTAACAAATTTCTACTATAATACACTTTTACTATAATACACTTTTACTGAAAATACACTTTTACTATAATACATTTTTACTGAATATTTTTTATTGTAACATATTTCTACTATAATACACTTTTACTATAATGCATTTTTACTGCAATACTATATTTCTACTATAATCTATTTTTACTAAACATTTTTTTACTACAATTCCTTTTTTCGCACCTTTTTACTATAATCCTTTTACCATATGATTCAAATTTTTACTAAAATACCAATTTACTCTAATTTGACCTTAAATAAAAAAAAATAAAAAAAAAACATTTTTACTACAAAAAATCACAATAACGAATAATTCCGTTCATTTAACCTCTTATTTTCAAATTTAAAACAAAAAAAAGTATCCACTTAAAAAAATTCACTCCACTTTTTACTTCCAACTCCAATTGTATTTGACTTTGCGATTTTCACACGAGACATTTAACAAAAACTAGGTATAACATCTGCTATTTCTAAATTGAATTTTCAAAGAACGACCAAATTCTCGTTACAAATATACAATAGAGAAAGAAAAAGAGAAACTTTTAAAACAATACAAGATGAGCAAAAAAATTTTTTTTTTACCTTCTTTTTTTGTTTGTTTGTTTTGTTAGTGAAAATAGGAGAAAAATAAATAAAATTATTATAATTTGCAGATTAATTTCACTTTCGATTATATGGATCATGAATACATATTGAATTACTGACCTCGTCAATTCTCAACCTATATTACACGACTGTTATTTCTGTCATTTCCTTTTTCCTGAATAATTAAGTGATTTCAGTGACACGAATAAAAATACAAAAATAGAATCTCTAAAAGAAAATGACGAAAAAAAAACCTATAATGGATTGCATTCAGACATTTTTAAATATAACTAAAATAGAAAAACAAAATCACAGTCCATGACTTTTCTTTATTCTCTTAATGTGTAAATGTTTGCGAATTTTCACTAAAAAATTATTACATTTCTAACTAAAAATTTTTTTTTTTCACTAAAAATGATTATTTTTACTAAAAAATATTTTTTTTTCACTAAAAATTATTACATTTCTAACTAAAAATTATTATTCTTACTAAAAAATTTTTTTTTCACTAAAAATTATTATTATTATTATTAAAAATTATTTTTTCCACTAAAAATTATTACTTATCTTTTCTCACTAAAATTTTGAACGTTCAAATAAACGAAAATAAATAAATAAAAGAATAAATAAATTAATGAATAACAATTGAGGTAAAATGAATTAGTAAAATGAAAAATAAAATAATAAATAGAAAATTTGGACTAATTCTGTCCATTTAAAAAATTTCGTTCCATTTATAGAATAGCAAATATTTAATTACGTAATTAAATTTTAAACCGAATTTTAAAGTATAATGCATGCAGCGTAAAATAATATTCCACCTGTAATTTCACAGATTCTGTTAGCGTGACTAATCCAACTTGAGTTAATTATATATACGCGATTCAAAGTGATCCAATCAAAATACATAAATCTTCTAATATCAAGATTAAAATTTTATAAAAATATCACTTATAATTTACCAGTTTACATTTTATTTTTCTTACAAGAAAAAATCTCATCTCTAGATTAGAGAATATTTTCCCTCAAACTATAAACACACTGTGTTCTATCTAAAAGTGCATAAAAAATAATAAGAATAAAATTTTTTTTTTAAATAAATATTTTTTACTTGTCATTCAAGAAAATCGCATAATTGCAAAAACGTAAATTAAAACTTTTTTGGACTTTACAATTTATTTTTTTATTTCATTTAAAATTTAATTTTTTCATTTACAATTTAATTTTTTAAATTCAAAAATCATTTTCAACATTACGATTATTCATTTCTAGAATTTTCAACTAAAATTCTAGTTTAAGTCAATTTTTTAAAAATAATTTCTGAAAAAGTTCTTTGAGAATTTTCAAATTCTTTTGTTTACAATTTAATTTTATAGGAAATTTCGATTATTCTAACAATTTTTCAATTAAATATATTAGGAATTAAAAACTCGAAATAATTAAAAAAAAAATTCCATATTAAACTTTTTTAAAAAAATTAATTCTACAGAATTCTTAATTAAAAGTATGAAAACTTCAAATTTTCAAAGATTTTAATTTGAAACCTTTTAAAAATTCAATTATTTCTAATAATCCTTTCAATATTCAATTATAATCGATGGTAGTTGTAATCAGTGGTAATTGTATTCTAAATTATATTATTTATATTTATTAAAAATTTTTTTTTTTTGCAAATTAGACCCAGTTTGATGAATAAGCTTCTAACATAATATTCGCGTTGAAAACGTGCGCGAAAATTATAATATAGTTGCTCTGGCCTCAATTTCAATGTATTTCAACAAAACCAGTTATAATTGACACGTTAAACAATTAAATACGTTGTTGTTAAAAGATTCGATCGACGGAAATTAGGTCGAGAATTATTAAACGATCATATCCGAGTAGTCCACACCTCATAATAATCTACGAAGTCGTCTCTGGCTAGAAAGCTGTGTTACCGAAGGGAAAGCGCTTATTACCTTTCGGTGAATAAAAAAAATCACTGATTTGATAATTGAATAAAGTCTGCATTGCGAATAGTAAACACGTGTTTTTTTTCCTAAAAAGTTTATCGATTACAGGCAATCTCTCTCGATACATGAATATTATAAAAGTAAGAAAAGTGTGACAATGCAAATATGTTGATAATATTTGGTTTGAAAATCTATTTTTCTAATATTTTCTTTTAAATTCGTTTTTTGGTACATTTTTCGAAAAATGAAATTATTATTAAAAATTGCATTAAAATTTATCAAAGAATTTTAATTATTTTAAAAACCTTTGCCTATTTTCAATACATTTTTAATTCAATTTTTTCAAAGAATTAAATTATTTTCAAAAATTTTAATGCAACTCTTTGTAACAATTCAATTTCTTTTAAAATAATTTTAATAAATTTTGTCAAAATTCAATTATTTTCAATGTCTACTATTTCAATGAAATCTCACAAAAGAATTCAATTATTTAAAAAGAAATTTTAATAAAATTCAACTCAAGAATTCAATTATTTTCAAAAGTAATATAATTCTTCGCAGAAATTCAATTATGTTCAAAAAAATTTACAAAAACTTTGACAAAATTCAATTATTTTCAGTAGTTTTAATAAAATTCATTGCAAAATATAATTATTCGCTTAAATTCAATTATGTTCAAAAAATTTACAAAAACTTTGACAAAATTCAATTATTTTCAAGGAATTTTAATAAAATTCATGTCAAAATATAATTATTCGCTTAAATTCAATTATGTTCAAAAAATTTACAAAAACTTTGACAAAATTCAATTATTTTCAAGGAATTTTAATAAAATTCATGGCAAAAATTCAATTATTTTCATAAATAACAATATTTATCAGAAGAATTCAATTATTTTCAAACTTAATAAAATTCTTCGCAAAAATCCACTTATTTTTCGAAAATCCAAAAAAAAATTGTCAACATTTCAATTACTTATTTATAAATGAATAGCAAAATCCTTGGATAAAATTCAATTATTTTTGGGAATTTTAATAAATAATTTATTGCAAAATTCAATTATTTTAATAAATAATAGTATTCATGACAAGAATTCGATTATTTTCAAAAGTAATGAAATTCAATTATTTTCAAAAATTTTAATATAATTCTTGATAGAATTTCAATTATTTCTTAATACAATTTTTAATTTTCTCGAAATTGAAATTATTCTTAAAAATTTTATTAAAATTTGTAAAAAGAATTCAATTATTTTCAGGAGTTTTAATAAAATTCATTGCAAAATTCAATTATTTTCATAAATAACAATATTTATCAGAAGAATTCAATTATTTTCAAACTTAATAAAATTCATATCAGAAATTCATTTATTTTCAATAAATCGAAAAAAAAATTGTCAACATTTCAATTACTTATTTATAAATGAATAGCAAAATCCCTTACATAAAATTCAATTATTTTTAGGAATTTTGATAAAATTTGTTGCAAAATTCAATTATTTTCAGTATTTATTTAAAAATAAAGTTCTCTATAGAGTCAGGAAAAAATCATTGAATTGAGGAAAGTTTAATTGAGTTTCTGAGAAGAGTTTTACTATTAATAAAAATAATTGAATTTTTACGAAGGATTTATTTGACTATTTATAAAAATAATTGAATTTCGGTGAAGAATTTTATTATTTATGAAAATAATTGAATTTCGGTGAAGAATTTTATTATTTATAAAAATAATTAAATTCTTGCAACGAATTTTATTCAAGTTTATAAAAGTAATAATTGAATTCTTGCAATGAATTTTATTCAAGTTTATTAAAATAATTGAATTTCGGTGAAGAATTTTATTATTTATAAAAATAATTTAATACTTGCAATGAATTTTATTCAAGTTTATAAAAATAATTGAATTTCGGTAAAGAATTTTATTATTTCTAAAAATAATTTAATACTTGCAATGAATTTTATTCAAGTTTATAAAAATAATTGAATTTACGTAAAGAATTTTATTATTTATAAAAATAATTGAATTCTCGTAAAGAACCTTGTTAAATTTTTTTAAATAATTGAATTCTTGCGACGAATTTTATAAAAATCTTTTTAAATAATTGATATTTTTCGAAAAATATTATGAAATTTTATATTTTAAATAATTGAATTCCTGTGAAAATTGTATTACTTATGAAAATAATTGAATTATTTCGTAGAAGTTTATTAAAAATTTTGTAAATACTTGAATTCCTTTAAAATTTTGCCAAGAATTTTATTAAAATTTTTAAAAATAATTGTATTTCGATGAAGAATTTTATTATTTATAAAGATAATTGAACTTTTGATGAGAATTCTTTTAAAATTTTTAAACATAATTGAAATATTGCGCAGAATTTGCATAACTTTTAAAAATAATTGAATTTCTGCAATCATTTGTAATTGCTTCAAAATTCAACCTGAAAAAGTCAGGGAATTTGAAAAGAGCAAAAACTTGACAACCCTGGATATTAATTTTTTCTAAAACTTTGTTCGATACTTTTATTATTTTGCCTGGTATAAAATAAATGGTATTTACAAACTTTCATCGATTTTATTATTAAAAATACAGGACATAAATATAAGAAAACACGTTTTATTAATGAAGTAGAATAAAGACCAGACAGATTCTAATCATGAGAACATAATATTAATAAATTTCGATGTCAAGACTTTTGAATAAAGTGTGTTTACTAAATACTAATTTGCCTATCAGAATTGCAAACAGGCACACACAAGATATCGTGAGAGTTGCCCGGCAAAATGATAATGTCTTGTTTCCTACTTTTCATTTCCATTGGAATTCATCACTTGAAAATCTTATTTACAAGTACACATCTCTTTTTTCGCGAATATATATATATATATATATATATATATATACTGAGAGAGGAACATAAATTACACGTGAAAAGGTCAGTTGGCATGATCTCAAGTTTAACTCGAATAGAGATCTCATTATAAATACACACACATGTATTGCTTATCGTATTCGTGAAACATATAAATAATGAATAAAAGTGGAACCGGAAACAAGTGTTAACCAATGTTTACGTCTATAACAATTATGTTTCTGGTTATAAGGAAAGAAGAATTTTTTTTATTTACTGGAACAAATTAATAATTGATGCAGGATGCAATCGATACGATGGGAAACCGAAAGATTTGTTTATGATTGAACACAATCTTGGTGTAATCGATGAAAATACAAATAACATTATCAATAGAGCGGAAATTAATCTTCAAGTTGGAAAATCTTGTTTCTCGATCAAGGTTGATATTTGTTGACGTGTTTTAAGAAAGTGATAAATTGCATTTTCACTTGGAAAAGAATTGCAATATTGCAATATTGCAATATTATTTAATTTATTCTTTTTTTTTTTTGAAACCAATTGACAATCAACCATCGGATTATAACTGAGATCGATTTTAATTATCGTTGATAAAAATATCAGTTACTTTCAATTATTCTTAATACAATTTTAAATGGAATTCCTCGAAAAATGTAATTATTTTTAAACATTTTAGTAAAATTTATCAAAGAAATTCAACTATTTAAAAAACTTAATTGCTACAATTTATTTATTACAATTTAAGTATTATTTTCAAAATATTTTTAATTAAATTTAAAGAATTCTTCAAAAAATTAAATTAGTTTCAAAAAATTTTAATAAAATTCTATGTAACAATTCAATTTTTTTTTCAAAAAAATATTAATAAAATTCTTGGTTGAAATTTAATTAATTTCAAAACATTGTCAAAATTAAATTATTTTCAATGTCTGTACTATTTCAATAAAATTTCACAAAACAATCGAATTATTTAAAAAGAAATTTTATTAAAATTTTGTCTCAAGAATTCAATTATTTTCTTCGCAGAAATCCAATTATCTTCAAACATTCACAAAATTTCAATTATATTTATAAATAATAAAAATTTTCTCCGAAATTAAATTATTTTAAAATTTTTTTATAAAATTTTTGGCAGAATTTGAATTATTTTTAACACCTACAATTTTCAGGAAATTTCTCGAAAAATGAAATTATTCTTAAAAATTTTATTAAAATTTGTCAAGAGAATTCAATTATTTAAATTTTTAAATACAAAAATTCAATTTTTTTATAATAATTGTTTACTTTTAAAAAATTATAAAAAATTAACTATTTTCAATTAAATTTTACAAAATTTCAATTATTCTAAAATTTTTTAATTTCATATACAAAATTTGTCAGTGTAGTCAGTTTTTCTAAGAATATCAAATTGAGATCAAAAATGTTGCTTCGCAAAACTTTTGATACGTTTTTTGGTCTCAATTTGATATCCTTAGAAAAAAATTGTGAGAAAAAAATGAGAACAATTGTTCTCGGCTAATTTCCACTTCATAAAAATATTTCCCGACAATTTTCGCTTTCTATTCTTCAATACTCCTGCAAATATTATTATAAATAATTGGCGCTCAAAAATAGAAAAATTCGTTAACATAAATGTCAAGATTTTGATGAATTATTGTAACTACATTCAGAAAGTAATGCTCCGATATTCACTTTTTTCTTCATTTTTTCCCTTTTTTAAAAATTAAATGAGAACTTTCCCACTTTTAGAAGGAGAAGAAAAAAATTTATTGCCTCCAGTGTAGTTCATAAAATAGTTATTGAAAATAACTTCATAAAATCGATATTGAAAATTCATTTAAGTTATGGTAAATATAAATACATTGAGAATTACATTTTCTTGATAAAAAAAACAGTTATTAAATATAAATACACATGTATAGATTTACTGATACTTATACTATATATAGTGTTTAATAGTACCATATATAGTATTTTATAGTATTTTATAGTATTTTATAGTATTTTATAATATTTTATAGAATTATGCATACTTCTATAATACAGACGAGAAAATTGTTATTGAAAATGCAAACACTTTATAAAAACGATTGTAATATAATCTCCATCGAATGGATGAAAGTTGTTTTCGGTTAAATAAATTAAAATTTATGCACTTCCTAGAATTGTAAAGTTTTATAAAATTAGTTTAAATTTTCTATTAAGCAATCATTTCCTCGTCTATATCCAAAAGAAAATTTATCGTTTCGTGAAATATTTCTAATTTCTAATCAATAAATATTTATAAAAATGCAACATTTATTTTTCTTTAAATATATGAGAGAAAATGTCTTGATAAATAATTTAAAGGAATAGACAATTTATGTAAGGTTCTGTATTATTTTTCTACTCTTTTCCATTCTTTTCTATTTTTACCCACTTTTTTCCAATCTTTTCCACTTTTTTCTACTCTCTTCTAATTTTTTCTACATTATTTCTACTTTTTTTTTTAGTTTTTTTTCTACTTTTAAAAATATTTTTTTTTTTAGAAATTTGTTAAAATTTTTTTAGAAATTTTTTAAAAACATTTTTAACAACTTTTTTAGTATAGAAAAGAAATGTAAAACTCCTTTTTTTGAAAATAAAAATGTACGGTATTAAAATTAATTAAATCTAATGATTTATGTACATTTAGTAAAATGTCAACTCGGTGGAAAGAAAATTAATTTTAATTAATCCAATGAATCATTAAATATTTTTGCATTTATTAAAGCCGGTTTCATCAATGTGAGTCAACTTTCGAATTTGTCTCTCAATTTACGTAAAATTGCATTTTTCTCTCTGATGTCACACAAGGAAAATTATTATTGTATTAAAAATTTTTTTTAATTAATTACTAAGATTTTATTGATATACACAAGGAGCATGTCCCTAAAGTTTTTAACTTTCAAATATTCTTTTACTATTCCTTTAACTTTTTTTTTTTGCAAAAAACAATTATTTTATTTATTAAAAAATAAATTCTCAATTCTAAGTAAAAATATTTAATTTTAATTATTTTTCTTTCTCTGGATAGTAGTTTTTGAATAATATTTAATCAGAAGAAAAATTGTCGTTCAAATAGAGATTTTAATTAATTTAATTTTTTTCTTCATAATTAAAGATTAAAATGTATAGTATTCTTTAATTAATTTTTTATTTATTGATTATTAATTTATTGTCAGGACAAAATTAATTAAGTAATTAAATTAATTAAAATAGGACTGAAAATTGTTATCAATAAAAATTAGGACGTTCAAATAAACAAAATATTTTTTATTAAAAATATTTTCAAATCTTATTAATTGCGATAAAAAATAAAAACTCAAATTCCACAATTAAATACTTCGTAATTTATTTTTTTCCACACTTTACATAATTTTGTACAAAATTTGAATTTAAAAATGAAATAAATTTTCCTCATTTCAACGTTTACATTTTTATTCAAAAAATAAAAGTTTAAAAAAATTAAAATTAACATTCATTAAAATAAAAATTAATTAAAAATTTCCAGAAACTAAACTTTCGATTAAAATATTAGAAAAATTTACAAAAAAAGGTGAAAAAAGGAGTAAGCGAAATTTAAATTAAATTTAAAGTTTAAAGTTTTTGAAAATTTAATTTTTAAAAACGATAATTTAAAGAAGAAATAAATTAATTTTCGAATAAAGGAAACAATGTCTCTTGAATAATAAAACAAAAATCATCATTAACATTAAAAAAAAAAAAATCAAATCATTAAGACACAAACACAAACACATCGTACCGAGAGGAAATTATTCTCCTTTGATTGGATATATTCGAAAGTGAAATTGAATTCGAGACCAGCATTAAGATCGTCATTTAGATTCCGCGACTTGTCAGTTGATTTAAAACCTTCAAGATGATGATTGATAAGAATTTGGTTGAATGGGGTCAAAAGGCTAATTGAATTAGTGGAGGAATAATAAAAACCCTATTCTAATACAATATAACACTTTGGTGAAAGTGTTGGAAACATGATTTGAATTAATTAACATCATTTCCGCTCTCGGGAGAGAAAAAAAAATCCCATTATTTTTACATTTTCACTTTCATTAACATTTTAACATTTTTGATTCACTATCAAAACATTATTATATTGTTTAATAATGACACAAAAGAAATGCGATGAAAATGAAAATGTAGAATAATAGTTTTTTTTCTCTCGCTCTCCAGGAATTAATTTCTTTTTCACGCGGGAAGAAAACTGGTTAACATCATTTTTGATGATCTATGGTGAAGTAATACTCTTAAACAAAAATTATCTAACTTTCATTTATAGCTCTTTTTATTAAAAAAAAATTAAAAAATTAATTAAATGTAATTAATCCTTGGAATTGGTTGGTAATAACCCGTGTGGAAATCTGCCCAAGTTAGCCCAGTTAAAAACTGGGAGCCAGCTGGGCCCCACCTGGGCTTCCCATTTTCATAAAAATATTAACATTATAATAGAAAAAGTCTGAAAATTAAATATAACTATTCACAATAAATCATTCTACAATTAATTCATAATAATAATAATCATTATTATTTTAAACAATTTATTATTGTCAATAATTATAAACTTTTATTGTACTACACTAACAGACATTTAGTTTTATTGAAATTTTAAAGTTGTTCCAGCTGAATTTATTTATTTAATAATTAACTCATCAAGGTATAACGGTTTTTAATACATTTTAATAATTGTTTAAACAAATAATTGTTGTTATTTAATAACTTTTGATACACATAACTTAGAAACTTGCAATTTTTTTTCCTAATTTTGCAATTAACTAATAGGAACGACATAAAATAAAGAAAATTTATGGTTTTAACAATTCAGAAATTGTTTAAACAAATGATTGTTGTTATTTATTAACTTTTGATACACATAACTTAGAAACTTGCAATTTTTTTCCTAATTTTGCAATTAAGTAATACGAACAACATAAAATAAAGATAATTTATGGTTTTAACAATTAAGAAATTGTTTAAACAAATTATTGTTGTTATTTATTAACTTTTGATACACATAACTTAGAAACTTGCAGTTTTTTCCTAATTTTGCAATTAACTAATGTAAATAGTAAATCATTCGGATGTTTTATGATTTTAATTTTAACAATTTATCAAATGTTTAAACAAATAATTGTTGTTATTTACTAACTCTTGACACATAGCATCTAGAAGAATGAAGTTTTTTCTTATTTTGCAATTAGTTAATCAGAGTAGTAGTAATTGTAAAATTAGAAAGAAACTGCAAGTTTCTGGATTGTTTGTATTAAAAGTTAATAAACAATAACAATTATTTGTTTAAACAATTTCTGAACTGTTTAAATCATAAAATACTGTTATTTCATACTTTTCAGATTAGTTAAATATAAAATTAAAAAGAAACTGCATTTTTTTAGGTGCTTTGTGTCAAAAATTAGTAAATAACAACAATCATTTGTTTAAACAATTTTTGAATTGTTAAAACCTTAAATTATTTTTATTTCATGTGGTTCGAATTAGTTAATTGCAAAATTAGAAAAAAACTGCATCTTTCTGGAAGCTAGTGTCAGGAGTTACTAATTAACAACAATTATTTATTTAAACAATAACGACTGCAATATAACATTAGTAAAATTTATTATATATAATAACAAAAATCGTTTACAGTGAAAATTATTAAATAGTTTAGTTTTTCTTTAACATTTAATAATAAAACTTTGATGTAATTATGGTCATCTTCGTACATGAATTGACAATTGACAAACATGTTAACATTTTACGGAAGCATTTTAGAGTTTGTCTATTGACCCACTCACGGTGGGTTCCGGTCAGGCGAAATAATATTATAAGTGGGCGTGAGCTGGGCCCTACCTGGGCTTCCCAGTTTTTGAGGACCCACATCAATAATTATATAAGTAAAAATTTCTAAGTCCAAACCTAAAAATTTTTTTTTCAACAAAAAATTAATGTTTATAATGACTTAGATTAAGAAAAAACGTGTTTTTAACAAAAATGTATTCACAATATTTTTTTTATGTAATGTCCACATAATTAATTAGTAAAAATTTCTAAGTCCAAACTAAAAAAAATTTTTTTTTTTAGACCAACAAATTAATGTTTATAATGATTGTAAACAATAAAAAACACATTTTTAATAAAAATGTATTGATATATTTTTTTCATAATAATATAAATATTATTTTAAGAATATTTATCGTTCTTATTACATTAATAATATTGTTATAATTATTATTAAATTATTTATTTGTTACGGTGTATTCGTGTCAGTAAGTGCTTTATTGAATCATTACAGCAGATCAACAAGTCACTGACAATAAAACGTCGGTGTTCAGTAGTTAGTCTCCGTAGTATAGTGGTTAGGGCGTTAGTCTAGTAGTCCGTAGGTCGTAGGTTCAATCCCCGCGTGCGTTAAATTTTATTTGTTTCTTAGGTTTGCGTTTATTCCGATTTTTCTGCATTGTATTCGTATAAGTATGCAATTTAGTGATTATATATACCGTTTAATAATTTAATTAACAAATTTCTAATTTTTTTATAAATTTTTAATTTATGAATGAAAGGATATATATTAATTCCCATATATATGCTAACATTATTTATGAATTTGCTTTTGGTCACAATTTCATTAAAAAAAGTAAAAATCGTTAAATAATAACGTTATTTATTTATAATTCGACTTATTTGTTATTAATAAACAATTTATTCATTAATTTGAATGAAAACTAAATCTATGGGCCCCAGCTGGATTTTTCCTAGGTGGGCTGTGGCTGGATTCACCGTTACAAGCCAAGGAATCGCCCACCTGGGCCATCCCTGCTGGGACCCACCTAGAACCTGGGAAGCCCACCTGGGACCCACCGTGGGCCCACCTCACTTTTCCACACGGGAATTCAATTATTATAACAATAAGAAAATACACTCTAGGAAAATAAATATCTTTTTACAATCTTTTACTTTATTTTCTTCTTTTCTCTTTTTCTTTTTTTTTCTTTATAACTTTTTTGTTTCTTTGTTTTTTTTTGGTTTCTTTGTTTTTTTGTTTCTTTGTTTTTTTATCCATAAACAGTTTTCTTACCCCATTAAAATAATTATACCCCCGCCAATTTAAATGTTAGACAATAATAGGAACTTTTTCCGAATTTTTCATTCATTATTATGTAAGATAAGTAATCAGTGTTTAACAATACAGGAAATATTTACGTAAATCCTTATTATGGTTCTCCAATAAAGAGGAACGAGAACATAAAGGATTTAATACTACTTTTTAAAATTATTTTTTTTAATAATCCTTTTACATCCCTCTATAAAATTTGTCATGCACATAAATCCGAGATAGAAAGGATTAACTTTTTCCAACTGTGTGGAATTGAAACAAAAAAGAATATATACGATAAAAAAATTTACTATCTTCGTTGAAAATTAACAATAATATAAATATAAATTACGATATTTTTACTAATAAAACAACTTTTATTGAAATGCGTGACTTTTCAATTTAATTAGAAAATTTTGAAAATTTAATTCTTTACCCTTTCGAGGAAAAAAATAAAAAAAAAAATTGTTCTTTTAAATTAAAATTCAAAATTACGATTCTTTTACAAAAACGAATTTAAAATTTAGTTTTTCATTTAAAATACAACGTTTTATTGTGTTTCTTTTCACTTTTCATCTTTATTATTTTTAATTGAACAAACTTTTACCCCTGATTATATTTCTGACTCTTAGCCAAGTAATTATTTTATTTACTTTTTTTATTAATTAAATTTTCTAATTAAATAATTTAGTTTTACTAATTATATTAAATTAAATTAATTTAGTTTTACTAATTAAATTAAATTAAATTAATTTAGTTTTACTAATTAAATTAAATTAAATTAATTTAGTTTTACTGACTAAATTAAATTAAATTAATTCAGTTCCTAATTGAATTTAATTAAACAATAAAAAACTAATTAAACATTTAACGTAAACAAAGTAAACAAAAAATATTCCAAAAAATTGAATTTTGAATAATTTTATCAACTTCTACAAAAAAGAATCAAAACAAACAAATAATAAAAACAAAATAAAAGAAAAAATAGAACAAGAAAAATACCGAATTCGTCTCATATATTTATTTCAACCTTTCTCCCACACGGTGAAAAATACAAATTACGTGAAATTCGCGAAAATTCATTTAGTTTTGAATGACTTGAATACAGAAATAGGCGTCCGTGTAAACACGAACTTTCCTGAATTTTTCCGAGCAACATAAAATCCACTGTTTGATGGAAATATTCCACGTCCCTCTATCTATATATACGACACGACGAGAATAAAATGAATAAAAAGAAATTTTTCTTCTATTATCAAAAAAAAAAAAAAAAAAAAAGAAAAAATAATAATAAAATCTTTACGTTCAAGTTTCATAATAGAAGTATAAACCATCTTTATTATCGCATCTCCCATTGGTAAGTGTGTAATGAAAAGGGAATGTGATTCCTTCTGATTGAAATAAAATGCACTTTCTAAACATGCTATTTCGAAAGAAATATATTCTCGCACTAAAGGGAATTGTTCTCCTGGGGGTGTAAAAGGTTGATTTGAGCAATTCGCGCATTGATGTTGTATTGATAAATTGCTAAATATACGGATGATTAGAAATCGACAAATGCGCATGAAATTCTGTTTACGCTATTCTCTATACCATCTAATCGCAATTGTGTGCTAGGAATATTTTATATTTCACAAAAAAATAAAAAATTCAAACAGTAGATTTTATCGTAAACTTATTATATATGCAGGAGGTTTTTTTTTCTCTTTTCTTTTTTGAAAAAGAAACGGAATTAATGGGAATTTTATTTGCAATTCAAGGATACAGACTTGGGCGTCACGTAGCCTATCGATCGCTTCTTCAACTGACCTACCGCGCCCTATTCAGAAAATGTACTGAATGCGTTACTTGAGGATTTGTCAAGATTTTTTTTTTTTTTTTTAAATAATTGAGAAAACTTTTTTTTTATTCCAACCTTGGATTGTATAAACTTCTATTTGGAAAAATGTAGAAAAGAAGAAATTGGAAATAAAATAAAGACTTTTTTTATCAATTTTTATTTTTTATTGCTAAGAAACTAATTCAACTTTACAAATTCTGTCAAGATTTTTACTAATTTTTTTTTGGTAAAGAAAACTTCTTTTAATATTAAATTAAATGTTGTTTATGTATAGCTAAGTAACTTTTAAAGAAAACCAAAAGTAAAAAGTAGCAAAAATCACTTTTTGTGATTTTAAATTACTGAATTTTATTAATAAATTTTTCCACTAATTTATTAGTAAAATTTATTAATTCAAAAGCAAAAAGTCAGTCAAGTATAAGTAAAAATTTCTAATTAGTAAAAAATGTTTACTAATTTGAATTAGTCTTTGTTTTTGGTTTTTAATTAGTAAATGTAACTAATAAATTAGTAAAAATTATTATTTATTAGTAAAATTTACTAATTCAAAAAATTCAGTCACAAATTCAAATTTAAAGAGCAATAAGTAAAATCTTTAAAAGTCTCCACCACGTCAAGATTTTTAGTAATTTTACCTACTTTTACTAATTTTTTTTTTAGAAATAAAAACTTTTTTCAATATTGAATTAAATATTATTTTAATATTGAAATGTAGTAAAAGAAAAATGTAGAAAGTAGTAAAAAGTAAAAAGTAATTAAAAGTATAAAATAAAAAGTAATTAAAAGAAAAAAAATAAAAAGTAGTAAAAAGTAAAAAATAATAAAAAATAAAAAGTAGTAAAACAATTTATTCCGACAAAAACGGTGTAAATTCTATGAAATTTCATCCAAGTGGCAAAAGCCAGTTTCAGTCAGACGAAATAATTTAACTTGTAAATTTGCTGTTAGTGAAGAAATTCAATAATATTCAGACAGGAAGTTTTCATTTCATCAATTTCAAATATTGAATTTCGTAATTCTATCAGTATCAGTAGTAAATGCGATTTAGAGTCAGACAATTTGCATTTTCAGAACTGTAATCCTAGTATTCCGAATATTTTCCCTAAAATTTGAAAATTCCTATGTAAATTTTCTAACAACTAGTTACAATTTATTAAATTAATTTATAAGAAAAAATGTAATTGTTTTAGTTAATTTTAGTTGTCAAAAGTTGTAAATAAAAAAAATTTTTTTTAATCAGTAGCAAAAGAAGTTGAAGTCAGACTTTAGTAGATTTTCCTAATTTTGAAATCAGTAGTAAATTAAAATTGCGGTCAGACGTTTTGAAATTTTTCCTAACTGTAGCTTTATTTCTAAAAAAAAAATTTCTAACGTGTAGAAAAAAATAAACTTTTTAAATAAGTAGTGAAAAAAGTTTTTAATCAGACAATTTGTAAATTTTCGTAATTTTTGACTGACAGTAGTAGAAGAAAATCGTTGTCAGACGTTTCGAATTCTTCTAATTTTAGCATAAGTAGTAGAAAGTAAATTACAAAGAGTGCAAAATTTTCTTTCTTTTTGTAATTTTTATGTTAGTAGTAAAAGAAATTTGAAGTCAGACTAAAAAAGAACATAATTTTTAAGTCAGTAGTAATGGAAGTTTTTAGTCAGACCTATACAATTTTTCGTCTTTTTTACGTAAAGTAGTAAAAAAAAATTATAATCAGACGTAAAAATCAATAGTTTTTAAATCAGTAGTAAAATAAGTTTGTGGTCAGACTCTTATTATTTTCTGGCTTCTTTTATTGCAGTAGTAAATGAAAATTATAATCAGACAATTCGAATTCTAGTAATTTCAGTAAAAGTAGTAAAATCAAATTGCAAAGAGTTAACAATTTTTGAACTCTTTAACTCTTTTGTTGGTAGTCAAGGAAAGTTAAAGTCAGACGCAAAAAAGAATATAATTTTTAAATTAGTAGTAAAAGAAGTTCTTAGTCAGACTTTTATCATTTTTCGAATTATTTACTGAAGTAGTAAAGGAAAATTGTAGTCAGATGTAAAAATAGTTTTTAAATCAGTAGTAAAAGAAGTTTGCAGTCAGACTTTTGTATTTTTTTTACTGAAGTAGTAAAAGAAAGTTATAGTCAGACAATTCGAATTCTTGGAATTTTAATAAAAGTAGTAAAAGCAAATTGCAAAGAGTTAAAAATTTACGAATTATTTTAAATCTTCTGTTAGTAGTCAACGAAAGTTGAAGTCAGACGTAAAAACGAATATAATTTTTAAGTCAGTAGTAAAAGAAGTTTGTAGTCAGACTTTTATAATCATCTGTATTTTTTTACTAAAGTAGTTTAAAGGAAAATTGTAGTCAGACGTAGAAATAGATTTTAAATCAGTAGTAAAAGAAGTTAGTAGTCAGACTTAAAAAAAAATTTCGTATTTTTTTACTGAAGTAGTAAAGGAAAATTATAGTCAGACAGTTTGAATTCCTCCACTTTCGGTAAAAGTAGTAAAAACTAAATTTTCCTGTCGGTAACAAAAGTCAATCGAAATTTTTTTTTTAATTTTTACCCTAATTTCAAAAATTTAATTTAATTCCAAAAAAAAATTACTCACATTCTTCAAGAATCACAGTTTCTTAAAGACGAAATAAAACCACAAAAGATCCATATAGTACTCACCTGAAACAAACAGAAAAAAAAACTCCATTAGTACCATGATTTAATTTCTATAAATTGATGCTTTAAAAATCAATTAATTAAAAGAAATATTGTTGGTTATTTAAATTTTTTTTCACCAAAGACTACAGCAATAAAAATGAAATGTAACACGCCTGTTTACAAAGTTGCCGAAGCAAAACAGATTACAACTGTGTTACATTTGTTAGACTATAATATTGGCACACTGCCCCAGTTTATATATCAAGCGCGCAGCTTCACGAATTAAAATTCTTCTTTTCCGCTATAGTTTTGTTAGTGTTAATCACGCCAAAAACACATAAATTGTCTTTTATTATTTCACTGGACGAACAAATGAAAATTTACTCCTTGCAGAAAAAATACAAAAAAAAAATTCCATTTATATTTAAACAATTTTTTAATCGCCAAACAAATCTGTGGCAATTTAAAAACTAAATTTTTATTTATTACTTTTTTTATTTTATTCATTCGTTTTCATTTTATTTATTAATTTTTTTTCCTTTGTAAGTCTGTTTATAGTGTAAATTAATAAATGATTTATATTTTTAATTTATTACTGAACTTTTTAAATTTATATTTTTCTTTTACTTTTAGTCAAAATCGTTTACATTCGAAATATTTTTTGTTCAGTTTAACAAGTAAAATTAGTACCCAAAAATTATTAACGAAATAATTGTAGACAAAATTAATTACTTGAAAAACTACATTTTGAAGGAGAATTCTAGAAAAAAAAAGTCTAGAAAAAATGTTAAACAACGAAAACGTTATTAAAAGTCATTAGACACATTTTAAAGGATGAAAGAAAAGTTTCGAAAGTTGTTTTTATATTCGTCGTCTTCCCAGAAAAGCGAGTTTCAATGATTCATTATTGAAGTATTGTCAAATGAGGAGGTCAATTTCGTTGATATTATAATTGGATTAAAGAGAGATTAGATTACCTCACACCCCGGCGGCATTTTGCAATGGCAACTAATCGACTGGAATTAATGACGAATAGACTAGAAAAACGATTCAAGCTCGACAGTAGTTCCTTCACATTTTAACCCTATACAAATTGCTTTTTCTCGATGACTTATTTTCACGGGAAATTAGTGTCCAACCTTTAGAGGTAATCTCAAGTCAGTGCTTTATTGATATAATTAATTAAAGAACTCCTCCAAAAAAAAACGAAAAACAAAAAACAAAAAAAAAAAAACTGTTGAAAAAAAATTTATATTTTTTATTTATTTCAATTATTTTTATTCAAAAATTTTAATAAAATTTCACTAAAGAATACAATTATTTTCTAAAATTTTAATACAACCTTATCTAAACAATTCAATTATTTTTTTAAATAGTAAAATTTTTACAAAAATTCAATTCTTTTCAAAACAATTTCAATTAAATTCGTCGGAAGAATTCAATTTTTAAAACAAATTTTTAACACATTTCGAAAAAATTGAATTTTTTTCTAAAATTTTAATAAATCCTTCGAAAAAATTAAATTATTTTTATAAATCGTAAAATTCTTCGCAAGATTTCAATTAATTTTATAAATAGTAAAATTCTTTGCAGGAATTCAATTATTTTCAAAACAATTTTAATGGAATTCCTCGAAAGAAATCAATTTTTAAAAAATTTGTTTACACATTTCGTAAAAATTCAATTTTTTCTAAAATTTTAATAAATCCTTCGAAAAAATTCAATTAGATTTCATAAACACTAAAATTCTCTGCAGGAATTAAATTATTTTTATTCAAATTTAAATAAAATTACACGAAAGAATTTAATTATTTTCAAAAATTTTGATAAAATTTAATTTCAACAAGAATTTAAAATTCTCTAAGAATAATTCAATTATTTAGAATATACTTAATTTCAATAAAATTCTTTAAAGTAATTCAATTATTTTCGAAAAAACTTTAATTAAATTTCTCGATAAAATTTCATTATTTTCAAATATATTTCTATAAAATTCTTCATAACAATTTAATTATTTCTAAAAATATTAATAAATTTTTCGAAACATTTCAATTATTTTTATAAATAGTAAAATTCTTCGCAATAATTCAATTATTTTTAAAAATAGTAAAATCCTTTGCAGAAATTCAATTATTTTCAAAACAATTTTAATAAAATTCCTCGAAAGAATTGAAATTTTCAAATATTAACATAAAATTCATGTATTTTCTAAATTTTTAATAAATTTTTAGGAACAATTCAATTATTTTTATAAACAGTAAAATTCTTCGCAAGAATAAATTAATTATTGAAAATAATTGAATTAATTATTTTCAATTCAATTTAAATAAAATTTTTCTTCATAAAATTCAATTGCTTTCAAGATTTTCAATTAAAATTATTTTAAAAAACTCTATTAGTTTAAAAAAAATTCAAAGAAATTCTTCTAAGATTTTTAAAAATTTTAATAAAATTCTTCGCGAAAATTCAGTTTTATTTATTTTATTTATTTATTATTATTAATTAATAATTGAGAATTTAATCAAAATTAAAAACAGTTTTAAATTAATGAGTTTAATTAAAATTAATTAAATAAGAAACCGAATTTTATTTCACTTCTCTATTTTTTATTTACTCCCTGAATTTGAGTTAGTAAAAATGTTTACAAATTTGAATTAGTAATCGACTTTTTGCTTTTGAATTAGTAAATTTTTTTTAATAATTCAGAAAAAATTAATATTTTTGATTAGTAAATTTTACTAATAAATTAGTAGAAATTACTAGTAAAAGTAAAATTTACTAATTCAAATCTAGAGAGTAAATAAAAAATAAAACTTCAGTAAAAAAAATCTGTTTCTTTATTAAAATTAATAGAAATTACTAATTATTATTTATTACATTCAAAATTAAAATCAAAATTAAAGTAAATTCTGACGAATTCAAATGAATTAAAAAATTACAAAGAAAAGTTTAACTGACACAAGTAAATATTTATTTTATTCAAATAAATTTTGTTTTCTTTAAAGTTTAAATAAATTTAAAGAAAATTATGTTAATAAATTTTAATTAATATTTCATAATTTAATTAAATTTCAATAAATAAATATAATTATGTACACGAAAATCAGTGTTTTTTTTATGTGGTTTTTAATGCGGATGATTTTCGCACGATTATTGAGACAAGATTTTTTTTTTACGCAAGTTTGATTGATTTACGATCGGCTCACGAATTAATTTAAATTGAAGTCCAATTATTGCAAAAGAATTGCAGTCAACTTTTCTCAAACACAATGATCCAAACATTATAATGTGACGTAATTGCCTGTAAACATTTTAACGTTATTCTTGGACATTCTTTTCGCTTACATAAATTGAGATTATCCTTTTCTAATTCGCATTTCCTGGAATTAAATTATTTCGCCAGAGTCACGACTAATTTTTTGTTTAACTAAATTAAAATTAGTTGGTTTCCTTTTACCTTTAGAAAAATTTAAAACGATCGACAAACATTTAAGCTATGATGTATTTTAATATATTTAATATATTTTAATTTAATTTAATTTAATATTATTTATTATTTATTTATTATTTAATTTAATATATTTTAATATATATTTAGTATATTCTAATTTTATAATATTTAATATTTGTTAATTATATAATATTTAATAGTTTTTAATTGTAAAAATAAATTGCATCGACAGGGATTCGAACCCTAATCAACGTATTACTTGGTGCCTTGAACCTCACGACCAAACTATCACTAGTTTTTAACTATATGCCCAATTTTACCAAAGATATCAAATTGAGACGAAAAACGTATCAAAAATTTTGCGAAGCAACGTTTTTGATACGATTTTCGTCTCAATTTGACATCCTTAGGAAAACTTTCTATTTAATAAATTTAAATTATACTTTTAATGTATTTTAATGGTTTTCAGTAATTTTAATTAATTAATTTAATTTAATTTAATATTTTAATTTAATTTTTAAAAAAACTTTAATTACATATTTTATAACCAATTAATTTTGTATTTAAATTCAAAAACTAGAAGTGATGCAAATAAGATGACAAAAAAAATTCGACAGATACTTTATTATAAAGTTTAAGGAAGACCTTATTTCTCTCTTTTTCTTTCAGAATGCGAATAAAAGTTGAAATTCAAAATCGATTTCGTCTCTATATGACTCGATGTAATGGTTTTACGATTCATCTAAAAATAGAATCAATTTTTCTGTTACTGATAACAAAACAAGGACGCTGGCACAACAAGTGACAGTGGTGAACAGGAAGCAACAATATAATGTAGAATAAAAAAAAAAAATAAAACTGAATCTGTATTGACAATACTCTTGATGTCAAGGTGAAATGAAATTACCAACGATTTCTGTAAACGAGTTTAACCCGCAGTCGAAATAGGAAAATCAAGATAAATTTGTCGTTTTCTTGCGACATTTTTCGGACAGTTGCCAAATAATGGTGATTTTAACTTTTGCAGTATAAGTCGTCGTCTAATATTAAAATTAACAATCGACTTTACCTCGATTTTTCAAACGGAAAAAAAATTGTGTCCATAAATCTTTTTTTGAGTTTTAATACTGAAATCGACTTTTGCTTCGATTTTTCAAAAGCAAAAAAAAAAGAGTTTTTTTCCGGAATAGAATTTAATAGAAAAATATAGAAACAAAAAAAAATAAAAGTGAAAAAAGAAAATAGAAAAATAGAAAAAAGAAAAAATAGAAATTTGTATGGAAATAGAAAAAAAATTTTGAAATTAAAAAATCAATTGGAAAATTATTTGTTTTATTTATTCTCTTGAGACAATTATTCCTAACAAGAGACACGGGAAGAAAATGTTTCCATGCCTCTCCACGACAAATGTATCGGTAATTCAATGACGCATGAGAATACTTCGCAGTCATTATGCTGATACTCATCAATATAAAATTTTTACCGCACCTTAACGCCCATCGGAATTCATTATTTTTCATTTCTTCGAAATACAACAAAACAATATTTCATATCATAGGATCTAAATTGTGATTTAGACAAAAAGTAATTATAATTGTAGAAAATAGAAAAAATTAAGAAGATATTTTCGTTTTTGAAACAAATCTCGTTTCCAAGGTTGATATATAATTAATTCTCATGTTAGTTTGTCATTAAAAAATTAAACATTAATTTGCGTTAAAATTATTTGAATTAAAACGAGTTAAACTATTTGGAACTTGCAAAGAAAATAAAAATAAGAAAAGTAAATAAATAAAAATAAAAGTAAATAAATAGAAATAAAAATAAAAAAAGTAAATAAATAAAAATAAGAAAAATAAATAAATAAAAATAAGAAAAGTAAATAAATAAAAAAAAAATAAAAGTAAGAAACTAATTTTTAGTTTTGTACTAAATTAATAATTCAACGAAAGTACAATTATAATAAAAGCTAGAGCAATAAAATAACCGAGTTTTGCTTTAATTAAAACTTGTAGATCCACAAATAAAGTGAAGCAATTGAAAATATTTTTATGCACAATCTGCTATCATCAAATTATATTATTCTAAATACCGATAAAGAGAAGTAATTTAAAAACATTTTTTTTTTGTTTTTTTTGCAATAAAATATACGTAAATAGAACGAGCCTTGATCTACATATTCAAACAGAAACATCCTAGTGAAACTTTAATTGTGACTATCAAGTCAGTTGTAGTCAGTAATTGGACATCAACACAACTGTAAATGCGCAGCATCCCTTTCTTTTTCCGCATCTTTTTTCCAAGAACAATATTCGATTCCAGACTTGGCCGAGTTAATTTTCAAAGGAACATTCCCATTTTCCTCGAATTGGAAAATTTTAAACTAATACAAAATTATATTGCACTACATCCGGATGTAGGTGAAAATCACTAAAATAGAGAGACAATTTTACATCGAGATTCGATTCATTGGATTTGGATTTTTTTTTCAAAATAATGCGCATCCAAATTGTCTCGCCAATTATTTATAAATAATAATTTCCTAAACTGTGTCAATCGAAAAATCGAATAAAATCGAAAAAAATTAATAAAAACTAAAAGTAAAAACCACTGCTGCAACTTTTTTACAAATTTAACTGAAATCATCACGATCATATTTTCAATATAAAAACTCTCATTCACTATTATTACACCCAAGTTCATAATCTAAACGAGATATTTTATTTCTCATTACATTTCGAGAGAGAGAGAGATAGAGAAAAAAAGGACTTCAAGGATTTTTAGAAAATTCTAACCGAAGAACGTACACATTTTCTATCCGCAAGATAGAATTTAATCTCTTATAATATATCTGAGATAAGTTGCTCGATACGCGCGTGTCACTCCAATGGAACTCATAAAAGGACCACCCACTTTGTGTGAAGGATTCCGGAAAATAAAGTAAGGAAATCTGTAGATTTCAAAATACGTAGTATAATAGAGGCGAAGGTCGATGCGACACTTGATAAATCGAGGTCGCATTCTCGTGTATAAAGTTTTGCCAAATATAGTACAGCAATTTTAGCCACACGATTTACTATCCTTTTTCTAACATTATCATTACAAATGGCAGAAAAAAAACACTTGCAAATTCCATCATTTGGAGAAAAGAAAAAAAAACGGAAAACCAATTTATTCACGCCTAGAAAATATTATCCAATTGTCAACTAACACCAAAATTTAAACATATTTTAAAGTTTGAAGAATTTAAATTGAATTAAAAAACCGAATTAAAATTATTCCTAATTTATTAAAATTAAATTAAAATGAATTAGACAACCGAATTAGAATTATTAATTTATTAAAATTAAATTAGAATTAAAATTAAAAAGAATAATAATTTATAATTGAATTAAAATTAAATTAATTTAAATTATAGCAAATAATTTGCGATATTATTAATCCGCTCAATATTTATGAAAGTTGTCAAATGATTGATTTTCACCGAGATTAATTTAAACATTACGTCATAGAATATTTTCCAATATTTAATTACGATATTAAATTTAATCTACATTGACACATTTATTAAATGCTTCTCCTTTTGAAACTAATAATAGCCACCGACAAAATTTAAATTCAACTTCTTTGCTATAATAGAAAAGCGATCATGTAAAAAATTACGACACACGTTAAATTTCCTATCTATACACCTGATCTACATGCTCGGAAAAAAAATATTTACTACGCCAGGGGGAAAAATTATACTCTTTTCGAATCTCTTGGAAAAACGTAATAAAATCGTATTATTAAAATAAACAATACAATAGTTTGTTTTTAATAACAATAATCATTGTTTCCTATGAATATAATTGTGTATAGTAAATAAATTTAATAATTAATTAATAATTTATTTTAACAATAATATTTACTACACATAAATGTGAATAGTAAATATTATTGTTAAAATAAATATTATTATTGTTAAAAATAAGAAAGGAGAAATAATCTAGAAAAAAATGCAGAGAATGTTGAATCGAAAGAGAATAAAGAAAGCAATAAAAATCAATCGAGAACGGAATATAAGGGCTTCTTAGAATTGAACCAAGTTTCATTGATTCTTACCTACTTGCACTGACCAATCGAATATTATCCAGGTTTTAATTTTTCTCAACAAACTTGGACTTGAGAGTAAAATGAAGAAACTATAGTTCTTATATTTTTAATTATTAGTAGTAAATTCTTATTTACAAAAAAAGAATGTACTTTTTTAGTTTTACTACTACTAGTTTTACTACTATTTTTCAAATAAAATTTTTATATCAATAATTTTTGCGTCACTATCGACAAAATTAATAATAAAGTTTCTAAATGTAAAATTTGAATTTTAAATAAAAAAATACATTAATAATATTTATACTTTTGCTTTCCTCTATAAGGAAGCAAAAATAAATAAATAAAACTAAAAGTATTTAATTATTTTTAATAAAAAATTGTAGCTAATTGTAAAATTTGTAAAAGAAAAAAAATAGATCGTTTTAATATTCAAAACTTGTGGAACATGTTTTATTTTTATTAAATTTTATTTATAATTTATTCACTTTTTTTATTTATAAATAAACAAAAAAGTTTTTATTAATTTTAAGTTTTAATTTTACGGTATACAAAACCGTTTTATATAATTATTTATTTTATATTTACTTATCTATTTTCAATTTAATCCATTTCTGACTTTACTCGTTTCGAAAAATTATTTGTGCGACAAACAAATATTTTATTATAGAAGCAAATCGATATCTCCTCTAAACAAGTAAATATTTTTTTTAAACAAACAAATGTCTTTCCGATACAAATAAATGTTTTTTCAAACAAATAAATGTCTTCTCGAAACAAGTAAATACTATTTTCAAACAAATAAACGTCTTTTCGGAACTAATATATACAATAATAAGTTCGATAAAATAAATATTAATAATCTACAAATAAATAAAAATAAATATTTTTTCTCGAAACAAATAAATTTAGTAGACTTTGGGACAAACCTACTTTTATCTATCTCACCAAAAAAATTATACATTTCACATTTAAAAACTTTGTAAATTTTTTTTATGACAAAAAAATTTATTTGATTAAAATAATTGATTAATTGACTATTATCAAGTAAATATTTACTTGAATTAAAAAAATATTTCTTGGAGTCAATTAAATTTTATTTGAACAAAAAATTTCAGTATTTGAGGCAAATTTGAATTGAACCATTTAATTGACTCTAATAAATATTAATTTGATTCAATTAAACATTAAATTGATAATTAAACAATTAAATAATTAATTAATAATCAATTAATCAGTTATTTGAATCAAATTTTTTTTTCACTGTACTCTACGTAATTTTTTAGAAAATCTCATTTTAAAAAAGAAATAAATAAATTTCGTTTAGAATTTAACGTTCAGAAATTTGAACTTTAAAAATTTTGAAAGTTCAAATGAAAAAAACTGTTTTTTAGTAAAAATATTTTCATGAATTTTTTTAATAAATTGAAAAATAAAAAAAAACCTAATTTTTACTTCGTTTAGAATTAATTTGAGTTGATAATTAAATTAATTAGTTAATTAATTTATTAAACTAATTAATTAAAGCAATTAATTAAAGCAATTAATTAAAGCAATTAATTAGAGTAATTAATTAAAACAATTAATTAGAGTAATTAATTAAAGCAATTAATTAAAGCAATTAATTAAAGAACCTAATTAATTAAATTCATTGAAACAATTAATTAAATTAAGTAAAATTGAAATTAATTAATTAAAGTAATTCAAATTCAAATTAATTAAACTAAAAATAAAATTTTGTGATAAAATTTAAATTTTGAAGATAGTATCAAAACAACGATCGTTAATTCGAACGTTCCAAACTTTAAGTTCTTTGAAAATAACAAAAACACTACAATAAAAATAAGTAAATGAAAATTAAGGAACTAAATAAACAAAAAAACAAAAAATTAAACAAAAACAAAATTACCTTATTTATAATAAATATACAAGTTTTTTCTACGTTTTTTAATTTCTTCTACTGAAATATATAATTTAATTAATATTTAACTGGCACCCTCTTAATGTTGGAAATTAAATTTTAAAGTTGAATATTTTTTTTTGTTGAAAACAAAAAAAATATTTAACTTTAAAATTTAATTTCCAACATTAAGAGCGTAATAATTTTTTTGTTGAAAACAAAAAAAAATTAACTTTAAAATTTTATTTCCAAAATTAATTAGGTGCCAGTTAAATATAATTTCCAAAATTAAGTGTATAATATTTTTTTTTGTTGAAAACAAAAAAATACCAACTTTAAAATTTAATTTCCAAAACTATAAGTGGTTGCCCAATTAAAATAAAATTTCCAAAATTAATTACAGGTGTCAGTTTCAGCTTCTTTTAAAAAAAATAGTCACAAAAAAAAAATTGTATAATTTTGAAGTGAGGAATTTTTAAGTAATGAATTTAATTTTAGTGTCTAAAAGAGCCGAACTTACATAGCCATACGTTGCCCTTGGGCGCAGTGTGCAGTAGGTTGAGGTGAAGGTTGAAGTCAAGTCCTGCCAAGTCCTGTCGAAGGTGGGTTGTGTCCATGCCGAGGGCTCTCTCCGGCAGTAGAAAAAGATGATCGCTACCCTCGGCGGGCCCCAGGGTTCGAGGCACTCCGAGCCCAAGAGGCCCTGAACGGGCAGTCAACATTCTTGCTTTACTACTGGTACCAATTGCCTTTCCACGCGGCGAACCATGCTCCTCCGTCTCTGGCACTCTGCTCCCCGACACTCTCCTTTTCCTATCTATCTTGCTCACTCAACTGGCCCGATTTCCTTCTCCACTTTCGGCTCCTCAAAATCAAATTCTCTTTCTTCACTGTTTTTTGGATTCTTTCTTTCTTCACTGGTTTCTAGGTTCTTTCTTTCTTCACTGTTTTCTGGATTTTTGCTTTCTTCACTGTTTTCTGGATTTTTGCTTTCTTCACTGTTTTCTGGATTCTTTATTTCTTCACTTTTTGTTAGCTTCAAAATGCTCGATTCTTTCTTCACTGTTTTCTAGATTCTTTCTTTCTTCACTTTTTTCTAGATTCACTCTTTCTTCACTGTTTTCTAGATTCCTTATTTCTTCACTTTTTTCTAGATTCACTCTTTCTTCACTGTTTTCTAGATTCTTTCTTTCTTCACTGTTTTCTAGATTCCTTATTTCTTCACTTTTTTCTAGATTCTTCTTTCTTCACTTTTTATTAGCTTCAAAATGCTCGATTCTTTCTTCACTGTTTTCTAGATTCTTTCTTTCTTCACTTTTTTCTAGATTCACTCTTTCTTCACTGTTTTCTAGATTCTTTCTTTCTTCACTGTTTTCTAGATTCCTTATTTCTTCACTTTTTTCTAGATTCTTTCTTTCTTCACTTTTTGTTAGCTTCAAAATGTTCGATTCTTTCTTCACTGTTTTCTAGATTCTTTCTTTCTTTATTTTTTGTTAGCTTCAAAATGCTCGATTCCTTCTTTCCTCACTTCTTTCTAGCTTCAAAATACTCTATTCTTTCTTCACTGTTTGATTCTTCAAAACACTCAATTCTCTCTTTCTTCACTTTTTATTAGCTTCAAAATGGTCAATTCCTTCTTTCTTCACTTTTTTCTAGCTTCAAAATACTCGATTCTTTCTTTCTTCACTGTTTGGTTCTTCAAAACGCTCAAAATTCTGACCTTTTTCGCTTTTAATTCTTCAAAACACTCAATTCTCTCTTTCTTCACTGTTTATTCTCAAAAATACTAAATTCTTTCTTTCTTCACCTCTTCGATCTTCAGAACCACTCAATAGAAACTGTGCAACACTTTTTCTGGAACATTCACTAAATAATCCAATTGCGAACTTTCTTTTTTTCGACTCTAATAGGTTTTTGTTTTCTTTTTGTCCCCCGCAAATCAAATAGACTTTAATAGTCCACTTGAAAAAAGAGAAGTTGCAGCAGAGTTAAAACAATGACACTTTGAGAGTAGACAAAAGATGCTTGTTTTGAAACGGGATGCACGGTTCGAAGAATTAAATAAGCACACTGATTTATCTCAGGGTAGAAAGAGAGCGATTGTAAATGAATACATTCCACACACGTATAGAGTAATAATAATAATACTCTATCGACAGACTTGTGACTCAACGAGTCAATCAACTTGGAAGATATATTTTTTTATTTTTCACATATAAAAGAGAATACCTTACGCAAAAATCACGCGCAGTCGATAGAACAGGGATCGATTGGTACGACAGTAACGAGCGGTCGTTGACACTGGCAAAACATAAATGTCTCGTGTTAAAAGAATTACGATCAGTATCTCCCGAGGTCCTCGAAAGTATACACACCACACTTGCTTTAAATCATTAACCGGCGAGATGACCCACTTTGACAATAAAAAAACTACCAACGACCTTCAATTATTGTCGAAAATTATTCACAACAACTTACACACCTAAAATACTTTTTTGTTTTGTAAAACATTTTTTTTATATTCACTTAAATTATTTATTCACTTAAATTATTTTTCATTACACAAATTAGAAGAAATAGGTATAATCCCCGTTTACAATGATGATGTGTCCAAAAGAGATGATTTAATTTTTTATGTAATTTTTAATGAAATTTTTGATTTAATGTATATGAGAAAAATTGTTTTCAAAATGTTAATATGAAAAATGGAGAAATGATGGAAATGTCAGTCAAAAAATGCGCGGCGAGAGTAAAAGACTCGTGACATGGGAGAAAAAGGAAAGACGATACACGATCCCTCGCTTTCAATGGTCAACAGCAGACTGTCGAGAGTTGGTGTGTAGAGCGCGCACTCCGACTTTACGCGAGGGTCGACTCGCGGTACTCGCAACGAGCGCAAGACTTTTCTTGTTATATTACACCTATATAGATATATTGCCGTACAATTTACGAATCACAATGAGAATCTTTATTGATAATACAAGTGTCGTTACCACTATTTATTAATATTGTCAATAATAATTTTCATTGATATCTAATCGCAAATATTTCACTCGTACAATCCAAATTTCACTAAAATAATAATAATAATAATAATAATAATAATAATAATAATAATAATATTGAAAAATAAATTTAAAACAATGAAAAAATGTGAGACTAACTCTGCTGGGGCAGAGATATTATTATTTAAAAATTTATTTATTATTATTATTAAAAAATAGTAGAAAATAATAATAAATAATCCAGAAAAATTTCCTGAAATTGATTAAATACAAATAATTATCTGGAGTACTTATTATTTTGACAACTTGGCAAAAATGTTTAAATAAATAATAATTTAAACATCTTTTATTTATATAATAATTTATGGCTTCCGAAAAATATTGAAGTAATAAATAATTTTACTACTATAATTTTATACTGAAAAAAATTTATTTAATTCAAATAAAGAATTACTTGTCTATTATTAAATAAATATTTACTTAAATCGAATAATGTTTATTTGAATCAATTAAATGGTATTTGCTTCGAATACTAAAAATTTTGGCTCAAATACAATTTAATTTGCTTAAATTAAAAAAAATATATTTGATTCAAATAACCGATTACTTGAGACTATTAAATAAATATTTACTTGAATCGAATAATTTTTATTTTAATCAATTAAATGGTATTTGATTCAAATACTGAAATAATTGACTCAAATACAATTTAATTTACCTCAATAAAAAAAAATTTATTAGATTCAAATAACCGATTACTTGACTATTAAATAAATATTTAATTGAAACAAATAATTTTTATTTGGATCAATTAAATGGTATTTGATTCAAATACTGAAATCATTAACTCAAATACAATTTAATTTACCTAAATAAAAAAAAATTTATTAGATTCAAATACCGAAATTATTGGGTCAAATACAATTTAATTTACTTACTTAAAAAAAATTGATTTGATTCAAATAACCAATTATTTGACTATTAACTAAATATTTACTTGAATCAACTAATTTTTATTTGGATCAATTAAATGGTATTTGCTTCAAATACTAAAAATTTTGGCTCAAATACAATTTTAATTTACTTAAATAAAAAAATAGATTTGATTCAAATAACCGATTATTTTTCTATTGTCAAATAAATATTTACTTGAATCAAATAAATTTTTTTATTGTAATTTTTTAAATAAAATTTACTTGTATTTCCGAATAACACGTAAAATTTTTATTTTTTTACAATATTAATTTAATTTTACCTTGTATTATAATTATTTTAATTTACTATCTAATTTTTGGTATTTTTTTATTCTTATCAATTTTGAGTAGTAATCATTTGTTAAAATTTGAAAACTAAATTTTATGTAAATATTTGTTCTGGGATATTAGCTCTGGGAACTTTATTTTTTAAATAAATAAATTTGTAATTTTTAAACAAAATAAATACTCAATAAATTATTATTATTTTTCCACGTGAATTCAAATTTTGAAAAAAAATTATTAAAAACCTTTGAAATTTTTCATTTTAATTTAATTAAATAAATTGCATTAATTTAATTATAAATAAATTTGCTTATTCTCTAAAGTTCAATTATTATTGTCAAAATAAAATTTTACTATCTTGATATAATTCCCACCCAGAAGTTTATTGCATTCAAAATGCATTTTCATTGTTGCAAATAAATTATATTTGTTTCAAAAAGAGTTTGTTAGTTTAAAAAACATTTTATTTGTTTCAAATAAATTGTATTTGTTTCAAAAAGAGTTTGTTTGTTTAAAACACATTTTATTTGTTTCAAAGAAATGTTTTTGTTTCAAACCCATTTTTATTGTTGCAAATAAATTGTATTTGTTTAAAAAAAAAGTTTATTAGTTTAAAAAAAACATTTTATTTGTTTCAAAGAAATTTTTTTTGTCTCAAGTACATTTTCTTTGCTTGAAATACATTTTATTTGTTTCAAGTGCTTTTTTTGTTTCAAGGAAATTTTATTGTTTTAAGTAAATTTTATTTGTTTTGAAGAAATTTTATTGTTTTCAAGTAAATTTTATTTATTTCAAAGAATGTTTATTTAATTCAAATAAAAATTGTATTTATCTCGAAAAAAATTTATATTTAATTCAAATAATTCAGTAGGTTCTGACACAGATATACTTTTATTTAACTCAAATAAATCATATCTGCTTTAAATAAATGTTTACTAGAAAAACGAAAGTTAAAAAAATAATAAATCACAAAAATAAAGCAATAAATATAACGGATTTCGAAAAAAATTATAATCCCATAAATAAGAAATAAAGATGCGTAAAATTAATACAATTTTTCCTAAACAGCAAAAAAATGATCGTTTCGAAAGTGCTATCTTTTTCTATATTATACAATTGAGCGGATGGGAAGAAGAACTCGATGTGACGCTCCGCTGCACGCTGTATTGTCAGTCAAGAGTTCCAAATGCCGATAAAATTAAAGTTTGAAATTTTGAATTTTAAAAAGTGCTACATTATAGAAAATAAAGAGGCGCATCTTTTTTTCCTTTGAATTTTTTTTATAGGACAACTAGTTTAAATAGTAAGTGCAAAAAACAAAAAAATTTTATTTTTATTTTTCATTCAATTTTAAAACATAAATCATCGTAGTTAAGACAAATATTGATAAAATTAATCGGTATTTGATATACAAACTCGTTAGGGTCTATAGAAGACGATAACATATCAAAAAACTTAAAAATTATTAATTGTTTAATAATATTTAATTATTATTAATGATCTACCAGCAATCACATTTTCTTACCTTCGCCGACAAAAAGTCAGTGGGGAAGTTTCGAATTAAAAGAACTTCCAGTGAGACATTTGTTCTTCAATGTATAAAGATGTTTTCTGAAAAATTTCAAATTGATTTATTGAAAAGTTTAGAAAATATCGAAGTTTAAACAAATTGCGCGTGGCGCGCTAGCGAGTCGCCGTGTATAGAGAATTATATTCTGTGTATAAATGATCTGCTTCTCATAACTTTTACATATACATTTATTTACTATCGCAAATAAATTGTTTTCAATTATATTAAACTTTTATAATAATAAATAATAAAATTATTTAAACATTTTTTAAATGGAATATATAATATTGAAACCTTATATTAAATTATTATAATTAAACACATTTTAATATGTGAAAATAAAAATAAATAAAATATTTTTTAAATACTAATTATTATTATTATAGATATTTGAAAATGTTATACATAAAAATATTTTTAAATAACAAATTAATAAGAAAAATATTTATTCATATAGGTAATATAAATAATATTTTATTCTATTCATTTAGTAAAAATTTAATAATTTAAACATTAAATCAATTTTAATTTATCAATATAAATAAATTGAAAACAATTTATTTGCGATAGTAAATAAATGTATATGTAAAAGTTATGAGAAGCAGATCATTTATACACAGAATATAATTCTCTATACACGGCGACTCGCTAGCGCGCCACGCGCAATTTGTTTAAACTTCGATATTTTCTAAACTTTTCAATAAATCAATTTGAAATTTTTCAGAAAACATCTTTATACATTGAAGAACAAATGTCTCACTGGAAGTTCTTTTAATTCGAAACTTCCCCACTGACTTTTTGTCGGCGAAGGTAAGAAAATGTGATTGCTGGTAGATCATTAATAATAATTAAATATTATTAAACAATTAATAATTTTTAAGTTTTTTGATATGTTATCGTCTTCTATAGACCCTAACGAGTTTGTATATCAAATACCGATTAATTTTATCAATATTTGTCTTAACTACGATGATTTATGTTTTAAAATTGAATGAAAAATAAAAATAAAATTTTTTTAGTTTTTTGCACTTACTATTTAAACTAGTTGTCCTATAAAAAAAATTCAAAGGAAAAAAAGATGTGCCTCTTTATTTTCTATAATGTAGCACTTTTTAAAATTTAAAATTTCAAACTTTAATTTTATCGGCATTTGGAACTCTTGACTGACAATACAGCGTGCAGCGGAGCGTCACATCGAGTTCTTCTTCCCATCCGCTCAATTGATTCCAAGAAAATTACTTATTTTATATCACATATAAAAATGTAGTTAACGATTTTTTATAAACCGAAACGTATAATTTCACACTCACTGGATGCGTCAAGACAATTCTGTTAAAGAAAAAAAAAAGAAAAAACTAATTAAACACATAACACTGACAGTGAATTCTTTGATGATTTCACTATGAATAGCGGAAGTAAACTTGTCATTAAAAGTTACAGTAAGGTATTTAATACACAGAAGCACCGTTTCGTAGTAAGAAAAACTTGTGTGCATACAGAAAGCTTTTAAAATGAGAAAAACTTTTATGCATCAACTTTAGGAAATTTCCAACATCCTTCAATATTAGTTTGTCTTCATGAAAATAAATTAATATACCAATAAAAAAAATAAAATTATATATAAATTTTTTCTTCGAGACAAAATTTTCTGCTAAACACAATATTTACGGACTAAAAAAAAAAATTACGGACCAATTATTACTGACAAAAATATAACCAGTCCGAGTCAAATAAGAGAACATTTTACTTAAAACTAGAAATTAAATTTTTCATGACTATAAAACATAAAGATATCGATATCTTCATAATCGATTTCTTCATATTTTATAATAATTAAACATTAATTTTGTTACTGCAACTTATTCAAAATTATTTTTAACATTTTAATTCAATTATTATTTTCTAGAATTTTTAACTAAAATTCTTCTTTAAATCAATTATTTTTAATTATTTCCAAAAAAGTTCTTTGACAATAATTTCAAATCCATTTGCTTAAAATTTAATTTTATGAAATTTCAATTATTCCAAAATTCTTCAATTAAATATACATTAGAAATTAACAACTTCAAAAAATTCCAAAAAAAAATTCTATTAAACGTTTTGAAAAAAATTAATTTCACATAGAATTGTTAGTTGAAATTTTAATTTTCAAAGATTTTAATTTGAAACCTTTTGGAAATTCAATGATTTTTAAAAATCTACGCTATAATGCTTTTAAAATTCAATTGTAATCTAAAATTTTTAATGAAATTCATTTTTAAATCAATAGTTATTAGAAAATTCTATTAGAATTCAATTATTTAAATACAAAAACTAATAACTTATTGAATAATTAAATGTTTCTTAAAATTCAATTCTCATAAAGAATTTTATCAACAAAATTTTAAGTAATTAAATTCTTTCAACGAATTTTAATAAAATTTTTAAGAATAATTACATTTTTCGGGGAATTCGAATAAAATTGTATTAAAAATAATTGAAATTCTGCAATGAGTTTTATTATTTATAAAAATGATTGAATCCTTGTATAAAATATTATTATTTATGAAAATAATTGAAATTTTGACATGAATTTTATCAAAATGTTTCAAAATAATTAAATTTCGGAAAAGAATTTTATTACTTTTGAACATAATTGAAATTTTGCCAAAAATTTTTAATAATTCTGAACATAATTGAATTTCTGCAAAAAATTTTATCACTTACTTTTGAAAATAAGTGAAATTTTGTCAAGAATTTTATTAAAATTTTTCGAAATTGAATTGAATGTTTCATATGAGAATTTTATCAACAAATTTGTAAATAACTCAATTCTTTTGACAAATTGTAATAAAATTTTTAAGAATAATTACATTTTTCGAGAAATTCTATTAAAATTTAATTTGAAATAATTGAAATTCTGTGATGAGTTTTATTATTTATGAAAATAATGAAATTATTGGGGTAAATTTATAAAAAAAATTGTAAATAATTGATAAATAATTTCATAAAATTTTTTTAAAATAATTGAATTCTTTTGGAAAATTTTATTAAAATAGTAAATATTGAAAATCATTAAATTGAGGTAAATTTTTGAAAATAATTGAAATTTTTGCCGAGAATTTTCTATAAAAATATTTTAAAATAATTGAATTTCGGAGAAAATTTTTACTATTTCTAAAGAAAATAATTGAAATTTTTGCCGAGAATTATATAAAAATTTTTTTAAATAATTGAATTCTTGCAACGAATTTTATTATAATTTTCAAAAAAAAAATTTAATTCTTACGAAAAACTTAATTAATTTTTTTTAAATAATTGAATTCTAGCGAAGAATTTAAAAAAAAAATGAATTCATAAAAAGAATTTTATTATTTACGAAAATAATTGAATATCTGTAATAATTTTATAATCATTTATGAAAATAATTGAAGTTATTGCGAAAAAATTTATAAAAAATTTGCAAATCATTGAATTCTTGCAAAGAATTCGGAATTTTATCAAAAAATTTGATAATAATGGAATTTCTTAGAAGAATTTTATTATTTATGAAAAAAATTGAATTTACTTTCATGAAATGTTATTAAAGTTGTATTAAAAATAATTGAATTTTTGCAAAGAATTTTACTATTTCTAAAAGTAATTGAATACCTTTGAAGAATTTTGTTATTTCTCTGAATAATTGAATTTTTTCAAGAATTTTTGAAAATAATTGAATTTTGAGAAGAATTTTATAATTTATAAAAAGAATTGAAATTTTGATGAGAATTTAAAAAAAATTTTGATAATAATTGAATTTTAAGAAGAATTTTATTATTTATAAAGAGAATTGAAATTTTCATGAGAATTTAAAGAAAATTTTGAAAATAATTGAATTTTTGTGAAGAATTTCATTACTTTTGAAAAGAATTGAATTTTTGCAATTATTTGTAACTTCTCAAAAATTGTCCAAATTATATCGTTAAATTTACGAACTTTTCTTGCTTTTTCAATGAAATTACGGACTTTAGGGATAAAAGATATAAATTCACATGCTTCTCTTAATTTCGCTCGCCATGTAATAAAAACAGAATAGAAAATAAAAAAAACCAAATGATTGATTTTGCTATTTACATATACGCGAAAATTGCCTGCAATCATCCTGTCAATATTCAATTATTTTATCAATATTATTGTCAAAGTGTGTCACAAAAATGATGCAGAATATCTAATATTCGAAAGCCGATATACATAATTTTTTTTATTTATTTATTTTTTTTTCTGATGTAAAAAAGTAGAACTAAAAAGCAGTATAAATATTCGAGAAGAAGAAGAAGAAGAAGACAAGAGAGGACACTAATGAATATTGTTTAATTTTTCAACAACATAATTACTGTCATTGAAATGCATTTCTATCTCGCACTCGTTGTATATAAATAAGTCCCAGGAGGAATAATCACGACTACTTTTTGAATAACGTTTCGAGGTAGTAGGTCGGAAGAGGCAGTTTAAAGAAGGCCTAATGTCTAATGTCTGCCTCATTCGAATGTAGTCAGACAACCAACTCCACCCGTCACTTTAACTCGATAATTAATGACCTACTATTCAAACCAAACTGAAAGTAACGATCATGTCACTTTGCAATGGTAATCAGATTGGAACCACAAAATGAAAAAAAATATTTTATATCTTCAAAATAAACTTTCCACCAACTTTATATTGTCTATAAATATTCCTACATGTACGAATACATACATGGCAATCTATGTATAGGAATATTTACTATACACAGGAATATATAGTATATATGTGTGTGTGGAATCATTGTTATAATGGGTGAGTTGTACATTTTTCTGAGAATATCAATGGTTCTTTTCAGAAACTGTGCAATTTAGAGAAAAAATATTCTCCTCTTCTTAATTTAATACATCATGTAGAGATAGTCCCTATAACGGTACGGCAGTGTTTAATCAGATACAGTAATGCTATTATCTTCTATTAATAACATCATCAATCAAAAAGTATCATTAGGTGAAATTATACCTGCTGTTGACTGAAACTATTCTTTATAAAGACAATCGTTTTTTTAATAAAACTAATAATATTTGGAATCAACGAAAAATATTTGTTTTCTTTAGTTCTCTATTTGCCCCTACTATCTAAATTAGTTTAATCAGTTATTAATTATCAATTAATAGTAATTATTAGTAATCAATTTTTAATAATTAATTAATTAATAAAAATACCAATTTAGTTAAAAATAACTATTTATTTATTATTAACTTAGATAAAAACAACTAAAATTTGATTGTAAAAAGATGATCACTATATTTCGAATAATAATATTTCTACTAAACAATTAGTTAACAATGACTAATTATTAATAGTTAAATTTAGTTTTAGGTTATGTAAAAATAACTAACATTTTTGGTAACTAATTCAATTAATCAACTGTTACTATTTTCTTAGTTACTTATTTACTTAATTTATTTTATTTACTTATTTAATATTTAGTTATTAGTTTACTAATATTTAGTTGTTTATTTACTACTATTTAATTGTTTGTTCACTAGTAAATAGTTATTCGCTAATAATTTTTCACTAATTACTACTCTCTAAATTTGAATTAGTAAAAATTAAATTAGTGACTGATTTTTTGCTTTGGAATAAGTAAATGTTACCAATAAGTAGTAATTTCTAGTAATTTAAGCAACAACAAATTTTCTAACAATAACAATTAGTTATTATTTAATTGCTGAAGCCAAAAGTAGAAAAATAAATAAATAAAAAGGTAAATAATAGAATTAAAAACTTCTGCTCATTATCTCTCTCTCTCTCTTTTTTTTTTGTCTGTGCATTTATTTTTTTATCTGCAAATTTTTCTCACTGATAATCTACTTATCACATCTAATTACTATGTGTGAACAGTAATTTAATAAAAGTACTGATAATTTACATATTTTGTGCTTCGAATATAATTACAGTTGCAACAGACAATTTGAAAATTAAACTAGAACTTAAAACTACTATTATTTCAAATTACTGTTTAGCCACACAATTATCAACTCCAATTGACAAACAGAAGCGAGTTTATGAAAATACAGAGAAATATGGAAATACAGATGCAACGTGAATAGAAAAAAGTAATTTTTAAAAATTGTATAAAAATTGTCAAGTTGTAAAATTAATTTAAAATTAAAGTAACTAATTAGTAGTAAAATCTTGTCTGACTTTTGTTTCATAGTAAAAAATAACTAAGTATTAGTAAATAGATGTTAGTTATTCTATAACACAACCTAAAAGTGAATTTAACTAATTAGCTGTATTTTATTAATTATTATTTATTATTAATTTAATAGTTAGCTGTGTTAATTATTTGATTAGTAGAAATATTACTAATTACAAGCCAATGTTTGACTTTTTACTAATAAATTACTTTTGTTCCTTGGGTTAAAAAAAAGCAATAATCTAGAATTTTTTTGGTTCAAACTCACCACAAATAGTCGTTGTTAGTGCGTCAAAGTCATTTTTAACAAGAATTTTTTCTTTCATTGCTTACCTGAAACAAAAATAAAAATCGAAAATTAGTACAAAAAATTTTTATTAGAGTTTTTATGAATAATTAAATTCTTTTGACGAGTTTCTTTAAATTTTTCGAAACTAATATTTTTTTTATTCATTTTAATTCAAAATTTGTAAAATAATTGAATTAAACAAAGAATTTTTTCAATTTTTTAAAATAGTCTTGCCTGTTCATAATTATAATTTAAAATTTGATTAATTCCATTTTATTAAAATGTATTGATACTAATTGAATTTCTGCAAAGAATTTTATTACATTTCAAAATAATTAAATTTTTTTTTTAGAATTTTATGGAAATTTATAAAAGAAATTGAATTCTTGTTTCTAGAAATAATTGAATTCTTTTCACGAATTTTTATAATAATAATTATAATAAAATTTTTAAGAATATAAAATGTGACTACATTTTTCGAGGAATTCGATTAAAATTGTATTAAAAATAATTGAAATTCTGCAATGAGTTTTACTATATTTATGAAAATAATTTGTATTGCGAAGAAATTTTGTAAAATAAAATCATAATTACGGTGACTAACTTCCCTTGATTATTTTCGAAAAATTAAAATAAAATTGAGGGGCTGGATGCTATAATGTGTTACGCGCCATGTTAAGTGAATGGCGCGTAACACATTATAGCATCCAGCCCCTCAATTCTTTTTAAGAATTTAATTTTTTTTAATAGAATGTAAAGAAATTTTAATTATTTCAAAAATTTTCAATTATTTGTTTATAAAAATTTAATTATCTTGAAACGATAGAATTGAAAAATTTCAAAAATCTTATTTTTCAGAGTTTTCAAAAAAACTTTGCGAAAATTCAATTTTATTAAAAAAATTTCAGTATCTTTTTTTAAATTAACTAATAAAAATTTGAATTATTAATCTTCGCATTAAGAAACCCTACATTAGAATGTGACTATATAAAATTCAATTATTTATCAATTATTAAATTAAAATACTTTGAAAATTCGATTTGTTAAAAAGTTTTTAATGAAATTCTTTAAGAAATTGAATTATTTTCAGTTGAATATCACAAAATTTCCTTTAATTCGATAATTTTTTTTTAAATTCATTTACATACTATATTTGAACCAGTGACTGATTTTTTACTATCAAATTAATTATTTTTAACTAATTCAAATTTAGAGAGAACAGTATAAATATCTATAAAAATTGAAATACTAAAGCGATTTTTTAAAAACAAATTAAAAGAATAAAACTTTTTTTAAGGTGAAAAAATTCCCGGTTTGACACAAAATTCCTGACTTATTTTCGGTTTTTTCCGGTCAAATTAAATTCCCGGTTATTTCTCGGTTAATAGACTCCCTGAATTTATTTTTGTGCAATTTCTGTACTAATATGTATAAAACATGAATTCAGTAATTTGAATAGAAGTAAAAAAAATTCGTACAATAAAAGTTCGGGTTAAACAATTTTCACTTCGGACAAAAGAGGGTTCGAAAGATAGACATTCGACTAATCGAGGTTCTACTGTATTGAACTAATTGAAAAAACGAATCACGACCTAAATTTCATAAAGTATATATACATGTATATATATAAACACAGTCTACGAACTTGGTACATATGCTACACGACTTTTCCATGAATGAAAAAAACGAGACTGACGTATATCTACTAATTGAGAGTCGTAAACCGGAAAGGTATTACAGCTACACACACACATATATATATATATGCACACACTCATAGGAAAATGGAGACACAAACCACGAAAGAAATTGCGTGCAGTGCCATTCGCCTCAAAACTCGCTTTACGGCCCTGAAATCGTTTCAGGAAACCGTATCAACAACTCCATCGACATTATTTACCCATTTTACACTAGTTTTTCCATAGGAATTACTTCGTGGAAACGAACTTTCATAAGCGAGGCAAAAAAGTATATCGAACAGAGGTAAAAATAGATTATCAACAAAACTGTAAATTTAGCGTTGTTTTTTTCTTCCTTACTCCCCCTACAAAGTCTCAAAGAAGAATTGAACAAGAATTGAACAACAAAAATTAAAGAATTATCCTACAAATTAGAATATAACAGGAAATAAAATAGTTCCGCATTTCTCTTCAAGAGTCAAAGGTTTATTTTTCAATGTATCTAAAGTACAAATCGTATTTCTATTTTCTTTTTTAATTTTTCTAGCATAGGAAACAATAGATGCTGATGGGCGAATTTTGTGGGGAAAAAAAAAAAATTTACATACGTGTTGGTTTTGTTAAGCGACTTGGAAAATAACGGTATTTGCAAGAGTGGATATGATAGCACACTATATACACTAAAAAGAAGCACTGTTACATGGGATTAATTTAAATCATGTCTGACCGGTGAGGATCCATTATTCTACATGAAAGGCCATCAGACGTATGCTTCTTTCTCGCTATACTATACTGCTGAGCGAGAAATGATCGCATACACGTGATAAATACGAAAATCACTTTGCACTAAATACAAAACGCCATAATTCCGATTCGCGCTCATTAACCGTATTTTTATGTAACTCATCAATTACTATTGTTAACAGGAATCAATTTTAACAAATTCTTACTAAAAAGTTTCTAAATCGTTCTACTTCTTGTGTTTTTAAATATGCACAAGCACACACAAGCACACACACACAGAAAAAAAATTACTGACACTAGAAAAAAAGAAGTGAATATCAAATGAACTATTTGAAATTCACTCCTTTTCACAGCAAAACTTGAAGTGTTAAAATAACACCAGAGTGGATTAAAATAATCGGCAACAGTTTAATCCCTCTAGGATTAAATTAACACCAGAAAGGATTAAAATAATAAATTTTGGTGTTATTTTTAACTGTGAATGAAATTTTACTTTAAATAAAAAACCAAAGTCAACGATTTGTAAAAATTCAACGAATTTAGCTTCTCCAGGGAAAATAGTAAGTTAGTTGCTAACTAACTTAGTAACATAGTTACTAAATTCAATTGTGTTCAAAAATTAAAAAAAATTCTCGTCATAATTTCAATTCTCTTTATAAATAATAAAATTCTTCTCTGATATTCAATTATTTTACAAAATTTAATTTTAATCAAATTCTTGTGAAAATTTCAATTATTTTCAAAAGTTTTCTAAAATTCAATGATTTTCAATATCTACCATTTCAATAAAATTTTCCAAAAGAATTCCATTATTAAAAAAAATTTCAATAAAATTCTACGCAAACATTCAATTATTTTCAAAACTTTTTCGCAATTAAATAATTTTTAATATTTACTATTTTCATAAAATTTATAAAAAGATTTAATTATTGGAAAAAATTTCTGTCACAATTCTACGAAAACATTCAAATATTTTCATAAATAAAAAAATTTCATTTAGGAATTCAATTATTAATAAAAATTTTATTAAAACTTGAGAAAAGAATTCAATTTTAAGAAACATTCAATTATTCAATTACATAATAAAATTCGTTGATATAATTCAAATATTTTCATAAATAATATTTAATTCGTCGTAGAAAATCAATTATTTGAAATTTTTTTTAAGTAATTCTGCAAAAGAATTCAATTAGTTTGATAAACAACAAAATTCTTCACAGAAATTCAATTATTTTTAGGAATTTTAATAAAATTATTTTCCAAAATTCAATTATTTTCATAAATACCAATATTCATTCCAAGAATTTAATTATTTTCAAAATTAATAAATTTCTTCGAAGAAATTCAATTATTTTTAAAAATTTTAACGAATATCTCCTTAAGAATTCAATTATCTTTACAAATAGCAAAAGTTTTCGCAAAAATTCAATTATTTTAAAAATTTAAATAAAATTCTTTGCAAAATTTCGATTATTTTTAAAAAATTTTGAATTAATTCTCCAAAAGAATTCAATTAGTTTGATAAACAACAAAATTCTTCCTATAAAATCAATTATTCTAAGGAATTTAAAGAAAATTCTTTTCCCAAATTCAATTATTTTGATGAATATCAAAATTTATCACAAGAATTCAATTATTTTCAATATCTACTATTTCAATAAAATTTTCCAAAAAAATTTCATTATAAAAAAAAATTTGAATAAAATTCTACGCAAATATTCAATTATTTTCATAAATAATAAAAATTTTTACAGGAATTCAATTATTTACAAATTTTTTTTATAAATTTCTTCGCAATAATTCAATTATTTTCATAAATAATAAAACTCATTGCAGAATTTCAATTATTTCTAATGCAATTTTAATCAAATTCCTCGAAAAATTTAATTATTTTTAAAAATTTTATTTAAATTCGTCCAAAGAATTTAATGATTTTAAAAATTTGTTGATAACATTTTTGATAAGAATTTAATTTCAAGAAACATGAAATTAATAAATTATTTATTTTTGTATTTAAATAATTGAATTCTCGTAGAATTAACTAATAAAAATGGTTTTAAAAATTAATTTCACTTAAAATTTTAGATTATAATTAAATATTAAAAGCATTATAACGTGAATTTTTAGAAATAATTTAATTTTGAAAAAGTTTCAAACTAAAATCATTAAAATTCTTAATTTTTCATATTTTTGACAAAAAATTCTATGGAATTAATTCTTTTTAAAAGTTTAATATAGGATTTTTATGGAAATTATTTCAAGTTTTTATTTTTTAATAAATATTTATTTGCAGAATTCCCAAATAATTTAAATTTTGTAAAATTGAATTGTAAACGAATAAATTTGAAAATTCTCATAAAACTCATCGCAGCGTTTCAGTTATTTTTCATACAATTATAATTGAATTCCTTGAAAATTATGTTCATGCAAGTTTTAATAAAATTTGACAAAAAGAATTCAATTATTTACAAATTTGTTACTAAAATTCTTTATGAGAATTGAATTTTGAGAAACATTCAATTATTCAATAAATTATTTACTTTTGCATTTAAATAATTAAATTCTTGTAGAATTTTCTAATAAGAATTGATTTTCATTTCATAAAAATGAATTTCAGTTAAAATTTTAGATTATAATTGAATATAAAAAGCAATATAGCGTGAATTTTTAGAAATAATTGAATTTTGAAATTAATTTTTTTGAAAAAGTTTTAATTGCATTTTCTTTTATTTTATTCCAAATTTTTATTTTCTAATATGCATTTAATTAAAGAATTTAGGAATAATTGAAATTTCGTGAAATTGAATATTGTAAACAAATGGATTTGAAAATTGACAAAGAACTTTTTCGAAAATTATTAAAAAAAAATAATAGATATAAAGTAAAATTGTAGTTAAAAATTTTTGAAAATAATAATTGAATTGAAATAATGAAAATAATTTTGAAGAAGTATAATATTCTTATAATATAAAATAATTATTTTATTACTTGGTCATATTTAATTATTATAAAATATGAAGAAATCGATGACTCCGAATCGAAGACTCGGAGTAATCCATATCTTCATGTTTTATAGTTATAAAAAAATTTAATAAACTAAAATTTCATTTATTGTAAAAAATAATACCAAAATTGATTAGTTTAATATTTTTTGGTGTTTAGCTTTTATTATAAAAGTATAGTAAAAGTTACTTAATTCGTTTTTTCCATGTAAGAAAATTTAAAATCTTCAGAAATTCTTTTTTTGATACATCGTATAATATTTTTGCAATTTTTAATTTCAAGGAAAAAGAAACAAATTTAATTCACATTTCAAAGTTCAAACACTAGGAACATAATAAATTTTTTTTAAAATAAATGTTTGGAAAAAATAAATTGAATACCACGACGAGGATGTCATTTATAAATTTAAAACACTCATCTAAGAAATTCCTTCGAATTAGTAGATTAACGTTGTGTAAAGATTGGAGACAATTATGTCGAGCAATAAAGTTGGCAAATTCGCTGGATATGGTGTAGTCAAGTTGTGACTCAAATGTTGAAAAATTACCACAATTGTTGACATTGATATTAACGCCATCATTAAACGTGAGGTGTGCATAATATGACAATGATAAAATGACTCAATCATTGTCCTCCGAACCACGACAACCTCATAATTATAATAAAAATAGAAAAACAAAAACAAGAGTTTGAAAAAAAGTATTTTTTTAAAAACAAATTTAAACATATTAAATATTAAATATAAAATAACTAATATTAAATATTAAATAATTAATATTAAATATATTAAAATCAAAAATATTAAAAATTGAAAATATATTTACAAATTGAGACAAAAAACGAATCAAAAGTGTTGCGAAGCAATAAATAAATCTTGATTCGTTTTTTGTCTCAATTTGATATCCTTGGAAAAACAGTGATGGATTTTTTTTGGAATTTTTTAAAATAGAAAAAATTTCATTTAGGCATAAATAATTTTTTAATATATTTAAAATGGTTTTCATTTATCGGAAGTCTGAGTTATTTTTCGTGAAAGTTCAAAGTTCTTATGGGAATTTTTCCCCCGAGGCGATGGGTAATTTTAATGTAGAGAGAAGGGATATTAATTTATAATATTATATATTCTTTAATTAAAAAGAAAATTGTTTTCGTAAACGCGACGCGTGGAATTCTCAAAAGAATGTCAAGTGTGTATGTATGCTCATCAAGATATGTTCGCATCGATTACATGGAATCTTGTCGGAAGTGTTTTTAAAGCGCATCCTTGGTCCATGAAACTAACCGCAAGATGCAGGAAAGTGCGACCACAAAATAAACGAGCATCTTCCAAAGCCACAAATTACTAATTCCTTTCTTTCTTATTTCTGCATTTTCAATGCTTCCCCCTCCGGGGGGTTTTTGTAAATAATTAAGTTAACGAAGAATGGCAAATAATTCTTCTTCTGTGTCACATTTCGTGAAAATTAATTTAACACTTTTTTCCCTCCTTAAAAAGTATTAATTTAAAAAAAAAACTTAAAAAAACTAAAAAAAAGGGTTGCCACAAAAAAATTAAATTTATTTTCCCCTGATTTTGATCTCCGATTCTTTGACTCGGAGTGATCCATTTCTTTATGTTTTATAATAATTAAAAATGACTCAGTGACAAAAACATTATTTTATTATTATAAAAATATTGTTACTGTAATTTCTTCAAAATTATTTTCATCATTTCAATTCAATTATTATTTTCTACAATTTTCAAATATAATTCTTTGAATCAATTACTTCAATTATTATTCATTTAAACTTTTTCAACAAAAATTAATTCTACAGAATTGTTCGTTAAAAGTACGAAAAATAATAATTATATTCTACGAGAATTCAATTATTTCAATACAAAAATTAATAATCTATTCAATAATTGAATGTTTCTTAAAATTTAATTTTTACGAAGAATTTTATTAACAACTTTTGAAAAAATTTAATTTCTTTTAAGGAATTTAATTAATTATTTAATTAATTATTTTCGCTATCTATTTATAAAGATAATTTAATTCTTGACGAGAATTTTAAAAAAAATTTAATTTCTGCAAAGTATTTTATTACTTTTCAAAAGTATTGAATTCTTGTGATGAATTTTAATATTTATCAAAATAATTGAATTTTGGAAAAGAATTTTATTAAAATTCCTTAGAATAATTGATTTTATGAGAAGAATTTTGTTGTTTATCAAAAGTAATTGAATTCTTTTACAGAATTACTTAAAAATTTTTTTAAATAATTGAAATTTTGCAAATAATTTTATTTAAATTTTTGAAAATAATTGAATTTTTGGCGAAAAATTTTGCTATTTGTAAAGATAATTGAATTCTTGACGAGATATTTGTGAAAATTTTTTAAAATAATTGAATTTCTTTGAAGAATTTTATTACTTTTGAATATAATTGAATTCTTGGGATGAATTTTGTTATTTATGAAAATAATTGAAATTTTGTAAAAAAATTTTATTAAATTTCCTAAAAATAATTAAATTTTTGTAAAGAATTTTGTTATTTATGATGATAATTGAAATTTTGAGGATAATTTAAAAAAATGTTTAAACATAGGTAATTGAATTTCAGCGAAGAATTTTATTACTTTTGAAAATAATTAAATTCTTGTGATAAATTTTGATATTCATCAAAATAATTGAATTTTGGAAAAGAATTTTATTAAAATTCCTTAGAATAATTGATTTTATGCGAAGAATTTTGTTGTTTATCAAACTAATTGAATTCTTTTGCAGAATTACTTAAAAATTTTTAAAAATAATTGATTTTCTGCAATGAATTAAATGTTAGTTAAGAAAATATTTAAATTATAGCAACGAATTTTATCATTTTATTGAATAATTGAATGTTTCTTAAAATTCAATTCTTTCCTCAAGTTTTAATAAAATTTTTAATAATAATTGCATTTTTCAAGGAATTTATTTAAAATTGTATTAGAAACATTTGAAATTTTGCAAAGAATTTTATTTAAATTTTTGATAATAATTGAATTTTTGGTGAAAAATTTTACTATTTGTAAAGATAATTGAATTCTTGACGAGATATTCGTTAAATTTTTTTAAAATAATTGAATTTCTTTGATGAATTTTATTACTTTTGAAAATAATTGAATTCTTGTGATGAATATTGTTATTTATACGAAAATAATTGAATTTCGGAAAGAATTTTATTAAAAATTTCTAAAAATAATTGAATTTCTGTGAAGAATTTTGTTATTTATTAAGATAATTGCGTTATAACTTTTGCAATAATGAAATAATATTAAAAAATTCATTTTTGTCAGAAATAGAAAAAAATTATTGAAGGTTTTGTATTAAAATTAGTGTCAGTTTCATAGTTTATGAGGCAAACAAAAAAGACACTTTCTTATGAATTCTAAAAATTTAATTTTTTCCAGTACTTTTAACAAAAGAATCCCTGACTTTTACCTGAATTCCCTGATTTTCCTGACCTGTGGCAACCCTGTAAAAAAAACTTTTAAAAAACTTAAAAAATAATTATTGTTTTTTAAAGAAAACAAAATGAAAAGTTAGAATTAATTTGATATTGAATTTTTTTTGAGCCAATCATAAATCGAGAGTTGGGAGAATAAAGTGTATTAATGAGGGGAAAGAAAAATAAATTCAATTACTCTTTTAATGAAAGCCAAGTGTCTTTTTAATGAAACTAATCGAATCTTCTTCCATGAAGTGGTTCGGATGAAAAATTCTTTTTTTTTCTTTTTTTTTAGTTGACGCTTATATATTGGAATTTATATGCACGTGGTGCACTTTACTCACGCCTTGGCACGAATAAATTCAAGCTTTTCAAAAACACATAAAAATTCATCTTCTTTTCTTTTTATTAATGGTCCTTTTCTCTTCTCTCGTGTCAATTGCTATTGTTTACGTAATAATAGTGTGAGAATTTATTTTTTTTTACAACCGGAATGGTCTTGGTTTAGAAAAAGGAAAAAATATTTATAATAGTCACTTACGTTTCCTGTCACGTGTTTTGTAACAATTCTTTTAAAACATTTGTGGACGAAGACAGCAGATTTATATATTATACGTTTGGAGAAAAATTATTTTCAAAAAAGTTGATCTATTATAAACTACAAGATTAAAACTTGATATCAAGAGATACTTTCTAACCGTGTTTATTTAAGAGGGAAAAAAATTAATTGTGAAATTTATAACGTGTATTTTCATACAATACATTTAATTTCGAATTTCTTTTTTTTTTTTTTGCTAAATGAAAATTGTTTTAATTTTGGTTTTTTCGATTTTAAAAATCGACTTCTACCAGAATTAAAGAACAAAAATTTTGGTCTAATAATTAGTTTGGTAATAACAAAATAAATGAATATTCAAAAAGGAGAAAAAGGATAATTTTCTAAAATAGAAAATAGGAACAGCTGCGAAGCCTGAAAGCTTAATAAATTAATCATTAAAGTCAATTTGCCTATATTTCATAATAACCTCGCAAGAGTATAATTATAAATTCAATTATAATTCCTCCAAGATATTATAAAACGTAAGATTTTAATTGATAATTTTTTTTATCTCCCTAAATAGAAAATAGTTGACTATAGAAAATAGTGGACTAGTAAATTCCCCTTCACTTACAAAATAACTAATTCGAAGAATCGAAAATAATTTACAGAACACAAAAAAAAAATCTAATTATTAATGGGAATCATATTGGAGCAATTTTTCAGTTTGGAAATAATTTCTCTCCTACTTTCTAGAAATTCATATATAGAAGAAGGATAACATCCGATCACACGCTTGCCCAAGCGCAGAGAGCGAAGTTCGCTTTCATGTTCGCAACACTGTCAGGTCATGCATTTGGAAAAAAAAAAAATAAAAATCTTTTACTAAAGATCATTCGCGTAGATCGTGTCCCAAGACCAATGTGTTTGCTATGTTTTTCAATTCTCTCATTCTATATCTCTTACTCTCTGTTATTCAATAAAATATATGTGCCTAAACTTTCATAATTTACATCGTTTTTCGTACTCTTAGCTTCCGGTCTAACATTCATCTCTTTTCCTTTATATAATGTTACGGTCATAAAATTATTTTATTACTTGAAAATAATATAGTTAGGAATACCGCATTATGTTTGTAAACCGTGGAATCTGCTATTACTTGCAATAATGCGGAATTTATTCAATTCGTTCAATTCATTCAATTGGTGAAAACTTTAATTGATTGAAACTTTATTAGTAGAAAATATTTTTACTAAAGAGAGAACTGAACGTGTTTCTAAATACAGACTTAGCAGTCGATAATTAATTTTAAAAAAAGTATCAAAAAGTAGCTTTCAAACTAAAAAAAAGTAGCCATCGAAAAATTAAACTTGACGACCAAAAGAACTCTTTTTAGACACTTCACAAAACTGACAAAAATTCCATTCCATATTTTTTATTTTCCTCACTTTTTCCTAATTTTCATCAAAAATATTTACTTCTTTATATCCTGCTAATAAATTGAATCCATGCCACGAATTTTATTATTCATGAAAGAATTTCAATATTTATAAAAATAATTTAATTCTTGCGAAGAATTTTATAACAATTTTTTAATAACATTGATTTCTTTCTACTATAATTTTATGCAAATTCTAATTTAAATAATTAAATTCCTGAGAAATTTTTATTATTCATAAAAAGAATTAAATCCCTACAAAGATTTTTACAAAAATTTTTTTAAATAATTAAATTTTGAAAATTAAATTTTAAGAAAATAGTAGTTATTGAAAATCATTGAATTGCGAAAAGTTTTTAAAAATAATTAAATATTGAAAAGAATTCTATTAAAATTTTTGTCAATAATTAAATGTCTGTGTGGTATTTTATTATTTATGAAAATAATTGTAGGATTTCAACGAATTTTATTATTCATGAAAGAATTTAAATATTTCTAAAAATAATTAAATTATTGCGAAGAATTTTATAAAAAATTTATAAATAATATTGATTTCTTTCCACTAATTTTATGCAAATTCTAATTTAAATAATTGAATTCCTAAGAAATTTTTATTCTTCATAAAAAGAATTGAATTCTAACGAAGATTTCTACAAAATTTTTTTTTTAAATAATTGAATTTTGTTTGGTAATTTTATAAAAATAGTAGAAATTAAAAATCATTAAATTGCGAAAAGTTTTTTAAAATAATTAAATTTTACAAAGAAATTTATTTAAATTTTTGAAAATAATTGAATTTTTGGTGACAAATTTTACTATTTGTAAAGATAATTGAATTCTTGGCGAGATATTCGTTAAAATTTTTAAAAATAATTGAATTTCTTCAAAAAATTTTATTACTTTTGAAAATAATTGAATTTTGCAAAAAAGTTTATTCAAAATGCCTGAAAATAATTGAATTTACGGGGATAATTTTGTTATTCATCGACATAATTGAATTCTTTTAAAGAATTATTTATGTAAATAATATTGAATTCTTGGGAAGAATTTTATTAAAATTGTATTTAAAACAATTGATTTCTTTCCAACAATTTTATTGAAATATTTGAAAATAATTCATATCCTGTGAAAATTTTTAATATTTTTGTAAAATTATTGAATTCTTCCATAGAAATTAAAACAAACATTTTTTTAAATAATTGATTTTTCGAGGCATTGAAATTAAATTTGTCAGAATAATTACATTTTTTGAGCAATTTCAGTAAAATTGTTTAAAAAATAATTGAAATTCTGCGATGAATTTTATTATTTATGAAAATAATTTAATAGTTGCTAAGAATTTTATTAAAATTTTCAAAAATAATTCAATTCCTGAGAAGAATTCTATTATTTATGAAAATAATTGATTTCTTTAGAACAATTTTATTAAAATATTTGAAAATAATTGAATTCCTATGAAAAATCTAATATTTTTGTAAATTATTGAACTCTTTCAAAGAATTTTAAATAATTGCTTTTTTCGAGGAATTGAAATTACATTTTTTATGAATAATTACATTTTTTGAGCAATTCCTGTAAAATTGTATTAAAAATAATTAAAAACCTTGCGATGAATTTTATTATTTATGAAAATAATTGAATAGTTGCTAAATATTATTTTTCAAGATTACAAAAATAATTGAATTCCTCAGAAGAATTTTATTATTTATGAAAATAATTGAATTATTGCGAAAAATATTATTAAAATATTTAAAAATAATTGAATTTCCGTGAAAAATTTTGTTACTTTTGAAAATATTTGAATTCTTCATAAGAATTTTATAAGCATTGTTTTAAATAATTAATGTTTTCGAAATATAATAAATATTATGAAAATTTTATTTTATTTTTTTTTTATTAGTGAAAGTATTTGAATTTTTGTGAAGAAGTTTATACAAATTTTATTAAATAATTGAATTATTGCAAAAAATTTTATTAAACTGTTTAAAAAGAATTGAATTTCTGTGAAAATTTTTGTTATTTTTGAAAATACTTGAATTCTTCAGAAGAATTTTATAAACATTGTTTAAAATAATTAATTTTTTCGAAATATAATAAATACTATGAAAATTTTATTTGAAATAATTGAAATTTTCTGGAAAACTTTATTTGTAAAAATGATTGATTTTTTGATAAATTTAGTTAAAATAGTATTAAAATGAATTGAAATTCTTCGATGAGTTTTATTATTTATGAAAATAATTGTATTTTGGATGAATTTTATCAATTTTTTTTTAAATAATTGAATTCTTTTGCGTAATTTTATGAAAATACTAGATATTGAAAATAGAATTTCGAATATTTTTTGAGAATAGTTTTTTTATTTCTAGTATTAGCAAATTTAAAGTAGTGGAAATTCTCAAAAAAATAACAGAAATAATTGCTTTTAGTGGCTGAAATCTAAAAAAAGCACCGAAATAGTTTCATAACGTAAAAAAAGTAGTAAATAGTAGATAAGTGCACAGCTTGCTACTAGTAAAAAATTCCAAAATCCTTCCATTTTTAATGAGAATAAAAGAATAAGAAAATAGTTCGAAAAGCAGATGCGACTGTAAATTTTTGGCATCACGTTCATAAAGTTTATTCATTAATGATCCTATAATGGAGAGCGTGGGAGAGGTTGAAACTTATTTATAGTGAACGTGAGGTTTTGTATATAATCACACCTGCACACCTTCGCAGAAGATGTTGCGGTTGTATATACTTGAAGTTCCGGTGTAGTCACTAATGAAGTGCACCAGCCAAAAGGGCCCTTTTGGAAATGTCTGCGGGTATATTTCGCAGGTCTAGCTTTCGGTAGACAAGTTAGCAGAAGGAAGTGAGTGGCTCGACTATGTTGCCAGGGGTGACGCCCGACGTCGTCAAGGAGGGTCGATAATAGAGACGACGCCATTGCCACACGTACGCCTACTCTTTAATTCACTTAAAGAAAATTCTACTCATTATTATATTGTCTCAATCTCAACTTTTAAAGGGAAAAATTCAATTGCATTCAAGTGCTCTTGCGAATGGTGACTCCAAAAGTTGAAGGGGTCAAGAGACTCGATGAAAATTTCCACCAAACGAATGGAATTCAAAAGCATAATTCAAACATAATTTATCAAATTTTATGTTCCTATAATAACAAAATTGGCATAAATTTATTGTCCTATAACAAAACAAATGTCAATCGTTGGCGGTGAGAATTTAAAAATATTTAAATCTTTATTTAAAGTTATTATTATTTAAAATTTTTAAAACATGAAGATATTGATAACTCCGAGTCGAAGACTCGATTTCTTCATGTTTTTAAGTATCAAAAAAATTAGTATTCCTAATCTAAAAAAATAATATTGATTACTATCATTAACTACCATAGTGAACTGTTAAGAAAAAAATGCAAAATATTACGCCATTGCTCGTTATGGATTGCGAAGAAGCACAGGTGCAACAGGAAGTCTACAACTTGTCGCTCGCAAAATGACTATTGGCGCGCATATGTTGCAATTCCAGAAAGCTCGACTCCTTTCTCGTCGCAAACACACAATGTCACCCGTTTGTGCGCACATACACACAAAACACACTCACACAAAGGATTTCAAGAAAATCTGACAAGTTTCATCCTGACATTCTTCACTATCACGAATCTTTAAAAGATAAATCTGAATCAGACGTTTTCTGAAAACAAAGTGCAACCTTAAAGGTCACACACATTACTTTCTGATCAAATATCTGAATAATGTATGAATGAAAATCTTTCTTTTCCATAATCTCAAAAGTCAATCAAACGTTACGATAAATTACTCAAAGTTAAATGTACACATCAAGATAAATCATTAAGAAAAAAAAAAAAAGATGATGATGAGGGAAAAAACGGAAAAAGAAGTTGTCAATTAGTAAATGTAATCATTTCCATATAGTTCATCGAAAGTAAATGTTACATGCGAGAGATTTTATATAGGAAATTTTCATGATTGATTTTCTGTGAATCAGGCTTCGTACTAATCTGCTATAACCTACTATTTACTACTTTTTTTAGATTTCAGCTACTAAAAGCTACTATTTCTGTTTGTTTCTTTTTAGAATTTTCACTACTTTAAATTCCCTAATACTAGAAAATAAAGAACTATTCTCAAAAATAATAATCAAATTCTTTCAAACGATTCAATTATTATCAAAAAATCGCAAAAAATATTCAAAATTCAATTATTTTCAATATCTAGTATTTTTATAAAATTTCACAAAAGAATTCAATTATTTAAAAAAAAATAATTGATAAAATTCATCCAAAATTCAATTATTTTCATAAATAATAAAATTTCCACAGGAATTCAATTAATTTAGAATATCATTTTTACAAAAAAAAATCAATTATTTAACAAAATTTTTATACAATTCTTCACAATAATTCAATTAGTTTTACTAATAATAATATTTTTCATAAAAAATTCAATTTTTCAAAAAATTTTTTAATAAAATTCTAAGCAGGAATTCAATTATTTTCATAAATAATTAAACTCATCGAAGAATTTCAATTATTTTTTATACTTTTCTAACTTAATTAATCGAAAAATTCAATTATTTTCACAAATAAAGTTTTCCTCAAGAATTCAATTATTTAAAATAAAATTTTCATAATATTTATTACATTTCGTAAAAATTAATTATCAATGTTTATAAAACTCTTCTGAAGAATTCAATTATTTTCAAAAATAACAAAATTAATCAAAGAAATTCAATTATTTTTAAAGAATTTAATAAAAATTTTCGGAATAATTCAATTATTTTAAAAAATAACAAAATTATTCACGGAAATTCAATTATTTTTAAACATTTTAATAACATTTTTTGCAATAATTCAATTATTTTTGTAAATTTATAAAAAAAAATTCTAATAAATATTCAATTATTTTAATGAATAATAAAATTCATTTCACGATTTTAATTATTCTTAATACAATTTTTACAGGAATTTCTCAAAAAATGTAATTATTCTTAGAAATTTAATTTCAATTTCTCGAAAAAGTCAATTATTTAAAAAAATGTTTTGTTTAAATTCTTTGTAAAAGTTCAATAATTTACAAAAATATTAGAATTTTTCACAGGAATTCAATTATTTTTAAATATTTTAATAAAATTATCGGAAATAAATCAATTATTTTTATAATTCAATGTTAATTAATTTTTTTGAAATAATTCAATTATTCTTTTAGATTTGAATAAAATTCTTCCCAAGAATTCAATTATTTACATCAATAATTCTTCGGAAGAATTCGATTATTAAAGATAAAGAACAAAATTATTCCCGAAAATTTAATTATTTTGAGGCATTTTGAATAATATTTTTTTTAAAATTCAATTATTTTTATAAACAACAATATTCATCACAAGAATTTAATTATTTTTTAAAGTAATAAATTTTTTCTGGGAAATTCATTTTTTTATGTACTAATAAAATAAAATCGTTCGCAAGAATTCATTTATTGTTAAAAATTTTAATAGAATTCTTTGTACAATTTAATTATTTTTAAAAAGTTTTCACAATTCAATGACTTTTAATATTAATTATTTTCATAAAATTTCCAAACAGAATTTAATTATTTAAAAAATTTTTGTAAAAATGTTCTTAAGAATTCAATTCTCTTCATGAATAATAAAATTTTCTCAGGAATTCAATTATTTAAATTAGAATTTGCATAAAATTAGTCGAAAGAAATCAATTATTTAAAAATTTTCATAAAAGTCTTCGCACGAAATAAATTATTTTTATAAATTTTCAAATTCTTTCATAAATAATAAAATTTTTTGCAGGAATTCAATTTATTATCAGGATAAGAAAGAAGTAAATATTTTTGATGAAAATTAGGAAAAAGTCAGGAAAATAAAAAATATGGAATTTTTGTCAGTTTTTTGAAGTGTCTAAAAAACGAGTTTTTTTGGTCGTCAAGTTTCATTTTTCGATAGATATACTTTTGTACTACTTTTTTAGTTTGAAAGCTACTTTTTCTACTTTTATAAAAATAATAAATTAATTATCGAGTGCGAAGTCTGCTTCTTAAATGAAGTTCAATATGTTTCAAATATCATTGTTTTATTTCATTTAAATAATTTTCATCTCTTAAAAATCAAATTCACTTGTTCAATACAAAAATTCAAAGTACTTAATATTGCATCCTTTTATATGGATATACTAAAGAATCTCAAAGAAATCTTGATAAACACAATCAAAATATCTATCACACCTTAATAAATAAATTCCTCAGAAGAAATTTAATTAACCTGGAGCAAAGTAAAAAAAAAAAAAAAAAAAAAAAAAAAAAAAAAAAAAAAAAAAAAAAAACAGTATAACCAACGATGATGATAATTTCTAATGAACTACAGGATATACAGCGCGACTTGATGCAAGTTTTTCTAGAGTAATCGCGAATCACTATAAATATAACAGATAAAACTGGAAGCTCATTGAGTGCAAACCTATGTAATCAGTCACACTTTCGTCTCGTTGTTAATCGTTCATCCAGGAAGATGTGATTAGTCGCTGGGTTCTGGTTTAATTGGTAACATTATAGCACTACGGGGAAGTGTTATTCGCGATTTCACCATATATACAAAAGGGGGTCGCGGATTCTCTCCGACATATTCATATAATACATTATAAAGACTCAACCATCATTAGGCAAAAGAACTCGTTGTCAGGAAAAATTTACAATTCGTATCACATACTCGTTCCGCATGATTAAAAATGAAATCTTCCTGATTATACTTTTCTCTTTTGCTCTTGTCTTCTTTTCTATTTTTTCTTCTTTTCTATTTCTTTTCGATTTTCTATTTTTTCGCTTTTCTGTTTTCTTTCGCTTTTCTATTTTCTTTTCTTTTTCAATGTTTTTCGCCTTTCTGTTTTTTTTCTCCTTCCTCTTTTGAAGCAATACCTATGGCGCAACAAGAACTAAGATCAACAAGAACAAAATCCATTATTTAGCCTGAAAATTGCGAAATATGGGGAAATATTCGTAACTAAGCTAAATATTCATGTTCCCTCTGTAGTTCATCACTGAACATTGCTTTTCTACTTCTGAAAAGCGTTCACCAGTAGCGTGAATGTGTTAAGATCGTAGCCGCGGGCGCAAAGAGCCGTAAACATGAACACCAACCGGCCTTAAATCACGAGCAAAAGCCCGTTAGTGATTTTTACGAAACGAGGGGAATGCAACTTGCATGTTCGATTTTTCTCCCACAATTGAAACAATGATAATGTTTCGAAAAAAATTACAACAACAATTCGAAAAATTCCAAACAAAATTCATTAAGACCCCGAAAATTAACCAAACAAACAACCAAACAATTAATCAAACAATTAATCAAACAATTAATTAAACAATTAATCCAACAATTAATCAAAAAATTAATCAAAAAATTAACCAAACAATTAATTAAATAATTAATCAAACAATTAATCAAAAAATAAACCAAACAATTAATTAAACAATTAACCAAACAATCATACTACAGAGTTACCACAGGTCAGGGAAATCAGGGAATTCAGGGAAAAAGGCAGGGAAAGTAGAATTGGTCAGGGAAATCAGGGAAAAGTCGGGGATTTTTATTAAAACTACTGGAAAAAATTAATTCCTTATAATTCATAAGAAAATTCTGAATTTTTTGTGTCTTTTTTGTTTGCCTGATAAACTATGAAACTACCACCAATTCTAATACAAAACCTTCAAAATTTTTTTTCTATTTCTGACAAAAATTAATTTTTTAATATTATTTAATTATTACAAAAGTTTCAACACAATTATCTTAATAAATAACAAAATTCTTCACAGAAATTCAATTATTTTTAGTAATATTTATAAAATTCTTTACAAAATTCAATTATTTTTTAAATAACAATATTCATCACAAGAATTCAATTATCTTCAAAAGTAATAGAATTCTTTGAAGAAATTCAATTATTTAAAAAAATTTTAACAAATATCTCGTCAAGAATTCAATTGTCTTTACAAATAGCAAAATTTTTCTCCAAAAATTCAATTGTTTTCAAAAATTAAAACAAAATTCTTTGCAAAATTTCAATTATTTTCAAAACCTTTTCGCAATTAAATAATTTTCAATATTTACTATTTTCATAAAATTTATAAAATGATTTAATTATTGGAAAAAATTTTTGCCACAATTTTACGAAAACATTCAATTATTTTCATAAATAACAAAATTTCATTCAAGAATTCAATTATTTTTATCGCAGAATTTTAAATATTTCTAATACAATTTTAAATAAATTCCTTGAAAAATTCAATTGAGCCTCCCAATTCAAGAACTCGCCCGACGCTCGGATGAACACTCTAACGCCAGTCAAACGTTAAGAAAAGTCACAAAAATTAAAATTTGAAATTTTGATTTTTTAGAAGCACTACCTTGTAGGAAATTGAATAGCGCATCTTTTTTTCCTTTGAATTTTTTTCGTAGGATGAATATTGTCGGAAATAATGACGAAAAATGGTAAAATTTTGTTTTTCAAATTTCATTGCTTTTTAAAACATAAATCATCGTATCTTCGACAATTATTGTCGAATTGACTTCAAATTTGGTATGCAAGTCTATTTGGGTTCTGGGAAGACGATAAAATGATCAGAATGTAAAAATTTCCTAATTGTTCACTAATTTGTTAATGTAAATAAAGGCTTGTCAATTTTAGGTTAACTTACCTTCGTCGACAAAAAGTCTGCGGTGAACTTTCGAATTGAAAAGACTTCCAGTGAGACATTTGTTTATTAGTATATAAGGAAGTTTTTTGGAAAATATTAGATTGATTTAGTAAAAAATGTGGAAAATATTAAGGTTTAAAGACAGCGCGGAGAGCGCGACATCGAGTCGCGGCGTGCAAATATCACTAAACACCAACTTTATAGGACGTCAGTTGTTGAATTTGTTCTTATTACCTCGGTTATTACTCAGAACTTTAAAAAAAGCATTAAATAAATTATTGGGATATAATTATAACGCTATGTTTAACATTATAACAAACATAAAAATTCTATAAATAATAAAGAACTAGCAACAATTCGCGCGGCTAACTTTTTACTACATTTTATAAATAAAATTAGCAATTTTAAAAATAATAGAATTTGAAAACTTTCTAATTTAAATTTTTGTTGAAAACACTAAAAGAATTCAATTTTGGAGAAATTACAAATAATTGCAGAAATTCAACTATTTTCAAAAAAAAAAAAATAATAATTATTCTTCTTATAAAATTTAACTATGTACAAAATTTGAAGAAAAATTTTGTAAAAATCCCGATTATCTTTATAAATAACATTTAGGAAAATAATTAAACTTTGGAAAAGAATTTTGTTATTTATAAAGATAATCGGGATTTTTACAAAATTTTTCTTCAAATTTTGTACATAGTTAAATTTTATAAGAAGAATAATTATTTTTTTTTTTTTTTTTGAAAATAGTTGAATTTCTGCAATTATTTGTAATTTCTCCAAAATTGAATTCTTTTAGTGTTTTCAACAAAAATTTAAATTAGAAAGTTTTCAAATTCTATTATTTTTAAAATTGCTAATTTTATTTATAAAATGTAGTAAAAAGTTAGCCGCGCGAATTGTTGCTAGTTCTTTATTATTTATAGAATTTTTATGTTTGTTATAATGTTAAACATAGCGTTATAATTATATCCCAATAATTTATTTAATGCTTTTTTTAAAGTTCTGAGTAATAACCGAGGTAATAAGAACAAATTCAACAACTGACGTCCTATAAAGTTGGTGTTTAGTGATATTTGCACGCCGCGACTCGATGTCGCGCTCTCCGCGCTGTCTTTAAACCTTAATATTTTCCACATTTTTTACTAAATCAATCTAATATTTTCCAAAAAACTTCCTTATATACTAATAAACAAATGTCTCACTGGAAGTCTTTTCAATTCGAAAGTTCACCGCAGACTTTTTGTCGACGAAGGTAAGTTAACCTAAAATTGACAAGCCTTTATTTACATTAACAAATTAGTGAACAATTAGGAAATTTTTACATTCTGATCATTTTATCGTCTTCCCAGAACCCAAATAGACTTGCATACCAAATTTGAAGTCAATTCGACAATAATTGTCGAAGATACGATGATTTATGTTTTAAAAAGCAATGAAATTTGAAAAACAAAATTTTACCATTTTTCGTCATTATTTCCGACAATATTCATCCTACGAAAAAAATTCAAAGGAAAAAAAGATGCGCTATTCAATTTCCTACAAGGTAGTGCTTCTAAAAAATCAAAATTTCAAATTTTAATTTTTGTGACTTTTCTTAACGTTTGACTGGCGTTAGAGTGTTCATCCGAGCGTCGGGCGAGTTCTTGAATTGGGAGGCTCAATTATTAATAAAAATTTTATTAAAACTTGAGGAAAGAATTCAATTTTAAGCAATTATTCAATAAAATAATAAGATTCGTTGCTATTATTCAATTATTTTCATAAATTACATTTAATTCGTCGCAGAAAAACAATTATTTAAAAATTTTTTAAGTAATTCTGCAAAAGAATTCAATTAGTTTGATAAACAACAAAATTCTTCCCATGAAATCAATTATTCTAAGGAATTTGAATAAAATTATTTTCCAACGAAAATTCTTCTCAAGAATTAAATTATTGTCAAAAATTTAAATAAAATTCTTGTCAAAATTTCAATTATTTAAAGAAAATTTAATAAAATTCTTCGCATGAATTCAATTGTTTTCAAAAATTATTATTTAAATTCTTCTCAAAAATTCAATTGTTTTTAAAAGTTTAAAAAAAATTTTTAAAAAGTTTTCAATTATTTTCAAGTATTTTTCAAAATTGTTAAAAAATTCTTTAATTATTAAATTTCAGAAAAATTTTAATTAAATTCCTTAAAAGAAATTAAATATTTTCAAAAGTTGTCAATAAAATTCTTCGTAAAAATTAAATTTTAAGAAACATTCAATTATTGAATAAATGATTTATTTTTTTATTTAAGTAATTGAATTCTCGTGGACTTCAATTATTATTTTTCGTACTTTTAACTAACAATTCTGTAGAATTAATTTTTTAAAAAAAAAGTTTAAATGAATAATTGAAGTATTTGATTTAAAGAAGAATTTTATTTGAAAATTGTAGAAGATAATAATTGGATTGAAATGATGAAAATAATTTTAAAGAAATTACTGTAACAATATTCTTATAATAATAAAATAATGTTTTTGTCACTCAGCCATCTTTAATTATTATAAAACATAAAGAAATGGATTACTCCGAGTCGAAGACTCGGAGTGATCCATATCTTTATGTTTTATAATAACATTCTTATGAGTTGTTTAATTTGAAAAAGTTTGAACCAATTCCGAACAAAATCTATCAAATAATCCTTTAGTCGGAAGAGCAAAAAGAAAAAATCTACTCGAAAAAAATTAATTTTACGCACTGTAATAAAAACTGGTCTTTACATTTCCTACACTGTAAAAGACGACTATTACAACTAGAACCAAAGAGAGAAGAACAAAAAACCATCTAATGATATAATTAAAAAGTCATTTATATAATAAACATCGTTAAAGAAAATTATATTTCCACAAAATCGGATTAAATTGCACAAAGTATTAAGACTTGGCAAAGAGAAATATGTTTATGCAACAATATTATATACCTAAATCGCTACTTATGATTATGTTTTATGACAATTAATGGCCGCAATAAAAAGGAAGAGCGCAGAAACATGAAAAGCGATCAACATTGAAATGAAAATCCCGCTAGATTCATCTTGATTTAATGGAACTAAATTGATCCTAAACATGAGATAAGCTCTCAATAAAAAAAAAAAATATTTCAACTCAGTTTTTGTATTGCAGAGCACTGAGAAAAATTGCCGAACATCATTAAATCAATTTATCATTTGAAAAACAAAATAAACATATCTTTAATTTCCGATTGCGGATTACTTAATTAGAGATGAAAGGGAATTAATAATTCCTTTCTACAAACTAGAATTTAATAAGAGGATAAATAATAACAGGATGACTACAAAAATTTAATTTTTTTCCCTTATTTTTAGAGACATAAGAGAATATTAAGAGAATGAACAACAAACAATTGATTTCAATAATTAGGAAATCAAACTAAAAATCATTGTCCAATGATGAGAGAGGAAAGAAATCTCCGAGTGAAATATTACTCATTCGATCAGGGAAATGTTTCAATGAAATAAGATTTAAATAGACAGCATTTAACACGATCGAGAGCTGAGAGAGAGAAACACGACAACTGTGTTTTCTTATTGAATTTATATAAATAACGATTCGTTTCAATACTCAATCGAGCAATATACAATATTTATAGATAGATCACGATCAACTCGCTGTAATTTACCTTGATTTGTGAACCGTAAAGCTCGCACTCTTTTGAAAAGAGAAAACTTCCATTTATAGATATAGAATTGGTGGCTGTTTTCCTTCAACTTTTGTCATTAAAGTTAAATTTACTTATCGCCAATTGCATAACGGAAGTGAAATCTTGCTGCAAATTTATTGAGCGAAGCGAGTCAGTGCAAATTATTTGTTATTGCAATTTCTTTTTAAATGCTCTGCTAAAACTTTTTAACAAGTTCCGTTTCAACTTCAAGTTTCTCACACACATAGTTCGGAAAAAATTTTAATCTAACATGTCTTGTCATGTACGATGACTACATTTCTATTTTACAAAATTTTTAATTCAAACCTTTTTAAAATTAAACTTTATAAAAATTTTTATAAAACATAAAGAAATCGACCACTCCGAGTCTTCGACTCGGAGCAATCGATGTCTTCATGTTTTATAATAATTAAAAATTACTTTCATCACTTCAATTCATTTATTGTTTTTCAGAATTTTTTTAACTAAAATTCTATTAATTATTCATTCATTATTAATAATTTTTGAAACATTTCTTTAAACATTTTCAAATCCTTTTTTTTCAATTCAATTTTACGAAATTTCATCCATTATTCGAAAATTCTTCAATCAAATATATATTAGAAAATAAAAACTTGAAATAACTTTAAAAAAATCCAATTCAACTTTTACAAAAAAATTAAATCTACACAATTTTAAGTTAAAAGTATGAAAAATTCAAACATTCAAAGATTATAATTTGAAACCTTTTCAATCCTCAATTATTAAAGTTTTAACTGAAATTCATATTTGAATGAATTATTATTAGAAAATTCTACAATTCATTTATTTAAATAAAAATAAAATGTAAATGAATAATTTATTGAAGAATTGAATGTTTTTTAAAATTGAACTCTCATTTAAAGAATTTTATCAACAAATTTTTAAATAGATAATTAAAATTCTTTTAAAGAATTTCAATAAAATTTTTAAGAATAATATTATTTTTGGAGAAATTAGATTAAAATTGTATTAAAAATAATTGAATCTCTGTAAAAAAATTTCATTGAATTGAGAAAAGTTTTTGAAAATAATTGAAAGAATTTAATTATTGCCAAGAATTTTATTAAAATTTTTGAAAATAATTGAAATATTGTCAAGATTATTATTAAAATTTTTGAAAATAATTGAATTTTGAAGAAAAATTTTAATATTTATAAGAATAATTGAAATTTTGACAATAAATTTTAATATTTATAAGAATAATTGAAATTTTGACAATAAATTTTAATATTTATAAGAATAATTGAAATTTTGACAATAAATTTTTTGAACTGAAAATAATGGAATTATTGCAAGGAAATTTATAAAAAATTTGTAAATAATTGAATTGCTGTGAAATATTTGTTATTTATAAAAAGAATTCTTTTCCTGTGAAAAATTTTATTAAAATAGTAGATATTGAAAATTATTGAATGGAGGAAAATTTTTGAAAAAAAATTGAATTTGTTGAAAAGAATTTCATTAAAATTTTTTTAAATAATTGAATTTTGAAAAAAAATTTTAATATTTATGAAGATAATTGAAATTTTGACAATAAATGTTTTAAACTTTTGATCATAAATTGAATTTCTGCGTAGAATTTTTTATTCCTTTTGAAAATAATTGAATTCTAGAGACGATTTTTTTAATAATATTTCTTTTTAAATACCTAATTATTTTTAACACCAAAATAAATAATTTAATAAATAATTGAATATTTTTCAAAATTGAATTCTCATAAAGAATTTTATGAACAAATTTTTAAATAATTGAATTCTTTTGACGAATTTTAATAAAATTTTAAGAATAATTACATTTTTCGAAGAATTCGATTAAAATTGTATTAAAAAATAATTGAAATTCTGCAATGAGTTTTATTATTTATGAAAATAATAATTGAATCCCTGTAAAAAATTGTATTACATATTTATAAAAATAATTGAATCTTTGTAAAAATACATTGAATATTTTTGAAAGTAATGGAATTATTGCAAAGAAATTTATAAAAAATTTGTAAATAATTGAATTGCTGTGAAATATTTGTTATTCAAAAAAATAATAAAAGGTTTGCTTAGAATTTTATCAAAAAATTTTTAAAATAATTCATTTCTTGTGAAAAATTTTATGAAAATAGTAGATATTGAAAATTATTGAATGGAGGAGAATTTTTGAAAAAAAAATTGAATTTGTTAAAAAGAATTTCATTAAAATTTTTGATAATAATTGAATTTTGGAAAAAAATTGTAATATTTATAAAGATAATTGAAATTTTGACGACAATTTTTTAAAACTTTTGATCATAATTGAATTTCTGCAAAAAATTTGATTACTCTTGAAAATAATTGAATTCTTGTGATGAATTTTTTAATAATATTTCTTTTTAAATTCCTAATTGAATTCTTTTCTGAAATTTTATTGAAATAGTAGATATTGAAAATAATTGAATTTTGATAAATTATAGAAATTAATGAAGTGTTAAAAAAAATTTCATTAATATTTTTGAAAATAATTTAATTCTTTCAAGAAATTTAATAAAAAATGAATTGACAATAAAAATTAAATTCTAATAAATAAATTATAGGAATGCTTTTTAAAATAATTGAGTATCTTTGATGAATTTTAATAAAATTTTTAAGAATTATGCCATTTTTCGGGAAATTCCATTAAAATTGTATTAAAAATAATTGAAATTCTGCAATGAGTTCTATTATTTATGAAAATAATTTTAAATCTATAAAGTTTTTTATTATTTATGAAAATAATTGTAAATCTATAAAGTTTTTTTATTATTCATGAAAATAATTGAATTATTGCGAAGAAAAATTGTAAAGGCAACTCTTTTAAAATTGAATTATGAAATTTGAATTAAGAAAATTGAATTAAAGAAAAATTAGATTTCAAGAATAAGCACAATAACTTTCCAGAATTCCAATCAATTAAAAATAATTTAAAGGGACTTTAATTTTTAATTTTTACACTTAATTTTAATTCTTTTATAACATTTCATAATTATTTCCTTCCATTAGATAAAATAATAATAAAAAAATTTCTTTTCGCCTTAAAAGCAGATACAAAACTAATTATCTCATTAGCAATTGAATGAATTGAATAAAAGAATTTTGCCGCTTCTCACTGACCGGATCTTTTCCACCGGAACGAATTACAATCGAAATTGAATTGTTGATGACGCGCGTTTAGTGGGATAAATTATTCGCTCTATGCTACGCGGCTACCGAGCAAATAGGGCCATTTAGCGTTTAAACGCGCACTCCAAAGAAAATTGTTACAGCAGCGTAAATGAAAAGTCCTGTTGGAAATATCTGATTCGAATATTAATAAGAATTCGTGCTCGGAATCCAAATGTAATATGTTTTAAATGACGATGAAATCATACGATTTCTTGTTCATTTACTTAAGTCGCAGAGAATCTCGAAGAAATTATTATATTGTCTGAGAAAATCTCGCGTCTCAATTCAAGAATAAAAAAAATTTATATAGTCGAAATCTTTTATAATTAAAATTTCTTTTTAGTTACCGCTAAGAAAAATAGAAAAGATAAATCAACGTGTCATACTCGATGTAATGAGAAAATTGTCTATTTTAAAAGAATGCTAATTAATATACGCATTACGCACACTTATTATTTTATGAAATGTGTATTAAATTTTACGCAAGATATTAATCTTGCGTAATTTGACATTTGGAAAATTTTCTTAATAATAGGTTTACATGAAATTGTATATAAGGGGAAACATTTCAACTAGCTGTAAAATTTTATTAACTTTATAATATTGAAAGAAAATATCGAAAATATTGAAAAATATTCTCAGTTTTTCTAAGTATATTAAATTAAAACAAAAAATTAATTTTATATTTCAATTATTCAAAAAAATTTCAATTAAATATGTATTAAAAAACAAAAAATTCAACTAATTTCAAAAGAATTGGAATTTACAATTTTTCAAAATAAAAATTAGTTCTGCAGAATTTTTAATTAAAAGTCTTCTCTAAATCAATTATTTTTTTTATAATTTTTGACAATTCAAATATTCAAAGAATAAAGAAAAGCTTTTTTTGTACGAAAAAGAAAGAAAAGTGCACAGTGTACAGAAACAATAATTATAATAAAATTAATCTAATTTTCCTAACAAATTTTTTTACAGCAATTAACATGAGTAATTTATGCCTCGGATTAATTTACGAACCTCACAAACATAGGATTACATTCTGCTTTTAATATTCCATAATTACTGGTTCATCCAACTGTTTATAATAAATCAAGTGAATATAAAATAACTAACTTTCAACGCGGCTGCAAATATAATTATAGTACGTAGTAGTGGGAACAAAAAAAATCATTCATGAACTTTCAATTGATTGGATTTAGAAGGTATCGATAGATATTAAACACTATTACAAACAAGTCTGTACTTATTAAAAAAGTCTAAAATCGAATAAATTATTTATAGATATGAATTTATATTTTGTCTCCGGAGACCATGATTAGGAATTAAAATATTTACTTTATGCTTTCTATTCCATTACTAATAAATATGCAAATATTTGTTATTTATTATTTTTGCACAGAAATTAAAATTTATTAATTTTCAATTTCGACCTTTCTGAAATTTAATTATTTGTAAAAATTAAAACTGTAACCTATCCAAGATTTAATTATTTTCTTGAATTTATTATATAGTTAATTATTTATAAACCTTTTGTATAAAACAATTATTTTTTAATAATTTTATAAATATTCTACAAAAATTCAATTACTTAAATACAAAAATCAAATTCTTTTAACAATAGTTCTAAAAATCACTTTTTTTTATAAAACATTTGAATTTCTTTAAGACAATTTTCTTTTATTTTTGTTTTCAAATTTTCGTAATGAAGATTTTTCTGTTAAATTTTCGAGAATTCAATTATTTTCAAAATTTTGCAATTAAAGTTCTTCAAAATTTGATTTTTAAATAATTTTTTTGAAATTCTTGAAAAAATCAATTATTTTAAATAAAATTTTGCAATATTTCAGTTAATTGAAAACTGTTAAATTATTTAGTTCAAAAATTTAATTATCCTCAAAAAAAAACTATACGGAAACAAATAATAAATTTTATAAAAGTATTTTACAATTTGGGGAGCTTTCCAAATTTTAATTTTATTGATAAATTAGTAGAAATTACTATTTATTTATAAAATTTACTAATTCAAAAGCAAAAAGTCATTCACTAATTTAGTAATCATTTTTACTAATTCAAATTTAGAGAAAATTTTATACACATTTTTTAAAACAATTCAATTCATTCAAAGAATTTGATTATAGATTCTAAAATTAATTGAAAGTTGTTGAAAAAATGTTTAGAAATTATAATTAAAATAATTAGAATTAGAAAAATTAGAATTTTGTTAAAATGTTTAAAAAAAATACTCAGTTAATAGTATTCATAATATTTTTTTCTCCCTTTTTTAACTAAAATTCTCCTCTAAATAATTTTAGGATTCAATTATAATCTAAAATTTTAACTAAAATTCATTTTTAAATCAATATTTATTAAAAAATTCTAAGACTAGAATTCAATTATTCAACAACAAAGAACAATATTTTATTAAATAATTAAATGTTTAGCTTAAAATTGAATTTTCATATAAAGAATTTTATAAACAAAATTTTTAAATAATTTAATTCTCTTGACAAAATTTAATCTAAATTCTTAAGAATAATTTCAGTTGTTGAGAAATTTGATGAAAATAGTATTAAAAATAATTGAAATTCTGCCAAGAATTTTATTATAATTTTTGAAAATAATTGAATTTCGGAGAGGAATTTTATTTTTTATATAGATGATTAAAATATATTTTTCAATAATTGAATTTTTTTGTGAAATTTTATTGAAATAGTAGACTTTGAAAATAATTGAATTTTGACAAATTTTTGAAACTAATTAAATTTCTGACGTAGAATTTTATGAAAATTATTTTTGAAAAAAATTTTATTGTTACAAAGAATTTCAATATTTATGAAAATAATTCAATTTTTTTGAAGAAATTTAATTAAAAATGTATTGAAAATAATACTTAAATTGTAATAAATAAATTGTAGCAAAAGTTTTTTAAATAATTGAATTTCTTTGCTGAATATTAATAAAATTTTTAAGAATAATTAAATTTTTTCGAGGAATTCCATTAAAATTGTATTAAAAATTTTAAAAAATTGAAAGTCTGCGATGAGTTTTATTATGAATTTATGAAAATAATTGAATCCCTGTAAAAAATGTTATTATTTATGAAAATCATTGAATAATAATTTTAAATTAAAATTTTGTTAAAAATCTTTAAAAACAGGCGAAATTCCAGAAATTTTTTTTAATTACATTTTATTTCCAGGTTTTTCATACCCTTTTCTAAATTCCATACCTTTTCCAGGTTTTCCAGGATTTCCAGGCTTTGTGGCAACCATGAAATTATTATAGTTAATTTTTGAAAAGAATTGAATTACTGCGAAGAATTTCGTTATTTGTGAAAATAATTGAATTCTTGAGAAGAATTGTATTAAAATTTTTTTAAATAATTGAAATGTTTCGTAGAATTTTGTTGAAACGTTTAAATAGATAATTACTTAATTTTATTTATTATAAAGAACAGAAGTGCAATAGTTTGTATTTTTAATGATAAATATTTCGTTCACCTGAACAATAAAAATTTCTAGATCATCAAATAGTAGTTAAATAATAATAATAATAATAATAATAATAATAATAATAATAATAATAATAATAATAATAATAATAATAATAATAATAATAATAATAATAATAATAATAATAATACTTTTATTATAAATAAATAAAATAAATTATAGTTAAATTAAAAGATGTATCACTGCATTAATTGCATCAGGACTTTCTACACGACAGAGGTCTCTTTTTGTTCCGAAACCGTAGACAAATTCTGGAACGAATGTCCAATGGATCTTTATTTGCCGCATTGGGGCGTTTGCCTTAGCGAAAGTCACGAAGATACTTTAAACGTCGATTATATGCGTTGAGATTGTTGAGAATAATCATAATCATTACTCAGTACATAAATAAGCGTTTCATTTAGTGAAATGAATGAAAAAAAGAAAAAAAAAAGAAAAAATAAAATCTTCACAGCCAATAACTAATAAGCCTCACACACTAGATGAGATTGACATACTCAATGTGAGAAAGTCTAACACACAAAACATGCAAGTGTTTTCTCTTCCAATACAGCATATTATGCATTAATTGAGCTTCATTATAATCATAAAGCTATTTTTGTACACACAAAAGATGAGAAACTGATCATTAAATATTTTTTTAAACTCACGTTTTCAAGTGTTCAAAAAACTTATTGCGTTATACCTTCCATTTCTAGAAAGTATAATATAATGCTCAACCGTTTAGAAAGGGATATTAATACACTGGTAAGTATGTAAAAAAAAATTATGTATTATTTAAAAATTTATATAATAACTATTTCTCTTAATATTATATATGAAATTTAATTTAAATAGTTTTCAATGTCATTATAAAATAAAGTTTTTTTTTATAAAACTAATTCAGTAATAGGCTACGATACTCATCACAGATGCGCACACATTGTTATCCCGGAAAATTAGAAGTAATTAAGGCCATCATTAAGATGTTAGTACTCAGCGCCGTCACGCTGTGCTCCAGAGTATTTTTTTTTTCATCATCAAAATGAAAATAACAGACAATGAAATATTTTATTCCATCACGCATTTTTCGAATTTCCTTCAAATATAATTTAATTACCGTAATTAGAATTAAAATTAATTATTCACTTTCAATATCATTGCATTTTTTATTTTATTCTTTGCCCTGATTTCAAAAACAATTTTTATTTTCAAAATTAAAAATTTTCAAATTGACTCAAAAGTTACGAACAATTGAAAAAACGGTTATTACTTTGAAACTTTCTTCTTGAATTTTAATAGAAACTAGAAAAATTTTTCTTGTTTTTAACGATCAAATGAACGAAATATTTTTTTGTATTACATTTTTAAAAATTATTGGACCGAATGAAACTCAAGTTTTCGTCGACGCAAAAAGAGAGAAATAATTTTTTTAACGACCAAGAACAAATAATTTTTGATAGAACAAATTTTGACTTCTTTCCTGACACCAAAAAATATTCTGATTCACTCTAAAAATGATCAGATACTAAAAAAGATGTTCTAATTATTTTTATTTGAAAATTTCTATATTTGTAAAATTGTAAAACTGCTACTGTAACTTCTTCAAAATTATTTTCATCATTTCAATTATTTTTTTGGAATTTTTAACTAAAATTCTTCTGTAAATCAATTATTTTTAATAATTTTGAGAAAATTCTTCCCTAAATAAATTATTTTTAATAATATTCAACAATTTTGAATTAAAATTGAAATTGAATTCTAATAAAGAATTTTATCAACAAAAATGATTGAATATCTTTAAATAAAAATTTTATTATTTACGAAATTAAATAAATTCTTGCGAAGAATTTCTGAGAAATTTTAATTATTTGCTAAGGCAGTTGAATGATTGCCAAGAATTTTATTGACATTTTTGAAAATAATTGAATTCTTTCGAAGAATTTCATTATAATTTTTAAAAATAATTTAATTTTGTTGCGAAAGTTTATAAAAAATATATATGGAAAATAATTGAATTCCTGTGAAAAATTCTAATATTTTTTGTAAATAATTGATTTCTTCCAAAGAATTTAAAACAAAAACTTTTTTAAATAATTGATTTTTTCGAGAAATTCAAATTAAATTTTTAAGAATAATTACATTTTTTTTTAACAATTTCTGTAAAATTGTATGAAAATAATTGAAATCGTGCAATGAATTTTATTATTTATGAAAATAATTGAATAGTTGCTGAGAACTTAAAAAAATAATTGAATTCCTGACAAGAATTTCGTTATTTATGATAATAATTGAATTCGTAGAATTGTATTTACAATTTTTGAATGAAAATTATTTGTTAAATTAATTTAATTAATTAATTGACAAAATTAGAAAACTAATAAAAAACTTCTTCGTTAAAAATAAAAAAAATTAGCAGTGACAACAAAAAGAGAGCAAAGTTCGAGGTTAAAGCATTAAACGAACTAGCAAAAAAGAAAAAAAAAGAAAATAAAAATCTAGTGGTACTCAATGTGACAAAACCAGATCGAGATGTACCGTTAAAAGTGCTTCAAGATCTTCTTCTTGTCCCTTCATTGGAAACAGTCTTTCATATAAACGTCCCATCGACTTCTCAAAGATTTCAAGATAAAACGAGTCTATTGATTTTAAATCGAAAGAGCAGGAAAAAAATGTCTTATCTCTTCATTCGAGTGGCATTTGAATCATTACAGATGTTAAAAAAGTTGAAGTCAGTAATATTTTGAAAAATTACACACAAAAAAAAGAAGAGTAAAATCCGGTAAAGATAAAAATAAAAGTAAATATACGCACTGAATTTAATGAATTTAACCTGCGATTGTAAACATAGGGTAGAGTGGGGTAAAAAAGCCACATTTTTACTTTTGATGCTGTAAAATCTGTATTTAAAATTTTTTCTCAAATTTCCAATTGTTATTGAAAGTTTAGTTATTAAGCTTGAAAATTCTTGACGAAAATATTTTTTATCTCATGAAAGGACTAAGTTATAAGAGTTTTACGAAAGCACTGTAAGTGGCTTTTTTGCACCACCTGGTGGGGTGAAAAAGCCACGCTACGAATTTAGCAAAACATGTTATCAATTTAGGTATTTTTATAGTTTTCCTTTATTTATATGATAAATAGTCTTATTTGAAAAATATTTTAATAATTATGAAAGAGTTTTTAGCAAGCAAAATTGAAAATTATATTAAGTTTACCTGTTTTCGATTTGCACTGCCAATTTTTCGTACCTTTTTTAGAAGTTCTCTTTAAGTTTCACCACAGATAACATATTTCGTTGCAACCGTTTATTCATTGTTTATTTTTTAAATGCACTTTGAACTACTTTTTCGTCGTGTTTAATTTATTTTATTAAATAAACACGAGAAATTTTGTAAAATAAGATGGTTAGTTTAAATAGAAAACAAGTGAATTTCACAAAATATTCAATGGATTTTTTGCCCTGGCTTTTTTACACCCAAGACCAGTTATTAAAAAAAGCAAAAATAAATTGTTAATTCAGTTCAATTTCCAAAAATTAACATTGTATACGTTTTCAGTATACTTTTCTCCTTATGTACAAACATTTACTTTTATTATTCGTTCACTTAATCAGATTGTAATATGTTTGAAAAGTTCACCAAAATGTTTTCAAAAAAGCAACAAAAAATTAAAATTACAATAAAAGCAATATTAATCTAGGTACAACATTCAAATTAGATTCAAAAGTTGCGTATTACCTAATAGTATTTATATTCTAAACAGCTGATAAATCGGCTTAATAGTTTTTAAATAAAACTCAAATGGCTTTTTTACACCATGGCTTTTTTACCCCACTCTACCCTACCGAGCGAAAATGTGATTTTATTTTTAGAATACGTATTTATATCATTGTGGAATATTTAAAATTTTAAATATAGTAATTTATTTATTTTTGAATAAACAAATAAATAAATAATTTATTCTACAGAATATTGTGGTTCGAATTTAGAACATTTAGGATTTTTAATAAATTCTATTATAATTAGAATCTATTCTCAAATACCTGAATATACATTGAAATATTTTAAAAGAGGTAAAGTTTTATTTTATAATATTTACTTTTCATTTTCGAAACAATTTTTTAATTCTGTTAAAATGTGTAGATTATAAGAAATAATAAATCTTTGTTAAAAAATATATAGTAATGCTTCATACCTGACAGTGTTAAGATGAAGGGTTTCATCCCAAATGCCTAATGATAGTAGATAAATTATCAACTCACCTGCAACAGAAAAATGTCATAAATTTTAGTAACAGAAACTATATTTTTGATAATAAATCATTTTCACGATAAATTACTCGGACAATTTTTCATTTATTATTTCTATAACTTTTTAATACTTTTTTATATTTATTAATTATTTATTAATTTTAAAAATAAATAATTCTCCTTATAAATTACTCAGACAATTTTTTTGTTTCCTATTTCTACAATTTTTTTTATATTTATTGATATTAATAAAAAATGTATTACTATTTACTACTGTATTTTTTAATTCGTATCTATAAATATAACGAATGATAAAAAAAATTTCGTAATAATAAATTATATTTACGAAATTTCGTAAAATATAAAAAATAAAAATATAAAAAAAAAAATTCGTAAATATAATAAATTATATTTACGAAATTTTTATTATCATTCGTTATTATATTTATTGATTTGTGTTTATTGATTTTAATTAATATTTATTATTATTATATTTCTTAACTTATATTTTTATTAAATTTTATTAATTTTTTAATATTTATTAATATTTTTATTATTTTTAAATATTTATTTATATTAGTTAAAATTTTTTTTTTCAATAATCGACGTGAATTAATTGTGAGTACCTAATTCACTATTTGTTTGAGAAAAACAAAAAAAATATTTCGCCAAATAATAAAAAAATATCAATAAAATTTTTAATTAATAAATATTTATTATCATACAAGGATTTCTGCTTTCTGCAATACCGACTAGATGTTTAGAAATGTTTCCATATTTCTTCGCAGCGTGGCGCTACCTACTTAAGGTAGGAATTTATTATCTACCGAAGAAACAATATTTCCTACCTTATAAAAATTGATAAACAATAAATAAAAAAAAAATTTTTTAATCAATAATTCCCATTTTCGTAGAATGAAAAATCTTTTCTTAAATCTAAATATCCACCAATTTTGAACCAAATTATAACATAAATTATATTTTGAAAATTAACATAAATAATCATAATAATAATATTAACGTATGTTTTTTAATAAAAGTTCAAATTATGTAAAAGATAAAAAAAATTCAATTAAAGATTTCTAAAAAGAAAAATAAAATAAATTTTTCATGTAAGAAGCAACAGTGATTAAAAATTAAATTTTAATAATATTGTTATAATATATTATTCTAACATTTTACACCCAGAGAAAAAAATTTATTTAAACTAAATATTTTCTGAGTTAAATTGTAATATTTTATATTACAATTTATTATTTATATTTTAATATTTGTCTCAGAGCCTACTAAATTATATTTATTTGTTTAAAAAAATTTTATTCTACATAAATACCTAAACATTTTATTTAAACGAAATAAAATTTATTTGAAACAAATAAAAAGTCTAGTTGGTTCCGAACCAAATATATTTTTTTCTGGGTGTCTATATATTATAATACTATATATTAGTATAATAAATATAACAAATTATAATAAAATAGTTAAAAATAAACAAAATAAAATAATAAAAATAATATTTAATTAAAGAAATAATTTGATCGTTCGAGCTAATTTTTTGGTTGAACCAAACAAATATTTGGTTAGCTATTCAGCAAAGAATTAATTTAGTTGATTCAATTAAAATTTGCTTGAATCAAATCAATTTCTTCCCAAGTGTTCATTATTAAAAAAGAAAAAAGATAAAAAATCGATAGGAAAGAGAAAAATTGTAGCCACGACTTAAAATCCCTAAAAGTTTCAAAATCAGAAAATTTGTCTTCACTCTAAAAAATGAAACACTTGATTCAATAAAAAAATGTGCCATAAAATACCTACATTCTTCATAAAAAAAAGAACTCCCAGGAGTTGATCAATAATTCTATTTACAAAATAAGAGCTCTAAAATTTTGAAATCGAAAAGTTTACGTAACAAATTTAATTTTTTAAAAAGCGATATCAAAGTGGATAAAAAAAAGAGCAAATAACTATAAAATTCCCTTTTGTATATAAAGAAAGTGGGTACAAAAATCCTACGGGCCTTGAAATGCCTAAGAACATAAAATATCGATTAAAATATGATTCTTGAACATGGACGTCAATTTTTTTCGGATTATGAAGACCTTGTTCTGACAATACAAATCCTATCAAATATATTAACTTTGATAATATTCCGAAGAGACTTGACTTTATTCACAATATATAAATATAATAGGTACAAAAGAGCCATTCCCTTTCAAGGAAATTAATGTTACAACAATGAACACGAAAACAGGTCCTGAAATTAATTAAAAAAAAAAATACTCTTAATGTGCCTTTGTTTCACGAATTATTAAGTTTAGGATTATTTTATTTTTTTCCCCTTTTTACACCAAATATAATTTATTGTCAATTATTAAGTCAATGATTATTAAATTTATTTTTCAATTTTTGCACCAAATATAATTTATTGTCAATTATTAAGTCTACGATTATTAAATTTATTTTTCAATTTTTACACCAAATGTTTTTTAATGTTAATTATTAAGTCTACGATTATTAATTTTTTTCTAATTTCTACACAAAATATTATTTTTACTTAGTGTTAATTATTAAGTCTACGATTATTAATTTCTTTTCTAATTTTTACACCAAATTTAATTTATTATCAATTATTAAGTCTATGATTATTACATTTTTTTCCAATTTTCGAACCAAATATTTTCAAATTAGGTAAAAATTGGTATAATTTTTATACCATAAATGGGGCATAAAAATATTCGCAGATTAGCATTAGGTATAAAAATAGGAAGAAAGAGAAAAAATATATTTATAGCAAACTAGGAAAAACTGAAAAAAATTTCATGTTTACGAGAAAAAAGTACTAAATATCGCAATCTCATTTACGAGTATAATTTAAAAACGATAACAATCTGTTGAATTTTAAGAAGCAAATTTAATGCCACGATTAATATTCATCGCTGTTGAATGTATTATTTCGATATTAATTGTAAATTTCAATTTCGAAAAAACAAATTAACTCTCAATCAATAAGATTACACGAGTGTTATCATATTTTTATTGCTGATTTTTAAGAATGTATTTCTTCCGCAAACAAAAATTGAACCCTTTTATAAAAAATAATAATTAATAATTATAATTAATAATTAATAAAAAATAAATACCTATCAACATCGTTACAAAAAATAAATAAATTCATTTATTTACTTAAGAAATAGATTCAAAGAAAGAGAAGAGAAAATCAAAAAATAAAGAAATAAAGAAATTGAAATAAAAATTAAAAAAATGTCAAATAAAATAAATTTTCATCTATAGATGAAAATAAAAATAAAATAATAAAACGGAAGTCATTTTTCAATGAACTGAATAAAAAAAAACAAAAATACTATACCATTTGCATAAAATAATAGCAAATGAATAGAAATTCTTAATTTGTTTTTATTTCCCGGCAAAGGGGAATAAATATTATTTCTATGAAGTTGTTATTCATATGTATAGAGGTTATAGACTCGAAATATTGTTCAAATGACTGGTAACTATTTCTTAAAGATAAAGAGGAAGACCTCTCATTTACAGAGGTCAGCTAATTAAAGGTCCTCCTTTTCCCCCCTTTTATAAACGAGTTTTCAGTTCCGCTAATGATGTGCCATATTGTGAAAGCGATTATGCAGATCGTCCACTATCAGACCACTCAAACAGCATTTATACAATTCAATTATCTCTGATCTTACCTCCCCGAGAACTTATCCATAAGTCAAATGCAGTAGATCGAAGGCACAATATTCTGATATCAAAGAAAAAGGAATATTTTCTTTTTCTTTTTTTTTATACCTATTTTCAATATACGCTTATAAAGTATTCCATTCAACGTCAGAGAAATTCTTCTTCAACAATAATCAGATTTCCCTCTGAAGAAATTCTTCTAATTTTCTTTTTCTATTGTAGAAGAATTTCTTTCTGCTCTCTAAATCTGAATAAGTCACTTTTGACTGATTTAAGAGCATCTATTTTTTTATTAAAATACAGGCTTCGCACTCATCTACTAAAACCTACTATTTACTAATTTTTTTGTTATATGATAATATTTGGGTACTTTTTAGATTTCAGCCATGAAGAAATTGATTGGTTCGTAATTTTTCATGTTTTGATCCGTAATTTTTTATTTTTGGTTCGTATTTTCGGTTATGTATTTTTAATACTGGTTTCGTACCTTGTATTGCGGCTAATTGTAAGATTTATGATTTCTGAATGAATCGAAATCTGCGAATATTTTTCGCATACAATATAAAATGCAGGGCTTTGCTCGGTATAGGGAAACGTGACGTCATGTCCGCCAACTGAAAGGCAACGCACGATTTTGAGTCGCGTGGGTCGTTTAAAAATAGTTGCCGCATCTGTAAGAAAAAGCCATTAACAAAGCACTGTTTCAATACAAAGAGTTTTGTTGCCCGTTGCTATTGAAAGATATACGAATACGTTCAATTATCGAATGTATTGAACTTTTTCAATAAATTTGAAATAAAGCAAAATTCTTAATTTCATATTTTTATCGAAAGAAGCAAACGAAGTCATCGATTATTTTCCGAACTTTATTATTCCTGTCGCAGTAAATTTTAATTTAACAAAAAAATTTTTAAAAAATGCAGTAGGGAAATTTTCTTCTTATGGTAAAATAAGTTGAGGGAGGAAAAATTGCTCATTTGCCTCTTTTTTCGTAAATATGGTAAAAATGACTAGAAATGTTTTTAAAGGTTCTAGTAATTTTAGTAATTTTTACCATATTTACAGTATAGAAAAAGAGGCAAATGAGGAAGATAATAGTGTGATAACAAATGCAAACTGTCCATCGTAAATCGTTTCTTCTACACCGGCTTGAACGAATTGCTCGTTCACGAAGTTTCATTGAAGAATCGTGACTGATCAGAGCTACTGAACGCTGTTAGGCTTGTATTTGAAGAGATGTAAGGAGAAAGGATTATCGTGTACTAGATACGCCTACATTAACTCCCACACGGTTATATAGATCTCGACCGAGACCAATATAAAAATATAATCTATATACATAAAAGGGAAAAGAATAATTATCTATGAAATTTTATGTCACAACTCAGCATCATTTGGATTTTAAATGTTTATGTATAGTTCCCAACCCCAACCCCCCTCCCCACACCCGCTAAAGAGCAAACATTTATCGTCCTCTTTATCTTCTCCTCGTGACCAACATCAAAATATAATAACAATGGGTACAGATCGATTCCCCGATTTAAGGAGAAAATGCATTAGAACTTTAGGTTCAAACTTGACGTAATTCATCGTGAACTTTGTTTTTTTCTTTTAATTCTTATTTCTAAAATAATTTAACATTGATTTATGATTTAAAACGAAGAACTAATGAATCAGTTGATTTTGACTAGAATTTAGTTAGTTGTGCTAATTATTAATTGACAGACTTCGCACACGATAATTAAATTTAAGAAAGTAGCTTTCAAAGTAAAAAAAATCAGTAAAAAAAAGAGCATCTATCGCAAAATTAAACTTGACGACCAAAAAAACTCGTTAGACACTTTACAAAATTGACAAAACTTCCATTCCATACTTTTTATTTTCCTGACTTTTTCCTAATTTTCATCAAAACTATTTACTTCTTTCTTATTACTCTGCTATTAAATTGAATTCCTGCAACGAATTTGATTAATTCATGAAAGAATTTAAATATTTATAATAATAATTTAATTCTTTTGCGAAGAATTTTATAAAAAATTTTAAATAATTCATTTCTTTCGACTAATTTTATGCAAATTCTAATTTAAATAATTGAATTCCTGAGAAATTTTTTTTCTTCATGAAAATAATTGAAATATTGAAAATCATTGAATTGAGAAAAGTTTTTAAAAATAATTAAATTTTACAAAATTAAAATTATTAAAATTATTAAAACTATTAAAATTTTTGACAATAATTGAATGTCTGTGCGGTATTTTATTAAATTTTTTTTTTTTAAATAATTGAATTCCAAAAAAGCATTTTATTATTTATGAAAATAATTGAATTCTTGCGAACGATTTTATTAGAATTCTTTTAAATAATTGAATTTCTAAGAAGAAATTTATTACTTTTAAAAATAATTGAATTTTTGTGATGAATATTGTTATTTATGAAAATAATTGAATTTTGCAAAGAATTTTATTAAAGTGCCTCGAAATAATTGAATTTTCGGGAATAAGTTTGTAATTTATTTTTAATAATTGAATTCTTTCAAAGAATTTTATTAAAATCTAAAAAAATAATTGAATTATTTTTAAAAAATTTATTTTACATTGTATTTAAAATAATTGACTTCCTTCGAACAATTTTATTAAAATATTTCAAAATAATTGAATTCTTGCGATCGATTGTATTATTTATGATATGTAATAATTGAATTTTGCAAAGAATTTAAAACAAATATTTTTTTAAATAATTGATTTTTCGAGGAATTTTAAAATAATATTTAAGAATAATTATATTTTTGGAGGAATTTATTTAAAATTGTTTAAAAATAATTTAATTTCGAAAAAGAATTTATTTAATTATGAAAATAATTGCATTTCTAGGAAGAAATTTTATTAATATTTTTAGAAATAATTGAATTTTTAAGAAGAATTTTATTATTTATGGAAGTAATGGACTTCTTGCGAAAAATTTATTATTTTTTAAAAATACTTCAATTTTTTTTAAGAATTTGATTAAAGTTATTAAAAATAATTGAATTTCAGAGAAGAATTGGTATATTTATGAAAATAATTGAATTCCTATGAAGAATTTTATTCATATTTTTAAAAATAATTGAATTTCAGAGAAAAATTGGTTTATGTATGAAAAGAATTGAATTCTTACGAAGAATTTTAATAATTTTTTTTTATTAAAATAATTGAATTCATGAGCCGAATTTTAATATTTATGGAAATAATTGAATATCCTGAGGTGAATTTTATTATTTATAGAAATAATGTAATGCTTGCCAAAAAAATAATGGAATTCTTCCAAAGAATTTTATTAAAATTATTAAAAATAATTGAATTCCTGAAATTTATGAAAATAATTAGAAGAAATGTATTGAAAATAATTATTAAATTCTAATATACAAATTATATCAAGATTTTTTTAAATAAATGAATTCTTTTGACGAATTTTAATAAAATTTTTAAGAATAATTTCAATTTTTCCAGAAAATTAGTTAAAATTTTATTTATATAATTGAAATTTTACGATGAGTTTTATTATTTATGAAAATAATTGAATTTCTAAAATCCCTAAAAAATTGAATTCTTTACGAAGATTTTTAAAAATAATTGAAATTTTGCCAAAAATTTTAATAAAATTTTTGAAAATAATTGAATTTCGGAGAAGAATTTTATTAAATTTTTAAACATAATTGAATTTCTGCGAAGAATTTGATTATTTTTGAAAATAATTGTTATTAATTCAAAATGTATTCAAAACAATTATTAAATTCCAATAAACAAATTAAATCAAAATTTGGTAAAATAAATAATAATTGAATTTTTTTGAAGAATTTTAATACAATTTTTAAAAATAATTAGATTTTTCGAGGAATTAGATTAAAACTGTATTAAAAAAAATTGAAATTCTGCGATGAATTTCATTATTTATGAAAATAATTGAATTACTAAAATGAATTTTATTATTTATGAAAAGATAATTGAATTATTGTGATGAAATTTATAAATAATTAAATTCCTTAGAAAATTTATATTATTTATTTATTTATTTATTTATTTATTTATTTATTTACAATGTCCCAGTGGTCAAAAGACCATAAAAAAATTTTTTTTAAATAATTTAATTTTTCCCAGAATTTTATCAAACATTTTTTTAAATAATTGAATTTCTTTGGAAGATTTTATTAAAATAGTAGATATTGAAAATTGAGGAAAATTTTCCATCACAATTGAAATTTTAACTAGAATTTTATTAAAACTTTAGCAAATAATTTAATTTCTTCGAAGAATTTTATTACTTTTGAAAATAATCGAATTTCTACAATCATTTGTAACTTCTTGAAAATTGTATCCTACAATTAACCAACTTTTTGTATTTTTTCAAACAAATTTTATGGGAAAAAATTAGTTACTAAACGATTTTGATTTACAGGTAAACTTTATATACATATATACGTATATATTACTTAGCAAACAACTTTCCTATTGAACGTTTTATATATATATGCTGACTTTGAGTAAGGTCAGACAAGATTCCACTTTAATCGGATCTCGTCTCCTACACTCCAAGAAACTAGTTCCCCCCACGTCAATTAAAATTAAAAATGCCCCCTACTGTTTAATACTTTTCAGCAAGTTTCGATTTATTTCTAATATAAAAATCGTTAAATCTTGAAATCATAAAATTTTAAATTCTATTTTCATTCATTATTACAGTAAAATTTATTTCAATATGAAAAATTCATTATGAACTCTAAACAAAATACTAAAAATCAAAATAATCAACTCTAGTAAAATGCACAAAGTTTATGATCACTTTTTATCTCTTGCAATGAATTGACAACAAAAATCTGAATCGAATCATAAATTGATCCAAATTTTTGACGTTCGAATCATCTTGGTACTAATTTGTTGCAATAAAAAAACTGTCTTGCAATTTATTTTATAATTATGTAAAATAAATTGAGAGGCAGTTTTTTTTTGAAGAAAGAAACAATTTTTTTGCAATTATAAGAAAAAAAATGTTTAGAAGAAAAATTATTAAATATAAACTATACTAGTATGTTGAATTTGAAAAATAATTTACAGTGAAATATTTATTTATTTATACTTTTTAAAAATATATCCGAGCTCGTTATTTATTCACTATTTTAAAATATTTTCATTTTGAATTGAATAGCAAAAAAAGAAAAAAGGAAAAAAAAATCGATGGTGCTTTATGGTGTACACATTGTTCTCTCCTTATACCTATGCGATTGCGTCACAAGTGGAAATTAATCGGATAAGTAATTTGAACGAGCAATGCGATTAGGGAAACGATTTATAGTACTGTCAATACGGCTTCGTTACTAACATATAGTGGTTTGTTCTCAATTTTTTGTGTATTAAGTTTCGAGCACAGCCAACACATTTATACGACTGTATTTCGAAAACAGTGCACGTATTTTAGCATATAGTACAATTCAAGTGTACCCAACAGCTGGAAGACACTGAGAGAGTCAAATATAGAATTTCTTATTCAAATCCTCACTATATACATACTAAATCCAGTAGAGTAAATGGCACATTAAAACAATTATAGTATTACAAATATATCCCCGACTATTTCGAGCGAGAGTAGCCTCTACGGAAACAATAACAATAATTCTCCTCACATTCGAATTAATCAAACTGTTTCCGTAATTATACCCACTCATCACTGTAAAAATCAAAATCTTACTTCCTTTTTACTTATTTCAATTGCAGGCTTCATACTCGAAAATTAATTTTAAATTTATTATGATTTGATCCACTTTTCGATACAAAATTTTTTGCAATTTAATATTTTTTAATCAACAGTGAGGGTATTATAAATTACATTTTTACTTTTGTCAAACAAACTGAAAATTCCATTATTTTATATTTCGACACAGAAATAATTGAAACTATTATCGATGAGTGCAGTAAAGTGAAAATGCGACAAATATAAAGGGCCAATGAACCATTAGAAATGGTTCAACAACGAATTTTACATCGTTGGCGAGAGGATTGCGATTCCGAGTGTGCCATGAAATACCAAGAATACCGGGTGATCTAAAAATACTGAAAATCGGACGGCAAGCATGACATGCTTACTGCGTTTGAATTGTTGTTGCAAGAGGTCGCCTCTTCATTATCAGATTGAATCATTAAGGGAACAATGAACCAGCAGATGACGTTTATTGCTGACTAATCACTGGATGATGTTTCAAGTCCAACGCATCTCACTCACACAACAAAAAATCTCTCCCTTCAATCTCTTTTATAATTTTTATATTCATATTATAGAACAATTCAATCTCATACTCTTTTCAATTTTCAAATCAAAATATTTATATTAAAAAAAAACTCATTGAAATTTTGCGTGAAACAATTATTATCTAAAATCGTCTCGGAATATTTAGAATGTTGACCCACTTCGAAGTCATTCAAAAGTGATAATAATTGCAAAATGCAAATAATGCAAATTCACATCATTATAAATTTATAATATATAAATTTGTAAATTTATAAATTCATATAATTATATAATTATATAATTATATAATTACATAATCATATAATCATATAATTATAAATGCATCTTTTACTTTTTATTTAATTATGAATAAAGGTTTAAATATTAAAGAATGTATAATTTAACTTAACAATTTTACAAGGCATATTTTATGCCTGCGTGTAATGTGGAAAGAAGGCGAGAGTGATTTTTCATTCGAGATCAATTGTTTTTGTACAATTGTATGCAAATATTACAACTTTGGTTGTTTCACGTAATTTTATACTTAGCGACTGCATATATAAAATGTAATAAACATAAACCTAATACACTCGGGAAAATGAGACTCTACATAAACTTTGTGTTACTCTTGAAAAGTAATTTCATACTTATGTATATATATGAAAGGGAAAAAATATAATTATTCCCACGTGTGTTAAAAGCCTGGATGTAAATTGCAATAATACTTATTGAAAAAGAGGGGAGAATGAAGAAAGTATTTCGAAATATAATTTTTTTTTTAATTTCCTGTAATGTAATTTATGTATAAACAATTTTTTCTTCTATCTGAAAAAAATTATCTAATCTATTCCCATCTTTTTTTTTAACAAGAAAACTTTCCTTATATAGAAATTTTTAATCAACTATAGGAAACAAAATATTGTAATATTGTGCGTATAGTTGATTAAAAATTATGCTTCAAATTATGGAGCTCAATTTTTTAACACACAGAAGAAAGCATTTTTTTTTACTGGAAATAGCAGAACTATAGAAAATTAAACTGAAAACAAATTTGATTCAATAAAACCGACTACTTGAGTATTGTCAATTAAATATTTACTTGAATCAAATAATTTTTATTTGAAGTAATTAAATTCTTTTTGAACCAATAATTTTAGTATTTGAAGCAAATAAAATTTAATTGACTCAAAAATTATTTGATTCAAGTGAATATTTAATTGATAATACTCAAGTAATCGGTTATTTGAGTCATATACATTTTTTCAGTGTAAGAATATTGCCTGACTGAAATTGACTTTTACTACTGATAATAAAAGAATTTTTTAAATTATAATTTTATTTTTCTTTAAATTTAAATTTTAAATTAATTTCTACTGCAAATAAAACAATTTAGGAAGAAATTTGACAAGACTGACTGACTTTTTCTACTTTTATTGTTTATTTTGTCTGACCAACAATCACTTTTATCACTAATAGTAAACATTTCGAGAATTTACTAAAATTTCCTATGGAAAAAATTTGTATTACTACTCATACGATTTTAGAATTCCAAAACAATTCTAAACGTCTGACTAAAGTCGATTTTTACTACTTGTATTACTATAAATTCTAAAATTTATCTTATATTATAAAATTGATAATTTAAAGTCTGATTATAAAACTGACTGTTTTAAATAAAAAAAAATTATTAGAAAGTGTTGTCTGACTGTGACTGACTTTGACTACTAATAATAAAAAGGATAATAATTAAAACCCTGATAGAAACTGAAAATTAAAAAAAAACAGTTACTGGAAATTTTTGTCTGTCTTTCACTTATATTACCTACTGATAATAAAATGGGTGAGAATTTATGTCTGACCAAAGCTAACTTTTACTACTGATGTAGAAAATTGTAAATATTTCCTACTAATTTTTTCAAGTAATTGCTAAATGTAGCATTTACTAGCAATTCTAGTAAGGGCGAAAATTTTTTTACCAGAAAATAATTAGGAATTTATAAGTCTGAATAAAAACGAGTTTTACTCCTAATGGCAAAAATATCAGAATTTATGTCTGACTAAAGCAAACTTTTACTACTGGTCCAAAAAAATTTAAGTTATTATTATTAAAATTTTTAAGCAAACGCTAATTCCTTGTTGACTGGAAAATTATTTTTTTCCGCTCTAATTACATTATTAAAAATTTCGAAGTCTGACTAAAACGGATTTTTACTACTAAATGTAAAAAATACAAAAATTTGACTGACAAAAAATAACTTACTACTGTACTAGAAAATCGAAAGTATTTCACACTAAATGCTGCTTATAAATAATAAATGCTGATGCACTAAAAAATTTTTTTGCCATGATCATAAACTTCTTTAAAATTTACAAGTCTGACTGAGACTGATTTTTACTACTAATGTCAAAAATACAAGAATTTGTCTGACCAACGCTAAACTTTACTACTGATCCAAGAAATAGCAAATATTTTCTACTAAAATTTTTTAATAGAATATTATTTTTACCACTATGATTAAATTATTAAAAATTTAAGTCTGACTAAAACTGATTTTTATTACTAAACGTAAAAAATAGAAAAATTTGTCTGACAAAAGTTGACTTTTACTACTGATCGAAAAATCGCAAGTATTTCCTACTAAATGCTATTAATAGAAAATAAATGCTGATGCACTAAAAAATTTATTTTACCATTACATGTCTGACTAAGACTGATTTTTACTACTAATGTCAAAAATACAAAAATTTGTCTGACCAAAGCTAACCTTTACTACTAATTTGAAAAATAGCAAATATTTTCCACTATAAATGCTTCTTGTAAATGCTAATTTACTGAAAAAAATTTTTTTACCACTAATATTATAAATAGTTAAGAGTTTAAGTCTGACTAAAACTGTCTTTTACTACTAATGTAAAAAAAAATTTATTTCAATTCTTTATCACTGGAACTGACCGTTAGCATTAAAATGATGTTATATAAGAACTAATAAAGCTGACTGAGCATAGTAATCAATTAATTAATAATTAACAATTAATTAATTAATAACTAACAATTAATTAACAAAAATTATCAAGTCAGACCAAAATTAAATTTGACTACTTATAAAAAAACGTCTTCCTAAAATTACTTTTTATTATCAATTTTACAAAAATTTATAAATTCGTTCTATAATTACCGATCGAAAACGACTAATTTGAAACAATTTGTCTGACCATAACTATTTGTTTCCACTGATGCCTAATAAATTTACAAAAATTCCAAATGCCTGACCGTAAATTCAATCAAAAAAAGTTATTTAAACAATTTTAGTCAAATGTTTTTAGTCACTATAAAAAATTATATTTTTTACATTAAAGTTAAAACACAGAAAACGAATAAAAAACCACAGTTTTTCTAAGGATATCAAATTGAGACAAAAAAAAAAGAATCAAAAGTGTTGCGAAGCAACATTTTTGATTCGTTTTTTGTCTTAATTTGATATGCTTAGAAAAACTGTGACAAAAAAAATAATACAGTAGTTAAAAAATTATAAAAAAAATTTAAAACAATTGCTATTGTTAAAATAATTCTTAACTCGAATGTTTAGTCTAAATTTGCCTCCCTTAGAAAAACAAAAAAAAAAGTATAAATTTAATCTCTCTTGTAATCCTTTCAGGTTTTTTTTCGCAGTAGTACTTTTTTGATTCATTAAAGTTAAACACAGGGTGGAGGGAGGGAGAAGAGAGAAATTTTAATCGCAACCCTCCACAGAGGCAGCAGTTCAATGAGGGCGCAGTGAACTTGATGTCGCGTCGAGGCATGGCGCCGGCAAATGGCGTCTGAGGTCGATACGTTTGTGCTTTCGCATTCAATTGCATCCCCTGGAAAGTGGGAAAGAAAGAGGGACTGAGAGAGACAGAGAGCGAGAGGCAGTAAAATTGAAGATGGAGTTAGACTAAGTGGTGCCACATTGACCTTGAAGCTGCCCAAGTCGTAGACTTACTTTAGCTTTATGCTTTGTTTCTCAATCACGGTCTACTTTTTTTTAACGCCAATATAATAATAATTATTCAAGGTCTAAATGCGTATGGAATACGCGACACCTGCCATTTCCAGCAGGGCTTATTTTTCCTCTTGTATTTATAAAAAAAATGTATTAATATATGAATTAAAAATGTATTAATATATATGAATAAAAAATTTATTAATATATGAATTAAAAATGTACCTATTAATATATGAATTTCGGTATTTTTTCAACAACCTTAATTTTTAAGGTCAAATAATGTTCGTTAATTCTGGTCTTAGGTCCAAATAATACATGAATAAAAAATTTATTAATATCCAAAAACGATTTTAACGCTACTTTTTTATTATATTTTGGTTTTAAGATGTAAACGGTTTCATTCTTTGCTTTTTTGGTAATTTATCTGAAACTATTGACTTAAATCCTGGTTTTCGAAACTTACTAAATCAATATGTTTTCGGAAAAATTACCTCCTTTCGAGTGTAAACTATAATTTTTTATGTAAATAACCTTAAAATTTTGGAATATACTCAAGACACCGTTACAAAAACAAAATACACGAAATGATGGTTGTATGTATAGAAATTAAAGAAAGTCGAGGAGTGAATCATGCACCTTCTAAGTCTAAGGTATGAGTCACTGCTAACACGACCTACAACTGCCTTGAACATTTATACAGTCTCTAAAGCGATGACAATCATTTGAATCATTATTAAATTGACACTAATTGAAATAACAATAAAAGAATTACGTATTCTGCTTATAGTCAAAAATGACTAAATTTTGAAAATTTTATACAAAAACTGTGGAATAATCTCTACAATTAATTCAGCTTCGATATAACAATATACTCTCTAAATTTGAATTAGTAAAAATGTTTACTAATTCGACTGACTTTTTGCTTTTGAATTGGTAAATTTTGCTAATAAATAGTATTTTCTACTAATAATTTATTAGTAAAATTGACTAATTCAAAAGCAAAAAAGTCAGTCACTAATATTTGAATTAGTAAACATTTTTACTAAATTTAGAGAGTAGTAACAATAATAGAAAGTTGACAAAAATTTATAGTCTGACTATAACCGATTGCTACTACTGAAATAAAAATTATACCAAAACGAAACTTTGTCTGACTGTGACTGATTGACTAAAAAATATAAAATTGATAATTTAAAGCCTGATTATGAAACTGTTTTTAATAATAATTTTACTGGAAAGGTTTGTCTGACTGTGACTGACTTTGACTACTAATAATAATTAGTAATTTAAACCCCGATTGGATTTGACAATTTTTACTAAAAATAATTAGGGGAAAATTTCGTCTGACTCTAACTTACATCACCTACTTATTAAAAAGGTCGAGAAATTATGTCTGACAAAAACTAACTTTTACTACTGATCCAAAAATTTCAAATATTTCCTAATTTTTTCTAGTTAAATACCAAATGTAAGTTAACTAAAAAATTTGTTTACCTCTAACATAAAATAGTTAAGAATTTTTTTCATCTATTAACGTTGAAGAAACAATTTATTCTTTTTTAATTCAGTAAAATGAAAAACAATTTTTATTAAATATTTAAGGCTTCGGCCTTTATTACATTTAAAATATTTAATAAAAATCGTCATGTTAAAGGTAAATTTTTGAATTAAAACAATAATAATAAAATAAAAATAGATTTTCTTTCTTGCACGACGTTTCTTATTGTATGTGCATATATATGTATGGTATATATCTATATATCTAAGCACACATCCTCCAGTTCTGGTGACTTTCGAGACTCGCCCGTTACTTTCTATTTCTGCATACCAAGGGAGACGACCTTGGGAGTGACCTTCGGCATAGAAACAACCGCGAATCATCTTGGCGAAACACGCAAGGTGTATCCACCTCGTAATCATCGGTTGGGATTAAACGGTCAAATTGGCGGGTGCGTGCTCCTCAGATTCACGAAAGGAGCATCAAAACGAACAAAAACAAGAAGGAAGCGAAGAGAAGAGTCTGCGCCCTCGCAAATTCCAATGCCGAAGCATCGGGAGCCCTGCGGACGAGCTCCTAATTTATGCCGTTCTTCTCTCTTTCTCTCTCTCTCAATTTCTTTCTCTCTTTCCCTTTCTAGAGAGAGATGAAATGCACACACATTTATATAGGAAGAAGAAAACAAAAAATGTTAATCACAATATACCCAGGCGGAAAAGTCGGACGAACGTCGGAGTTTACAACCGGCTGGGATCCGCGCCCGTACAGACCGCAAGTACCGACGGTCTGAACCGATTCGGATCTGAAAAAGCAACCGGCGCGGTACAGATTATGCTTCGACTGTCGGAACCGTCTTCCCACTATTGTCAGTACTGGCTCGGTACTGGATTTCTTCCGCCGGCGGATCTTATTCTTCTGCGGCGTCGGAAGAATGACGGATATGTTGAGTCTGTACTGGCTCGGTACTGGGGCGGATCCGACTGCGGATCTTGTCATTTATTGTCACATTATAAATTAAATAATTATTACAAGTAATTGCATTATTTTAGAAAATAATTATTAATAAATGAATCTAATCAATATATTAAGTAATTATTTATTGAGACTTTTTTAAAAATTAAATAATTAGAAAAATTCGTTATTAATTAATATTATATATTATTAATTAATAATATCTCAATAATAATTGAATAATTGTTTCTCAATATAATAATATTGAAGGTAATGATATTAATAATTTTAATTAATATCTCAATAATAATAAATTTATGGTTATTGATATATTATTAATTAATATTAATATTGATAATTTATTATTAATTCTCAATAATATTAATGTTAATTAATAATATCTTAATAATAATAAATTTATTATTATTGAGATATTAATTAAAATTATTAATATTATTACGTTCAATATTATTATATTGAAAAACAATTATTCAATATATGTATTATATAATAATAAAAATATAACAAGTTTCTTTTTTAACGAAATATTGAAATAGTCCTAAATATACATTCAATTAAGTATTGAAAATATAGCGGTATCATTGACGCGTAGTAATTCTGCAAGTTTTATTTGAGCTAGTGACACTTGAGAGTATTTAAGATTTGAGAGTCCCATGCGAGCGTAGCATAGTGGTTAGCGTGCGAGATTTCGGTGCGTAAATATTCGGTTAGGCGTAGGTTCCGTACCCCCAAGCGTTAGGATTTTTCAAATGTCTATGTAATAAAAAATTGCGTTTAAGTGTATAAAAAAATAAAAAAAATGTGTAAAGTGAACTGTCAATGAATTGTCATCAGTATTTATCTTTTGCAATTAATTATTATTTTTTTTATTGATATTTGTTGAAATTATCATTTGGATCCGATCCGGTTGTCAGTTGGTAGAATGCCAGCGCTCGGCTGGCTATTAAATGAAAAATCCACGGTCGGTAGAGTGCCAGGTCCCAGCCGGTTGAATTATACACGGAACGGCTTCTCCCGGCCGGTCAGCGGGCGGTAGAATGCCAGTTCCGAGCCGGTTGCCAGCGCGCTCCTGGCCTAGTCACTATTCGGTAGAATGCCCGTTCACATTCGGTTGGCAGGCGGTTCCGAGCCAGTACAGTTACACCGGCGTCAGTACGGGCTAGGATCCGCGCCGGTTGGAAATTTCCGCCTGGGTATATAAATAATATGGAATAAGGAACTCAAATATTTCAAGAAGAAGAAGAAGAAGGCAGGCCTCACGGTGTAAAATATGTTCAGAAAGGGGGAAATTTTGATTTTAAAAAAGGGGAAAATTTTCCCTACAGGGGGAAATTTGACAGTGGAAATTCTTAGTTCCAAAATCTGAATCAGTGAAAATCCACTGAAGATCAGTGAAATTTGACTGAAAATCAGTGAATCTATTCTCGCGATTTGAATCAGTGAAATTCCACTGAAGATCAGAGAAATTTGACTGCGAGAATCAGTGACTCTATTCTCGCGATTTGAATCAGTGGAATTATACAAAAAATCAGTTGAAAATTACTGAAATATATCAGTCATTTTCCACTGATTCGCCAATTAAAAAACTACTGAAAATTTCTGTTACACATATTGAAAATTTCAGTTATTTTTTAATCGGCCAATCAATGAAAAATGACTGAAATTTCAATCATTTTTAACTGATCAATTATTTTTAATCATTTATGGAAAAGTTCTTTCAGAATTTTCAAATCCATTTCTTTACAATTCAATTGCACAAAAATTTCATAATATTCGGAAAATCTTTAATTAAATATGTATTGTTAGAAAATAAAAACTTCAAATAATTTCAAGAAAAAATGCAATTAAACTTTTTCAAAAAAATTAATTCTACACAATTTGTTAGTTAAAAATATGAAAAATTCAATTATTTCTAAAAATTCATGCCATAATGTTTTCAATATTCAATTATTATCTAAATTTTTAATTGAAGTTAAAAAATCAATTAAAATCAATAAAATTAGAATCAATAAAATCAATTTTTATTAGAAAATTCTACGAGAATTCAATTATTTAAATACAAAAATAAATTAGTAAATAATTGAATGTTTACTTATTATCTGAATTTTTAACTGAAATTCATTTTTAAATCAATTCTTATTAGAAAATTCTACAAGAATTCAATTATTTAAAATTTTAAATACAAAAGTAAATAATTTATTTAATAATAAAATGTTTCTTAAAATTTAATTCCCGTAAAAAATCGTTATCAACAAATTTTCAAATAATTGAATTCTAACGAATTTTAATAAAATTTTTAAGAATAATTACATTTTTCGAGAAAATAATTAAAAATTGTGTAAAAATAATTGAATTTCGAGAAAAATTGTTTGGTAGAATATGAAAATAATTGAATTCCCAAGAAGAATTTAATTATTTATGAAAATAATAAAATTCTTATAACGAATTTCATTAAAATATTATTAAAAATAATAATTAAATTCCAATGGTGAATTTTATTATTTATGCAAATAATTGAATTCTTGCAGAGAATTATATTAAATTTTTTAAATAATTAAATTCATGTGGAAATTATTATTTTATTTTATTATTTAAAAAAATAATTCAATTCTTGCGAAGAATTTTATTAATAGTTTTAAAAATAATTCAATTCCTAAGAAGAATTTTCTTACTTATAAAAATAATAGAAATCTTGCATCGAATTTCATTAAAATTTTAAAAAATAATTGAATTTCCGAGGCGAATTTTATTACTTATGGAAATAATTGAATTCTTGCGAACAATTTTATTATTTTTTAAAAATTATTCAATTCTTGCGTAGAATTTTATTAAATTTTTTTAAATAATTAAATTCACTTGAAAATAGTACTTTATTTTATTTTTTAAGAAATTAATTTAAATCTTGCGAAGAATTTTATTAAAATTATTTTTAAAAAATTGAATTCTTTTGACGAATTTTAATAAAATTTTTAAGAATAATTACATTTTTCTAGAAATTTGATTAAAATTTTATTTATAAGAATTGAAATTTTACGAAGAGTTTTCTTATTTTTGAAAATAATTGAATTTCCAAAATTCCTAAATAATTTAATTCTTTTCGAAGATTTTTAAAAATAATTGAAATTTTTGCCAAGAATTTTACTAAAATTTTTGAAAATAATTGAATTTCGGAGAAGAATTTTATTATTTATAAAAATAATTGTAATTTTGACGAGAATTTTATTAAATTTTTTAACATAATTTAATTTCTTGCCAAGAATTTTATTACTTTTGAAAATAATTAAATTTCTGCAATTATTTGTAACTTCTAAAAAATTTTCCAAATTGTATCGTACAATTTACGAACTTTTCTTGCTTTTTCAAACAAATTTCGAACTTAAATCTTTATAGTTTGCCCAATAAATCAGAGTTTAAACGTAAAATAGCGAAAATGATTCCCAAAAAAAGGAAAAAAAAAAAACTCATAAACAAAAGGGAAAAAAATAAAAGTATATACAGACAAACACATAAATAACAAAAAAAAACTAGGGGAATAGAGAAGGCGTATTATGAAGACTAAGAAAAGAGATAAGATTACATAAATTGAAGAAAAATGAAATATGCGAAACAATGTTAAAGGCATTCAAAACAATTAGTTAATTATATGCCAAAAAGGGCATATTCGTGATATAAAAGTTTTTAATTCCGGAAATTCCTTCGACTAATTACAATATAATTAAAGTACATAGTTGGGAAACACTTTTGGAACTGATAAAAATCAGTCTCTCGAACACGTGGAATGAAGTCATTAGAAAGGAGTGTCTACAGATATAAACACGAATATAATGAACCAAAGTTATTGGGCTACGACCTTAAATTAATTTCCAACTGATTACATGAATTACCAACAACTTATTGACCATACAGTCAATTGCTATCACTATTCTATATACGGAACACCAAAGATAAATATCTCTAATAAAACGCAATAATCTATTGAAATTGATTATGCGAATTGATTTGCATAAGCGAAAATTTCTCATTTCTCAGATTAATCACTTCTGGAAAAATGTTGCCACGCAAAGCAAAAATGAAAATTTCTCATTATTATTCTCACTGGAGAATGAGAACATTAGAGAAAAAGTCTTTTCTATTCAATTTCAAATGAGCGCCGAATTTAAAAATTATTTTTTAACTTTAACTTTAATTTAATTTCTTTATCTTTAATTTGAATTTAATTTTCTCAACTTTAATTTTAATTTTTTAGCGTTAATTTTAATTTCACTTCTTTAATTAGAATTTTAATATCATTTTTTAACTTTAGTTTTAATTTCAATTTTTTAGCGTTAATTTTAATTTCACTTTTTTTACTCTAATTTTAATTTAGTTTTCATATCTTTAACTTTAATATTTATTTAATATTTTTACTTTAATTTTCGCAAACTTTAATTCAATTTTTTTGAACTACAATTCAGGTGAAAGATGAAAGAGTTATTTAAAAATTCCTTCAGTTTTAAGTAAAACAAACTTTACGTACGATAAGCAAACTTTGTCGTGAATTTAAAAATCTACTTTGCATGAAATTTACCTAATCTCTCCGTGACTCCTGACAATTAAAACAATAAGCCTCTTAGGTGAAGAATCGAAGCTAATAATTGAGAATATTTTCCACGACTAAACTTTCGCCGTTCGAACAAAAGATCAAATTTACTATTCTTGTATTATATCTACAAAGTAAAAAAAGGCAGAAAAGAATTTTTCTTTGGAATTTATTATTTGCAATTTATCGAAAGAAAAATTCGTCTACTTAAATTTTATTCCAAAACTTCAACTTCTTTTTCGTTTTGGAATAAAATAATTGATTATTAATTAAAATAGTAAAGTTTCATTAAGAAATTATCACTTTCGACAAAATTGAAAATTTTAAAAATACAAATGACAATTTTTTCTAAATTTATCGTTTCACTTTTATGAATGCCTATAAATAAATATATCAAAGCAAAGAAGTCGTTCAATAATTTTCTCAAAGCTTAATATCGATTCTTCCTTTCAGCATGCTTATTTCCTTAGATACGTCACAGAATGTGGGTCGGAAGTATTTCCAACAATAAGCCTCTCACATTACAAACAAATGCATTTTCATTTCGAAATACAATGCAATTCCAAGATAACACCCTAATGAACCCACAATGTATATTCACTCTATAAGAAAATGACCTAACAAACTAAAAAAAAATTGCAAATTCATTTTCTTCCTTTGAAACAATAATAAAATAATTAATTTCAAAACCTAATGAGTTTAAAATTAATCTTACGAACATTGCTTAATGTTTTCTTTATTACTACTTCTGTTGGAGAAAATTTATACTTGAATCGCTATATTTATCAGATATATCGTCATATTTAGCCATATAATAGGTATTAGATGAAAAATTAATTTAAAGACTTTAAGAAAAAGAAACTATTCGTCTGACATGAAATATTTATGAAAAATGTAAAAAAAAAATTATTGACGTGAATCTTTCTTTCTACAACTTTTCAATTTTTCGCTTTGGCCTTAGCGAGACAAATTATTACTATTCACACTTGAGAAGTGGAAACAATTTAGTTTTCACTCATCCATGAATTAACCGTTAAGGAGGAAGAACTAAATCATCAATGACTTCATCGAGATTGGATATTCGATAGACTTTTACAAAGGGAAAATATTTTCCAGAAATAACAATGATTCTTTTTACTGTCAAAGATAATATTAAAGATACTATTAAAGATATACTATTAAAGATACTAATAAGGATACTAATAAAGACACTAATAAACATTGGTTAGTAAATCATGAATTATGCAAATCGTGAAAATTATGAAAATTTAATTATGAAAAATTTTCATAAAATAAAAAAGAGGCAATCATTTAAAGAGGTAGAAAAACAGGAATGCCAGAAAAATTTAATTTTGTTTTTCCTTAATTTCCAGACAAAATTTTGACTTTTTCCTTAATTATAAAGAATATTCTGATTCTGATTAAGCTTATAGAAAAAAATTAGTTCCATAGAATTTTTCATTAAAAATATATGAAAAATTCAGATTTTTCAAAAAATTTAATTTTGAAACCTTTACAAAATTCAAATATTTCTAAAAATTGCAATTATTAGTAACTTCTCAAAAATTCAATTATTATCTAAAACTTTAACTGAAATTCATTTTGAAATCAATTTTCATTAGAAAACAATAAATTTTTAAATAATTGAATTTTTTCAACGAATTTGAATAACATTTTTAAGAATAATTAGGTACATTTTTCAAGGAATTCGGTTAAAATTGTATTAAAAATAATTGAAATTTTTCAATGAGTATTATTATTTATAAAAATAATTAAATTATTGAAATTTTATAAAAAAGTTTCAAAAAATTGATTTTTTGCAAAAAAAATGTATGCAAATTCTATTTTTAATAAATCAATTCCTGTTAAGTTTTCATTATTTTAGAAAATAATTGAACATTCGTGTAGAACTTTGTCAAAATTGTTTTAAATAATTGAATTCTTTTGGGAAATTTTATTAGAATAGTAGAAAATAGAAAATCATTTAATTAAGAAAATTTTTTGAAAATGAAATTTTGCCATGAATTTTACTTAAATTTTTAAAAATAATTGAATTTTGCAAATTAATTTTATTAAAATTCCTGAAAATTATGAATTTTGTTATTCATTTTTTTTAATTGAAATGTTGACGGCAATTTTTTTTTATATTTTTTGAAAATTATTCAATTTTATTAATTTTGAAAATAATTTAATTCTTGTGATGAATATTGTTATTTATGAAAATGATTGAATTTTATAAAAATTACTAAATATAATTGAATTTCGGCCAAGAATTTTGCTATACTTATAAAAATAATTAAAATGTTGACAAGAATTTTTTTTTAATTTTTGAAAATAATTGAATTCTTCTGATAATTGATAAATATTGTTATTTATGAAAATAATTGAATTTTACAATGAATTTTATATAAAATTTCTGAATATAATTGAATTTCGGCCAAGAATTTTTCTATATTTATAAAAATAATTAAAATGTTAATAAGAATTTTTAAAAAAATTTTGAAAATAATTGTACTTATGGAAAAAATTTTAATATTTTTTAAAATAATTGAATTATTTTAAAGAATTGCGTTAAAATTTTTGAAATTAAAGCGAATTTTAAGAGAAATGAAATTAAAATTTTTCAAAAAAAAATTACTTCAATTAAATGATTAATTAGTAATAACTTTATGGCAGTTCTTCAATAGAATTAAGTAATTAAATTTTTTCCAGTACTTTTAATAAAAATCCCTGACTTTTCCCTGATTTCCCTGACCTGTGGCAACCCTGAAAAAGTACACAACACATTTGATTTCTTTAACAACACTTCCGGATAATAAAGGAACAAATTTAAATCTTGAAAACGTGGAAAATGCCTCTTCTTCTTTTTTTTCTCATTTTCTTTTCTTTTTTTTTTTTTTGAAGAAACTTTTAAGTACAGGAGACTTTTAAGTGAAGAGAATCGAAACGCGAGTTTACAGTGCAAAATCGAAGTGCAGTTTGCCGACAAAGAAAGAGCAACATTTAAAATACAGCACGTATTGCGAATGTTCCATTTATGGAACACTATTGCTAGGCAGTTAAGTAAAAATAATAAACGATTCTTTCAAGGCATTCCCTTCAAGCTACTGGATTCTTGAACTTTAAACCCACAGCATTCCGTCTCGATAAAAAATATAACACGTTCGAAACAAACAATCCCATTCTTGTGTGAGTACTCCGGAGTATGTTGCTGCACAATGTATTTTTTTTCCTTTTCTCTAACAAAAACAATGTTTCCATTTAGAGTGGAAAATTTTTTCAAAAAAACCTCCCGCTGATCGTTTTCAAAACATTTGGATAACAATTTTTCATTTTCAAAAGCGGGAGCTTTTCGGAAAAAAGTTTCCATTTAGAGAGAATTAGAAATTTTTTTCAAAAATTGTTCCAAATGAACAATGAAAAATTTTTTTCAATATTTTTGATATAAAAACCCATTTTACCGAAGAGTAAAAATAATCAACATTTACTTTCGTACTTGTTTTGAAAAAAAAAATAGTTTTGAAAAGAAAAATGCAGAGACTATTAGAAAAGAATTTTTCCTCCTAATAAAAAAATTACTACGGATGTAATATTAAGAAAAAAAAATCATTTTAAAGAACTTATGTTATCCTTCGACTTCAGATTATATTTGAATAATATAAATAATATTTCCTCTTTACATTATACCTTCTATATATTTGTATAATGTGATCTTGCAAGGCCAATTTGGAATGAGCCGATAAAACGGGAAAACACACGCGGAACTTATAAATTACAGTGAGCGCAAACTCAGGTAAAACTTGAGGCACCTTTTGCTATTATGTATACGTATCGAGACCGAATATCTGCACACGTGTGTTAATGTCTACTTACTTTAAAGTGTTTCACACTCACGCAACATGGCAATCACGAGTCATACACCTACCTGTAACATACAAAAAAAATAATAATCGTTAATCAAACATTCGATGTGGAAGCTCGCGCACGAATACAAAAGAATTTTTTTTTCACTTCTTCATATTGTTTGGCAATTAGCGGAGGAAAAAAATTATCATTTTTCTCATATTTAACGCAATCTTGATGAGTGAAAGTACATTATTATTTGTTCTTCAAAACTATGAAGAAAGGGAAAACATTTTTTTTTTTTCACCTGAAATCTTTTTATATTTTCATAATATTTTTTATTTACAATATTTTTTTGTTAAATATTTGCAATTTTAAAATTAATATATTTAAAATCATTGAATTCTTGCAAAGAATCTTAACAAAAAATTTGAACAGAATAATTGAATTCCTTCGAAGAATGTTTTTATTTATGAAAATAATTGAATTCCCGCGAAGAATTTTATTAAAATTCTATTATTTTTAAAAATAATTTAATTATTGCGAAGAATTTTACTATTTATAAAAATAATTGAAATGTTTAGAAGAATTTTCCTATTTATAAAAATAATTGAATTTTTTTAAAGGATTTATTAAAATTTTAGAAAATAATTGAATTCTTTTGTGAAATTTTATTAATATTTTTGAAAATAAATAAATTCTTTCGAGGAATTGTATTAAAATTTTTTTCAAAAAAATTGAATTTCTCCAAAGAATTTTACTATTTCTAAAAAATAATTGAATTATTGCTAAGAATTTTACTATTTATACAAATAATTGAAATGTTTTGAAGAATTTATTAAAATTTTAGGAAATAATTGAATTGTTTTGAAGAATTTTATAGAAACATTTGAAAATAATTAAATTCTTTCGAGAAATTCAATTACAGTTGTTTCGCGAAAATAATTGAATTTCTGTAAAGAATTTTATTAAAATTAAGTATATAGTCAAAAAAATTGATTTCATCAGAAGAATTTTATTAGTTTTTGAAAATAATTGAATTCTTTTAATTTTTTTGACGAATATATTTAAAAATTGCATTGAAAGTAATTTAATTTTTGTATAGAATTTTTTAAAAATATTTTGAGAATAATTTAATTATTTTTAGAGAATTTTAAATTCTTGTTGAACTTGAATTTTATGGAAACTTTTGAAGATAATTAAATTCTTTCGTGTAATTTTAATTACATTGGATTAAAAATAATTTAATTCGTGCAAAAAATTTTTACTATTTATACAAATATTTGAATTCTTACGAAAAATTTTACTATTATTTATAAAAATATTTAAACTGTTTCGAAGGATTTATTGAAGATTTTAGAAAATGATTGAATTTATTTGAAATCTGTTAAATTTTTTTTAAAAATTGAATTCTTCTAGGGAATTCAATTAAAATTGTTTTGAAAATAATTGAATTCTTGCAAAGAGTTTTACTATTTATAGAAATTATTAAATTTTTGCGAAAAATTTTACTATTTATAAAAATAATTGAATTGTTTTGAAGGATTTATTAAAGATTTTTGGAAATAATTAAATTTATTCAAAATCTGTAAAAGAATGTTTCAAATATTGAATTCTTCTGGGGAATTTAATTAAAATTGTTTTGAAAATAATTGAATTCCTGCAAAGAGTTTTACTATTAATAAAAATAATTGAATTTTTACGAAGGATTTATTTGACTATTTAAAAAAATAATTGAATTCTTCCGAAGAATGTTATTATTTATATAAAAATAATTGAATTCTTGCGAAGAATTATATTAAAATTTTTGAAAATAAAAATAATAATTTAATTTTTCAATTTTTCTTTTAATTTTCTAATTTCTTTTTGAAATTTAATTATTTTTAGGAACTACAACCGTAATTCTTCAAAAATTCATTTTTTTTTTGTTAAAAATTTTAAATAAAATTATTCAAAACTTTAATAATTTTTTACGAAAATAATAAATTAATAGTTTTTTAAAAATAAAAATTTGAATATTAATAGATACAGTTTTACAAGAATTAACATTTTCAATGATTTCAATTTAAAAATGGTTTGAAATTTAATTACTTCTAAATATTTTACATTTCTTTTAAGAAAATCAAAAGGTAATTATTTTCAATGAAATAGAAAAAAGTGAATACGACATTGCAATTGTTACTAATTTTTAAAAATGACACGCTACATTTCCACTAAAAAAAATTCGTCAGTCTTTAATTTTCTTGTGTGCATTAATATAATTACTTTAAAGTGCGATGCAAAACAATGACAGAGTGAATCTGAAAATAAATGTTCTTTCTTTGAAAAAATTGACCGCGAGCCAAAAATGTCGCATTGAACAAAGTACGAGATTTATACACAGATAAATAAAAGAAAAAAATTTAAGGCAGACCTTTCTGTTAATTAAATTCACTCTAAATCTAAAGTTAAAATTTTAACTGATTCATACTTAGAAAGCAACTTGTAGATTTCCAAAATTTGTTTTTCAAAAATTTTTTTAAATAGAAGATAAAAACGTAAAACAAAATAAAAATAAAAAAATATTTTCCATTTCTACAAATATTAATATTAAGATTAATAAAATAAAAAATTCCATTATTAAAGATATTAATACTACCCACACTTTTTTTAATTTAACATTTTTTTTAGTATTATTTCAGCATGAACATTTAGAAAAATTGAATAAAAAAATCTAATGAAAGACTAATTAAGAAATCGATTTATTCGCATAAGGGCGTTGTATAATGAATGAAAAGGTCAGAAACGCTTAAGGCGTTACCATCGGATGAATTTTCAGGTTATAAAGGATAATGTTTGCCCGATAGATAATTATACACAATTAGCGCGAATTTGAGTGACATTTAAAGTAATATTCGTTTGAATTACATTATAGCTAATTAAAGGTTTTCATGTACAGTTCCGCATTCATGGCATAAAATCCAACCTCTAACCTAAACGCGATTAACTTGTAACGGTTGTCATTTACCATATAGAATCTAAACAGACAATTCCCTTTATAGTGAAACATTTTAGTTTAATTCCTCTCATTGTAATAGTTCATTTCAAAAATAATTTGTTTAAACAAAAAAGACAAATTCAATTATTTACAAATTTCTTCGCAATAATTAAATTATTTTCATAAATAATAAAATTCTTTTTTGGAATTCAATTATTTTCAAAAAATTTTATTAAAATTCTTTGGCAAAGAATAATAATTATTTTATATATTTAATAATTATTTTCAATATATTTTTAATTAAATTTCTTGAGAGAATTTAATCATTTTTATAAATTTTAATGAAATTCTTCATAACAATTCAGTTATTTCTTAAAAATAAAAAAAATTTTAACGGAAATTTAATTATTTTAAAAAAACATAATAAAATTCTTCCCAAGATTTAAATAATTTTCTTTAAATAATAAAATTCTGGTCAAAAGTTCAACTATTTTAATAAATAATAAAATTTTTCTCAAGAATACAATTATTTTTAATAATTTAAATAAAATTCTTCGCAAGATTTAAATTAATTTCTTAAAAAATAAAATAAAGCAATAATTTTCAAGTGAATTTAATTGTTTAAAAAAATTTAATAAAATTCTACGCAAGAATTGAATAATTTTTAAAAAATAATAAAATCTTTCGCAAGAATTCTTTGTAGGAATTTAATTATTTTCATATCCTATAAAACAATTCTTCTCGAAATTCAATTATTTTTAAACAATTTTAAATTATTTCGTCCAAAAATGTAATTATTCTTCAAAATTTAATATTTATTAAAATTCGTCGAAATAATTCAATTATTTAAAAAATTTTGATAAAATTCTTTAAAATAAGTATTCAATTTTTAGAAATATTCAATTATTCACTAATTTATTTTTGTATTTAAATAATTGAATTCTCGTAGAATTTTTTAATAAAAATTGATTTAAAAATGAATTTCAGTTATAAGTTTAGATAATAATTGAATGTTAAAAGCATTATGGCATGAATTTAGAAATAATTGAGTTTTTTAAACGTTACAAATTAAAGTTTTTGAAAATTTGAATTTTTCATACTTTTAACTAACAATTCTGTAGAATTAATTTTTTTGCAAAACTTTATAGTTGATTTTTTTTAAAACTATTTGAGGTTTTTATTTTCTAATATGTATGTATTTAATTAATGAATTTGCGAATAATCGAAATTTTATAAAATTTAATTGCAAGTAAATGGATTTGAAAATTCTCAAAAAAGTTTTTAAAAAGTAATTAAAAATAATTGATTTCAAGAAGAATTTTAGTTTTAAATTCTAGAAAACAAATTGGAAAAAAAAGTAGAAAAAAATTACTGCACAGATGGAGAAAAAAATTGATTAATTTATGAATATGTAAATATGTAAAATGTAAAAAAGCAGTATGCTAATTATTGCGATGCTCTGGTTTCTACTTTCATAATGCGCAGTGCTATGGGAAAAACGAATGCAATGCATCCAGGTGCAATGGCAAGTTCAAGTTCACTTGGGGAAACGGAAATTCTGTCCGTGTGTTTGTACGCACGAAACTTGAGATGAGTAAGTTCGACAGTCGCTAAGTTTCTCAGTATTACTTTCATTCATTATGTGTGTACTTTAGTTTTATTCCCAGTAGCACTTAATTTAATTAAAGGAGCGGAAAATTTTTTTCTAAATTACCCTCAATCGAACAAATTTTTTTTAATTCACTTTTGAATTTAAATTCAAACTAATTTTTCATTAAAATTATTTTTCAAAAATTACAATAATTAAAAAATAAACTGAAATTTAATACTTCGAAAATTCGTGATTTATTTTCATACAATATTTTTGCAATAAATTTTTAATTTGAAGAAAAAATAAATAAATTTTGTTTATTTGAACGTTCAGACATTTATAGGAACATAAAAAAAACAAGATTAGGAGAACAAGTGAATCACCTGATTCAAATCGCAAATGTACTTGATAACCTGTTCTAAATGTACAGGTTCGATTGAAATATAAAACTGCAGAAACAATACGTTCAGTGGGAGTGTAGAGAAGAAATAAAGGTGGGGGAGGAGTTGTGCAATAATAATAATAAGAGAAGAATTAACGATCTCAGATCACAATAAATATCGATCATCAAACAAAAAAAATATTCTTCACTCCAAGAAAAATATAAATCTCTAATCTTTGAAAATTTTTTCCTGTAACATTTTTGAAAAATAGTAAAAAAAAAAGTCGAAAAAGTTATAACAACCGAGGCCTGAATTAGTAAAGTGTAATAATTAAAAAGCAAAAAGTCAATCACTAATAATTCAAGTTTAGAGAGTAATTTAATAATTTAATTTTCCAAAGTCGAAAAAGTCATTTATTTAATTCAGTGTTGTCACAAAAAATTTTATTTTGTATTTCCCTGATTCTTCACTGATTTCTAAATTCAATTAATCAAAACACGAATAATTTTGCTAAATAAATATTTAAATACTTCGTATTTATTTTTTCACGGGAAATAAAATTTTAAAAATTTCAACTTCTGAAATTTATAATTTCTAAAAATTGCAACTACATATATAACCCTTCCAAAATTTAATTAGTTTCTACAATTTTGAACTAAATTTCATCTCTTAATCAATTATCTATATTAATTTTTAATAATTTTCCGAAAGTTCTTCGAGAATTCAATTATTTCAATACAAAAATGCAAGTTTTTATAACAATTGAAACTGTCCATTTTTCTCTTTAAAGATTATTAAGGTATAGAATATTTTCAAAAATAAGCATTAATAAAGAAATTCTTAAAATTAATTTTTTTTAAATATTTCTAAATAATTTTTTAAAGATAATATTTTCACAATTACATACAATTAAAATATGTTCAAAAAATTGAAATTTGGAAAAATATTTTAAAAAATAATTTTAATTTGGTAAAATCTTTGAAAATAAATTTAAGTTTGATAAAATCTCTTCAAAATAATTGAGTTTTTTAAAAAATAAAAAAAAAATAATCAAATTTTTGAAGAATCTTAATTATAAATGATTTCTCCAAAATTTTATTAAGTCTAAAAAAGTAAATTTAAAAAAAATTTTAATTTACTTCGTTCAATTATTTTCTCCAAAATGTTAAAAATAATTCTCAAAAATTTTTAATGTTATTTTTTGTATGTATTTAAATTTTCGGAAATATGTAATCGAAAATATTTGAATTTGAAAAAATTAGAATGAAAAAATTCTGAAAATTTGTTTTTTCAAAAATACTTTAATATTATTTTTATAACCTAATTTTCAATAATTTTCATTTTTATTAAATTTACACTGGAGGAATTTTTATTAAAATTTTTGAGAATTCAATTATTTTCAAAATTTTCAATTAAATTTCTTTAAAAGTTAATTATCAAAAATTGTAATAAAATACTTGAAAAAAATTATTTATTCTCAATTAAATTTTACAAAATTTCAATTATTCAAAATCTTTTTAATTTTATTTCAAAAACTTAATTAGAAAAATTATTCAAAAATAAACTTTCAAAGATTTGTCTATAGTTATACTTTTCACACTACAAGAATCGAAATAAGTTACATTTTATACTAAAAATGTGGCATTTTGTTGCAAAATTTGAAAGAAAAGTCGAAAAAGTCGCAATTTTTTAATATAAGTCGATAAAAGACTAAATTAATGAAACGTTTTTAAATCTAATTATCGAAAAATTAAAATAAAAACTAGAGATAAGTTTCAAATTACAAAATGAAGATTTCTTTAAAAGTTTCTTTCCACAAACAGTCGAGACAGAAAATATAGTATTTAAAGCTTGTTCAACAAAAATAACATATGGCAAATGCATTTTTTAAAAAGCCTAGAACTAGTTGTCCTCCGAAATGTGAAGGTTTGACGAAAAAAAAACGACGACTAAAGCAAGAAAAATAGGAAACGGCAAAAACAAAAAACGAACCGAACAGCGGATGAGTATTTTAGTCATGGAAGCTAAAACACCTGACTCTAATACCTAAATTTCCGTTATTGCTTCACTTTTTTACCGTAAATAAAATTTCTTTTCTTTTTCTCTTTCTCATTAAAAAAATAAATCTTAACGAACCAGTTATTATTATTATTATTAACCAGTTAATTGGATAGATTTTAACACAATTTTGACTAATTTAACCCCAATTACAAATTTCGAAACAAAAAATTTTGAGAGTAACCTTAAAACCTCAGAAGGTTTCCTTTTTCTTTTTTCTCTTTCATAAATCGAATATTTTTCCATTTATAAATTATTTGTTGGTTTGTTTAGTTTGTTTTTATGGTTTTTTTATTTTTAATAAAAAAAAACCTAAAAACTTTCCACATATTAAAAAAAAGCAGTTCGAAAATAAATAAAGCAAAATAAATTAAAATGCCTCAAAGGTGATAAAGTTGCAACTTTGTCATCTAAACGATAGAATTTTAATTCCTCTATGAATACCATTATAAATTTTTTTAAATCCTTTTTTTTCCTATATAAACGTGAATTCTTAATTTTGAAATGAGACGTTTATCTAAATACGTTTCTTTAATCGTGGGAATAAGTTTTGAGCGAATATTATTTTTTGGTTAGGACCAACAACCTTATAGATCGTTTTATAGGAAAAACAGGTTACGATCGACCTTCAACTCGACCTTGAAAAGTAGCGACTACCATACACTAACAAAAGTGAAACAAAACTTGCCATACCGTACTGCTATTTATCGCAATTGTAATTCATGATTTCCGCAGTTACGTAAGACTGTGAATGTTTTTTTTTAATACGCAATCACGTACATTTATCTATATTTTTTCTCTCCTATAGACTGATTACTTTTTAAACATCATAATCGGGGATAATTGGTACTTTTTTTCTAAAATTTACTATACAGTGTTTATTAATAATTCAACAATCTTTTTTTTCAATGCAATTCTTCTTGGAAACATAAATTGATTATTAGTTTTTTGTAGCGTTCAAATTTAATGTTTGTTGTGCAAAAAAACATATATTGTGCAAAAAAAAACATAAACTATTCAAAATTTTAAAAATTTTTTGCTATCTTTTAAAATTTTGAATAATTTAACAAATTGAATTAAAATTTGTTTAAAAGAGTAATAATTTAATTTCGTAGCCAAGTTGCAATTATTTATTATAATGAACTTAATTATTTAATAATAATAAATTGCAGCAAAATTTAATTTCTTCTCCAAACACGAAAATTTATTTAAACACAAACCACTTTCTTAACGTCATGATTTTATTTAGTCTAGAGAAAAAGAGAGAGAGAGAATTAATATAAAATTCTAATCAGTAGAGTATTACATTATCATAAAAGTAATAATAAAGAAAAAAAAAAGTGGAATGAGACCAGAAAGTCTAAAACGCAAAATCATCCTCGAGTGATTTAAACACTGGGTCTAGCCAGAATTGAGAGAACACTATAAACATTTTTTTTCAACGCTTCATTGACTCTTTAAAATCATCGATGACGATGAGTTTTTAAATATAGGATACTGTTTCCAAATCGATGAAGATATATCGATTACCATAGACAAATCTCTTCAAAATCATTCTATTCAACTCTATAAAGCCTACACTTGAAAAAGAAATTAAACTTTTTTCCATTATTCATTCAACATTTTTTTTTTGTTTTATTAAAAAATAAATTTATTTTCTTCTCTCTTTTTAATACTTTTAATTCTAAAATTTATGCTCTTCTATAAAAAATTACAAATATAAATTATTAAACAATTTTTTTATTAACTATTTACAAATAATTTATAAGGATTTTATAAAAATTATCCACTCAGAAAAATTATGTTTAAGTAATTACATTTTACTAATTAAACACTTTATTTTGTCAAGAAAAAACTTATTTTTGTTTTAACCAAAGTCTATTTAAATTAAAAAAAACATTTATTTGATTCATAGAATCATTTGGTTCAGTTTAATAAATTTTGCCTTCGAATAAAGAATTTAGTCACTCGAAGCAAAAGTTTACTTGAACCAAACAAATATTTGATGACAATTCATTCATTTGGTTGATTCAAACATTTTTTTTCACGTTTTTTTTCTCAATGAAATTTTTGCCAAAAAGACAAAAATTAAAAAAAGAAAAAGCCCCAAAAGACAAACTAAAATTATTTCAAGAAATCAGAATTTTAAATCTATACTTTCCTCCCCGGGACTCACCCTCTTCTTCTTCTTCTTTTTTTTTTTTTTTTGCTAGCACAATAGAAGACCTCGCCCACGTTCCATTATACGATTACATAAAACCTTACACTGTCAGCGATTCTGACTTATAGGAACTAACCAACGTTGAAAAGGAAAAAATTTATTAACTTCAATGAAAATGAATTGAATCTAACTTTCAAGGTATTTACTATGGAAAAATGTCTTTCATTTTCACATGTACAAACATTTTTAAGAAATTACAATAAAAAAAAAAAATAGAAATAGTAGAAAATCAAAAAATATCAGAATTTTTTGAAAAAATTCAAAAAGTAGCAGAAATTTTTTGAACTATAAAAAAATTTTCATCAAAGAACATATTTGAATAAAAAAAATGAATTAGAATGCCTCAATTATTTCCAATAAAATCTATCTACGTAACACATAGTAATACTAGGTCAGTAATTTAACAACAATAAAAGGTTAAACCTCCACATGACCCATAAATAAAAATGTAACTTCCAATTATTAAATTCTCTTGGAAAAAAATTTATCAATTCCACACCTAATGCATTTTTCACTCAATAAATTTTTAACTGATGGAAAATTAAATTTAACCTTTAGAGGGCCGGTAAATTTGCACCCTCTAAAGGTTAATAAAATTTTGCATAACTCGTTAAAGTAAATGTTTAATACAACAATTAATATATTAAAGGTGGAAGAAGTTAACAATCTCTCCGAATCAATTAATTAACAATTAATATAATTATTGTATTAATTACACTGAAAAAAATTTTCTACATTCAGTAGACATAAAAATTATGTTAGCAATTTTTTCTTTTTCTAATAGAAACATTTAGTAAAAATAAAAATGATTCTTGAATTTAGAATTATTATTATTATTATTATTTTCATAATTTTTTTTTCTTTATGAATTTTTAGTCACGTTTGCGGTAAGCAATTAAAGTTATGAGTTAAGCCAAGACCCAATTTGCAAAATTAGCGGCTCTTCGATTCGCACGAAGGCACCTGCAAGTTTTACGGAAGTTAATGTTTCTCGACCACGAAACATTCAACGACTATTGTTGCCTCCCTTCCTATTTTTCTCGTTACCCCTTTAAGCAGTTCTCTGACCTACGTTACTGTTATTCTGCTTCATTTTTTACGACCAGTAATGAATAAGCTATATTGCGACTTCCTAAAAAGGCATCAAACTTTAATTTTCCTTTCTTCTCTCTATTTTCCTAAAAATACATTCATTGTCCTCAAAATGTGATGCCTCTTTACCAAGAAACTAACGTGAATAAATTTTTTTTTTCCTTTTGTTCTCTCTTCTTCTAGAAATGAATAATTAAATTTGCTTCCAAGGGGGGAAAATATTTAAATTCAAAGATATTTACAATAAAAAATGTACTGCAATTTAAATTTTTTTCCATTTGGATTTTTTTTCAAAATGAAAAAAATTTTGAACTCAAATTCACACTCGCTTGACTTCAATTTTGTCAGAAGAATAAAAAATATTCAATACACGAAATAATAATACAAAATTTCCCACTTTATACTTTTCAATTAGACGGGAAGAATTTACATAGAAAAAAGTTGCAATAAAAACTCAAGAGTCGATGATGAAATTGAATAAAAATTTTCTGCATCGAAATTGACAATGAAAAAAATTTGATCTTTAAGGTAAACTGAAATCTCCGTTAGTCATCATTTCAACTATAGTAACGGAATCAGTAAATCGTCTTTCTCGTTTTCATCGCAAGTGGAACGATAAAAGAGACGACTAAATAAAATAAAAAAAAAAACAATCGACTAGTTCCTCGGCTTAAAAAAAACAGCAATAATCTAGAATTTTTTTTTTGTTCAAACTCACCACAAATGTTCGTTGTTAGTGTGTCAAAGTCATTTTTAACAAGAATTTTTTCTTTCATTGCTTACCTGAAACAAAAATAAAAATCGAAAATTAGTACAAAAATAATGTAATACAAATAATACTTTTCGTTAAATTTAGGCTTTTTTTTATTTGTTATTTTTAAGGCTATTTCTGAGGCTAAATTTAGTCTACTTTTTTAGGGTCATTTTTAGGCTAAATACCATTGGGACGAACTTTTGAAAGAAAGATTAATTAAGAAACTTAATATAATATTTGTAATATAATTACAATAATTTATGCAATTTATACCCTTCAAAAATTCAACATAAATTTGTATTAATGATTCTTTTTTTTAATATTCCTACATAATTTTATAAAATTTATTTATTGTAATATATTATAATTTTATTTATTATACTTTCATTGTAATGAAAATATTCAGGGTGACTACTATTTATGTTCAACAAAATTCACGGTTTTGTTCTAATTTTTCCCGGTTTTTTAATAATTTTAATTAAAAATTTGGAAAATAATTGAATTAAACAAAGAATTTTTCAACCTTTTAAAATAATCTTGTCCGTTCATAATTATAATTAAAACTTTGAGTAATTCAATTTTATTGAAATGTATTGATACTAATTGAATTTCTGCAAAGAATTTTTCTATTTATAAAAGTAATTGAATCCTTTCAAAGAATGTTATTATTTATGAAAATAATTAAATGTTTGTGTAGAATTTTATTAAAATTTTTGAAAATAATTGTATTCTGGAGAACAATAATTGAATTATTTATAAAGATAATTGAAATTTTGAGGAGAATTTAAAAAAATTTTTAACCAACATAATTGAATTTCTGCGACAAATTTTATTACTTTTGAAAATAATTGAATTGTTTTTTAGAATTTTATGAAAATTTATGAAAATAATTGAATTCTTGTGAAGAATTTTTTTAAAAATAATATTCACAAGAATTTAGTAAATCTGAAGAATTTTGTTTTTTATATAAATAATTGAATTCTTGAGAAGAATTTTTTTACAGTTTCTAGAAAGAATTGAATTCTTTCGACGAATTTTAATAAAATTTTTAAGAATATAAAATGTAATTACATTTTTCGAGGAATTCGATTAAAATTGTATTAAAAATAATTGAAATTCTGCAATGAGTTTTGCTATTTATGAAAATAATTGAATATATTGCGAAGAAATTTTTAAAAATAAAATAATTACGATGACTAACTTCCCTTGATGATTATCGAAAAATTTAAATAAAATTCTTTAAAAGAATTTAAATATTTTTAATAGAATGTAAAAAAAAACTTCAATTACTTTAAAAATTTTTAATTATTTGTTTATAAAAATTCAATTATCTTGGAACAACAAAATTGAAAAATTTCAAAAATCTTATTTTTCAAAATTTTCAAAAAAATTTTGCGAAAATTCAATTTTATTAAAAAATTTAAAGTGTGTATTTTTTTTAATAATAATAAGAAGATAAGAAGATAAGAAGAAGGAGAAGAAAAAGAAAAAGAAGAAGTAGAAGTAGAATAATAATAATAATAATAATAATAATAATAATAATAATTTTTAAAAAAAGTATATAAAAGATTTTCCAATAGACTTATAAATATTACAATGACGAGCTTAATAGTATAATTTCCATTACACTGACACTTAATCCAAGACGGATTCTCTTCCTGATAGTATAAAAGCAAATAAATATCTATAGAGTGAGTAGTCATTCGATTACCGTTCCATTCAATGAACGCGACGCGACATAAAGAAGTGTACATCCTGTCCAGGTATAAATATATTCGTATCTGTATCAAAAGTTGCATTATTTCCGTAAGACAAAAAAAGAGAAAAAAAAATGAAAGGAAAAAGTATTTCAAGGCCCGCAACCATATCGTTGTCGTCTACACGTGTAATACGTATATTTATTACTATCCGTTCAAATCTTATAATTCATGTAAATGTATCTCCATCTAGTGTAATTTAAAAATAGAAATAGATTCATTTCTATCTCATAAATTATTTTCACCGTCCCGCTCGCGTGATACATTTTTTTTTCTTTCATTTTAAAGAATCATATACGAGAGAGATTTAGATTCTCGCTCGCATATTTCGTGTGAAAAAAGAAGGAAAAGAAGAGAAAAAAGAAAAGAAGAAACTGAAATTCAAGTAAATGCGGAAAGAATATTTTTCTATTTAAATTTACATAAATTTTTCTATAAGAAATATTTTGCATAGCTTTTAATCAATAATTTTTTAATAAAAAATATTTGTAATCAAAAAATTTTATTCTTTTAGTCAGGAAAAATATTTTTTTCTCTCATTGATCATAAACGATAATTCATTCCATTTAAAAAAAAAATTGTAAAAATACCAATAAAATATTTGTTTTAAACTTGAAAAAAATTCCAATTCAAGAATAAAGAAACATAAATTATAATCTTCACATTGGAATTTTATGGGGAAAATATTTTAATGACATCGTATGAATTTCAAGAAATATTATAAAAACAAACAGAAACAAAAAAAGTTGCAAATTTCAAATAAATCTTGCTATCACAAGGATTTCCCCACAAATTTTCTTTTATTACATTACTCTACTGTATATAATCGCCCCGCTGTGAGATTGATTGCAAATCTACACTCTCGCATCAGAAAAAATATTAAGCACATATATATATATATATATATATATATATATATATATATATATATATATATATATATATATATATATATATAATATAATACCCGATATGCGAGAACACTTCACCTGATTTGCTTTCTATTTTCTTGAACTATTATATTTACAGTGTACAATATAAAAAAATTCACAGATCAGTAAAGATCGTGATCTCTTTCGAAAAATGATACTCTCATCGGAGATGCGACAATAAACAAAAAGAAAACAAGTGAAAATTGACAATTGGAAATTAAACATTTGTCAAAAAAAAAAAAAAATAGTCCAAAAAAATTAATTTAAAAAATAATTTATAAAATAATTATAAAAAAATAATGAAAAAAATAATTTATAAAAAATGATTACAAAGAAATTAATTTAAAAAAATGATTGCAAGAAATTAATTTCAAAAAATAATTACAAAGAAATACTTTTCAAAAAATTAATTACAAAAAATTTAGTTTTAATTTTAAACATACAAAAAAATAAAATTTCAAAAAAAAAATTACAAAAAATCCATTTCATAAAATATAAAAAAAAATAAATTTCAGAGAGTTAATTTCAAAAAATCGTACTTTCGTCAATTTTTGGTGAAGGGAAGAAATCTTTCCGAGTATTTTAGGATCAATTTTTCATGAATATTTCTTTGATAATGTAACATGAGAACAAATTTTTTTTCGAGTTTTCAGACGTGCATTAAGAGAGAAATGAAACCAACATTACGTAATAAAGCCAATAGGGAGTTATCATCAAAAAATTTTTTTTATTTAATTGATAGATTAGGTTAGATTTATATAACAAAATTTTTTTCCCAGAATTTTTTAGTGACAAATAAGCACAAAATTAAATAATAATATTTTACATAACTTTCAAATACCGAAAACGATCCGGAAAGACCCGAGTTCTTCCGAAGGGCATTGTGACGTCATAGTCGTATGTGCAGAACACTGCTGTTGTGAGTTTTATATGTAAAATTGTAAAACAAAATTGTATTGTTCCGAAACTTATACAAAATGCAGGAAAGCAAAAAATATAAAACGTGTTTTGTGCCTCAGTGTATAAGTACAACATTCAAAACACCAGAAAAGTTATTTTTTTTTGTGCCTCAAACTGAAAACGTCAGGAAACATTGGTTTCAAATTGCGAGACGAAATGATACACCATCAATAAAATCAAAATTTTACTGTTGTCAAGATCATTTTAATGTAAGTATTTTCAATGTAAAATTTTTCAATTTTATTTTTTAAGGTGTAAGCAAAAATTTCGTTCATTAATGTGTAATGCAAGTGAAAAGTACTCAACATAACCTTAAAATTCAGAATAATAAAAACTGAAAACTTTAAAGATGTATTATAATTGGTATTTATATTTTTTAACTTTGGATTCATTTTAGCTAAAGGAGGATATGGACAATTATGTAAGATTTTGTTTAATGGGAGCTCCTAAAAAATTGAAACAGGGTATAACACCGCACAAATTCGACTGTCAACCTAATCGAGTAAAAACTTGGATACAATCATCTCGTTCTGCTTTAGAAAAGCTAACCAGGAAAAGAGAAATTTCTGAGATATTGTCCAGCTCGGAAAAGGAAAATTTAAAATTGAGTAGCGAGGAACAAATATTAAACAAACGAAGAAAAACAAACACAATTTTAGCAGATTTAAGTAATTGCGTAAGTTTACAAGTGTGCTACCTAATTTTTGATTTAGAAGTAAAATTTTGCTGGCTTTGAATTGTACAACATTTTTGCACTTTTTCCTTATTTTTTTTAATAAAATTATTCTACATAAAATTAAAAAAAATATATTTTTATGGATTATTCTTAGTAAAAAATAAAAGTTGACTTAATATTTTATAAAAATTAACTAATACATGGTGGCCACTAAAATCAGTCGAAAAAATTCCCTGACTTTTCCCTGACTCTTTTCTGATTTTCCCTGACCTTTTTTTCTTGAATTTTCTCCCTAAAAATCGGAGAATTTTTATTTTTTTTAAATTTCCCTGACCAATGAAAAAATTCCCTGACTTTTCCCTGACTAATTATAAAATTTCTTGACTTTTCCCTGACTTCCAGGTTTTCCCTGACCCGTGGCCACCATGTAATATTTTACTCAATTATAATTCTAAATAAATTAATATTTTAGTTAAATTATTTTATTAAGAATGGAATAATTGATTTTTTTCGCAAATTTTTGAACAATAAAATACATCTGACTTTTTATGAGCTTTAAAATTGATCCCAGGCTTGATTTAAAATTTAAATTATAATAATGTTTTATGTGATTTATAGAATGATTTGCCATCTCAACCGATCAAGGACTTTCTACAGGATTCTTCTCATGTTGAAATAAAAACACAACAGAAACTTATGGAACCTTATCAGCCCGAAGATTCGACATCTCCGTCAGTTCAGAATTTTTCAAAACAGTCTCGCGATTTTGGAGTTCAAGTTCAGCAAAATCTTGTGAAACCCCATGTTCGAAGCAAATCAATTTTATGCAAGCCTGAAAATAATAGTATATCTATTATGTGCAAACCAGATGTTGCTGATGCAACTGTACAGTGTGATTTAATTACTGGAAATAAAGTAAAAATACAAACTCAAGATTTTTCTGACAATACGAGTTCAGGTTTGCTATCTTGTTCAACGAATCCATTGAGTACAAATCCATCGAGTGGATATAAACTTCCATCTTCTCTCAGTGCAACTCAAACCTCTTCCGTTTGCAGCGATGATAAGAAACAAAAAAACAAAGTCATGAAAGAAACGGCTTTAAAAGTAACTAAATATTTTATTAGTATGGATTCGAAAAAATATACTGGTATTACTAATGACTGGATGTGGATTGTTAATTTATTAGAATCTACGACTGGATGTCCGAGTGATAATATTCTTTTAACTTTAATGAAAATTAAAACAAATGACACATTCAGCAGATTGGGCGATCGTTTTGGATTGTTAACTTCTCAAACGAGTAAAATTTTTCGAAAAACTGTTAAACCCTTAGCTCATTATTTGAAAACTCTTGTCTTCTGTCCGAATCCCACTCTGATTAAAAAGAATTTACCTATCCCATTTCGTGCGTCTTATAATCAGGTTTGCATAATAGTTGATGCCTTTGAAATCGAAATCGAAAAGCCATCTGATCCAATACAGCAATCTTTAACTTGGTCAGATTACAAAAAGTGCAACACTTTAAAATATTTGATAGGATGCACTCCAGATGGATTTGTTTCCTTCATGTCTCCTGGCTACGGAGGTCGTACGAGCGACATTGAAATTTTCAAAGAAAGTGGAATAATGGACATTATTCCTGAAAAATGTGGTGTAATGGCAGACAGGGGATTCAAGCAGATTCAAACTATTTTGAATACAAAGAAATGTAAATTAGTGCGTCCTCCTTCTGTTTCTGCTTCCGTCAAATCGTCAAAAAGTGATGTACTGAAAACGAAGAGTGTGGCAAGTTTACGAATTCACGTCGAAAGAGTGATACGGAGAGTTCGAGAGTATAAAATGTTATCACCACATGCATGTCTGGATTGGAATTTAATACCGTACGTCGACGACATTTCAAAAACTGCAGCAGGTTTAATTAATTTTCAAAAACCAATTATAAAAAAATGAGTGTAAAACCCTTGTAAATATTTGTATTTAAATTCAGAAATGGAAAAATCGACATAATTTTAAATGTAAGTTTTATGAAATATTAATACAAACTTCCATTTTTATAATTTTATTTAAAAAAATTTATACAACTTAAACAATAAATTATCTTCAAAATATAAACGTTGCATGAAATTAATAAATTTCCTACAGATAAATTTTAATGTGCCATTGCATTTAGTAAGATAGGAAAGACATGATTCTTCCAAAAATTTTCCGCTTTTTTCATCAAGGCTCTAATGTATTTTTCCTCATATTCAATCCACATAAATTGGATTTGATTATTTTTTTCAAAATCCGGATCAGCCACACAAAACAATCCTTTTTTCTTCCCGGTACACATCATTTGCAAATTAATTTGTCCCCTGCATTTATCGCTTATTTTACCATCCGATATGTAATTTTTCACAGTTTTAGACGAACTAGGACACTTCACTTCTACGACAAAATCGTCCCCCATACCATCAGGTGAAGCTCCGAAAATAGGTCGTGATGGAAGAAGAAATAATCCAGTTTCAATAATATCTACATCTAGTTGTTTTTTTAATTCTGCGATAACTTGGTCTTCCAATTTTCTTCCACGTTCCATGTACATATTATCAAACGTTTTTGCAGCTCCTATAATCCGTTTGACCAATGAACCGTCCGGTGTTTTACATCTACTAGCTTCATAAATATTTGACGCTGTTATTCGTCCGAATCTTAATTCATGCCACAAAACATTGTTTTTTTGATCTCTTGTCTTATTTTCTGCCAGCATACACAAATTTTGTAACATTTTCTGCGTAGCATAATTAACAAAATCGTCAAAGGAATCCTCGTTATTCGAACAAAAATCAGATAGCAGTTGGTGAATCGACAATGAATGAACCTCTCGTTCTGTTAAAGTAATCGTGTATCGTGACAACTGACTGTCTACTTGTCGTGCTTCAGCTTCTGCAATAACTTTTTGCAAAAATGTCGAATTATCGCCAAAATCTTCAGCAGATGTCAAAGAATATTTTGCCATTTCACTGGCTGTTATAAATTTCATAGATGTTCCGACATTTGACAGCGTTGGTTTTTTCCAGTAACACTCGACGTCAGTGGGAGAAGCAGATTCAGATCTCCGATTACCCCACATTAAAAATGCAACACCATGTTTACATCCTCCTAAAATTATGAATATTATTAATTCATTAAAAGTTGTTAAAATTATTTTTTCATTTAAATGTTTTTAAAAAATACTGTGATCCAGTCAGGAAAAAAATAAAATTTATTATGTAATTCATTTTCAATATTGCAAAGTAATATTTTAAAATAAATTTCAAACTTAAAAATGTAGAAAAAAATCGATTAATGGACATAACAGTTACGGAGAATTGAAAAAAAAACAGGTTAAAGTGTAGGAATTTATTTAAATTATTTAAGCAGGAAAATTATTAGATTTATTACCTTCTGATGCTGCACAATCTAAACATTTCAAAGTTTTTATTTTCTCCTCTTCTTCATCAACTTCCATTAATACTTGATAAGCTTTTTGACGAACGCGATGTTCAGGGCAAATTCTTCCTTTTACAGTACACAAATTATTCTGTCGTTTGACGCTGACATAACCTATAGCGGAATCGCCGTAACTTTCTCTGGCATTTCTGAAAGTCGTATTAAGATGTTTATTTTTTTATTTTAAAAAATTGTGCAAAATATTCTCATATACTTACACAGAAGCTTTTACACCTCGAACTTCGGGAGCATTGTACCTGTCATCAGTTACAAGGTACTCCCAAACCATAAAAATTGATATTTTCGGCAAATTCGACGAATCTGCTTTTTCAAATCCTGAGTCCAATTTACAAGGCATCTTACTTTCACTTATTTGTACAAATGTAATTACACACACGATAAATCAATTAAATTCACGTTGAAAAAGGAAATTCATTTCAGAAATATAATGGTTAACAGTAGTAAACGCAGCAGACGATGCGACCATGCGACAGTCGTGTACGACTATGACGTCACGGTCGACCAGCCAATAAAAATCGTTTTCTCCCAGCATGAATATTTTCAAATATTTGCAAATTTGAAATTAAATTTTTAATATGTAAACTTTTAAAAAAATTAAAACTCCTAACGCTAAAATATTTTAAATTACCTATATTTACAATTATATTAAAAAAAACCAAAAAAATTTTTTGATGATAACCCCCTATTAACACATGTCTGCAACGATCGTGTGAGTACTTCGAGTCGCGGAATGTTCAATTAACCTGTCGACTTTACTCATATACCGGGTGGATGAAGATTAAAAATTCGTCTAATTCTCTAAAGAATCGGTCATGCAAAATTCAAGAGAAAAAACTGCTAAATATTTATTACAGGGTTAGCACAAAAAATTAATTATGTTTTTTACTGACTTTCAGACAAAGTTTTGAATTTTTCCCTGATCCTAAAAAATATTATTATAAAACAAGAAAATATTAATCACTCCGAGTCGAAGACTCGGAGTAATTAATATCTTCTTGTTTTATAATAAATTAAATTTCCATAAAATTAAAAAAAAATTAAATTATTTACAAAAATTTCAATAAAATCCTTCTCATGAATTCAATTATTTCTACAAGTAATACATATTTTTTTCTCATGAAATCAATTATTTTAAAAAAATGTAATAAAATTCATTGTAAAAATTTAATTCAAATTAAATTAATTTTCAAAATATTTTTTGAAAGAATTCAATTACATTTCAAAATTATTAAAAATTCTTCGCTGAAATTCAAAAAAATTTCAAAATCTACAATTTTAATGAAAATTCTGAAAAGAATTCAATTAGGTATTTAAAAAAAATTTAATAAAATTCTTCAAAAATTCAATTATTTTCATAAATAATAAAATTTTTTCCAGGATTTCAATTATTTAAAAAAATGTAATAACAATTAGTTGCAATAATTTAATTATTCTCTTGAATAATAAAATTCTTCACAGGATTTCAATTATTTTTTAAACAATTTTAAGTAAATTCTTCCAAAAATGTAATTATTTTCAAAAATATTATTAAAATTCTTCAAAAGAATCCAATTATTAACTATTTTTAATCCTTTTTGCAAAAATTCCTTGAGAAGTTTCAAATCCATTTGTTTACAATTCAATTTTACAAAATTTCGATTATTCAGAAATTCTTCAATTAAATATTTAGAAAATAAAAACTTGAAATAATTTCAAAAAAAAAATTCAATTAAACTTTTTCAAAATTCAATTGTTTTTGAAAATTCATCCTATAATACTTTTAACATTCAATTATTATCTAAAAATTAAACGGAAATTCATTTTAAAACAATTTGTATTAGAAAATTTTACGAGAATTCAATTATTTAACTAAAAAAATTAATAATTTATTGAATAAATTAATATTTTTGAAAATTAAATCCTCATAAAGAATTTTATTAACAAATTTTTATAAATAATTGAATTTTTTCGACGAATTTCAATAAAATTTTCAAGAATACATTTCGCGAGGAATTCGATTAAAATTGTATTAAAAATAATTGAAATTCTATAATGAGTTTTATTATTCATGAAAATAATTGAATATCTGTAAGAAATTTTATTATTTATGCAAATAATTGAATTATTGCGAAAAAAATTATTAAAAAAATTGTAAATAGTTGAATTCTTGTGAAATTTTTATTATTTATAAAAATAATGTAATGTTTGCTTAAAATTTTATCAACACTTTTTTATAAATAATTGAATTTATTTTGAAAATTTTTATTAAATTAGTAGATATTGAAAATCATTGAATTGAGAAAAATTTTTGAAAATAATTGAAATTTTCCCAAGAATTGTATTAAAATTTTGTGAAAATAATAGAATTTTGCCAAGAATTTTATTAAAATTTTATGAAAAAGATTGAATTTTGAAGAAGAATTTTATTATTTTTAAAGATAATTTAAATGTTAACGAGAATTGTTTTTTTAATTTTTTAACATAATTGAATTTCTGCAAAGAATTTTATTACTTCTGAAAATAATTGAATTTCTGCAATCATTTGTAACTTCTCCAAAATTCAATTTTTTTCCAGTACTTTAACAAAAATTCTTAACTTTTCCACGATTTCCCTGACTAATTCTACTTTCCCTTACTTTTCCCTGAATTCCCCGATTTCCCTGACCTGTGGCAACACTGTATTAATAAAAATAGAACAAAAAAAAAATCTTAAAAATCGAACCACTGGAAATTTGCACCAACGATTAATAAATAATATTTATTTTCAATTTAAAGCTAATTTCACAGTTTTCTTTAATTTTTTTCTAAAGTTTATTTAGTATTCAATGTACGAATAGGCACTGTCCGTAAAATGTTATAAATATAATAAATAAATATAATAAGAAATATAATGAATAAATAAAGAAATAAAAGGAAATAAATAAATAATTCATACATCAGAAATTAACATCTCTAATATCCAAACGCCCAACAATCAATTTCATCTAAAACCAGTATCTTATCAGCTCCTTTCAACATTGTTGTACACAATATAAATTTCCCCTCAGCTTTGTGTCATTAATAATAAAAGAAAAATTTTCATACGAGCGCATAAATTATAAACTTTTCTTCAGCTCCACTTTATTTACCGATAGAGAAATCGGATCATTTATATATCTATCGAGAATTATATCGTGTACGATACTTTAAACATCCTAATTAATAAATCTAGACGAGGAGAAATTCAGTCTGTACATGGACATAATTATGTTCATTCGACAGTAAATAATAATAATTTTTTTCAAATTAGATTAAAACACCAATTCGGAAACCAAGTGAGCTCAAGTCTTGTGTTTCATCTTGTGTATACGATCATGACCTACAACATATATTGTTGTGTACATACAGTGTTCGCCTAACCCACTTATATTCATGCACAACGTGGACAATTCAATGCAATTGTATAAGCGTAACGGAAAATTGAAAGTACAATATACAACTTTGATATTACACTCTCCTAAAAGTGTATGTATACGTATTTTCACCATCAACACACAAAAGTTGATTGTTGTGGGCAATAAAAATTATTTCACGATGCGATTATTTTCAAATTCGCATAAAGCTGGGAAACGATGTAGAAAGTTATAGTTGTAGATGCAACTATGGCAAAAGTATTAATTTAACAAAAAGTAAACTTAAAATGCAATAAAAAGCAGACGTACTCTCTAAATCTGATTTAGTGAAAATCATCCTATAAGATGCTAACTGTTTTCAACGCTCAAATGTTTTTAATTTTTTATTACTTCTTTCTGAATTTTTAATTTTTAATCGAAATATTTTCAAAAACGATAACAAAATTGGTACTTTTTTCATAAACAAATCATTAAAATGGTTCCCACGGGTCTCAAATGTTGCGTGTCTTTAATTCCCCAAGATTCTATGAATCCCAATCAGTCGAGAACGTTTTCGCATGATCGAATTTGCGACTTACCTAATACGTCATACAGTTTTCTCACGTCGCAAAAAAATTCAAACATAGTAGAACTCATTTACATATTAACTAAATTCATTATTATTAATAAATAATTTTTTCAATTGACAGTTTTTCAATTAATTTTCAACTAATTTTTCAATTAATTTTTTCTATGAACAGTTTTTACAATTTGCTAAATTAGTGAAGTTTGTAGCTGTTTCAATTGAAAGTTTTTTTCTGTGTAATTTTCTCAACTAATAATTTAATCCGAAAATTTAAAAAATTCCGAATGCTTAAATTTGTCCCCCCCCCAAAAAATAATTATGAACCAAATAGTGCCAAAATTTAAACTCAAAATTGAAATTCACTACACAAAAAAAAATTAAAACATTGTCACGATTTCAAACCGTATTTAAAAATCTCTATAAATTGAAAAACAATATTTCTTTTTCTTTTTTGAAATTTATTCCAAGTAAATATTTGCAAAAATTTCCAGTGGCGATTTTTAACTGGCCATTGCGCCAAGAAACCGGATGGATGCGAGAGCGGGCCCATCAGAAGGAATGTGATTATAGTTGGTTCGTATGGCGGTGCGTTGGTAACCATGGAAGAAGGGCACTTTTTAGTGCCATGATTATGTCTCGTAATTCACGTAAAACACGGACCACAACGCATCCTTTTTGCAATAATGTTACAGTCCATAACCAAACACATCCTTTCATCAACAAGATGATTAAATTTCTTCCTCTCATTCCAATTTTTTCCCCCAAAAAATTATTCTATCCACAATTCTGAATATACAATTCATTTTCTCAATTATTTCAATTATTTCATTTTTTAATTAATAATTTTATATTTTCAAATATATTTTATTCGCAATTTTTTCTATTTTAAATGCTTAAATTTCTTTCCAATAAACTATCACCCATATAAGGGCCCATAAATTATTATTTTGTCAAATTAATTTAAATGTTAATTTCGAAAAATAATTGTAAAATTAATTTGGAAAATTAATTAAAAAATTAATTTGGAAAATTAATTAAAAAATTAACTGTAACATTAATTGAAAAATTAATTTTAAAATTGATTGTAACATTAATTGAACAATTAATTGTAACATTAATTGTAATATTAATTTAGAAAATTAATTGTAATATTAATTTAAAAATGTAATTGTAATATTAATTTAAAAATGTGATTGTAATTATTAATTTAAAAAATTAATTGCAATATTAATTTAGAAAATAAATTATAAAATTACTTTATAAAAATGATTGTTTTTTTATCGCAATGAGAATCGGATTAATATTATTATTTTTCAAGCGTGAAGTTATATTTCCTCTATTAGGAAGCAAAATTGTCAATTAGAAAAAAAATGTTAAATAAATAATTACAGAATTTTAAAAAAAACTGTTCTGAAAAACATTTATTTGATTCAAATAACCGAGTACTTGTCTATTATCAATTAAATATTTACTTGAATCAAAAAATTCTTTATTTACATCAATTAAAATGTATTTGAACCAGTAATTTATGTATTTGAAGCAAATATGCTTATTGCCTTAATTAATTAATTAATAATTGCCTCAATTGGCAAAAATTATTTCATTCAAGTAAATATTTAATTGATAATAGACAAATTTTTTTCAGTGTATTAAATAAGAATTCAAAATTTAATTAATAACAAGTTCTGAACACTCAAATATATTGAATATTTTCATAAATTATTACTGAATGCAATAATTAAATGTAAAATTAAGAACTTAAATTTAATTAAAATTTGAATTTAATTTAATTTAATTTAAATTTTTAATTTACATTTTTAACTACAAATTTTAACTATGTTGGCAAAAAAATGGCACGTGTCCAAAAAATGATTTTCGTGATTTGAAAAACATACCTAAATCAGTCTGGTCGTAATCCGAAAGCATGGCGACCACCATTATGAATACTTTTATAGAACGAGGTCAATAAACTTCACAGTGACTGGGATTTTTTATATAAATTTTTTTTTAAACTCGAATGCACTTAAAAATCCGGTGACAAATTAAAATGTCCAAATACCGGCACAACTACAGTCCTGCCTTTAAACATCGAACAAAACAATAGTGTGCGGAGGCGCACTAAACACTCACAAGACACATGTCGAAATACCAAAATGTTCCACCTTAGTCACACTATGAATAACAATAATAATAATAATAATATTAACAATCCAGAGAAAATTCTCTTTCTACAAATCCAACAAAATCCAAATAATTTATTTACTTTTTCTCTCTACTTTCAAAAAAACTATTCTTTTAACTCAGAAAAAAGTTCTTTGTTTAAACTAAAAACAATTTAAAAACTCAAAACTAAATTCAAGACTCAAGACACAATTTAAAGAGGACTCAGAAAGAATTAAAAATACTGAAACAGAATTTGAAAAGACAGGGAAAAATAAAAAAATCAAAACTAATTTTAAGACTCAAAACAATATTTTTAAAAATTGTGCCAGTTTAGTGGAAAAATAAACAAAAAACAAAAAGTGTTTACAGTGAGGAAAACAGCAACTAAACATAACCGGAAAATATTAAAAACAGAAAATCAAAACTGGAAAAAACTAGAGAAAGGTTTAAGAAGAAAAAATATTTTATACATTTAAATTGAAGTTATTTGCCACTTAAAATCGAATTTGACACTCAAAATCGAATTCATGCACTTAAAACCGAATTTATTTATTGACATTCAAGTACTGAATTTATTTATTTATTTATTTATTGACACTTAATACTGCATTTACATTTAAAAATTGTGCACTGGTATACTTTTTCTCCTAAGCGAATAACAGTGTGCGTACTAATAAGATTTGTCTTTGGCTGTTTGGATTATGTAGAATGATCTAGATTCCCTGAGAGGAATAATTGAAAAATCAGTGGTAAATAGTCACGCGAACAACAAGCCGGCGAATCGCGATTGGACGGAGTTTGTCGAACGGCTGTGTAAGACGGAATGTGGCATCTCCGGTGAATCAACCCCCTTCCTGACCCCACCTCGATTCCCTTCTTGTTAGTTACTCAACTCCCACCCCCGCACATGAAAGTGAACTCGCTGCCATGCCGCCACAGACACTCACACACAAATATATATACATATATAAATACATACAACAAACACGTCACACGACTTCAGAATGACTTCAGAAGAAGCCTCCGCCCGTTGGCACATTGGCAGCTAGTCTGCCGCGAACTTCACCTCTCTGCATTGACCTCACAATATATATCTTTTCCATGAAACATAAACCCCCCTTAAAGAACACGTGTTTTGCTCGAAAATCACACGCACCCTTAGAGAATGTTTAGTGTTTTAAAATTAGAATCAACTGCCATTTAAGAAGCAGATGGTATAGAAATTATTGTGAAAATTATTCCTTGCTTTAAAGTGAATTTTTTTTTAGAGGGAAAAAAATGAAGTCATTTTTTCTATACTTTCGTAGCAGAATCTACTCTCTAATTTGTAAAATTATTCAAAACATCAATAGTCATTTTGTTACTTTATAACTTCTTTAGAATTATTTTCAACATTTAAATTCAATTGTAAGGTATCTAGAATTTTTAACTGAAATTCTTCTCTAAATCAATTATTTTCAATCATTTTTCAGATTCAATGAAAAAAAGGTCACTTAAACTCTTTCTGAAATTCCCTTATATTTACAAATCCATTTCAAGAAATTTCAACAATTTGAAAATTTTTCAATTAAATATGTATTCAAAAATTCAACTAACTTAAAAATAATTTTAATACAAATTTTTCATAACGTTACGTTTTCAGAACTTTTATATAATTTTAAACCTAAAATAATTAAATTCTTGCATTAGAATTTTAATAAAATTTTTGAAAAAAATTGAATTGTTTTAAAGAATTTTATGAAAAATTTTTAAAATAATTAAATTCTATTGAAGAATTTAATTATAATTTTATTGACAATAATTGAATTCTTATAAAAATTTTTGAAAATAATTGAAAACTCCTGTATAGAATTTTATTAGTTATGAAAATAATTTCTTTCGAGAAATTTTATTATAATTGAATTCCTGTGAAGACTTTTATAATTTATTAAAATAATTGAATTTTAAGAAGAATTTATTTAAATTTAAAAAAAAGTTTAATTCTCTCGAAAAATTTTATTATAATATTTTAAATTTCTGTGAAAAAATTTATTATTTTTTAAAATAATTGACTTCTTGGAACGAATTTTATTCAAGTTTATAAAAATAATTTAATTTCGGTGAAGAATTTTATTATTTATAAAAATAATTGAATTCTTGAAAAAAACTATGTTAAAATTTTTTAAATAATTGAATTCTTGCGACGAATTTTATAAAAATCTTTTTAAAAAATTGAAATCTTTCGAAAAGTTTAATGGATTTTTGTATTTTAAATAAATGAATTCCTGTGATGAATTTTATTTGTTTATGGAAATAATCGAATTTTATTAAAATTATATTCAAAATAATTGAATTCATCTAAAGAATTTAATTATTTATCATGAAAATAATTGAAATTTTGCGAAGAATTTATTAAAATTTTTTAAAAAATTGAAGAATTTTATTATTTTTGAAAATAATTTAAGTTAGTTCGACCAATTTAATTAAAATTGTATTAAAAATAATTGAATTTCTGCAAAGAATATTTTTATTTCTGAAAATAATCGAATTCGTGTAAAGATTTTTATTACAATTTTTAAAAATAATTGAAAACTCCTGTGAAGAATTTTATTAATTTATGAAAATAATTGAATTTTTAAGAAGAATTTATTAAAATTTTTAAAAAATTTAATTCTCTCGAGAAATTTTATTATACCTAATTGAATTCCTGTGAAGAATTTTATTTGTTTATAAAAATAATTGAATTTTTAAGAAAAATTTATTAAAATTTTAAAAAAAATTGAATTCTTTCGAGAAATTTTATTATAATTCAGTTCCAGTGAATACTTTTATAATTTATGAAAATAATTATTCTTGCAAATTTTTTCGATGAATGTAATTCAAATTGCATTGTAAATAATTCAATTTTTATATAGATTTTTATTAATTTATTTATTTTTTAAATTCTAATTGTATCATAATAATATGCGTCACGTGTTAAAAAAGCATTTTTAAGGTTTCAAAATGTTTAATTTATTATTTTAATGTTTATCGCAGTCTGTAATTTGCAAAAATATTTACCCAATTTTTTCTTTTTAAAAATTTCCCTAAAAGTATTATTATACTTTAATAAAAAAATAATGTAAATTAAACATTTCCTCAGATGAAAAAAATGTCTTTTAATTTACATAATTTTTTCCAAAATCTTCAAATTGTCAGAAATAATAAAAATATCGTTTGTAACTTTAAGAACCTCTTTGAAAATTTATTTATTTTATTTATTCAACAGAAAATAAAAAATGTCTGGAAAAAGAGGGCAAAAAATGCCAATGTTTTAGGACACAGAAATTAAATACAAGAGCAAAAAGTTCTAATTTTTTCACTCTAAAATTGAATCAGTGGAATTCGACTAATAATCAGTGAAATTTTGACTGAGTCTCAGTAATACTGACTGAAAAGAACTTATTGAAATAAAGAGAGTATACTCTCTAAATTTGAATTAGTTAAAATTTATAGCAGTAAAAAAATTTTTCTACAGATAAATCAGTAATTTTTGACTAATTTGAAAACAACAAACCAATCACTGATTCAAAACAGTTAGAATTTTAATTTTAATTAATTCAGCTTTAGGAGAGTAATATTTCACCGATTCAAATTTAAACCAGTGTAAAAAAATACTGATAAGCAGAAACTCAAACTATCAACCCTTTTTATCTAAACAAAAAATATGTGACCACCAGTCGGCTATTTTATCAAAGATTAAGTAGCACATTATAAAGCCCCTATCAAGTCCAAATTTACACCTTTCCCGTCTGCATTTCAAATTTATACCCCAACATCGAATAGTTACACTCGACTTTATTTACAATTTGCGTGTAAATGAATAAGGCGCACAGTATATAAGTTCCTGTTAGTCACGTTGAACAAAGACGCATACAATAAAGCAACTCACATAATGTGTGTGCATTACATTTATAACTACAAAGAATTTCTAAATATATACTTTGTCAAAATTTTCCAACCCAATAAATTGCGAGAATTATTGAAGAAAATAAATTTAAACCTGCTGTCAAATTTGTCAGAATAAGACTATAAGAGAGACATTGAATATTTTTACGCGCACTAAAGACAAAAAACAAGTAACTCATTCATATACTTAGGATTATTTCCATGAGAGGAAAGAAAGTATAACTAGAGGAATGCGGTATATCTGTTCCTGATTTTTTTCTCAACTTCATTAATTGAACATGTTTGAGAAAGGAGAAACCTACAAGGCATCGCGGATAATTAAAACTGACAGGAATTAGCGATTGTAGTCAATGGGCATAACATTCTTCTATTCGGAGAGTGTTTTCCATAAATTGTCTATAGTCCACAAGGTCATCGACTTGCTAATTTTTCAATTTCAATTGTTTTTATTGCAACCCATTCTTAAATTCACTATTACACTTACTTTCAATATTAAAATTCTTCTCTTAATATTAAAAAATTTAACTCGATCTAAAATCATAATAATAAACCTAATATAAAGCCTTTTAAAGTTATGTCCCTAAAGTAGGCTTCGTAATCTATAATTAATTTTAAATAAGTAGTAAAAATGTAGCTATCGAAAAATTAAATTTTACAATACACAATTTTTTCATAATTTATAATAAATTTCTGATAAATTTTACATATTTAATTTTAACTGAAATTCAATTTTAAATCAATTCTTATCAAAAAGTTCTGCGAGAATTCAATTACTTAAACACAAAAATAAATAATTTATTCAAAAATTCAACATTTCTTAAAATTGAAATCTTATAAAGACTGTTAATAAAATTTATTTAATAGTGGAATTCTTGCAAAAATTTTTAGAAAAATTTGTAAGAAAAATAACATTTTTCGAGAAAATTTAATTAAAATTGTATTAAAAATAATTAAAGTCTAGCGATGAGTTTTATTATTTATGAAAATAATTCAATTCTTGACAAAAATTAAAAATTTTTTAAAAATAATTGAATTTCTGAGAAGAAAATTATTATTTATGAAAAGAATTGAATTTTCTGTAAGAAATGTATCAAACTTTTTGAAAATAATTGAATTTATACGAAGAATTTTGTTATTTATGAAGATAATTAAATTTTTACAAGAATCATATCCAAATTTTTTCAAATAATTCAATTGTTTTGGAAAAATTTCTTTAACTTTTTTTAAAATCAATGCAGATATTTTTAATAATTTTAATTGAAAATGTTCAAAGTAACTAAATTTTATGAAGAATTTATTTCAAGCTTTTAAAATTATCGTGTTTGTTAATAATTGTAATTAAACATTTGATTCTTGAATTTTCTTAAAATTTTTAGAAAATAAATTAAATTCTTCTCAGAATTTTTCTGCAATTTTTTAAATTAATTAAATTAATTCAAGGAATTTTATTAAAATATTAAAAATAATTTAATTCTTGACAAGAATTTTATTATTTATAAAAATAATTGAATCTCTGCGAAGAAATTTATTTTTTACAGAAATAATTGAAATCTTGCAAAGAATTTTATTCACAAATTTTAAAATAATTGAATTCTTTCAAGAAAATTGAATAAAATTGTATTTAGAAATAATTAAATCCCCGAGAAGAATTTTATTATTTCTGAAAATAATTGAATTGTTACAAAGAATTTCGTTAAAATTTTTGAAAATAATAAAATAAATAAATAAATAATTAAATTCTTTCAAAAAATTGAATTTAAAAAAATGTATTGAAAATAATTATTAAATTCTCATAAACAAATTATATTAAATTTTTTTTAAATAATTGAATTCTTTTGAAGAATTTTAATAAAATTTTTAAGAATAATTTTCGAGGAATTCATTTAAAATTTTTATTAAAAATAATTAAAATCCTGTGATGAGTTTTATTAGATATGAAAATAATTGAATTTTTACAACGAATTTTTTAAAAAATTTTAAATATTTGAATTCCTGAGAAAAAGTTCAGTATTTTATAAAAAAAATTTTTTTTTTTAATAATTGAATTCTTGCGAAGAATTTTATATAAATCATTTTAAATAATTAATTTTTTTCGAGTGTTTGAATATACTTTCAAAGATTTTATAGTTTAAAAGAACGAAAGACAGATATCTTTAAAGGAAAAAGCTAAAGAAACTTCTTATGACATTTTGTTAATATTATCATCAATAATAGATTTCGCCTTTGACATTAAAAGATAATGGATTTTTTTCTCTCGTACCTCTGAATTGAAGCTTATGTCGATAACACAAAACAAAAGTAAAAATTATAAATTGAACGCAATTCTGCTCCAACTAATTTGCATTGCAGTCAGAATTTTAATGAACTCTCCTCATAAAAACCATAAAAAAGAATGTAATAAATAATCAAAAACTAATTACACTGGAGCTTCACTTATTTTCAGTCTCACTTATTTTCAGTCTCACTTATTTTCACCATTTCCAGTCTCACTTATTTTCAGTTAAATGGTTCTCCGTGCGTTCTCATTGGTTGATGTTAAAGAATCCACCAATCAAATCAACTCGAATGTTACGTTTCAGAGTGAAAATAAGTGCGACTTTGCCTTTCAGTTTGTTTGGACTTAGTGAAAATAAGTGAAGCTCCAGTGTATACCACTTTTGATATTCAAATCTACAATAATTTCTAAAAGAAAAATAATTTTTACAAATAATTTATTAATTTTCCATAAATGCTAAACAAAGAATAATAAGAAAATTCGAAAATTACGTAAAAAATTATGCAATAAGCATATATATAACCAAAAGTAGGTATTTATAAACAAAAGCGAAGACAAATCACCGGAAATGACCATTATCATCTAAAAACAATTCGAAAGTGTTTATTTTTGAAAAAAACTAAGAAGCAACCTAACAATTATCACACATTTATTTTTAGTATCTGATTCGTCTTATAAGGAAAAAAACTACATTGAATTGTAAATAAAAAAAATGACAAGTTTTTCCGCTGGTAGAAAAAAATTAAAGAAACTAAATTTATAGCGAATAATCGAATTCAAACAAAAGAGTGGATAAAAAAATGTTACCTAATCCAAATCGAATAAAAGTTATCAAAATATAATTCGGATATAAAGTAGATTAATGTCCGAATGATTATGTAATAAATTACTGTTGACAAATTCTTGCCTATATATCAGAGATTATAATAGTTTTTATAGAGGGATAAAATTCGCACTATTATTCTTGACAATGACAATAAAGAATGATACTAAAAGAATTATGAATCTACGAGCAATCAAAAAGCTATCAAGCTACTAATCCAAGTCCAAAGAAGATTCAAGCAGGAAAAAAAAACGATGAAAAAAAATTACAACCGAAGTTAGTTTTCTCTATAAATAATATTTATTCAAACATTAAGATTTGCAACCGAAAAAAAGTTTATATTATACCTCTCTCTCACAAAAACTTTTAATTCCGCGTTATTTATTTCTTCCAATATTCACTTTCCACAAACCGTACAAGAAAATAAATTCGAGAAAGTTAATTATTTGTCTGTATAAAAATAGATATCTATAAATTTACTATATTTTATTATTTTATAATTTTATCATTTAATTATTTTATTATTTCATTATCTTATTATTTTAATATTTAATTATTTTAATATTTAATTATTTAATTATTTTATTATTTTAATATTTCATTATTTTATTACTTTAATATTTAATTATTATATTACTTCATTATTTTACTATTAACTATTTTATTATGCAGCAAAATAATATAAAATTATATATTTAATAATAAATAAAAAGAAAAACTCACGCAAAACGAAATAAATAAATATTCAACATAAATTACAATTAATTTTTGAAATACACCTGTCTAATATTCTCTTCTCTTTTTCTGTATAACAAATTAGTCTCTTGTTAACAAGTTATTATGTAACGGTTTAGAGAAATAATTTGCGCAAATTATAATTTAACCGAAGCAATGTGTATGTCGTGAATATTATTATATATATTTTTAATGCATCGCAATATGCGCGGGTGTGGTGCACGAGCGAAACGTTTAAAAATATATTTTTAATAAAGGATGTAAAAACAATTATATATCTTGCTTCAGCGATAATTGAAAGCAATTACATAAAAATTCTTAATAACATGAAAAAACAGACAAGAAAAAAGAAGTGTCAGACTTAAAATAGAAAATCGCATAACAGAAAAAAAGAAAATTAATTTCTCTGGACAATTTCCCTTGTTTATTTCCAAAAATTTGAATATATAACTCTTAAAAAAATTCAATTATTTTTAATAGAATTTGAAGAAAATTCAATTATTTCAAAATTTTTCAATTATTTTTTCAGAAAAATAAATTGTTTTTAATCGAATTTGAAGAAATTTCAATTATTTCAAAATTTTCTAACTATTATTTCATTAAAAATCAATTCTTTTTAATGGAACTTGAAGAAATTTCAATTATTTCAAAATTTTTCAATTAATTATTCATAAAAATTCAATTATTTCTAATGAAATTTTAATTATTTCAAAATTTTTCAATTAGATTTTCAGAAAAATTGAATTATTTTTATTGGAATTTGAAGAAATTTTAATTATTTTAAAATTTTTCAATTAATTATTCATAAAAATTCAATTATCTTTAAAATAGTAGAATTAAAATATTTTAAAAACCATACATTTTTTAGAATTTAAATAAAATCTTTTCGAAACTTTAATTACTTAAAAAAATGTTTAATTAAAATTTTTTTAAAATCAACTAATTAAGAAAAATTTAAATTGGCAATTCTTTCAGAATTAAATTATTAAAGATAGAATTTGAATTTGTACTTGACAAAATTATAAATAAAATTTTAATCCAGTTTTAAGAAATTTCAATTATTTTAGAAATTTTCAATTACTTGTCCATAAAAATTTAATTATCTTTAAAAAAGTTTAAAATATTTAACTTTAAATTTAAAAATTTTTTAATATTTTAAAAACCAAATTTTTTAAAATTTTAAATAAATTTTGAAAAACTTCATTCATTTATAAAAAATTAATTTAAATTTTCTTGAAATTAACTAATTTATAAAAATTTTATTTGGAAAATAAAATTGTTTAAAATGCAATTTGAATCCTTTTTCAATATTTGAACCCTCATTAAATCAAAAATTCGATTTTTTCTGAAGTCTAATGAAATTCCTTATGAAATTTAATTATTTTCAATTTAAATTCACAAAATTCCAATTAATTTAATAATTCTGTAGTAAATTTTTTTAAATTCAAGTGTAATTGAAAAATAATTGCTATTTTAACTAAAATCCTGTCTAAGTTAATTACAATTTAATAAATTTAAGGAAGCTATTTTAGAATGAATTATTATAAATAAATTTAATTATTAATTGAAATAAGGAAGAATCAAAATATTGTAAAATTCAATAAGATTCAAAGTTTTGAGGTTGAAAAAAAATTCAATGAAATTTCAAGTTTTCAAGTAGTTTAAAAATATTTTTGGACAACAAAATCCGAAATTTTTGATGCAATTCTAGAAATTTGATATTTTTTCAAAAAATTCACTGATTTTTCTAACAAATTTAATTTTCCCTGACTTTTTCCTTATTGTCCTGACCTTTAACAACTCTGACTAATATTGATAGAAAATTTTCTGTGCTTTAAACAATTATTTGTTGTTATCGAAAAGAATTTAACAAAATAAGTTAGTTTTTTGTATTAAGAATCTGATTGTTAACTGTAACAATAATCGTCACAGTAACAATCCTTTTTCCTCATGCTGAAATATTTCAAATATTTTGTTTAAAAAATTCCAGTAAAAACTTTGATTTCTATCCCAGCTTTGAAAAAATAATCCCTACATCCAGCAACAAGTAAATAATATTCTTTCGAACAAACGTATTATTTTTCATTTGATCCATAAAAGCGTGACGATCATCGTAATTATATAGACACGAGGATAGTAAATACTGCTTCAAAAGTATCGCTTTCAATGATATAGAAATTTGCACCTGTGACTTTTCCCGAAGTCTCAATTGCAAACGGACTCAAAAAGAAAAAAAAATTAAATGGTAAATGCAATTCTTCATCTCAAGAGATTTAAAATGATATTTATAAATCTAGTCGACATTTTGCACGCGACCTAACTTACAATCCAACAACAACAACAAAAGGTCTTTTAAAGATGATTAACAAGGACACAAGATGCACGACTATTGCATTCAGGTGTTGAGGTGTTCAAAGCAACGTTAAATCAACCATCATCTCACAAATCATAATACCACATCTATACTCTTTACTCTTGTATGTCAGCAAGAAAGGGAAATAAAATATGATTTCTATTTATTAGTTTATGTCCCTATGAGCAAAATTTATTTCTTCAAATTTTATTTTAAGAATTGAAATCATTTGAACCATTAAGATATAAAAATTATTTATGTTTCGACTAGACAACATTTGGTTGGTTATCCAAAACTTTTGTTGCATCAGTAAACTTTCGGTTATTTAAACAATAAAATTTATTTAATCAACCAAACATTCTGTTGTTAAATCCATTTCTGAATGTAGGATTTAAAGCAATTCCGTTACTTTGTTTACTACTAGGTTAGTTCTAGTAAAGTTAGGTTAGTTATAGTATGCTCTTTATAGTTTAGTTCATCATTGAAAATCCACTAACAAAATAGCAAAAATAAAAGTTTAAAAATGGTTAATTTTTAGAATACATCAATTGCGAAGGTGATGGCTTGACGGACATAGATAATAATTAAAGGGTACATGAACATATCGGAACTGCATTTCCGTAGAGTTTGAGTTCATACAGTTACCAGTGGAACGGCCTCTATTATCCCGACCTATCAGGCTGTGACCACCGAGTTTAAGGTTATGGTTATGCCACTTTCTTACGCCGCACTCAACTAAACCGCATTTGTTCTTTGTACCGCATAATATTGTTTTGTAACAAATTCTTCAACATTTCATCGTCTCAATTTTCTCCACAGCTACACACAAAAAAGCATCTAAAAAATATCACTAGATTTTGTTTCATGCAACCGAAAAAATGCATCCTATCTTTTTCCATCAAACCAAATAAATGCTATCAAACATTTGTTTGGTTCAACTTTATATTCCCTTTAAGCAACAAAATTCTTTCTTCGAAGGCAAAATTAATTAAACCGAACATCCAATTTTGGTTCGTTTTTTGTTCAAAATAACCTAAAAACTACCTTTTTACAACAAAGCAGTTAAGTAGAGAGTATTTGATGATTCACAATTTTTCCCCAAGTGAATCCTCTAAAATTCAAGTCCAACAAATATTCCACTGTTATAAACCACTCGTACTGATTGAAGTCAAACTTGACTCGAGATGAAAATTAAATACCAAAATAATAATAATTTGACTTTCAGTGAAGTGTCTGTTTGAGACTTTTCCAAGTGAAAAAGAATAAGAGATAAAAAAGTAAAAGTGGTATATCGAACGAGATTCCAGACAGGGAGGTCGTTGTATAATCTCGTTGACACGGATAGCCGACAACTGCCACCGATTATGTCCTCGTATGCACAAGATTCTTATATACATTATAAATTGCGGAATCAAGTTAAATAACACTGCATAAGTTTTAAATAAACTAAAACTCCATTAATATTGCGAAATATTCTCAAGTACCATCTTTTAAATAAAATAATCTGCCAGAGCACAATTTTTTATTTTCCCAATTTTTTTTTTGTTAAAATAATTAACACCAAAAGAAGAAAAACAATTTTTATCTAAATTGAAATACACGGTATATTATATATGCGGAATCCACAACACGTGATGATAAACTCGTTAAGAGGATTTAGATTGCAATCAATGCATCCTGATTATTCTTATAACGGAGTTTTGCACTCCAGATGTTAACAGGAATTAAGAAGCTGTGTATTAATTACCCTGACTAATTATTACATTACTTTGCTTTTTCACTTCACTGCCCCTTAATGTCAAAACTGACAACTCACAACACAATTCATCACATAAATGTATTAAAATTTAAATTCTAAACCAAATACCGCAAATTAATTTCATTAATTTCACCTAATAACTTTCATCCATATCAATCAAATTATATTTCTTCCGCAATAAATCTTAGACAAAAAAACAATTCAAACAATTCTCTTCTTTTTCATTCATAGGAATAAATTGAAAAGAGAAACGGAAATAAAAAATGAGAATATATTTGTCAGAATGATAATTCATTTTTATAATTATCAAAACTCATTTTGTTTGATAAATGAAGAGATTAAGTATCTCATTAAGTATCTTCAAAGTCAAATTATAAATATTTCAAGTAAGAAACAATTTTTTTTTCGTGTAAGAAGAAAACAAGGTCTTGTGTGTAGATTAAGGAAAGCAATTTCTTATCACGTATTTTAAAATATGAACAAAGTCAATGATTCGTGTTATTACAGCTTAGATATTAAAGTTGAACGAACGACCCTGCATATTTAATCTAGAGAACCAAAATTGGAATGAATCTCTCTCTCTCTCTCTCTCCCTTGAGTGACTCACCAACCTTTATCCATAAACTGAATCTGTACAGCTATTCATCCTGAGACAAACGACAGCAATTTAATTCGCAACAAGAGAAACAAATTCCGATCTAGTAATACGATCTGATGCAAATAAGTAGCGGGAAATGCATCAATCAATATTTTTCTCCTTTCGAAACGTCAAAAATTTGAAAATTCGTTTTATTTCTTCTTACTGTTTTCTACAATTTTCACTGCTCTGCAAAACTGTTGTCCTCACAATCGGAAGTAATAAAAGTTCAGGTTCAAAATAATTCCTGCTTTTTAAAATGAAAATTATTCGAAAACATCAATAATTTCATTTTTAAATAAACATTTAATTATTATTTTCAACTAAAATTCTACCGAGTGTCTACTATTTTCGTTCAACAAAATTTCCGGTTATTTCCCGGCTTTGTCCTAATTTTTCCCGGTTTTTTTTCTCATCAAATTTAAATTTATTTGATTTCGAACATAAATAAATCTACAACTGGCTTCAAAAATTTTTATTAGAGTTTTTATGAATAATTAAATTCTTTTAACGAGTTTCTTTAAATTTTTTGCCAATGTTTTTTTTAATCATTTTAATTAAAAATTTGGAAAATAATTGAATTAAACAAAGAATTTTTTCAACTTTTCAAAATAATCTTTTGTCTGATCATAATTATAATTGAAAATTTTATTAATTCAATTTTATTAAAATTTATTGTTACTATAATTGAATTTATGCAAAGAATTTTACTATTTATAAAAGTAAATGAATCCTTCCAAAGAATGTTATTATTTATGAAAACAATTAAATGTTTGAGTAGAATTTTGTTAAAATTTTTGAAAATAATTGAATTGTGGGGAACAATTTAATTATTTATAAAGACAATTGAAAATTTGGAGGAGAATTTAAAAAATTTTGTAAACATAATTGAATTTTCGCAAAGAATTTTATTACTTTTGAAAACAATTAAATTGTTTTAAAGAATTGTATAAAAATATATTAAAATAAATAAATTCTTGTGAAAAATTCTTTTAAAAATAATATTCAAAAGAATTTAGTAAATCTGAAGAATTTTGCTATTTATAGAAATAATTGAATTCTTGAGTAGAATTTTTTTACAGTTTCTAGAAATAATTGAATACTTTTGACGAATTTTAATAAAATTTTTAAGAATAATTACATTTTTCGAGGAATTCCATTAAAATTGTATTAAAAATAATTGAAAGTCTGCGATGAGTTCTATTATGTATTTATGAAAATAATTGAATCCCTGTAAAAAGTGTCATTATTTAAAAAAATAATTGAATAATATTTTATGGAAATAATTTGTAGATGATTAAATTCCTGTGAAATTTTGATTATTTATGAAAATAATGAAATGTTTGCGTAGAATTTTATTAAAGTTTTTTTTAAACTTATTGAATTCATTTGGGAATTTTTATTAAAGTAGTGGATATTAAAAATCATTAAATTGAGGAAAGTTAAAAAATAATTAAAATTTTGTAAAGAATTTTATCAAAGTTTTTGAAAATAATTGAATTTCTGCAATCATTTTGTAATTGCTTCAAAATTTAATTTGTTTTAATGTTTTTAACTAAAATTCTTCTATAAATCCATTATTTTTAATAATTAAATATATATTAAAAAATTTAACTAACTTCAGAAGAATTTTAGTTATTAAAATTTTTTAAAAATCTATGTTTTTTAAAATTTCTAATTAAATTCATTTAAAATTGAAATAAAAAAAAAATTTAAATCAAAATCTTTTGAAGTTCATCTGCTTATGAAAATTGTAAACGCAACTCTTTTAAAAATTGAATTAATTTTAAAATATTTAAGTAAAGTTAGATTTCAAGAATAAATACAACAATTTTCAGGATTTCGATCAAAATTCCCAGACTTTTCCAGGTTTTTTCAAGGTTTATAAAATTCCCTGACATTTCCAGGGTTTTCCAGGTTTCCAGTGTGCGTGGCAATCCTTACTCGGTTTTACCACAAAATTTTAATTTTCCCCAAATATTTAAAAAAAAACCAAAAAGGAATAATTAATTTAAGAAAAAAACATCTCTTTGAGGAACAAACCAGAAGATTTCCTAGCGAGCATACGTTTCTCTAGTTAAATCATTGGCCACATTCCTTTCCAATATTGGAATCTTTAAACTATTTGATTGCCAAATAAAGAGAGAGAATTCCAGTTTTAAAGAAACAACTGTACATATTTGAGGCTGTTTGACTAGTTAAAAAAAAAAAAGATTGAGTGGTGAAACAGCGGCGCAACAGGTCGTGAGGAATTAGAAGAAGAATTACCTCACAGGTTATGGAATAATAGACCGGATATAAAATAGTATAGGAAAAATAGCAGCTGACATTGCCATGCAATATCTATAAATTCGTTAAACATCGACTTCCTCACGTGTAGGGGGAGAGGAGGGGGAATGCAGCATGTTTAGTGAATCAGACCAACTGGCATGGCGCATTGTTCAATATTATATACTCAACTTCTTTCAAGAGTGTGCACTCGAGACGAAGGGTTTGGGATCTTTGGAATCGAGAAATATGTCCTGGAGACTAACAGCTGACGTCGTGAATAATCGTTACAATATATAAATATCCTAACTACAATGATAGAAATATAACCACAAGTATTTTTTTCACTATTTCTTGATTAGAGTCGATGTCTCGATAACCAAAAAAAGATTCAATTTATTTTTCATAAACTAACTGCTATGAATAACCTTCTTGTATATTCTAGAATTTATCCAAAAAAAGATTCGACGACAATTATAAAAAAATTAGATTATTCGCACATTTAATTTAATTTTTTTCTTTTTTAAAAATATTTTTCGTACTGTTTTCATGTTTTCTAATCAATTTTATAAATGAATTTTCAATTTTGATTGACAATATTTAATGAATATTAAATATAAATTCAAAAGTTTCGATCCTTTAAATGAAATAAGTATTTTTTATTACAAATATTTTCATAAATATTTGTAAAAAAAAATAAAAATTTTTTAAACTTCATAATTAACTTTTTTGATGCAAATTTATTGTAATACAAATTTTATTTCAAGAAAAAATATAAGGTTGCAACCAAAAAATTAATTATGTTTTTCCCTGACTGATTGATATCTTTATGTTTTAAATAATTTAAATTTCCATACAATTTTCCAAAAAAAATTAAATTATTTACAAAAATTTTAATAAAATCCTTCTCATGAATTAAATTATTTTTACAAGTAATAAAATTTTTCACATGAATTCAATTATTTTTAAGAAATACATAATAAAATTTGTTGTAAGAATTCAATTAATTTCATAAATAATAAATTTTTTTCATAAGATTTCAATTATTTTTAATAAAATTTTAAATAAATTCCTCGAAAAATGTAAATATTTCCAAAAATTTATTTGCAAGAATTGAATTAAATTTCACAAATAATGAAAAAATCAATTATTTAAAAAAATGTTAATAAAATTCGTTGCAAGAATTCAATTATTTTCAGAAATAATAAAATTTTTCACAGGATTTCAATTATTTAAAAAAAATGTATTAAAAATTCGTTGCAAGAATTCAAATATTCTCCTAAATATTAAAATTCTTCACAGGATTTCAATTATATTTAATACAATTTTAGTAAATTTTTCGAAAAATGTAATTATTTTCAAAAATATTATTAAAATTCCTCGAAAGAAATCAATTCTCAATTATTTTTAATACTTTTTGAAAAAGTTCCTTGAGAATTTTCAAATCCATTTGTTTGCAATTCAATTCAATTTTATTATTCAGAAATTCTTCAATATTTAGAATATAAAATCTTGAAATAATTCCAACACAAAAATTCAATTAAAGATTTGAAATTAAAAAAACCTTTTTAAAATTCATGCTGTAATATTTTCAATATTCAATTATTATTTAAAATTTTAACTGAAATTCATTTTTAAATTAGTTTTTTTTAGAAAATTTTACGAGAATTTAATTATTTAACTACAAACATTAATAATTTATTAAGTAATTAAATGCTTTTTAAAATTGAATTTTCGTAAAGAATTTTATCAACAAATTTTTAAATAATTGAATTCTCTTGTAAAGAATTTTATAAACAAATTTTTAAATAATTGAATTTTTTCGACAAATTTTAATAAAATTTTCATGAATAATTACATTTTTCGAGGAATTCGATTAAAATTGTATTAAAAATAATTGAAATTCTATTATGAGTTTTATTATTCATGAAAATAATTGAATCTCTGTAAAAAAAATTATTATTTATGCAAATAATTGAATTATTGCAAAGAAATTTATAAAAATTTGGATTGAATTGTTTTGAAAAATTTTATTAAAATACTAGATATCGAAAATCATTGAATTGAGGAAGAATTTTAAAAATAATTGAAATTTTGCCAAGATTTTTATTAAAATTTCTGGAAATAATTGAATTTTGGAAAAGAATTTTATTATTTTTAAAGATAATTGAACTTTAACGAGAATTTTTTTTAACATAATTGAATTTCTGCGAAGAATTTTATTACTTTTGAAAATAATTAAATTTCTGCAATCATTTCTAACTTGTCCAAAATTTATTTATATTATAAAAACTGCTAAAAAATATTCTAGGTGAAATAATCAAAATTCTGGTTAATACCAACAGTATAAAATTCTATATAAACTAATAATATAAAATTTTTCATTACCAGTATAATTTTAACAAATATTTATATTTCCATCGATTTCCGATAAATCACGCAAGTAAAATATTCAAAACAGTGATAAAATTCCGCAACAAACAATACAAAAAATACTAAAGTAAATTTACAATTTTTTTTTCTATGATTTTGTTAATAACATTCAAAAATCTCAAGGGTAAAAAATAAAAAAAAAATCTACGCAATACCAGGTATAATTTTAACCTCTAAAGAACCGTTTAAATTCTCCCCACAAATCCTCTATTTGTATTTTATTTTTAAATATTCACTCCAATTTCACACTGCGGATTTTTGGTCACATTTTCTACTAAAAAATTTATGAAATTTTCCAACGAATTCCGTGAAATTAAAACACAACTTCCTATAGAACTTTCCTGAGTATTGATTATACCACGAAATGACGAAACACACACTGCTTATAATTCTGACTTTGCAGAAATGACATCTTACACACAAGAAAAAATAAAAAATGACAAATTGCATTTAACTAAATATCAAGACACTGAATAAAGTTGATGAATCGGTTGACAATTCCAAGGATGAGAATGACGTATAACCGTTTATCTGAATAATCAACATCTACGAAAGATAACGAGAGAGAGAGAGAGCGACATAACCTCAAAATTCAACTTCTCTGTTTCACGCTGTCAAGAGAAATTGTTTCAATTTCAAAACACTCGATTATGAAATTAGGTTAGACTATTAACTATTACCTAGTTGTATACACGACACAAACACATCCAATAAATAAATAAAAGAAAAAAGCCTGTTTAACCGGTCATGTGGGAATCGATTCGTGGGTCTGTTTCACGGACGATAAAACGTAAATCGGTAATCACAGTGTAATACAACGTTGCCACTGAAAAACGAACACATGTCAGTTTCCCCCCTACCCAGTGAAGGTTCCTTTCCAGAAATGGATCCACGAATTAACACAGCATGAATCACGGTATTTTAATTTGGCGAAAAAAAAATACCGGGTTTGGATTGTGCCATTTTTTTTCTCCTTCCCCTCTGACGACAAATCTCTATAAACTTTTAACGTCAGTGACAATTGCAAGGCCGTTGGTATTATGACCTTAATGAGTAACGAGCATAGGAGCATAGAGTAATATACTCGACACACGTTCGCATGTGTCTGTCTGTCTGGCCGACCGTGTCGTACACGAAGGGTGTGCGATCAAGTCCAGTGCACGTAGGCTGTCAAGTAGACGTCGAGGCACTTGTCAAAAAAAAAAAAAATGAGAAAAAAAAAGTTGACTCTCATCTTCACAGGTGGTTGATTATCATCAACCGACACTTAAAATTCATAAAGAACAGAGAGCAATTGAGATGTTCTCAATTAAACATACGAGGCTAAATTTGCTCGACAATCGGCAAAAAAAGATTCGCACTCTTTCATCGAGACATGTACTACACGTACAGATGGTGGTAATTTTCACGGTTTTACGAAGCACAGGGAATTCTAAAGCTAACCTGATTATCATTTGGGAATGGGCAATCTTTTAAGAAGGACCAACAAGACGGGCAAGTCATGAATGTTTGATAAATACCTCGTTTTACGACGAGCTCCGAAATCTCCTCCTTGTTGTCAGCCATCTTAGCACCAGTCACTGATCACAATGCATTCTGGGTAAAAACAAACGAACTTCAAATTCAACCGCTGCGCCACCTGTTGGATAAAAGTTGTATTACTCGATACGTCATGTACACCGACAGGTGCGTACATATTGAAAAAAAAGCCCCGGTTCTAACAAGTGCTGTAGGGTGGAAATATTAACAGTGGGGAAAATTATTATTTATACTTTATCACCGGGGGAAACTTTATTTCCAACGTTATTAGACAATTTTGCTTGTAATACTATAAATAAAAACTTAACCTTTTAAATATTTTTTTCTAAAATAGCGTCACACTATTTTCGAAATATTTTTCTATTTTTCAAATACGATAAACCCGAAAAATTTTATTTTGCATCCAAAAAGTGTAAATTAAGAAAATCAAAATTTTCTAAAGTACGCTGGCTACTTGATTTGAGTATACGGCCCTGAAAAATGTCGTCGGCCCGGAATATCGGCTGCTATATATTTCTCTAACGAAGATTCACGGCGGCAGTCTGTCTTTAGTTGTTGTTATTTATTATTTAAGTAAAAACCGACAATAAGCAACAATGAGTGATCGTGAAGTAGTTATTGTTTCTGCAGTTAGAACACCAATAGGTAAATAAAAATAATTGTAATAAAATCATTTTTTTTAAATTTCCAGAAAATAGCCAAATTACATCTCATGTGTGCCACTAACCCCATTCAAATTCCTTTAAAGAATACAAAGTACCGTTTTTAAATTCTACAACTTTTCTAAAATATTCTATCCTTATGGAGAACTTTCTTTTGCCTGAATGAAAATTTATTTAGGAAATAATATTTTTTTAGATATAATAAACAATTAATTAGTGATTCAATAAGATTATTTATAATTTTAAAAGTTGAGTTAAAATTTTGCTTTGAATTTAAAATTGTTGAATTAAAATTTACACTTTTGTGTACAAATTTTTGATTGATCCATTAAAATTTTCATTGTAAGAATTAAAATTCAAATGGTTCAATTAAAATTTTAATAATGTGATAAATATGTTAGTTTTAATTAACATTCTAAAGTAGTGTATTTTTTTACATAACTATTTTTGAATTTCTGAATATTCAGTATTTTGTTACTCAGTATTTTCGAATTTTAAAATTATTTATTTGGACAAGAAATATTTCTTTAATCCAGAAAAAAATTTGTAAATAGAACATTTTTCAGTAAAATTAATTTAGCAACTAATGTAAATTAATAAATAATAAAAAACCTAATTTTCTTTTATTTGAAATAAAATTTCTATTTAGTTTCGAATAAGTTGATTGTACATTAAATTAAATTAAATTAAAAGAAAAATTAGCAATGAAAAGTTATTTACAAATTAATTATAATTTTAATTCTAAATAAAATTCTGAAATAAAATTTCTATTTGATTTCGAATAAGTTACATTAAATTAAATAAAAAGAAAAATTATCAATGAAAAGTTATTTACAAATTAATTATAATTTGAATTCTGAAATAATAACTAAATATTTCTTTGGTAATTTCCGATCCATTTAGTATTTTGACAAAAAATAATTTATTTTGACAAAAATTAATTTATTTTATCAAAAAATAATTTATTTTGACAAAAAATAGTTTATTTTACCAAAAAATAATTTATTTGACCAAAAAATAATTTATTTTGCCAAAAAATAATTTATTTTGACAAAGAATAATTTTCACAACTAAATTAATAATCAAATTAATAATTAATTAATTTTTCTTTTCTAGGCTCATTCTGCGGAACGTTATCAACACTAAAAGCCTCAGATTTAGGAAGTATTGTAATAAAAGAGAGTCTGAAAAGAGCAAATTTAGAACCAACCGATGTTTCCGAGGTCATTTTCGGTCAGGTGATGAATTTACATACTAGATAAAATGGAGAATAGATAAAAGAATATTGAAACAATAATATTAAACTTGGAAATTTTTAATAATAATTTTCCAGGCATTGACAGCAACTCAAGGACAAAATCCAGCACGACAATCGGCAATAAATGCAGGACTTCCAATTTCTGTGCCTGCTTATCTGGTGAACATGCTCTGTGGCTCTGGCCTCAAGTATGTCAACTCCTTTTCTTTTGATGACCCTTAACAAATATTCCAAGAGAAAATGCTAAATAATATTTTATCTATTTAAATTTATTTCATTCTATTGAATAATGGTTTTTATGATTCAAAATTCTTTTTTCATATTTAGATCTGTCACCAATGCCTATATTTCCATCAAGTCAGGAGAGAATGACGTAATTGTCGCTGGTGGACAGGAAAGCATGAGTCAAGCACCACATGCAATTCATTTGAGAAATGGAACAAAAATGGGAGATGGAAATCTAGTCGATACGATGCTCGTTGATGGTCTGACTGATGCGTTCAATCAAATCCATATGGGAATTACCGGTAAAAAAACATCCAAAAAAATATGGAATGAAAAAATATGAAAATTAAAAATATTTACTCAGAACAAAATTATTTCAGAATTAAAAACATTGTTGTTCGTTTGAAAGTTATTTTCATTTTTTAGATTTAATTTTCTATATAAAACGTTATATTCGAGATTTTGAAATAAACACTAGTATTCCAACTTCAAGTGATTATGAAATCTAATAAGATTTCGTAACTTAATATATTCAAAAAATGAGAAAATAATTAAGTAAATATTTTGTTTGTACGAATTTCGAAAATAAGGGAATTTATGGAAATTTAAAATATCTAAATATTCATACAACTTGTATTTTTATTTTTGTAGTAAAAAAAAAGAAAAAAAGAGACGAAATAGGCAAAAAACAAGATTTACGAAAAATTTTTAAAGAAGCCTTACGCCTTCTTTAACAAATTTTCGTAAATCTTGTTTAAAATCTTGTTTGTAAACATTATGAAACTATGTATTTTTTAGCGGAAAATATAGCTAAAAATTTCACAATTAATCGAGAGGATCAAGACGAGTATGCGGCAAAATCTCAACAAAAGGCTGAGGCCGCGATAGCAGCTGGATATTTCGATAAAGAAATTGTCCCAGTAACGATTCAGTCTAGAAAGGAAACTATTGTTATGACAAAAGACGAATTCCCAAAAGCAGGAACCACTGCTCAAGGACTCGGCAGGCTAAGGCCAGCATTTCTCAAAGTACCTACAAATAATTTTCATCCTTTCGTTATAAATTAAAATTATTTTAATTTAAACAATTTTTTAATTTTAAACAAAAATCAAATTGAAATAACAACATTAATTTTAAATCCTTCTCTAGTCAAACGGCACTGTAACGGCAGGAAACGCTTCTGGAATAAACGACGGAGCGGCAGCTGTTGTTTTAATGTCTGCAGAAGTCGCAACTAAAAAGGGAATAACTCCAATGGCACGAATTGTCGCTGTTGCTCAAGCAGGAGTCGAACCAGATATTATGGGTACTGGACCAATACCCGCTGTTGAATTAGTGGTAAATTTAAAAAAAAATTAAAATGCTTCAAATTTTAATTTTTTTTCAATTCAAATTTCAAAATTCAAATTAATTGCAAAAATTAATTATAATTATTAAATTATTAAATTATAAATTTATTTTTTCTAGTTAAGGAAAGCCAATTGGACGAAAGATGAAGTTGATCTTTATGAATTGAACGAAGCGTTTGCGGTTCAATCGCTCGTTTGTCTTCGAGCTTTGGGACTGGATCCCAATAAAGTAAATGTAAATGGTGGAGCAATTGCCTTAGGTCATCCAATCGGAGCATCGGGTAAATTATCCATTTTTAATGCAAGCTAAAATACTATTTAGAAATTATTTAATTTCACTGCAAGCCTAATTACTATTACGAAATTCTTTAATTCCAATACAAGACATTATTTCGAAATTAAGATTTGAAAAGGTAAAAAAGCCAAATTACTATTTCGAAACGTAAAAATTAAATTCAAAATCAAACGTCAGTGAAACTAACGATTAAATATAATCAACGATTTAGAAGAAATATTTGTCTGTTTAAATTTAGATAAATTATTGTATAAACATTGTTTTGCTTAGCTTTTTAATTAATAATTTTCGAATATTTGTAAACAAAAAATTTTATTGTCTTTGTCAGGAAAGTTTTTTTTTCTTTCAATCGTTGATTATAAACGTTGTGAATTTTACCGACAAAAAAATAACAATCCGAATGTGACAAAAAATAGTGAAGAAAATAAGAGAAAATACAGAAGAGAATAATAAAAATAGGTGAAAATAAATAAAATAAACAACAAATAGAAGTCTAGATATCAAATAACAGAATTTGGAAATTTTTCAGGTGCAAGAATTCTAGTAACCCTTCTACACTTACTAGAACGAAAGCAATTAAAAAAAGGAGTGGCATCCTTGTGTATAGGAGGAGGAATGGGAATCGCTATTGCCATAGAAAGAATATAATACAAATGAAAACTAATAAATTTTCAAATTAAACAACGATTTAGAAGAAAAAGGTTGAGGAACGATCATTCATTGAAAAAAAAAATTGTTTTCGATCTGAAACTGAGCATAGAACGATTTTTAATCTCAAAGAGAAAAATTATACATTCACTCATTAAATATAAAATGACTAACAATGAATTCAAAGAGAGCAAAATACATTTTTTTTTTTCAATGAACACTGATCCAATGACGTATTTAACGAGATTGATATTTATGACAAAAAATTGTTTTCTCTTCTAAAAACTCTAGTTTATTATAATATATGTATAAATACAAACTTCGAAGACTTCTATGTAATCGAAAAGTTTTTAACAAATCTTACACGAATTTGTGAGAATAAAGACATTTATTTTTTATACCGAAAAAAGCTAACATTTTTATGAAACAATAAATATTTCTAACGAAGTTTGTCAATTTTTTTTTTTTTTTAAAGAAGAAACCTATTTGTTTCAACAGCAAAATAGAAAAAAAATCCTCTTACATATTCTAATTCGATTTTTTTCGATAAAAATAACCTATCAGACTTTTTTAATACTATTACAATTCTAATTCGTCTTTGACGTGCTCTCTATTGCTCTACTTTTCCTCTCCTCTAAAATCTGCTTAACATCAGCTAATCCTTGCCGTTGAGAATTTAAAACTCTCGATTGTTTGCCTGTGAGTTTTGTACTTTTCTCTTTGACCAGATGCCCAGACACTTTGTGCAGCTGATCCTTAATAGCCGGTATTATAGGCATCTTTAAAAAAAAATTCAGACTTTCAAACATAAACAATTCGCAGAACAGAATAAATTTTTTACTCTAATAGAATAAATGGTAAATTTAAATTTACAAAACAAACTTCTTTTCTAAAAAACTAGAAATAATTCAAATTGTCAACACAAGAAATAATTTTTCAAATCACAAAAAAAATACCTTTAAACAAAAGATGAAATCAAAGGTGCAAAGAAAGAGGTTTCCCAGGATAATATCCACAAGAATTAACATCGTCTTTAACGAAACATTTTATCGACTGTTCTAAAGGAATCGTGGAAATAATATTTACTTGAGGAATACAAACTTTCGCATGAGTTCGAATAATATGATTCCAAAATGTATCTTTAAAACCATCGGGTTCTCTCAACGAAAAATAGGAACCCCAAAATTCAGAATTAATAATACTTTCGTCAGTGTGCGATAATTCGTGATGTAACATTCTCTCAGCTAATTGTTCGTCGACTACAACCATAGTATCACAATTGGCTTTCTTATTCGGAACGTAAACATCCTGCATTATATTATCGCCAAAATATAAACAAACAGGTTCATGTTTCCCTGTAATACGAGTGAAAAATTTCACCAAATCCTTCCAATTCCCTCGTCTGTAAACACCTCCCTCTAAAAATTCTTCAACAGGCACAATTTCCTCCGCTTTATCCTCAATTCCAAAATATGGTCTTTCAAAAGCGAAAAATCCCGGTTTACACGCAAAACAAACAACAACGTCAAAAAGTGATCGCCAATTCTCTCCCATTGCGTAACTAGCCGTAAAATTCATAAAATCATAATCCGATCCAGTAATCAAAAAAGTCTTCCTCTTCTTCTTCAATTCACGAATCCAGGAAATTGTTTCCGAACTGCATTTATGAAAATACTTTTCCGGATTTGATTTAAATTCCAAAAATACACCTTCACTCGACTTAAATTTTTCCACCGAGTAAATATATTTCAGCGAATCAAGAATATCAGGCCAAAAATCGTAAACTGACTGCTTTCCATTTTCCCCGTCGATAGAATCAACCATATTCGCAAAAATAACACTCACCGATATATCAAAATAGTCTAAAACTGTTCTAACTTGCAGTGAAAGTTCACCATTCCATATGGAATGTAAATCTGTCGTGAAAATATCGGAAAATTCAAATCTCTGATTTGGATAAAAAGACAGTAATTCTTCAGTTGTTAATAATTTTGTTCCATGAGTTGCTTTCCAAACCAATCCATTAGCGTCAAGTTTTAAAATATTACCTCGTCTTATATCCAAAACTAAGCCTTTTTGCATAAAATCAAAGTCACTGTCAGTTAAAGTTCTCTTTAAATACTTTTCACTATACTTTTTGTGTTCGACCAAAAAATCAGTTAACAATCCGTAGGATAATTTTATTAAATTTGATACCTTGTATTGTAATAATGTATTGTCCAAATCAAAACCAATGCAGTCGTAGTTACTTAATTTAAAAGAAGCCATGACGAAATTAACAAACAAGTAGGGCGACAAGAACAGAATTGAATCGTTGAGACTCAAGCGACAAGAACAAAATTAAGAGTGATTACTCTAAAGATTCTAACAATAAGGAAGGTTATAACTGTTTACACGTACACGTGACAAATTTAGTTGTTTTTCTCGATTTTCTTTCACTAGAATCGATAGTTTTGGATAGTTTCATTTAGCGAGAATCGAGTGTCGACTGTCGACTTACAAAAAGTAAACACGTTTTTAGGTTATGTTCGCGACCGGCAAATTTTATGAATTTTATACTCGATTTTCAACATCAAGTGGGGCAAAAGATCACGAATAAAGATAATTGCAAGTAATATTCAACAGTTATTTAGCATAATAGTAACGAAAAGGAAAAATTGAAAAACTACTTACATGGGGAGGAATGTGAACAAAACGAATATTTCGTGCTTGTACGAAAAACATTTCAAACTTAAATGAATCTCCTCGGGAATCGGTAAAAATGCAGTCCTTCATCTCAACATTCATGTATCTGTAACAAAAAAGAAATAATTATGTTTATTTACTCGATAAAATTACTTCTTTAACACACACACCCGTCAGCATGATTTACTATTCCAGTAATGTACGATTCATTTCGTAAATCGATTGTTGTTTTATGACCTTCTACAGCTTTTAACAAAACAGCTAAAGTATTATAAAAGTTAAATTTTTCTCTTGCAGAAGCTCGATCTGCGTTTAAAAAACTCATTTCTAAGTTCTAACTGTTTTTCAACTGTCACTTGTTGCTGTTTACTAATCGCGAGCCAACAGTGTGAAGTGAGCAGACAACCATCCCCACTCTACCGCTCTCTAGAAACGCGCGAACTTTTAAATTTATATTTATTGAAAAATGTTTTCTTTTTATTATTTAAACAAATAAAAATACGAATAATACGATTTAACCATTTAACAAAACAAATAATAATATAAAATTACTAACTATTAATTACAAGTTACTGCAATTATTAATTAATCATATAAAATTAATACAATAGTGCATTGCATATTAATAAATTAAATGCAACAATGAATAAGATAACTATTTAATTAATTAATATATCTTGTAAATAACATTTTTTTTAAATATGTTAAATATTAAAATACGTAAAATATTTTAATGTAAAAAATATAAAATATTTCACTTAAAAAGTAATAAATAATTAAGTTTAATATATTACTAATAAATAATAAATAATTATAATAATTTTATTTTATTATCTAAATTTTATTATATAAAAATAAATAAAATAATAAAATAAAAAATATAATCAAATATAAAATATTTAAACATTACAAAAAAATGTAAACGTGTTTCATAAAATGAATTTTTGAGATTAAAAAAAAGTTGTAAAAAAATCTATTCCTTCTAAATACTAATTTATAATAAAAATTTTAGCAAATTTTCACTAATTATTTCTTTTTGGAAAATATAAAAACTCTCCATTAAGAAAATTTCTGGGGGGTTAATGAATAAGGGCATTTTTTTCTAAATTCAAACTCATGGTATTTTCACCATGGGAGATAAACTACGCGGATCCAATCATAGATCATAATCATTTGAATTACGTTCATTCAATATGCAAGGGGACTCTTGTAAATGACCTAGATAAATGGCATCATTCTCGAAAAGAATGTCGAGCTTATTTCAGATCATTTAAAAATTTCTGCATATAAAATAATTAATATTATTATTAACATATTAATTATAATAATACTGATTATTATTTTTATCATATTAATTATTATTATTTATATTTAGTATAAATATTTATTTTAATAATTAATTTTATACATTCATTTTAGCCGCGAAACAATTTTATAAATTTTATTTTATTTTTTTAATTAAATTTTAAGTTAATTAGTTTATTAATTTAGTTAATACCATTAAATTCATAATTAAAATATGTAAACTAAGAAAATTAACTAAAATAACTAAAATAAATTTTTTGGTAATGAAAGTCTGTAATTTTTGATTGTGTAATTAATTTGAAATTATTTTACAATTACTTTGAATTTATATTTAAAAATAAACGAAGTTTATTAATGAAAATGAGTTTTATTTAAAATTTTTTTTGAGCGAAGTTAATTAATTAAAATTATTTTCAATTAGAATGTTTATTTAAGTACAGTTTATTAAAGAAAAACTCCAAGTAAAAATAAATTTAATACATATAATTTTCGCTTCATTAATATTATTTTTAATTTGGAATTTTCATTTAACAATAAACGAAGTTTATTAATTAAAATTATTTTTATCTAGAATTTTTTTTAGCGAAGTTTATTTAATAAAAATTTTAAGTAAAAATAATTTTAATTAATAAACTTTAGAATTTTTTTGAGCGAATTTGGAATTTTTATTTAATAAACCAAATAAAAATTCCTAGTGAAAATAATTTTAATTAATAAACTTTACTTAATTAAAATTACTTTTACTTGGAAGTTTTATTTATCAATAAGCGAAATTTATTAATTAAAATGATTTTTATCTAGAATTTGTATTGATCAAATTTTATCAATTAAATTTATTTTCTTCTGGAATTTTTATTTGTGCTAAGTTTATTATTTAAAATAATTTTTACTTGGAATTTTTATTTGAGCCAAGTTTATTAATTAAAATAATTTTTACTTGCAATTTTCATTCAATAAAATTTGCTTGAATAAAAATTCCAAGTAAAAGTACTTTTAAACGTCTCTTAAATAAAAATTCTACGTAAAATAATTTGAGCGAATAAACTTCGCTTGAATAAAAATTCAAAGTATGAATTAACTTTAATTAATAAACTTATTCGCTTAAATAAAAATCCCAGATAAAAATAATGTTAGTCAATAAAATTCGCTAAAAAAATTGCAGTTAAAAATAATTTCAATTAAAAAGCTTCGGCTGAATAAAAATTCCAAATTGTGAAAATTCGTTTCAATATTAATTCCATTTTAGAATAAATTCCACCTAACAAGATAATAAATTTACAAAGGACTAATTTTTTTCCTAAAATTTAAGAAAATCTTTGTATTCAAAAGAAGCTCAAATTCACACATGAAATTCTGACGCCCATTGAATTAGCATGGCGGTCAGAATTTTATGTGTTGTTATACTTTCCGGAGGCTCATATATACGTCTGAAATAGATCAGGAATAATGGTATTCGCAAAAAGGGGCTTGAGATGAATTAAATCGGTGCCGTGCGACCCGTCGTGATGAGTGCCCTCTTCCTGTAAGACCCTCTCCTCCGTCCCTCTCCTCCCTCTCGTGAACGAATCAGCTTCCTGGATGGGGCTACATTATCTGCCTGATTCTAGAACGCAACGAGGCGATACCAACACGAGCCTACGGAGATTAGATCGTACGACAGTCACTTTCAGTTCTAGAAGTCTTATCAATCGCGAAATTAGTTTCCTTTTTTTCCCTCCTTTTTTCAACAATAATTATCATCATCAAGACAATTAATATTCAAGTCAAATATTTCCCTAAATAATATTTTTAAAAAATTCAATACAAGTGCAAAGTGATTAGAAATTTTAAAATTCTTCGCAAGAAGAAGAAGAAGAATTCCGGATAAAGTGGATTCCAAATTTGGAAATCGAGATAGATTGGACATGAGACACAGAGCGATACTTCCGGGGGATTCCCTGTTCCAGTTATTTCAAGGACGACTCACAAAGTATTCCTGAAAGTCTTTTTTCCAGGAGATCACTGAAGCAAAATGTCACTGGGTCAACGAATTTCCGGGGCTGTCGCTGTTCTTCGAGGTGCCCCTCTGGAGACGCAGCAAGGCTACACGTAAATTAAATTTTATCGAAATTTATTTCATAAAACAACTTTCAGAAGAAAGTTTTAGAAAGAAAAAAATTTTTCTTTCTAAAAGAAAGATTTTTTTTCTGAAAATTTGATTTTTATTTTCTGTCTAGATCAAAGGATTTGGAAAAAATGACTTCTGAAGATGAGGAGGAGAACAAACCTCTTCCGTCCGAATCTCTGCAAAGACTTCAAGTGGTTTGTTCATGATTTGAAATTGAAAATTTCCAAAAAAAAATTGAAGAAAATGTTCTTTCTTAATCAATTTGATTTTAAATCCAGGTGATAAAATGGATAGGAGAGAATTCGGTACTGGTGCTGACGATTATTGCCGTTTTATTGGGTTTGATTCTCGGATTCCTAGGTCGATTAGCAAATTTCTCTTCCCATTCAATAATGCTAATCAGCTTCCCAGGAGAAATTCTAATGCGAGTGTTGAAAATGTTCATTCTACCCTTGATTATATCTTCGCTCATTACAGGTACAACAAATTATTTAATTTATTCAGAGTGGTCACAAGTTTCAGACAATCAATTTCCCTGACATTTTCCTGACAATTTACTGACATTAAAATTATATTCCCTGACAAAATTCTTTTTACAGAAAAATAAAAAACTTCATGGAAAATGAGTAAAATTTATGAATTTTAATAATTTCTAAAAATTACAATTATAACCCTTCCTGAATTTAATTATTTTCTACAATTTACAACTAAACTTCATCTCTACATCAATTATTTTGAATAATTTTCTAAACGTTCTATTAGAATTCAATATTATTTAAATACAAAAACTCAACTTTTTATAATAATTGTAACTGTACATGTTTTTTTCTTAAGCTATTTCAAACAATTATATAATAAAGAAATTCTTACAATACATTTTTTTAAAATATATTTGAATAATTTTTGAAAGATATTAGTTTTTAATATTATAAACAATTGAAAAATTTACAAACAATTGAAATTTGGTAAAATCTTTTTAAAATAATTGAAGTTTTGAAAAATATAAATAAAAATAATCAAATTTTGGAAGAATTTTATTTATAAATATGATCATAATTTCTTCAAAATTTTAAAAAATCTAAAAAAGTAAATTTTTATTAATTTTTTATTTACTTTGTTCGAAAATAATTGAATTTCTTAAAAGAATTTTTGAATAATTTTAAAAAAACTAATTAATTTCTTGAGGAATTTTAATTAAAAATTTTGAACATGATTTTTTTCTCTAAAATGTTAAAAATTATTCTAAAATGTTATTATTTTTGGTATGTATTTGAATTTTCAAAAATATATAATTAAAAATACTGAAAATATTGAATTTTAAAAAATTAGAAGCAAATTTTCATTTTTAAATTTACATTTAAAGATTTTTCATTAAAATTTTGAATAATTTGATTATTTTCAAAATTTTGAATTAAAACTCTTCAGAAGTTGATTTTCAAATAAATGTAACAAAACACTTTAAAAAAAGGTAATTATTTTCAATTAAATTTTATGAAATTTCAATTATTTAAAACGATTTTAATTACAGATATATTTGAAAGATTTAATTATCTTAAAAAATTATTCAAGAATAATTTTTGAAAGAAATTAATTATTTACTAAAATTATGATAAAATTTGCTTATAAGAATTAAATTATTTTTATAAATAATAAAAATCATTGGAAGAATTTAATTACCTTTATACAATTTTAATTAAATTATTATTCGAAATAATTGAATTATTTTTTAAATTTTCATAAAAGAATTGAAAAAAATTCAATTATTCCCTTAAACTTTAAGAAAATCATTCACAAGAATTCAATTTTTTTTAGAAATAATAAAATTTACACTGGAATTCAATTATTTTAAAAAGTTCAATAGTTTTCAAGATTTCAATTATTTTTATTTTAATTTAAAATTTTAAATAAATTTTTCGAAGTATTTGAACTATTGTTTTAAATTCTTATAAAAAAATTGAAAAAAAATTAATTATTTCCCTAAATTTTAAAAAAATCCTTCGCAAGAATTTAATTATTTATGCAAATAATAAAATTTTTCACTGGAATTCAATTATTTTAAAAAGTTCAATAAAATTTATTTGCAAGATTTCAATTATTTTCATAAATAATAAAATTCTTTGCTGGATTTCAATTATTTTTAATACAATTTTAAATGAATTCCTTGAAAAATGTAATAATTTTCAAAATATTTATTGAAACTATTCGAAGGAAATCTATAATTTAAAATATTTCAATAAAATTCTTTGAAAGAAATTAATCATTTTCGAAAACTTTTATAACATTTGTTTATAAAACTTGAATTATATTCATAAATAATAAAATTCAAATTTTTCAAAGTAATTAAACTGTTGTTTTAAATTTTCATAAAAGAATTGAAAAAAATTTAATTCTTCCTCTAAGTTTTACGAAAAGCATTCGCAAGAATTCAATTATTTATACAAATAATTAAAATTTCCACTGGAATTTCATTATTTTAAAAAATTCAATAAAATTCTTTAAAAGAGTTAAATTATTTTCATAAAGAGTAAAATTTTTCACAGGCTTTCAGAATTAATTATTAATACAATTTCAAATAAATCCCTTCAAAAAATGTATTTATTTTCAAAATTTTGAATTAGTACTCTTCAAAAGTTGATTTTCACAAATAATTGTAACAAAATACTTGAAAAAAATTAATTATTTTCAATTAAATTTTTCAGAATTTCAATTATTCAAAATCTTTTTAATTCGATATTTTGAAAATTTAAATAGAAAAATGATTTAAGAATAATTTTTGAAAGATTTGTTTACAGTTATTTTTCACACTATTAAAATCGAAATAAGTTGCATTTTATACTTAAAAATGTGGTATTTTGTTGCAATATTTGAAAAAAGAAGTCGAAAAAGTCGCAATTTTTTAAAATAGATCGAAAAAAGTCTTAATTTTCTTCATTTTCCTGACAAAAAATTTTATTTCCTGTCATTTCCTTGACTTTACTGACAAAAATTTTGTTTTCCTGACATTTCCCTGACTTTATACAGATGTGTGGCCACTCTGCTTATAATATAAATTAATTGTTTTCCAAATTTTCCTCGCAAGGCGTTGAAGAAAACTTCTTGTACAATTTAATGATAAAAATGACTGATTTAACGAGTGGGAAGTTGGCTAAGTAAACTTCCCACTCGTTAAATCCCTAATTTTTAGCTCTAGTTCAAAAAAATATTTCCAAATCTTTCACAGGAATGGCTCAACTTGATGCACGAAGTTCCGGAAGAATAGGCTTTCGTGCCCTGACCTATTACATGGTGACAACAATTCTAGCAGCAATAGTGGGCATTGCAATGGTACTGATAATTCATCCTGGAAATCCGGAAATCAAACCAAAAGTGGTCGACACACTCGGCGAGGAGGCAAAGATATCAACGATTGATGCAATTCTCGATATAATAAGGTAAAACCAACTCACAATCAACTTGAAAGCATCGCTTGTGCGAAGAACAAGTTAATTTCCACAGAAACATGGTACCGGAGAACCTGGTGCAAGCATGCTTCCAACAGGTGCAGACATCGTACGTGAAGAAAAAAATCCTCATTCTCGAGGGTAAAAATCGTACCGACTACATTTTGGAGCCAACATTGGTCTACAAGGACGGCACCAATGTCATGGGAATGATTGTCTTTTGCATTGTCTTTGGACTGCTCGCCGGACAAATTGGACCCAAGGGGAAAATAATGATCGACTTCTTTGCTGTTTTAAACGATCTTGTTATGAAACTGGTTGGCATCATTATATTGTGGTCAGTTCTAACACCAAATTTCTCTACAAAAAAACAAAAAAAAAAAACAAAATCAATTTTCTATGTATAAGTATAGATAAAAAAAAAGGTGGAGAGAAAAATAATGTTTTTAAATAAAAAAAACTATCCACTGTTCTTTTGACAAAACAAAAAGTAAGTGTGTCATCGATTAACAGTTTCTGCTTTTCGTTTACTAGCCTCAATTGACGAAATCTCGCAGGTACTCGCCGTTCGGAATAATGTGCTTGATAGCAGGAAAAATCATGTCCATTCAAAATCTAGCAATGATGGCACAAATGCTTGGATTATACATGATCACTGTCATCATGGGTCTTTCAATTCACGCCATTATCACGCTTCCATTGATTTTTTGGCTGGTGACGAAAAAGAATCCGGCTGTTTTCTTTCGAGGTATGATGCAAGCCTGGATCACGGCAATGGGAACAGCTTCCAGGTATTATATAAATATTCAAAAAAACAGGCTTCGTACTCGATAATAAATTAAAATGAATTAAATTAAAATTAAATTAATTTTAAAAAGTAGCTTTAAGAATGAAAAAATCATCAAAAAGTAGCTTTAAGACTACAGAAAGTAGTAAAAAAGTAGCAATCGAAGGATTAAATTTGACGACTCAATTTTTCATAATTTCTAAATTTAATTACATTCATAAAAAGAATAATTTTCTTTAAATAAATGGCTCGGTGAAACTAACGACCCGCCGGCCGCCAGCCGTCAGAAAAAACCAAAGGCGCCGACACACATATAGTAGCGCGGTGGCCCTATACGGTTTAATCAACGCAAAAACAACGTACGCTAGCTATTACAGTTTATAGAAAAAAATGCAATAGTCACATTTTAAACAGCAATAATCTCCCTTTAATTTGCGACCAAGAAACAGGAATTTGGTCAAAAATTGATCGAGTTATGAATTTTTTTTGAACTTTTTTTTCCATTTTCGTTTTTCTGATACGGGCGGGTGGGGACGCTGGCTATCAAAATTTTTTTAATCATATTCCTATTGGTCTAATGACAAGAATCAATTATCTCTCTTTAATTTGCGACCAAGAAACAAGAATTTGGTCGAACATTGTTCGAGTTATGAATTTTTTTTAAATTTTTTTTTTCAATTTTCGTTTTTCTGATACGGGCGGGTGGGGACGCTGGCTATCAAAAATTTTTTAAACATATTCTTATTGGCCCAATGACAAGGAGCATTAATCCTTCTTTAATTTGCGACCAAGAAACAGGAATTTGGTCAAAAATTGATCGAGTTATGAATTTTTTTTGAACTTTTTTTTCAATTTTCGTTTTTCTGATACGGGCGGGTGGGGACGCTGGCTATCAAAAAATTTTTAAACATATTCCTATTGGTCTAATGACAAGAAGCATTAATCCCTCTTTAATTTGCGACCAAGAAACAGGAATTTGGTCAAAAATTGATCGAGTTATGAATTTTTTTTGAACTTTTTTTTCCATTTTCGTTTTTCTGATACGAGCGGGTGGGGACGCTGGCTATCAAAAATTTTTTAAACATATTCTTATTGGCCCAATGACAAGGAGCATTAATCCTTCTTTAATTTGCGACCAAGAAACAAGAATTTGGTCAAAAATTGATCGAGTTATGAATTTTTTTTGAACTTTTTTTTCCATTTTCGTTTTTCTGATACGGGCGGGTGGGGACGCTGGCTATCAAAAATTTTTTAAACATATTCTTATTGGCCCAATGACAAGGAGCATTAATCCTTCTTTAATTTGCGACCAAGAAACAAGAATTTGGTCAAAAATTGATCGAGTTATGAATTTTTTTTGAACTTTTTTTTCCATTTTCGTTTTTCTGATACGGGCGGGTGGGGACGCTGGCTATCAAAAATTTTTTAATCATATTCCTATTGGTCTAATGACAAGAAGCATTAATCCCTCTTTAATTTGCGACCAAGAAACAAGAATTTGGTCAAAAATTGATCGAGTTATGAATTTTTTTTGAACTTTTTTTTCCATTTTCGTTTTTCTGATACGGGCGGGTGGGGACGCTGGCTATCAAAAATTTTTTAATCATATTCTTATTGGCCCAATGACAAGGAGCATTAATCCTTCTTTAATTTGCGACCAAGAAACAGGAATTTGGTCAAAAATTGATCGAGTTATGAATTTTTTTTGAACTTTTTTTTCCATTTTCGTTTTTCTGATACGGGCGGGTGGGGACGCTGGCTATCAAAAATTTTTTAATCATATTCCTATTGGTCTAATGACAAGAATCAATTATCTCTCTTTAATTTGCGACCAAGAAACAAGAATTTGGTCGAACATTGTTCGAGTTATGAATTTTTTTAAAATTTTTTTTTCAATTTTCGTTTTTCTGATACGGGCGGGTGGGGACGCTGGCTATGAAAAATTTTTTAAACATATTCCTATTGGTCTAATGACAAGAAGCATTAATCCCTCTTTAATTTGCGACCAAGAAACAAGAATTTGGTCAAAAATTGATCGAGTTATGAATTTTTTTTGAACTTTTTTTTCCATTTTCGTTTTTCTGATACGGGCGGGTGGGGACGCTGGCTATCAAAAATTTTTTAATCATATTCCTATTGGTCTAATGACAAGAATCAATTATCTCTCTTTAATTTGCGACCAAGAAACAAGAATTTGGTCGAACATTGTTCGAGTTATGAATTTTTTTAAAATTTTTTTTTCAATTTTCGGTTTTCTGATACGGTCGGGTGGGGACGCTGGCTATGAAAAATTTTTTAAACATATTCTTATTGGCCCAATGAAAAGGAGCATTAATCCTTCTTTAATTTGCGACCAAGAAACAGGAATTTGGTCAAAAATTGATCGAGTTATGAATTTTTTTTGAACTTTTTTTTCCATTTTCGTTTTTCTGATACGGGCGGGTGGGGACGCTGGCTATCAAAAATTTTTTAAACATATTCTTATTGGCCCAAGGACAAGGAGCATTAATCCTTCTTTAATTTGCGACCAAGAAACAGGAATTTGGTCAAAAATTGATCGAGTTATGAATTTTTTTTGAACTTTTTTTTCCATTTTCGTTTTTCTGATACGGGCGGGTGGGGACGCTGGCTATCAAAAATTTTTTAATCATATTCCTATTGGTCTAATGACAAGAATCAATTATCTCTCTTTAATTTGCGACCAAGAAACAAGAATTTGGTCGAACATTGTTCGAGTTATGAATTTTTTTTAAATTTTTTTTTCAATCTTCGTTTTTCTGATACGGGCGGGTGGGGACGCTGGCTATCAAAAATTTTTTAATCATATTCCTATTGGTCTAATGACAAGAATCAATTATCTCTCTTTAATTTGCGACCAAGAAACAAGAATTTGGTCGAACATTGTTCGAGTTATGAATTTTTTTAAAATTTTTTTTTCAATTTTCGGTTTTCTGATACGGTCGGGTGGGGACGCTGGCTATGAAAAATTTTTTAAACATATTCTTATTGGCCCAATGAAAAGGAGCATTAATCCTTCTTTAATTTGCGACCAAGAAACAGGAATTTGGTCAAAAATTGATCGAGTTATGAATTTTTTTTGAACTTTTTTTTCCATTTTCGTTTTTCTGATACGGGCGGGTGGGGACGCTGGCTATCAAAAATATTTTAATCATATTCCTATTGGTCTAATGACAAGAATCAATTATCTCTCTTTAATTTGCGACCAAGAAACAAGAATTTGGTCAAAAATTGATCGAGTTATGAATTTTTTTTGAACTTTTTTTTCAATTTTCGTTTTTCTGATACGGGCGGGTGGGGACGCTGGCTATCAAAAATTTTTTAAACATATTCTTATTGGCCCAATGACAAGGAGCATTAATCCTTCTTTAATTTGCGACCAAGAAACAGGAATTTGGTCAAAAATTGATCGAGTTATGAATTTTTTTTGAACTTTTTTTTCCATTTTCGTTTTTCTGATACGGGCGGGTGGGGACGCTGGCTATCAAAAATTTTTTAATCATATTCTTATTGGCCTAATGACAAGGAGCATTAATCCTTCTTTAATTTGCGACCAAGAAACAAGAATTTGGTCAAAAATTGATCGAGTTATGAATTTTTTTTGAACTTTTTTTTCCATTTTCGTTTTTCTGATACGGGCGGGTGGGGACGCTGGCTATCAAAAATTTTTTAATCATATTCCTATTGGTCTAATGACAAGAATCAATTATCTCTCTTTAATTTGCGACCAAGAAACAAGAATTTGGTCGAACATTGTTCGAGTTATGAATTTTTTTAAAATTTTTTTTTCAATTTTCGTTTTTCTGATACGGGCGGGTGGGGACGCTGGCTATCAAAAATTTTTTAAACATATTCTTATTGGCCCAATGACAAGGAGCATTAATCCTTCTTTAATTTGCGACCAAGAAACAGGAATTTGGTCAAAAATTGATCGAGTTATGAATTTTTTTTGAACTTTTTTTTCCATTTTCGTTTTTCTGATACGGGCGGGTGGGGACGCTGGCTATCAAAAATTTTTTAAACATATTCTTATTGGCCCAAGGACAAGGAGCATTAATCCTTCTTTAATTTGCGACCAAGAAACAGGAATTTGGTCAAAAATTGATCGAGTTATGAATTTTTTTTGAACTTTTTTTTCCATTTTCGTTTTTCTGATACGGGCGGGTGGGGACGCTGGCTATCAAAAATTTTTTAATCATATTCTTATTGGCCCAATGACAAGGAGCATTAATCCTTCTTTAATTTGCGACCAAGAAACAAGAATTTGGTCAAAAATTGATCGAGTTATGAATTTTTTTTGAACTTTTTTTTCCATTTTCGTTTTTCTGATACGGGCGGGTGGGGACGCTGGCTATCAAAAATTTTTTAATCATATTCCTATTGGCCCAAGGACAAGGAGCATTAATCCTTCTTTAATTTGCGACCAAGAAACAAGAATTTGGTCAAAAATTGATCGAGTTATGAATTTTTTTTGAACTTTTTTTTCCATTTTCGTTTTTCTGATACGGGCGGGTGGGGACGCTGGCTATCAAAAATTTTTTAATCATATTCCTATTGGTCTAATGACAAGAATCAATTATCTCTCTTTAATTTGCGACCAAGAAACAAGAATTTGGTCGAACATTGTTCGAGTTATGAATTTTTTTTAAATTTTTTTTTCCATTTTCGTTTTTCTGATACGGGCGGGTGGGGACGCTGGCTATCAAAAAATTTTTAAACATATTCTTATTGGCCCAAGGACAAGGAGCATTAATCCTTCTTTAATTTGCGACCAAGAAACAAGAATTTGGTCAAAAATTGATCGAGTTATGAATTTTTTTTGAACTTTTTTTTCCATTTTCGTTTTTCTGATACGGGCGGGTGGGGACGCTGGCTATCAAAAATTTTTTAAACATATTCCTATTAGTCTAATGACAAGAAGCATTAATCCCTCTTTAATTTGCGACCAAGAAATAAGCATGTGGTCTAAAATTGTTCCAGTTATGAATTTTTTTCCGATTTTTTTCCAATTTTCGTTTTTCTGATACGTGCGGGTGGGGACGCTGGCTATCAAAAATTTTTTAAACATATTCTTATTGATCCAATGACAAGAAGCATTAATCCCTCTTTAATTTGCGACCAAGAAACAAAAATTTGGTTGAAAATTGATCGAGTTATGAATTTTTTTTCAATTTTCGTTTTTCTGATACGGGCGGGTGGGAACGCTGTCTATTAAAAATTTAATAAAATAAAAATTTGCAATTGTTTTATTTTAAAAGGCGATAATCCTTTTTTATTTTCTATTAAAAAAAAAAATTGTTAGAAAACTGTTTGAGTTTTGAATTTTTTTAGTACTTTTTTTAAAGTTTTTATATTGATTTTAGTTTGCATAAGTTGTTTCTATCCCTGCGATTAGCTGATGAATAAATTCATTACCCCAGAGTGTGCCGCGTGGAGGTTGCAATTTTCTACAGTCCTTGTTTAATTTTTTGTTTTAATTTGTATTCGTAATTCATAATAAATTGGAAAAAAAATCGAAAAAAATTCATAACTCGAACAATTTTAGACTTAATTTTTATTTCTTGGTCACAAATTAAAGGGAGATTATTGCTGTTTAAAATGTGACTATTGCAATTTTTTCTATAAACTGTAATAGCTAGCGTACGTTGTTTTTGCGTTGATTGAACCGTATAGGGCCACCGCGCTACTATGTGTGTCGGCGCCTATGGATTCTTCTGATGGCTGGCGGCCGGCGGGTCGCTTGTTTCACCGAGCTTAAATAAATATTTAAATGCCTATTTATTTTTCCATGGGAATTAAAATACTTTAAATGATTTCAATGTAAAGCCTTTCTAAAATTTAATTATTTCTAAAAATTACAACCGTATTTCTTCATTCTTCCAAAATTCAATTCATTTTTCATTGAAATTTTTAAATCAAATTATTTAAAACTTTAATCATCTTTACTTCAAAATCAAAATTTATTTCTAAAAATTTATACTATACACTTTTAATATTCAATTATTACCTGAAATTTTAACTGAAATTCAATTTTAAATAAATTTTTAATACAAACTTCAAAGGGAATGTAACTATTTAAATACAAAAGTTAATAATTTATTGAATAATTGAATATTTTTTAAACCTTAATTATAATAAACAAATTATAACAAATTCCTATCAAAATTTTATTATTTATGAACATAAAAGACAAAAATGATAAGAAAAATAAAATTTGTAAAAATTCAAATTCAATTGTTCCGAAGAAAATTTAAATTCATACGAGGAATTTAATGAAAATTGTACTGAAAATAATTGAATTCTTCTACAAAGTTTGTCACAATTTTTAAAAATAAATCAATTCTATCAACAAATTTTCTTAAACTTTTTAAAAATAATTCCAGTTCAAGAAATTTTTTTAAAATTGTATTAAAAATAACTGAGTTGTTACAAAGAATTTCATTAAATTTTTTGAAAATGATTAAATTCTCTTAAAAAATTTAATTAAAAATGCATTGAAAATAATTATTAAATTCTTATAAACAAGTTGTATCAAATTTTTTTTAAATAATTGAATTCCTTTCAGATTTTTAATCAAATATTTACAAATAATTGCATCTTACAAAGATATTATTTAAAATTTTCTAAAATAACTGAATTCTTGAGAAGAATTTTATTATCTACAAGAATAATTGAATTCTTGCGAAGAACTTCATTAAATTTTTTTTAATAATTGAATTCCTATGAAAATTTAATTATTTATGAAAATAATAAATAAAAATAATAAAGAAAGAAAATTTGTGAAAATACAAATTCAATTGTTTAGAATTCAAATTCAAATTTAAATTCTTTAGAAAAAAAATTTAAGTTCGAACGAGGAATTTAATTACAATTATACTGAAAAGAATTAAATTCTTCTAAACATTTTTATCACAATTTTTAAAAATAAGCAAATTCCATCAGCGAATTTAGTTACAAATTTTAAAAAGAATTTAATTCCATCAAGAAATTTAATTCAAATTCTACGAAAATAATTGAATTTTTCCCAAGGATTTTTTAACTTAATAAAAAAATTATTCCAACGAATTCAATTACTTAAAAAAAAATTTTGTATAATTTGTTTATTATAAATGAAAAATTCTTTTCAATACATTTTTAATAAAATTTCCTGAAAGAATTTGATTATTTTCAAAAAAATTTAATGAAATTCTTTTTAATAATTGAATCCTTGGGATGAATTTTATTAAATTTTTTTTAAATAGGTACCTAATTGAATTCTTCTGTGGAAATTTTATTGAAAATCTAGATATTAAAAATAATTGAATCTCGACAATTTTTTGAAATTAATTAAATTTCTACAAAGAATTTTATTAATATTTTTTTAAAATAATTGAATTGTTACGAAGAATTTCATTAAAATTATTAAAAATAATTAAGTTCTTTCAAAAAATTTTATTGAAAATCTATTGAAAGAATTTTCAAATTCTAATAAAAAAAATGATATTAAATTTTTTTTTTGAATAATTGAGGGCTAGGATCGAAGAAACGACGCTTGTAAACGCACAGAACATTGCGAAGCGTCGGTTCTTCGATCCGAGCCCTCAATTGAATTCTTTTGAAGAATTTTAATAAAATTCTTAAGAATAATTCCATTTTTCGAAGAATTTATTTCAAATTGTATTCAAAATAATTGAAATCCTACAATGAATTTTAATATTTACGAAAATAATTGGATTTTTGCAACGAATTTTATTAAAACTAAAAATAATTGAATTCATGTGGAGAATTTTCTAAAAATCTTTTCTAATTGCTTTTTTCGAAATATTTTATGAAAGTTGTGTTTTAAATTATTGAATCTCTGTGTAAATTTTATTATTTATGAAAATAATTTAATATTTACAAAGAATTTTATAAAAATTTCCTTTAAATAATTGAATTCCTTTGGAAAATTTTTTATTTAAATATTAAATATTGAAAATTGAATTTCGAAAAATTTTCGAAAATAATTGAATCGTTTGAAAGAATGTCATTAAAATTTTTGAATTACTTCTAAGAATATTATTAAAATTTTTGAGAATAATTTTTTTACTCCAAATATCAGAGAATTTAAAGTAGTTCAAATTTTCAAACATAGAAAAGAGCTTTGAGTGTCAGAAATCTAAAAAAAAGTATCCAAATAGTAGGAAATTGTAAAAAAAAGTAGTAAATAGATTTTAGTAGATGAGTACGAAGCCTGGGAAAACAATTTTCTTGGTTTTTTTTTCTGCAAATGGTTGTAAAGAGAAAAATTGCTTTGGGCCTGATTAAAACGAATTCCACAGTGCAGCAACACTGCCAATTACCTTTCAGTGTTTGGAAGAAAATAATAAACTTGATCCAAGAGTGAGTCGATTTGTTGTTTCGGTCGGAGCGACAGTAAACATGGACGGGACTGCTCTCTATGAAGCCGTTGCCGCAATTTTTATTGCTCAAATGAATGGAATTTCCCTCGGAATCGGCGACGTAATCACTGTCAGGTTTGTTTGCGTAAAAAGTTATTTTCTCCTCCGAATAATAAAATGAAACATCCGGCAAGAAAAAGTAATTTACAATTCCAAATTTCTCGTCTTCTTAACGTGTCGTTCTTTTAGTTTTACTGCCACATTAGCAAGCATAGGAGCTGCAAGTATTCCCAGCGCTGCTCTAATTACTATGCTTCTGGTACTAACTGCCCTTGGACTCCCAACAAGCGATGTCTCTTTACTTTTCACCGTAGATTGGCTATTGTAAGTTCGAAAATAATTCCTCCGAAAACTCCTCAAATTTCAAAGTCCTTCTCCTCAAAGTTTAAACTCTAAATCTTCCTACAATTAAATTAGAAAAGTTAATAGAAAAGAATTACCACACTTACTTCTAGGGATCGACTGAGAACATCAATTAACGTCCTTGGCGATGGTTTTGGAGCTGGAATTGTCTATCATCTCAGTAAAGACGAAATCGAAGAAATGGACGCGGAAAAAAAATTAGAAGGCATGGAAACAGGAATTTCTCCCTTTGAAATCGAATGTCAAGAATCTGACCCTGTCTCTACATCTGAAACAAAAATTTAAACAGAAACCGATCCTTATTATCAAAGAAAGAAACTCAATTTCCACTTCAGCAATATTTTTCACCCTCAAAAAGAAAAAAAGAATTTTAGAAATAATTATCAAGAGCATGATAAGTACAAAGTAGAGAACGAGTGATTTTAAAAAATCTACTAAAGATTAATCGAATTCTCGAATAAAAAAATAAAACTCTAAGAAAAAAAATATGTAAAACGATCTAATATAATTTAAGACTAAGTGTGTGCGAGTCCCCCTCCTAGACAATGCGCCAATTTAAAAGAAAGTTTACCACTGAAAAGTCTATTTGAAAAATGCAAACAAAATATAAACAAGTTTTTGAAATTCGTTTCAAATGAAAGCAATTTTAAAAATAGATTTTCCAAGGCAAACTCTAGAATAATTAATTTTTACAATATTTTGTTAATGACATCATTCAAGTATTTATCAATGACGTTTATTAAAATTGTACATTATGAAAGAAATAAAATGTGAAAACTCCACATTATCGGAATATATATTATTTCTACCTTATCGCCTATGGATTGCGCAGTGAAATACATATTTACATCAATTTGTCTAATTATTATTTTTTGAGAAACACATATATATGACTCTTTGTTATTAGAGCGAAGATCCCTGATAGAATTATTCTTGTGTCTTAAAAAGAAAGATTTTTAATGTAGAAAAAAAATTTTTTTCAATAAAATAGTTGCAGTCTCAGTACACGTGTACCATACCGTAGAGGAATGTCCAGAATAAAACATACGTCTATTTAAAAATGTTAAGGAAATTTCCAATATTTTTTTAGGAGAAATCTATTTCAAATCCAAAAATTGTATTCGAATCCAAAAATTGTTTTCAAATCCAAAAAATTTCAAATTCAAACTTAGTAGATTTAAAAAAAAGAAGTAAAATAATTCCAGAAAAAAATTTAACAACGATTTCTAATTTCAAGAATTGAATGATAAATTACGAAAATTAAATTCAAATTCATTGTCGCTAAAGTTTTGAACATTCAAATCAACGACGATATTTTTATTATTTACTATAATTTGAATTTTATTTGCAAAATAATAATTTTCATAATTACTATTATATTTTTTAACTAAATAAATTTTTAATTACAATATTTTTCAAATAAAATATTATAATTAACTATATAATAGAATAATGCAATATTTTTTTTAATAAAACACTGGGAAACCAATATATTTGAATCAAACTTAATTAACTTTGTTATACAGTGAACCAAAAATTATTTTTGAATTAAATTAAATTAAACCACTTATTTTTGTATAATTCCGTTTATTTAAACGTTCAAAACTTTAGAAAAATTCAAATGAAACGTTACTACTAATTTATAGATCAATTCATAAATCAAACCAATTAAAAATATTTTTATCAACAAAATTTTCAATATTGATCTAAACTGAAATTAAATTTTTAATTTAGATATTGAACTACCAACAAACTGTCGAAAAGAGAATGCTCCATAAGTTCTGTACATTCAAATAAACAATAATCATTGTCAATATAAAATATTTTCAAAAATTACTGACTGTTATAAAATACAAAAACAAAATTAATCATTTAGAATATTTACAATTTATTTTTCTTTTAATACGTGACGCAATAAAATTGAAATAAAATTTTAATTTGAAGAACTAAATTAATTTTGATCAATTCATTAATTAATTTGACAAATTTAATTAATTTTAAAAAGTATCGCAATAACATGCAAATAAAATTTTAATTTAAAGAATTGAATTAATTTTAATACGTGACGCAATAATATTGAAATAAAATTTTAATTTAAAGAATTGAATTAGTTTTCATAAATTAATTAATTAATTTGAATTACATTTAATAAGTGTCGCAATAAAATTGAAATAAAATTTTAATTTGAAGAATTTACTTAATTTTTATGAAGTAATTAATTAATTAATTTAAATTTAATTTGACAAGCAGAATTAATTTTAAGAAGTGCCGCAATAATATGTAAATAAAATTTTAATTTGAAGAATTGAATTAATTTTAATACAAGACGCAGTAAAATTGAAATAAATTTTTAATTTGCAGAAGAAATAAATAAATTTTGTTCATTTGAACGTTCAGAACTTGAAGAGAAATAAATGAGAAGAGAAGAAAATGTTTAGAAAGGATACGAATAATCCACCGAAAAAACCATTTGTCAATAAAGCTCGCCTGCTGATAAAATACTTTTTCCACTGCCCACCTGCCTTCATTAGAAGCATTGCCTAAAATTAAAAACAATTACTAGACCTTTCTCTCCCTCTGACTCGATAATAAATTGCAGAAATGAAATTATTAACTCACCCACAATCCTATGACTGCAAAAATGTAAAATCCAAACCCATATAAACTGGTTAAACCTAAAAGACCTGCGATACCACCAGACAATGCGGCCATTGATATTCTACAATATTCTACAACTGCTGCATTATTTCTCACAGCCATTTCGCTGTAGGCGATAACATCTAATAAACAATATCACAATTTTTATTAATTTTGTGACTTAATAACAATTCCAACTTCTAAAAGTGTAATGAAATCTACATAAAAAGTACATGAAATGAACATGTAATAAAATGGTAATGTACGTGAAATGAACATATCATTAAATTAATACACAACATTCGTGAATAACTGTATAAATTTATCACTACTGAAAATTAGTGAAAATGTAATGAAATATGTAAAATTCGTGAATGACTGTATGAATTCAGCAGTACTAGAAATTAGTGACAACTCATTTGATTTTCAATCGAAATTACAAGGTTAGTAGTTGCAATAGAAATTAAATTAATAGGAAAACTGAAAAATGTTAACAATAATAAAAGATTATTTACTTCCATTCAGTTTTCCATAATATACGAATAATAAATAACTTTTACTAAAAAAGAAACTTTTAAAGTACACATCACGGTACACAACCAACATAACCTTAAAATTGACTGTATCAAACAGAGTTCAATAATCGAGGTAATATTCAAAGTAATATATGATTTTTACTAACCACCAGTCTTCTCCTGTTTTGTTTTTACTTTTCCGGACATTTTTGCAAAAACTTTGATTCGATATAATGGCAAAAAGAGTAAAATTAAGATCACAACAAACCACGTATGATTATTTCGTCTGCTCACTGTCAAAAATCCACAGCTGATGAAACTGTCGGTAAAACAGAAAGTGGTTGCAAATTTGACCCCCAGAGGGCGATAGTGTCAATTTGTTGATAAAGTAGATATTTTCTTTTATAATTTAAAAAAATAAGAAATTGAACGAGATAAATAATAAAAAAAATAACGAGATAAATAATAAATAAAATAACGACATCAATAATCAATAAAAAAAATGAATAAAATTACAAGAATAAATAAATAAATAAATAAAATATTAACTATTTTCTAAATAAATAAAGATTTTAATTTTATTCATTCGTGAAATTAATTAAAATCTTAATTCAATTTTATTTATTTGTTTTTAATAATAAATAATTAAAAAAAAGACAAATGAACTAATACAAAAAAAAATTACAAGAATAAAATATTTAAAGTTATTTAAACAAATAAAATACTGTTTTCTAAACGAATAAAAAGTTTAATTATAATAATAAACAAAATTAATTGAAATTATTTTATTCTTTTTTTTATTAAAACAGAGGCAAATAAACTAAATGAATATAATTTTTAATAGTCATTAAATGAATTTAATATTTACTGCTATCCAAATTAAATAAAAAGTTTAATTTTATTCATAAATAAAAATAAATTTAAAATTATCATTTTATTGCTTTTTAATTAAAACGAAGGCAAATAAAATTCAATAATTTTAATTGATTAAAAGAATTAAATTTTAAATTGCTTCCATGAAAGTAAAAAATAATGAAATTTGAAATATTTTTAATTAAATAGCTTTAATAAATTAAGTAATTAAATAATAATAAATAATTAGTAAAAAAAATGTAATAAAAAATTAATTAAATAATTAATTGAATTAAATTGCTTTTATGAATATAATTGGAAAAACATTTTTAAATATAATTATTAAAATTATTGTCTAGAATTAATTAATTAATTAATTTAATTTAATTTTTTAATTAATTAATTTTTCATTAGTTCATTATAAATTGCTTTTCTTAATTAGTATTACCTTATTAACAACTTAACAAATACAAAAGGTGTTATATTTTTGAGAAAAGTTATTTTTATTTTAAAAGAACAATTTTTTAAATGGAATATTTTTAATTTTTTATTTATTATTATTGTTACTATTTTATTTATTATTTGTGAAATAATTTGAATTATTGTATTATTTTATAACTATTTCAATTATATTATTGTACATTTTTTTATTTATTACTTTTTTATTTCATTTTTAATTATTAAAATAACTATTGTACTCAATATAACTATTATTGCATCTAATATACAATATACAAAATAGAAACAAAGAGAAGAATTTCATTCAAGGATATAAAAATGTTTTAAGAGCATCTAAAAAATTTAAGAATAAAAAATAACAATGAAATGAAAGCAGGCCAACCCCCCTCGAGGGCAAATAATTTTAAAATTATTTTGGCTCTTATCCATGAAAGATTTTTTTTTGAAATAAAAAAATATATATAACGCGATTGAGTCAAAATATCATTTTGCCGCGAGTTGTATATAAAAATGCTCTACAAAAATAAATTTGTTTAAAAAAAAAAAAAATAAGTAAAATTAGTTGAATGGAATTATAATTTTTTTTTTTAATTTAAATATATATCTGATGAGTCTGTTACTTTTTTCTCTTAAAACGTTTACAAAATTTGAATGAATCACTTTTGTAGTCTCAATATCATCAACGAGTGCACATGCACTGAGGGTCTGATTCTCTCGGTTAGAAAATATAGATATAATGTTGGGTGTGGCAAATATCTTTCAGGTTTATGTATCGTCAATTAATAATTTATGTGCGTCTACTGTAACAATATTATGCGTGAGTCGAATTATAAAAATTAAAAATAAATAAATAAATTTATTTTTTTTGTTCTTTTTTTTCTTACTTTTGTTCTTAAGGAAGAAAAAAATAGGAAATAAATTAAAGAAACACAAAAATTAGAAATAAAAAAAATTTTTTTATTTCTAATTTTTGTGTTTCTTTAATTTAATGTAATTTTTTAAAAAAATAAATTGTTTTCTTTTTTAAGAAAGAAAATAAGAAAGCAAAAAAAAATTAAAAAATAAAAATTGAAAAAAAATAAATATGAAATAAAAATGAAAAAAGAAATAAAAATTTAGCATACAGCAGTTAACAAATAAAAATAATTATTCATTCACATCTTCATTATTAAACAAACAGATAAGATAAATTAAAATGAAATTTGCATATTATTTAGATGTTATAAAAGTCTTACGCGATACTCTATTTAGAATGATATTTCTAATAAAATTCAATCACACTTTATAATCATTCGTCATAGTGTTACAAATTAAATTCAATATCTTAAGTCATAAATTTTCTAATACACCCACTTAAATTGTATGAATATTCAAAATTCAAGTCTATTTAAAAAATAAAAAAAATAATAAAAAAAAAAAAAAATACGTCGCAAATATCTCTAAATGAATCGAATTAAAATTCTATTTATATACATTTCAGAATTTTAACCAAATTTTATAGAGTTTGACGTCATTTTCTCCATGTGTTATTCGAATAAATATTTATGACATAAAATTATAATAACTATGACCGCTTTTAAAAAATTGTGTCGAATAAAAAAATTATCTTTATAAACTATTTATATGATAGTTTTTAATTTCTTTTAAGTTTTTTTAGTTTTTTATTTTTCTATCTTTTTATTTTTTCATTTTTAATTCTTTTAAATTATACCATTAATAAAATTGATTATACAACAGGTTATCTGAATAATATAATTTTATAAAACAAATTTATATAAAATTTAAAAAAAGTTGAAGGTAGGTCACACCAATCAATGTTGTGAATTTTTAATGCCTATATGCATATATATGTTTACCTAAATAATCATTAAATAAATTAAAAGAAAATAAGTGAAGACATTTTTTTAATAAATTTTAACAGTAAATTTTTCTATCAAGTTTTGCTAAGTTTTAAATTAAATTTATAAATATAAAATAGTTTTTTAATAAATAATTATTATATTTTCTGAGATATATTATTTTTTTTGTATACAGAATATGATATAGTTTTTTGTGCGCGAATATAAAATGTAGATATATAATTAAAAATTAAAGCGCTGAATCATGCGCTGACTTTTCCATATCGGTTTACCACTCAGACATGTCGTGTATGTGACATGCCATTTTAACACTTCAAAATTACAATATAAATTGTATTAAAAAGAATTAAAAAATAAATGAATTTTATTATAATAACGTAAAAATTAAGAAATAAATAAAAAAGTATATTAATTAGTAGATTATGTTAACACTGTAATAACATTGTTAACATAATTTACAAATTAATAACTTAATTGCTTTTATTTAATTGCTATTTATTTGTTGCTATTATTTTTGTACTATTATTCAATTGCTATTGATTGCTATTAAATAAATAGTTACTTAACTTAATGTATGTGAAGTTGGCCCCCCACTTTCAAAAAAATTAAATTTTTTTTAGAGTTCTGACTTCCTCTACAATAGTTCTGGAGTTCCTGATAGTTTTTAGAAATAGTTCCGGCGATTAAATGGTAAAAAATAGGTTTTTTCATAATGGGGGGCTAACTTCACGCAGCCCCCCACTATTGAAAAAATGGATTTATTATTAGAGTTCTAAGTAGCTATAAGAGAGTTCTAGAGTTCCCTACAGTTTATTTCAATAGTTCTCATAATCCAAAATCATAAAAAAAATAATTGAAAATTCCAGAATTTTTCAAAAAAATTAAAATTTTACGAAAAAAGAGTTCTGATCAGAGTTCTGTTAGCCCCCCATCGAGATAGATAAAAAACATTTATAACAATTTTTTCAAAACCGAAAAACTACTAAACTACAAAAGTTTGAAAATTACAAAAAAATTTTTTATCATAAATTAAGAGTTCTATGAGTTCTGTTAGCCCCCGATAGTGTTTGACAAAAAACCTTAATAACAATTTTTTCAAAACCCAAAAACTACTAAACTACAAGAGTTTGAATTTTCAAAAAAATTTGATCTTTTATATTTTGAGAGTTCCATGAGTTCTGATGAGAGTTCTGTTAGCCCCTTATAGTGTTCGACAAAAAACCTTAATAACAATTTTTTCAAAACCCAAAAACTACTAAACTACAAGACTTTGAATTTTCAAAAAAAATTTGATCTTTTATATTTTGAGAGTTCCATGAGTTCTGATCAGAGTTCTGTTAGCCCCCGATAGTGTTCGACAAAAAACCTTAATAACAATTTTTTCAAAACCCAAAAACTACTGAACTACAAGACATTAAAGTTTCAAAAAAAAATTGTTTTTTTATATATTGAGAGTTCCATGAGTTCTGATCAGAGTTCTGTTAGCCCCCAATAGTGTTTGACAAAAAACATTAATAACAATTTTTTCAAAACCCAAAAACTACTAAACTACAAGAGTTTAAATTTTCAAAAAAATTTGATCTTTTATATTTTGAGAGTTCCATGAGTTCTGATCAGAGTACTGTTAGCCCCCGATAGTGTTCGACAAAAAACCTTAATAACAATTTTTTCAAAACTCAAAAACTACTGAACTACGAGACTTTGAATTATCAAAAAAAAAAATTTATTAGAAATTGAGAGTTCCATGAGTTCTGATCAGAGTTCTGTCAGGCCCTCATTAAAATTAATAAAAAATCTATATTGCAATTTTGTCAAAACTTAAAAACTACTGAACTACAAGACTTTGAATTTAAAAAAAAATTTATCATAAATTGAGAGTTCCATGAGTTCAGTCATGTAAAGTTAATATTACTTTTTAAAAAAATCAAAAATTTTACAAGAGTTCTGGGTACTTTAGCAATAGTTCTAGAGTTCTCTAACGATTATTTAAATAGTTCTGATGATTAAGGGGTCTTGTTACTTTTTTAGCACTAAAATCGGATGATTTTAAAAAATTTTTTGCTCATAAGTTTTAAAATATAATTGATCGAAAGTTTTTACATGTCATTGTGTATGTTAAGAAGTTTTAAAAAAAGGATTTCAGATTGGAAAAAATATATATACCTTCCTTCTACAGAGGGCGCTTTGTCTACTGGTAAAAATTACTTTCAATTACGGTTGTCTATGTAGCTCATAGAAGAATCATTAAAAATAAAAAAATCGAACATAATTTTAAAATAGATGACTTAATACAGGACCTAAACCTCGAAATACTTAAAAATATCAAAAATTAAGAAAATGGCAACCCGTGTGGAAAAATTTTAGGGCGCTGACCAAGCGCTTAATAGACTGTCTAACGTCTTTCTAGACCCAGGGCAGACGGTCTTGTCGAGCGGCTGTTCAGAATTGAAACGAAACTTCCACGCTATAGTCTAGAATAGACCAGCGTTTCTGGTCTGATCAGCAGTGCTAGTAAATTCTAATCTACGTCTATTCAAAATTTCTCATTATATGTTATGACAACTATTCTTAGAATGATAAAACTTAATTATATTTGAAATAATTTTGATGACTTTTTTTTACATAAAAAGTATAAAAAAATATTTTAATTTTCTGTATTTTTCACTTCAACTTTCTTTAAGCGAAAGGCTTTGTGTCCCTCCCAATCTTTGGCATTGGAGATATAGTAGTCTTTTTGTAAAATAAAATTTACTGCAAATCAAAACAGCCGGATGAAACTAGCAGTCGTACTCAGCACCAATCTTTAGGCGCAATTTTACCACTAATTGATGAAATTAATAAATAAAAACTTACTAAATTTGCTATTTAGTGTACAATTGAACGCCTTGATGCAAGAACCAGACATAGCTCCGAGAAAAGAGTGGGGGGTAGTCCCCTGGCAATAAAATATTCAACTTCAAAATTTTTGAATTTTTAAATTTTATTCTTATAAAGAATAAAAAACTGCATCTTTTTTTCCTTTGAGAAAAAGTTGTAGAATTAATATTTTTTTAAATAAAATTAAAAAACTTGTTTTTTCTCAAACGAATTTTTAATTAAAATTTCATCTTCAACTCGCTGTCAAATCTACAATTTTGCATATTTTTCAATCAAATTTGGAATGGACACACTTTATATTATCCTTTTTGAGCATATATGTTTTAAAAATTTATATGTTTGTTTATAAACAAACTAAAAAATATTTATTAGCCAATGGTAAAATTTCAACACCATAATCTTTGAACGCTTCGTTTATCGAGGAAATTTTGAGCAAATGAAAACTTCCAGTGAAGAAGTTGTTCAAAATAGTATAAAAAAGTTTTCTGGAAATTATTAAATTATCAAAATTGATAGAAAAAATTCTAACAACGTTTAACTTTTCTCGCGCGGCGGACTCTAACGAAACGAATTTCTATATCTGGCGGAGCCAGCCAGGACTGTCTGTTTTTTCATTTCACAGCTTAGAATAATGAAAATAATTAATATTTATTATTTTAATAATATTTTTTAACGCTAATATAATAATTTATTTATTCTTATATTGAGTGATATGAAAAAATATTGTTTTCCGAAAAAAGCATATTAATGTTTTGTTTTCATTATTCTAAGCTGTGAAATGAAAAAACAGACAGTCCTGGCTGGCTCCGCCAGATATAGAAATTCGTTTCGTTAGAGTCCGCCGCGCGAGAAAAGTTAAACGTTGTTAGAATTTTTTCTATCAATTTTGATAATTTAATAATTTCCAGAAAACTTTTTTATACTATTTTGAACAACTTCTTCACTGGAAGTTTTCATTTGCTCAAAATTTCCTTGATAAACGAAGCGTTCAAAGATTATGGTGTTGAAATTTTACCATTGGCTAATAAATATTTTTTAGTTTGTTTATAAACAAACATATAAATTTTTGAAACATATATGCTCAAAAAGGATAATATAAAGTGTGTCCATTCCAAATTTGATTGAAAAATATGCAAAATTGTAGATTTGGCAGCGAGTTGAAGATGAAATTTTAATTAAAAATTCATTTGAGAAAAAACAAGTTTTTTAATTTTAATTAAAAAAATATTAATCCTACAACTTTTTCTCAAAGGAAAAAAAGATGCAGTTTTTTATTCTTTATAAAAATAAAATTTAAAAATTCAAAAATTTTGAAGTTAAATATTTTATTGCCAGGGGACAACCCCCCACTCTTTTCTCGGAGCTATGTCTGGTTCTTGCATCAAGGCGTTCAATTTATTCTCAAATAACAATATTCGATGGTTTTTTAAATCATTAAGTATTACTAAATTTGAAGGAGAGGCATATTTGTAGATGACGCCTAAACATTGATGCTGAGTACGACTGCTAGCTTCAGCCGACTAGTCAAAACACATAGAAACACATCAAAATCTATTTTTTCAGTGCACATTTAAAATTAAATTATACAGAAAACAGCAACAACATAGCACATTATTATTCACATAAAACAGAAACCACAACGAATACTAAAATTCACAAAGAAAATGCACCATACGCTGACTGATCTAACGACGCCAAACGACGCGACGCCATTAGGCGCCATGTTAATTAACAGCTGGGCATACATCGACGCATGCGCATATAACATCCTAGACCAAATCTAGACGGTCTTAATAACACCGTACTAGGCGGACATATTTGACTTAGATTTTTTCTAATAAGCCCATCTGTTAAGTCACTGATTCGGGACTTGATGGACCGTCTAGAATTAGACGGACTTGATGATTGCTAATCGGGAAATCATTGGACTCTAGACTGCCACAATATTTTTCCACACGGGAAGCTTTTGAATCTAAGAATCTGAAAAAACACAATTTTTTTTAACATAAATGATACACAAAAAGTGTAATTTTGTACATTAGTAGTAAATAAGAGGTTTAGGTCCTGTATTAAGTCGTCCATTTTGAAATAAAATTTGATTTTTTGATTTTAGACGATTCTGCTATGAGCTACAATGACAACCAATAATTTTTACCAGTGACCAAAGCGCCCTCTGTAGAAAGAAGATACTTATGTTTTTTCAAATATGAAATTCTTTTTTTAAGACTTCCTAACATACACAATGATATGTAAAAACTTTTGATCAATTATATTTTAAAACTTAAGAGCAAAAAATTTTTTAAAAACTTCCGATTTTAATGCCTAAAGAAGTTACAAGACCCCTTAACAATAAAAAAAGCGACAATGAAAAATCATAGTGCTAACTTTGCATAGCACTATGATTTTTGCAAAAAAGAGTTCTGACCTAATATTATGAAAAAGAATAAAAAGTTCTAGAGTTCTCTACCAAAGAAAACAAGAGTTCTGCAAAATTTCAAAAGTTATTAACAAATTAAAAAAGTTATGAAAATAATATTCTGCGAGTTCTGAATAGAGTTCTGGCATTGTTGCAAAGAGTTTTACAAGTATATCTCATAAAATTTTGTTCTAAATCCAAAATCAAAAATGTTACGGGACATTGAAGTTTTCAAAAAACTTCAAAATTTTAAAATTCAGAGTTCTGAGAGTTCTGGAATCGTCATAAAGAGTTGTATAAGTATTTCTAATGACATTTTGTTCTAAATCCAAAATCAAAAAATTACAGAACTTTGAAATATTCAAAAAATTTAAAACTTCAAAGTTCTGAGAGTTCTGATTAGAGTTCTAGCATCATTGCGAAGAGTTCTAGAAGCAACTCTGATGACATTTTTCTCTAAGCCCAAAATCAAAAAAATTTCAGGATTTTGAAATTTTTTTAAAACTTTAATGGCCCGTAACTTTTTTGATTTTTTGATTTAGAACAAAATGTCATTAGAAATACTTATAGAACTCTTTATTACGATGCCAGAAATCTTTTCAGAACTATCAGAACTCTGAAATTTAAAATTTTTTGAAAACTTGAATGTCCCGTAACATTTTTTTTTATTTTAGAACAAAATGTCATTAGAAAATAGAAATACTTATAGAACTCTTTATGACGATGCCAGAACTCTTTTCAGAACTCTCAGAACTTTGAAGTTTTAAATTTTTTGAATATTTCAAAGTTCTGTAATTTTTTGATTTTGGATTTAGAACAAAATGTCATTAGAAATACTTATACAACTCTTTATGACGATTCCAGAACTCTTTTCAGAACTCTCAGAACTCTGAATTTTAAAATTTTGAAGAATATTATTTTCATAACTTTTTTAATTTGTTAATAACTTTTGAAACTTTGCAGAACTCTTGTTTTCTTTGGTAGAGAACTCTAGAACTCTTTATTCTTTTTCATAATATTAGGTCAGAACTCTTTTTTGCAAAAATCATAGTGCTATGCAAAGTTAGCACTATGATTTTTCATTGTCGCTTTTTTTATTGTTAATCATCAGAACTATTTAAATAATCGTTAGAGAACTCTAGAACTATTGCTAAAGTACCCAGAACTCTTGTAAAATTTTTGATTTTTTTAAAAAGTAGTATTAACTTTACATGACTGAACTCATGGAACTCTCAATTTATGATAAATTTTTTTTTAAATTCAAAGTCTTGTAGTTCAGTAGTTTTTAAGTTTCGACAAAATTGCAATATAGATTTTTTATTAATTTTGATGAGGGGCTGACAAAACTCTGATCAGAACTCATGGAACTCTCAATTTCTAATAAATTTTTTTTTTTGATAATTCAAAGTCTCGTAGTTCAGTAGTTTTTGAGTTTTGAAAAAATTTTTATTAAGGTTTTTTGTCGAACACTATCGGGGGCTAACAGAACTCTGATCAGAACTCATAGAACTCTAAAAATATAAAAGATCAAATTTTTTTTGAAAATTCAAAGTCTTGTAGTTTAGTAGTTTTTGGGTTATGAAAAAATTTTTATTAAGGTTTTTTGTCGAACACTATCGGGGGCTAACAGAACTCTGATCAGAACTCATGGAACTTTCAAAATATAAAAGATCAAATTTTTTTTGAAAATTCAAAGTCTTGTAGTTTAGTAGTTTTTGGGTTTTGAAAAAATTGTTATTAAGGTTTTTTGTCGAACACTATCGGGGGCTAACAGAACTCTGATCAGAACTCATAGAACTCTCAAAATATAAAAGATCAAATTTTTTTTGAAAATTCAAAGTCTTGTAGTTTAGTAGTTTTTGGGTTTTGAAAAAATTGTTATTAAGGTTTTTTGTCGAACACTATTGGGGGCTAACAGAACTCTGATCAGAACTCATGGAACTCTCAAAATATAAAAGATCAAATTTTTTTTGAAAATTCAAAGTCTTGTAGTTTAGTAGTTTTTGGGTTTTGAAAAAATTGTTATTAAGGTTTTTTGTCGAACACTATAAGGGGCTAACAGAACTCTCATCAGAACTCATGGAACTCTCAAAATATAAAAGATCAAATTTTTTTGAAAATTCAAACTCTTGTAGTTTAGTAGTTTTTGGGTTTTGAAAAAATTGTTATTAAGGTTTTTTGTCAAACACTATAAGGGGCTAACAGAACTCTCATCAGAACTCATGGAACTCTCAAAATATAAAAGATCAAATTTTTTTGAAAATTCAAACTCTTGTAGTTTAGTAGTTTTTGGGTTTTGAAAAAATTGTTATTAAGGTTTTTTGTCAAACACTATCGGGGGCTAACAGAACTCATGGAACTCTTAATTTATGATAAAAATTTTTTTTGTAATTTTCAAACTTTTGTAGTTTAGTAGTTTTTCGGTTTTGAAAAAATTGTTATAAATGTTTTTTATCTATCTCGATGGGGGGCTAACAGAACTCTGATCAGAACTCTTTTTTCGTAAAATTTTAATTTTTTTGAAAAATTCTGGAATTTTCAATTATTTTTTTTATGATTTTGGATTATGAGAACTATTGAAATAAACTGTAGGGAACTCTAGAACTCTCTTATAGCTACTTAGAACTCTAATAATAAATCCATTTTTTCAATAGTGGGGGGCTGCGTGAAGTTAGCCCCCCATTATGAAAAAACCTATTTTTTACCATTTAATCGCCGGAACTATTTCTAAAAACTATCAGGAACTCCAGAACTATTGTAGAGGAAGTCAGAACTCTAAAAAAAATTTAATTTTTTTGAAAGTGGGGGGCTAACTTCACATACATCTTAACTTATAACAATAAATTTGCTTTTAGTAATTTTTTTTTATTTTATTTTTTTTATTAATTTTAATAATTAATACATATTTGTATTTATAATAATTAACACGAATTCTCAATTTATTATTATAAATAACAATAAATATCACGAAAACCCCAGAAACTATTATTAAATAAAAAAAACTAATTTCAGAAAATATTCATACACTGAGAAAACTGGAGTGTCAAATTCGGAGGTTCAAAAAGTGTATGTTTCCTTTGCTTATGAAGAGAGTTAAATAGTCCTTCTAAAATAAATTTTGAATTGATAATGGAAATCTACTTGTATATTCTCTCCCATTATATCTGAGGGTTAAAAGTTGCGCAGAAAATGTGTACGATCTGATGCGCGCGAAATTATTTTTCTGACATTTTATGTATTTAATTTAGAGGTTAGGTTGCCATATTTATTCATTTCGCGCCGGATAAGGAAGGGATTTCTCAAGATGGTTAATTTTTCCCTCTGTTATAAACTCATTTTCCCTCCAAGAGAAATGGCACGAATATATGTCAATGGTGTATTTGAACATTTAGATTGTTATCCAATAGCTAACTCTCAAATATCAACGATTTGTCCCTCCAGATGTTTAGTCCAATACTCCAGTTTTCTCAGTGTATTGAATTTATTTTTAAAGGAATTTAGTGATTAAAATTTATACTATTAAAATAAAATAAATATTTTATTTATATTTTATTAAAATATTAAATTTTATAAAAAGAAGGGAAAAAATTAAAAATTAATTCGAAAACAATGTAATAATAAACACGTAGAGCATCAGCGGAATATTTTCGAGCGCACAAGTTAATTTGACGAGGAAACATATGCTAAAATTTAATTACGACCAAGTTTCAATTGCGAGTTAATTAATTAAATGAAAACTAATTGACGTTATTCAGTATTAAATTAATAAGAGTGTTATTATCAGTAAGTAAAATTAAATCATAGTCCTACGAGTTTCTTTCTGCGAGCGACTATAATTGCTTTTCTGCTAACTTCATTTAAATGATGAAACCGAAAGAGTTCATTTTTTTATTAAAGCGATTAAAGTTTCCTTAATAGAATAACGATTTCTGTGGAAAAATAAAATTTTCTTGTATTAAAGTCCTTTTTCTTTAATTGAAAAAAAATTGTTTTAAAATTTTTTAAAAAAATGTAAAAAAATTCTTTTTACTTTTTTTTCCTTTTATAAAAACTAACTATATCAATATAGGAATAAAGAATAAATAAATTAAATATTAAATAATTAAAAGCAGAGAAATACAGTTTATGGCTGATTGAATACAATTTTTTCCACTTAAAGAGTATGTCTTGCCGAGACGACTTTATCTACTTATTAATAAATTTCATCTCGAAGGAATACATTCGTTACTTTAAAAATGGAATATGATGTCTTACGAAAATAACTTTTTCTACTTAAAAATTTATTTTGCCTCAGGGGAAAATTGCTCATTTTACTTCGAAAAGTAATTATTTGAAAACGTGATTCACATCCTGTATAATAATAATAAAAGAAACGAAAAGAATTTAATACAAATCATATTGTATTATTTAATAATCAGAAAATAATTATTTCTTTAAGAAAATAGTATCTAGCAATTTCTCAAAAATTGTAAAGTTCGAAAAAAATGTAAACAAACTATTTTTTTAATGAAAAAATGATAGACAATGCATTCATTAGACTTTTATTTAAATTAGAAAATTTGTCCTTTTCAAAATAATCCAAACAAAAAAATATTTAAGACAAATTCGAAAAGATAATTCCAAAAAATAATTCAAAAAATAGTTTTTAAAAAGTTATATAAAAAACAGTTTTAAAAAATCGAAAAATTAAGTAAAAAAAGAGTTAAAAAAATTTAGTAAAAAAATAGTTTAAAAAATAATTCAAACAACAAAATAGTTATTTATTTATTAATATTTGGTTTTAAAAATTCAAAAAGATCATTCAAAAAATTAATTAAAAAAATTATTCAAAAAATATAATTCAACAAAAATGCAACTAAATAATTTAAACAAAAAAATAGTTTAAATAGAAAATTTTTAAAAGTAATTTCGAAAAAATAATTCAAAGAATAATGCGAACAAAAAAAATTATTTAGAAAGAAAATCTAATAATAAAATAATTTAAAACTAATTAAAACTCAAAAAAATAGTTTAAAACCAGCATTCAACACAATAATTCAAACTCAAATAAAAAAAATTTTAAAAAGAAAATTTAACAAAATAATTCAAACTGAAACAAAAAAGTAGTTTAAAAAGAAATTTCAACAAAATAATTCAGACAAAAAATAGTTCAATAAGAAAAATCAGCAAAATTATTTAAAAAATATTCAAACAAAAAATAATTCAAACAATAATGCGCAAACAAAAAAATATTTTAAAACGAAAATCTAACAAAATAATTCAAAAAAATAAATAAAATATCCAAACATAAAAATACTTTAAAAAGAAAATTCAACAAAATAATTCGAAACAATAATTCAAACTCAAATAAAAAAAATTGTTTAAAAAGAAAATTTAACAAAATAATTCAAACTGAAACAGAAAAGTAGTTTAAAAAGAAATTTCAACAAAATAATTCAGACAAAAAATAGTTTAAGAAAAGAAAATTTAACAAAATTATTTAAAAAATATTCAAACAAAAAATAGTTTAGATAGAAAATTCAAAAAAATAATTCAAACAATAATGCAAAAAAAAAAATAATTTAAAACGAAAATCTAACAAAATAATTCAAAAAAATTATTCAAATAATATCCAAACAAAAAAATACACTAAAAAGAAAATTCAACAAAATAATTAAAAAAATAGTTTAAAAACATATTTAAAAAAAAAAATTCAAAAGAGCAATTAAATTTCAAAAAAATATTAATATTTCCTGCTGTCTAAAATTTCTATTCACATATCTTTTTAAAGAGACTGTCGCGAGAAATAATAACCGTAAAGAATTACATTCGAAATAGAAATTCCCTGTAACAATTTGTGAATCATCATCTCCCATTGTTAATTGTATGCGCGCAATATTGAAGGCCACGGTTACAAGCGTGAGTGCATTTGTACCAGAATAAGATTTTTTTTTCTAGCCTATTTCCGAAGGTTAAATTTCCTGGACCAATACCAAAGGAAACGCACATCAAGGACATAATTTTTTCAAATCGATTTCTTCTTTATATATTGTATATAAATTTTTTTTTTTTAGAGAAACAATGAATACAAAAATATTAACACAAAAATAAACTATACATAATATAGAGACTCTTATGAAACATTAGTAAAAACTCGTCACACAAACAAAACAGATGAATATGCAATTTTTTTTTTTTAAATTCCAAACACGATATATAAGTACAATGAAGCAAAATTTCGATTAAAAATACACAGTAATTACAGTATAATTACAAGTATAATTATGTGGAGATTAATGTTGTTGAATATTACAATCAAAATGTTCTATAAATAAAAATAATCGTTTACAAGAAAAAATGATTTTTTTCCATTTATATAAAAATTTAAGTTACGAACTAAAAATTATAATTGATTAAATATTAAAAATTAAAAAATATTTAAAAAATAACAAAAATATTCTAAAAATATTTTTAGAGTGTTCGTGATATTTTCGAAATTTCTAATTTAACTTTTATTCAATTACAATTCTTTCTTATTTTTTTTTATTTTTTTTTAAGTGTGGTAAATTTGGAGAATAACTTTTTTTACTTTTTTTTATTTTATTTCGCATGTGGTTTATTTTATTTGCGGTCACGTTCTCGATCGGAAAACATGTCGATGACTAAAACGATTGACGAACAATAAATTTTGCAATATTCTCTATCAGTTTTATAAACATAAATAAAGGTCAATATCGTCGGGAAAATCGATGAATGAATTTGAATATATATGTAAATTCCAATAAAAACGCTATTTCTTCGAAGAAAATGTAACTTTTTTTTGTAAATTCAATACTAGCAGTATATTTAAACATAATAAATTAATAATTGATTAGTAGAAAAAAAATATATTTTTCTAAGTAAATTTCTATAAATTTTTTGCTAGAAAAGTTGTTTTCTGTTGAATTGACTCATATTCAATTATCAATTCTCATTAGAAATTTCTACGAGAATTAAATTACTTAAATACAAAAATAGAAAATTGAATGAATAATTCATTATTTCTTAAAATTGAATTCTTATAAAGAATTTTATCAAAAATTCTATAAATAATTGAATTCTTTCGAAGAATTTTAATAAAATTTTTAAGAATAATTGCGTTTTTGGAGGAATTTACTTCAAATTGTATTAAAAATAATTAACATCCTACGATGAATTTTATTAGTTATGAAAATATTTGAATTATTGCAATGGATTTTTTAAAAAATTTTAAAAATAACTAAATTCCTTAGAAAAATTTTATTAGAAGAAAAAAATATATTTTTTTAATTCATAAAAGTAATTATATTCTTGTGAAGAACTTCATTAGATTTTTTTTAAATAATTGAATTCCATCAGCGAATTTTGTTAAACTTTTAAAAAACAAATTCAATTCTATCAAGAAATTTTATTCAGATTCTATGGAAATAATTCAATTTTTCCAAAGATTTTTTTAACTCATAAGAAAATTGTTCAAAGGAATTCAATTATTTAAAAAAATTTTGATATAATTTTTTTATTATAATCGAAAAATTCTTTTCAATACATGTTTAAAAAAATTTCCTAAAAGAATTTAATTATTTTCAAAAATGTTAATGAAATTATTTTTAATAATTGAATTCTTGTCATGAATTTTATTTAAAGTTTTTTAAATACCTCATTGAATTCTTTTAGGGGAATTTTATTGAACGACTTGATATTGAAAATAATTGAATTTCGACAAATTTTTTAAATTAATTAAATTTCTATGAAGAATTTTATTAACATTTTTTTGAAAATAATTGAATTGTTATGAAGAATTTCATTAAAATTATTGAAAATAATTCAATTCTTTCGAAAAATTGTATTGAAAATCTAATAAAAGAATTTTCAAATTCTAATAAAAAAATTATATCAAATTTTTTTAAAATAATTGAATTCCTTTGAAGAACTTTATTAGTTTTAAAAATAATTTAATTCTTGTGAAGAATTTTCTAAAAATCTTTTTAAATAATTAATTTCTTCTAAAGAAATTTATAATAATTGTATTTTAAATAATTAAATCTTATTAAAATGGTGTTGAAAATAATTTAATTGTTATAGAGAATTTTATTAAAATTATTGAAAATAATTAAATTCTTTCACAAAATTTTATTGAAAATCTATTGAAAGAATATTGAAATTCTAATAAAAGAATTATATCAAAAATTTTTTAAAAATAATATTGAATTCCTTTGAAGAGTTTTATTATTTTTTAAAATAATTGAATTCCTTTGAAGAGTTTTATTATTTTTAAAAATAATTGAATTCTTGTGAAGAATTTTCTAAAAATCTTTTTAAATAATTAATTTCTTTCAAAGAAGTTTAGGAGAATTGTATTTTAAATAATTAAATTTCTGTAAATAATTAATTTCTTTCAAAAAATTTTTTAAAAAATAACATTGAAAATAATGGAATTTCTGTTTAGAATTTAATTATTTGTGAAAATAATGGAATTTTTTCGAAGAATTTCATTTCAATTTTTTCAAGAAATTCAATTATAATTGTATTAAAAATATATCAATTCTTACAAACAGTTTTGATTAAAATCTTTATAAAAATAATTGAGTTTTTGCAGAGAATTTTATAAAAATTGTTTTAAATAATTATTTTCGTTCAAAAAAATTTATGAAAATTGTACTTCAAAATAATTAAATTCTTTCAAAAAATTATATTGAAAATCTATTGAAAGAATTTTCAAATTCTAATAAAAGAATTATATCAAAATTTTTTTAAAAAATAATTGAATTTCTTTGAAGAATTTTATTTTTTTTTAAAATAATTGAATTCTTGTGAAGAATATTCTAAAAAATCGAATTATTAATTTCTTTCAAAGAAATTTATGAGAATTGTATTTTAAATAATTAAATTTCTGTAAATAATTAATTTCTTTCAAAAAAATTTTTATAAATTAGTGAAAAGAAATGAATTCTTGCAAAGAATTTCATTTAAATTTTTTCAAGGAATTTAATTATAATTGTACTAAAAATATATGAATTCTTACAACCAATGTTTATTAATATCCTTATAAAAACAATTGATTTCTCGCATGTAGAATTTTATAAAAATTGTCTGAAATAATTAATTTCTTTCAAAAAAGTTTATGAAATTTGTACTTCAAAATAATTGAATTTCTGTAAAAATTTTATTTTAAAAGAGTAATTGAATTTTATGGAAGAATTTAATTAATTTTTTTTTAAATAATTGAATTCTTGCGAAAAATGTTCTTTAAATTTTTGAAGATAATTGAATTAAAGAATTTTTAATTGCATTAAAGAATGCAATTAAAAAATTTTTGAATTGTTTCTAAGGATTTTATTAAATTTTTTTAATCGTTTCTAAGAATTTTATTTTAATTTTAATTAAAATATTTTCTACTTTAACCATTAGAAGATTTAAAGTATTTTCCAATTTAAAAAAAAAAAGTGGCTTTTAGTTTCACAAATCTAAAGAATGTATCTAAATAGCAGCAAATCGTAAAAAAAAGTAGTAAATAGTAGGTTTTAGTAGATGAGTATGCGAAGCCTGATTATCAGATTGATAAACTGGAAAAACTGCAGAAAAGTGAAAACTAAAGAAATTTACTTCTTAGTTTACTTTACTAAGTTTACATAGTAAAGAGAGATTTACTTTTCTTTTCCAGAAAAGAAACAAAAATTAAATACGAAGAAGAAAAGTTAAAACAAAATCCAACGAAAAGAAATGAAATTCCCTTCTTCAAAATTCAAAGAAGTCAAAATCACCCATCGAAAAATTCAGCCTAAGAAATAAATAAAAAGAAAAAAATGTAAACACCATGTAAGCCTAAGTGCACGTGCACTCAAGAAAATCCTATATAATCCACATAGGTTCATCGTCCACGTGTTCACTGTACACAAACTGTACAGTTGTATAGTGTTCGTTTTTGAGTATATTAGTACATGTAGCATCATTGGAAGGGGGCTATAGTGTATAGATAGTATAGTAGTGATATAAACTGGCAAGAGCGAGAACCAAGATTGCTTTCAGTGTGTAAAGGTGAGGTTAGGTGCGGGTGTCATTCAGTGCGCTTGTACTCAGCAAAACCGACTGGCACACATGAAAACGACAAAACTGTTCTCAATATTCCAACCATCTCTCAACACACAACACACAATAAACAAAAGCCTTAAATAATTTCATTATCCCATACAGAAAAAGTGAAATTTCCTTTTCTTTTCAAGTGCAAGTGAAATCAGCAAAATAAAATTTACCTCAAACCGAAATAGAGTGAAAGGAAAATTGTGTGATTATATACAAAAGAAACTCTAATTCCTCATATAGTTATCGTCTCCATATAAACATTTATCGCATAGTTTTTGAAACATTTCGAAAATCGCAAATGTGTGTTAATCTGTTAATTTACCTGGATTTATAAATGTAAACAAATTTCATGCAAACAAAAAGCAGTGAGAGGAAAAGAACTAACCTTACTTAATGTAGAAACTCTGTAAGCTTAATGTTGGAATTGACTTCATTGCAGATTGAAATTAATAATTATGGGAATAATTTCATCGACGTTTACATCTTTGGCTCTTCAGTTCGCTTGGAATTATCAGAGACTTCTGGATCCGAGATATAGGTTAGTTTTTATAATACTCTGAAACAAAAAAAAAAAAATCAATCGTCATTATTGTAAATTGGAGCATTGTATTGTTGCAATTTTATCATTAATACTATTACTCAGTAATAAATTAATAATATTACTCAGTAATAATATTACTTATTCTTTTTGAATTACTTTTCCCATTTTCATATTGAAACACTAAACTTTTTTCTATTCTTAGCCTACCGAATAATTTATTTTTGAATATTGAATCTCTAATCATTTGTTAACAAACTGTAGAAAAAGAAAGAGCTGTTAAAATAGAAGTAATTTCATTTGTTACACAAATTTTGTTCTTCATAATTTCAATAACAAACTACGAATCTGCATTGTTGGACAAAAGAATAAATTTGTTAGTTCTACATTAAAAAAACGGAATCTAAACAAATAATCCATTCTTTAATATAATCTATGGAATATAGTTATCTTTAATCAACAGCACAAAAATAAAAAATTGCACAAAGAAGATTTGTTAAAATAAAACTATTTTCGTTTGTTGTTGCAAAATGTTTTGATTCTTAAAACAGATTTATTTCTATCACAACAAATCTTCGTTGTTGGTCAACAAAATAAATCTTTTAGTTGTGGATTAACAATTCGGAATAACAACACTACCAAATAATCAATTCTTGAATATAATTATAAACTATACAATAATGATCGTTAATCAACAAGAAATAAATAAAAGATTGCACAAACAAGAATTGTTAAAATAAAACAACTTCGTTTGTTGTAAATTTTTTGTTTCCTATATACAGATTTATTTCTATCACATAACAAATCTGCATTGTTGGTCAATAAAATAAATCTTTTAGTTCTAGATTAACAATCCGGAATCTAAAACTATCAATTAATCTATTCTTGAATATAATTATCACTACTATGTAATAATTATCTTTAATTAACAACAAACAAATCAAAAATTGCACTAACAAACAAGAATTGTTAAAAAAGAAACTAATAAATTTTGTTTGTTGTTGCAACATTTTTTTTTCTCAAACAGATTTATGTCTATTACAACAAATCTGCATTGTTGATCAACAAAATAAATCTTTTAGTTCTATATTAACAATACGGAATTTAACACTACAAAATATTCTTCAATATCATTATCTATAATCAACTGTTGACAGTTTGCACAAAAAAAAATTGTTAAAATAGAACTAACAAATTTCGTTTGTTATTGTTGTTACAAAATTTTTTGTTTCTTAATCAATGTTCCTAAAGTTCTGAATGTTGAAATGAACTAATTTTAATTTTCTAAAATTTTGAACATTTAAATAAACGAAATATTTGTTATGCTTCAATATTTTGAAAAAAAAATTACTAGACTGAAATGAAAATGATCGTAATTCAGCATTTATTATTAAAATTATTGTTTTAATTTAAAAAAAATAATAAATAAATATTAATAAAAGTATCGTCGTTCATTTGAGCTTTCAAAACATTAGTTTCCTCTTGACTTAAAGAAATCATTTGCTTTGACTTGTTTTCTTGATTAAAAATTAATTTTTCTTTGATTCAAAAAAAATTATTTGTTTGAAATAATTTTAATAATTTTAATAATTTTTTTATTATTTGGATTACAAGAAAATGTATTTGATTCAAAAGCAATTTATTTACTTTAAAGAAACTTTTCTTTTTAAGTTAAAGAATTATTTTCTTGTCTCTATCATTAAGATGATAAAATTTCTTTGCTTTGAGGAACAAATTTTTTGGACTCAAAGAAAATTTGTTTGAATCAAAGAAAATTTGTTTTGAATCAAAGAAAAGTTGTGCAAATCAAAGAAATTTTTTTCGAATCAACAACCCTCTTTTTATTGAAAAAAAATTCTCTTCTTTTGAAAGAAAAATTTAGTTTGAACCAAACAAAACGAGTCTAAGAAACTGAGTATATTTCTTAAAATCAACAAAAACTATTTTCTGGTGTAATTTTATTTCAGAAAAACTACGTCACGCAAAAAAAGAAAATAAATTATAAACTCTCCAAAAGCTAAATTCAAGTTTTTAATCTGTATTGCATTCAGAAATGTTTGTAAATATTTTTAATGGCAAATATTTCCTTTAGTTTAAACGTTCAAAACTTGTAGATAATCTTTAACAGATATCAAAGCTGCTACAACAATAAAAATATTTTGTTGATTGTTGCATTGTTGGTAAATAAAATAATTTTGTTGTCTATATTAACAGTCCGGAAATTATATCAACAAATAATTACATATAATAATACTGATAATATGATGCTAAATATACAATAATGATTCTTTTTACATTCTCATAAAAAATGAGATCTTGAATTTCTTTTTCCCTCTAAATGTTATAATTTAATCATTTTTTATTTTCCTCCAGAAAAAAGCTCTAATTTTGTAAAATATTTGCTTTTTTAAAAAAAAATCAAACAAGTTATGGTTTATGAAAACAACCTTGCAAATATGAATGTGTTTTAAAGCATAAAACGCAATAAGGAAAAGTTGCATTTGAGAGTTGATTTTTGCTTTTTCAAACAAGTTACAAATTACACACACAACATCGCGAATGTACACCACTATATTTTTATTTTTTAATTAACAATCCACAGTGATAAAGTTACCTGCAGTTTGTCATTACAGTCAATAATAAATTCGATAAAAAATTATTGCCCAATTATTTCACTAAAGTTATGAATTTTCCAGTGAACCGAAATTATTTTTTCTGTTTAAATATTTCCAAAAATTGCAATATTGCTCTCTAAATTTTTATTAGTAAAAATATTTTCTAATCTATAAATAAAAAAATAAATAAATAAATTTGAATTATTAACTGACTTTTTTCTTCTGAATTAGAAAAATTTACTAAAAAATTGTACTTTCTAGTAGTTTCTACTAATTTATTAGTAAAATTAACTGATTCAAAAGCAAAAAGTCAATCACTAATTCACACTAGTAAACAATTTTACAAATTAATTTTTTTTTTTGATACTCTCTATTTTCAAATTGGTAAAAATATTTACTAATTTGAATTACTGACTGATTTTTTGCTTTTTAATTAGTAGAATTTACTAATTCAGAAGCAAAAATTCTGTTACTAATTCAAACTAGTAAACAATTTTACTAATTAATTTTTTTCGCTACTCTCTAAATTAAAATTGGTAAACATATTTAACTAATTTTAATTACTAAATGATATTTGCTTTTTAATTAGTAAAATTTACTAATTTAAATTTACAGAGTAAATTGAAAAATAATGTAAATTCATCATTTTCTTAGTTTGAAATTAGTTTTTTTTAGTAGGGGAATGTAGTCAAGGTTGGCCTACTGTCTAGGTAGGCCACTCGCGTTTTTTTGTCAAGTTCACTAGCGCCACCTACGCGCATTTTTGTCGAAGCTTGTCTTAGTGAAACCTAACTTTTTGTTCAATTACATTTTCGGAAAATCGAAAATTGTGTTTTCTGTGACGTCGGTACAAAAAAAGCTCAAAAAAAGTTTTGTGCATAATGTGAAAAACCATTAATAAAAGATAAAAAACAAATTGAATCGTCAAGGCAAGTATGCAGAAAATTTGTGGGACTCATGGTTGAAAGGAAAACAAAGTAAAAAATCGAATCCCGAAACGTATTTCTTTTTGTTTACAACAATTCGGTAATGTTACTTACTGTCAAGGTCGGCCACTATGTGTTTAAAATGCGCAAAGTTGAGGACGAGCTACTTCATTTGCAAAAACTGCAATTCTGTATAACTCATAATATAATTGATCATCTTATTAATATTTTTATTTAATTTTATTAATATTTTAGTGCAAAACTTTTTTTTATTTATATTTATTTTTTTATATTGTTTATTGTTATTATTTTGTTATTTCATTAAGTTACAAACTGTAAACAATAAAGAATCAATTTTCCGTAACTCCAAACATGTTATTTTATTTTTTAACGATTAATGCCCTTTGAATTTTAAACATGGCCGACCTTGACTGTAATGGCTAACCTGGACTACAAATTTTTTTTTTTTTAAATCTTTATAACTTTTTCATTTTTAAACCTGTCAATTTACTTTGTACAGAAAAAATGTTCCTATTAAACAGGACTTTCCAACCATATACTTCAATTGTCCAAATTCATTTTTAAAAAAAAGTTATAAACAAAAGTCAAAAAGGTGGCCGACCTAGACTATGTTCCCCTATATAAATGACACTTTATAATTTTTTATAATATAAATGACACTTTTTTTCATCATTATATTACTTTTTTCAAATGAACAAAATTGATTTTTCTGTTTCACATATTTTCAAAAACTTTCATATTGAAATGAAAAACAATTTTAATATTCAAATTAAGTGATATTAAAAATATGGATGTTCAAAATTTTTGGAACTTTAAGGACATGGCCGAACTATAAAGATTACTATAAATTTTACAACCAACATTTTTATTATTCATAAAAGAAAATGTTTCCTAATTTTCTTCCCTAAATTCGAAAATTTCTTTTCCTTGCACAAAACAACATAAATAAAATTGAAATGACAACCTAAAAACCTTGTTTCTAAAAAAAATTATTGCCGCATAACAATTTTCATTCTCGATTTATAATTTTTTTCTACCCATTAGCCTATTTTTCTATGATAAGGGCAAATATTTTTCCATAAAGTTAAATTAGTTACTGGAAAATGTGCATGAATATGAGGTCGAATCGAGTACGTGTACAAGGAGCACTGTGCTAAACTAATTTTTAAAGGTCACGTCCATAAAGGTTTTTAGACCAAGATATGATGGTTGTTCAAGAGTTCTTTATAAGACACGCAAATGATTGTCGAACATGCAATAATAATTATTCAACATAGTATGCCTTTTTAAACTTCAAAAAAAAATTATTCCTCTGTTAATAATATCATTGACAAATAACAATATCAGGAAGGAAGACGATTTTTCCCCGAATTCCTACAAGTGCAAAATATTTCTTCTCTAATCACGCAACTGAACTCATTACGAAGAATTAAGGCAAAAAAACAGCTTTAGATGAGAGTTTAGAAACCAAATAACTGCAAAAATGGTTTCCGGTGTTGTGGACCAATTATATAATAAATGAAGAGGGGAAATTATTTGATACTGTCTTCGTGGAGACATAAAATCAGATATTTTCGGGGTCATGTCTCGGGTCAACGACGACACTTTCGTTCATTATTATATTCGATGTGGGAGTGAATGCCAAGTGCCTTTAGTCAACCCTTCTTTTTTTTGCCAGGGGCCTCTCTCCTCTCTTCTTGCATATTGTGTAACGGACCAAAGTTTATTTTTAGCATCTTTTCGATCCAACTCCCCAAAGGCTTCCAGCCAAGTTCATAAAGCTCGAGAGATTCCTTTTCTCTTTTTTACCGCAACTTTCTTTTAATGTTCCATTTGTTCATCATTACAACATGTATATATGCCATTATACAGATGTCGAGCTCAATTTTCCGCAAATGTATAAAAACACGATTATTCCTTGGTCTGAATATTGTCTCCAGTTGTTTTTATTTATTCACTTATTTTGTTTTTTTATTTATTAATAAGAAGCAATTACTAGTAGTAATTAATAGAATCGATTACTAGTAGCAATTACTTGTAGTAAATTGCAAAATTTACCAAATTATTAATTATCTGCATCAAATAAATTTTGTCAATGCTTTTTTTTTTAATAGAAAACTAATATTTCTCTTAAATTGCGAAGATTTTGCTCTCGAGCAATTAATTATAGATTCACTAGAAATTTCCCCCAATGACCTTAAACTTTAAAAAGTTTCTTGACTTTTTGAGGAAAAAAAAAATGATTGTCTAACGATGCATGAAAAGTTGGACCGTTACAGGAATCATTAGAAATATTGACGAGTCATTATTTTTCTACACTACTTAATCACGATTAGTGAGTAACTTCCGCATTTTAAGAGTGAACCGATGTTAGTTGAGTGCACGTGCACTCAAATTTGTTCTCTCCTCGTCTCTCAATAAACATTTATGTACCTGGTGGCAAGAAGGAAACTCGTTTGCATCTCCCAACAATTTTCTCAATTCAAATTACATTTAATTGAAAAAAATAAATTACATTTTACATCTTTAATTAATCTAATTTACTAAAATGTATTTAATTATATAAATCAATTAATTTAATGACGTAATTTAATTAGTTTTAAGAAAACAGAATTTTAATCTTTTCTTTTCTTTTGTTCTAAAAGATATATTTGACTCAGAAATTATATAAATAATTTGTTACATATTCACCACCTTTCCAATGTTTGAGAATTTTCCAGATATTTGTATCAATTATTACTCTACTTTTATATTCGTCTTCATATCATGACTAAGACTTTAATTATCAGCATTTACCCTGACCGTAATCGTCATAAATGGAAATAATTATTAATCTCTACGGTAGACTTTTTAACATAATTTTTACTACGCACAAAGTGATACCTTCGTTTTATTCCTCTTTTAAAAGAGTTGTACACATTCCAGGTATTCATTAAAAAAAATCTATTTCTTCACTGGAAAAAATTTTTTTTTTTTAAACTGACGCATATAGAAATTATCTCCCCGTGTACTGTAAAAAATAATTACAACTAATTTTATAAGAATTCAAATTAGAATTCCCGTTTAAGAAAATGTATTCTGTAAAAAATGTTAACTTATTAAAAATGTGTTTTCTTCATTTTTGGGGTTAAGATAGAATAATTTAAAATTGAATAAAAGAAGCTTAAACATAAGCCAACTTTAGGTCTAAAAATCAGTTTCCTATTTAGAAATAAAAGTCAAATAGTTGGAGAAATAAAAATTAAAAAATTAATAATTATTGTCTGTTTAATTATAATAATCAATAATTATTGACTGTTTAATTATAACTTTTTACTTTACTTGGCTGCTTAATTTAATTTGCACTTTTTAAATTGTTAATAATTGTTAATAATTAAATAGTCAATGATTGTAAAAAAGTCAATTGAGTTAAGCATTAAAAATTAAACTAAGGAGTAAATTAGACTGTAACAGCTTCGTGGAAATTTAAATCCATATTTTAAAAATCCATAAGTAAAATACTATCTTGTTTTAAAATCATTTGGATATCTCGATCTGCAATATAGAAGTTGTGTGCCTATCTTGATTCTAGACAGACGTCAGATTATAGCCTTCAACGTAAAACTTTCACTCTTCGCGAATCTGGAATGTTTGTCATATTTGTAGTTGGAAAAACCTTGGATACTTTGAACGGAAGCCCTTTATAAGCACATTACGCGTTTAATTTTGCAAGAGAGTGGATAACAATTTTGTCTCTCGTACCAGTCGCCGATAATGATTTCATACAACTTGTATTTTTGTCAATCAAAATAAATTATTTATTAGGAAAAAAAAAGAATAGAAAAAACAGAGAAGGAGAAAAGAAAATGATTTCATGTCTACAACTTGTATTTTTGTCAATCAAAATAAATTATTTATTTAGAAAAACAAAAAAAAAGTAAAGAAAAAACACAGAAGGAGAAAAAATAAAAGAAAAAGATCAAAAAAAGAGAAAAAGCAGAAGAAAAACAGAAAAAAAAAGAAAAAGAGCAGAAAATAGAAAAAGCAGAAGAAAAACCCCCAAAAAAAAGAAAAAGAGCAGAAAAAGAATAAGATTAACAATTTAATTAAGAAAAAAAAGAAAAAGAGAAAAAATTGTTACAAGGAAAAAAATAAAATGCGGAATAAAGTATAAAAAATAAAAGTCACACATTTTAAAGTGGATCGATTTCTCAGAATCATTACTATTTGATGTTCTTTTTTATTGAGCTTATGAAATAATAAATGACGCACTACTTTCGATTATTTATATTTCTAGAGCTAAATTTTTTATTCTCTCTCTAAATTGTTTGCCAACAATAATCATTTCATGATCACGCATTAAGAAACGTGCAAATTGCACAGAATATTTTTTAATAATAATAACAATGTTTCATCGTCCCTCTATATATATAAAAATATCAATTCTAATTTACAAATGTATTTTTTCAATCATAACGTTAAGCAAAGCAAATAAAATAAAAGTCTCCTCAAATAAAACCGAACTCCAAATAGATCTATCGCATAATCGATTATGTTGCGTTAAATAAAAATTTATATTTAGAAAATTTTATAACTGAAATTAAAAATAATTTTTAATTTCAAAATTTAATTTCTTAAAATAACAACTTATTTAGTTTCCAAATATTGTGAGACTTGCATTTAATTTAGGAAACTGATTTTCAGAGCTAATATTTGCTTAAAAAATTAAATCGCAATTGTAAGCTTGAAATAAATAAATTAAATAAATTAAATATAATTCAAATAAATATTTACATACTTGAATCAAATAATTTTTGAAGTAATTAAATGATATTTGTATTAAATACAGAAATTAATGGTTCAAATAAAATTTAATTGGTTTAAATAAAAATTATTCGGTTCAAGTAAATATTTATTTATTTTAAGTATAAACATTTATTTGATTCAATTAAGTAAATAATATTATTTATTTACTCTCTTAATTTGAATTAGTATAAATATTTACTAATTTGAATCAGTGACTAAATTTTTGCTTTTTAATTAAATCAATTTTACTATAGTAAATTATTAGAAATTACTATTTATTAGTAAAATTTACTAATTTTATTTTTATAGTAAATTTTATGTAATTTATAAATTTTATTTGCAAATTACTAAATTCTATTAATAAACTAGTAGAAATTATTATTATTCACAATTTTTCTAAGGATATAAAATTGAAACAAAAAAAGAATCAAAAATTTTGCTAAGCAACTTTTTGATTCGTTTTTTGTTTCAATTCAATAAGTGACTGATTTTTTTGCCTTTGAATTAGTAAATAACTTTTACTAATCCAAATTTAGAGAGTAAAACTGATAATAAATAAAAATTCAAAATTTTCCAAAGTCAAGAAGATTCGAACGCAAAACCCAAAACTCACGCACTTTTAACGCCTTAACGACCTCGACCAAGGACCACTATTTAAAACTGCCACCGCAATTTTTCCTTTCTATCATAAATTAACCATAACATTAATCAATAAAATATACACACAATCATTGATTGAAAGTGACATTTCTATTTTCAACCTTTATACTCCAATTCACTTGCTCTTTAATAAATGCTACAAAATTTAGCATAACATTTCTCTTTTATATAAAGAGGACAAAAATTTTTCCACAAGACAAAGTAAATGTAAATTTTATATTAGTATAATGAATATTCATAACGTAGGTCATTATTTATTCTTTTTTTTTTTTTTTTTTTTTTTTGCCTAAAGACATTTTTTTAAAGGGTGCGCTACCATTTCATATATGAATTTACCCGCGTATTGCGTCAATTTAGGTCATCACTTGCCCTTAATTTTTTCTCCATTTTTCAAACACAAGCGAAATTTATTGTCAATAAAAAAAAAATTCTCTTGTTTATAAATGAGAAGTGACATTAAAAATAATGTATGAAAAATTGATTTTTAACCACTTTTATAAACGTATCGCAAAGTTGAGCGTCATTTATTGAATAAAAATTATTTTCCTATTTGGAAATTAATTTTCTATATGAAAATTAATTTCATTAATCGAAGAATGAAGAAAATTTTTTTCTATTTAAATACTTTTCAATTATTTGATAATATTTGAATACTTAATATTTAATATTTAATGTCTCTAAAGACTTGAATTTGAATTTTGTTCGAAAATATTTTATTATTAATTTAGAAAATTAATTCCTATCCATAAATGTAGAATTTATTTTAGTTTTATTTTACTACATAATTTATTTTATTCTTTTTTACTTTCAAACTGAAAAATTTTCAGACGTTAGGATTCGAACCCCGAACACCTTGTTTATTAATAATTCAGTGACGAGACCACTCAGCCATTTCACATAACATTTGAATATATTTAAATAGAAAAAAATATTCATTCATTTTAACGAAATTAAATTTTTTTACTCTAATACGAGAAAACTTTTAGTAATAAATATTTCTGTAGAAAAGCAAAAAGTAGGTATATTAATTAAAACAACTAAAAATAAATACACGGGAATAAAAAGAATACACGAAAAAAAATATAAATTTAAATTTAAACAAAGTATAAAAAAATCGTCGTTTACTTTAACTTTCGAAACTTGAAGAACATTAAAAATTGAAAGTCACGGCTGAATGTATACAAAACAAACAATATTAGGAAAAGTTGAAAAAGTAACAAGTCTTTTAACACACTATGTATGTACGTATTGTATGTATAATAAAACGATCCGATGAAAATTTAAATTATTCAATGCAGTTAAGGTTCGTTTAGTGCAAAGTTGTTTTGATTGAAGATATTCTACCGCTTTATATACATACGTAGTAAGCGACTAATAATGCATTCATTCATGTACAATTACTGTTTACACTTGTTGCGAACCGTGCAAAAATTTTAACCACGTGAGTTTGTAACATTAATTTTAAATGACGCGTTTCTAATTTAGAAATTTGAAACATATGCCTGTCTCTCCTCCTATAACACGCCAGACTCATTAAATGTCATTGACTTTTAATGTTAGCATTGCATGACGTCTATATTGAACTCTATATATAGGTGTATTTTGCGAATTTACTCTCTTAATCAAACTTTTAATTTATTATCAATCACTTTTCATTTTATTGTTTCCTGACCAACAATAAATAACTGAGGTACAAAACAATTTACTCAAAAAAAAAAATTGTTAAAATAAATAAATAAAATTAAAACCAAAAAAAGAAAACAAAAAAAAATTGTTAAAATAAATCAAGTATTAAACAAAGAGGAAAAAAATATTCCGAATAAAAATTATTTATTGTCTTAATTATTATTTTTAATAGACTAAAAAAATTATTTGAATCTAATAACCGATTATTTGAATATATTATTAAATAAATATTTTCTTGAATCAAATAAAGTTTTGCTTTGAATCAAATAAATATTTACTTGAATTAAATAAATGTTTACTTAAACTAAATAAATATTTACTTGAATCAAATAAATGTTTACTAGAACTAAATAAATATTTACTTAAATCAAGTAATTTTTATTTAAGACAATTAAATTGTATTTGAACCAACAATTTCTGAAATTTGAAACAAATACCATTTAATTTTTTTAAATCTTAAAAATTATTTTATTCAAGTAAATATTTATTTGATAAAAACCAAGTAATTGTTTATTTGTATCAAATACATTTTTTCAGCGTAATTATCAAAATTCAATTATTAAATTTTATTAAATTATATTAAATTTAATTATTAAATTAAAATTGTTAAATTTTTTATGTCCCTAAAAATTTGAACGTTTAAATATTAAAAAAAAAATTACTTGTGTATTTTTTAAATACAAAACATTTGTATTTAAAAAATACAAATTAAAAGATGTAATGAACTAATGTAATTAATAATTAAAATTTATTTTCTTAATAAAACTAATAAAATTGTAATTTTCATTTTGCAACTTTTAATTCTGTCTAAAGTGTAAAAATTAAATTCTTTACCTTTTCACCAAAACGAATTTAAAAAATAGTATTTTTTTCACAGTTTTTCTAATAATTTCTACTGAAATTAATTTAATTTTTAATAATTTTTAATTTAAATAATATTATTTTTTAATGTTATCATTAAAAAATGTTCGTTTAAGTTTGTTTAAGTAAATTTTCAAAAATGAATAGTTTTCAATTTCTTTTCTTTTCACAAAAAAAAATCGATTCTTGCTCACAAAGCAAGAAATTCGAGTTTCAAATCTGAAATTGAAATTTGTCTTGTGTAGGTAAAGAAGAATAAAATTTCTAGGCGCGAAATTTAAACCCAAATTACATAAAAATAACTTTTACTCCTTGATTTACAAACTTCCTGCTATTATCAAGATAAAAAAAATAATTATGAATATTATTCCCGATAAATTATCGGTCAGTATAAAAAGAAATCGGTAATTATTACGCCACAGAAGCGTTTGCGTAATTTATATTGTCATCAGTGCAATATGGCACACCTCAAGGCGGAAGACACACATATTGAATCGTTGATTAAGTTTCCAATTGTAATGATTAGATTACAAATGAATTTAAAAAAAAACGACAACTTTAATTATAAAAACATTGTTTTCAATTTTTAATTAATTTCTATTATCGTGATTATCAAGATCCTCTAATATATGGAATTTTATTATTGTCTCAATAACAAAAGAAAAAAAAAATTTACATTGGAAATTATAGCTATAAAACTAGAAATAAGTTACGCAATTCAAAGAAACTAATTTCAAAAAATTTTCCATTAATTTTTTTCAGATGCGCTGAAGTTAAAAAAGCTGTTGAATATTCACCTCCCCTTAGCAATGAAGTGCCTAAAATTAATGAAGTCACGCAAACGAGTTCATTGCCGACAAAGTGAGTTTTTAATAAATATTATTAAAAATAAAATTAAAAATATTAAATATTATTTAATAATAATATTTTTATATTATTAAAACGAAAAATAATTTTCTAATCGAACGAAAAATAAAATAAGTTATACATTTATTTAAGAAGTTTTTTAATTTAAAAAGAAAAAAATGACAAATTTTGAAAGTTCTTTCATTTTATTCATTAATAACAATTATTTATAATTTATTTATTGTTGTAATTTGCATTATTCATTTTATAAACGAAACGAAACAATTTTTCATCACCACTCTGATTCTTGTAATCTGCGCTTGTGAGAGAACTTTCATGCCATCTGGGCGGCGATTTAAAGATGTGAATTGGCGCGAAATTTAAAAAATAGAAAAACCTAATAGTATATTATTATTAAATAATAATTTTATAATTAATTAATATCAATAAATAAATTTTCCTATAGTTTCGAAAAATTATTTTTCGTTTTAATATTTTCAAACAGCATATATGCTGTTTCTTTAAGAATTTTTTTTAATTTACAAAGAAAAAAAAATGACAAAATTTGGATGTTTTTCTAAATTCAAAAAAGGAAAAAAAAAAGAAAATAAATTATGTCAGGTCTTCTGGGAATTTTTGACAATTAAGGGGAGAAAAAAGGAAGAAAGGGGACTAACTGAGTTTCTTGTAATAATTTTTAATGGCAAATATATTATTAGATTAAAATTTTTAGAATATTAAGAATGTAGACGAAAATTTTTGTAACTTTTCCTTTTATTTAACAGAGTGGAAGCAAAATTATCGCTTCACCAGGAAAAAAGAAGAAGAAGAGCAGCCCAACTTCGCTACAGAGGAAGACCATCAAGTTTCGATGCTTCCTTCATTGTGAGATGTCCAAACAGAAAATGTGTTCGAAGTGTGGCCCAAGTCGTCACATCGAAACCAAATTTTCCCCGCAGACAAAGAACTCTCCAATGGGAAATAACTTCCTCATCTGGATGTTCATCAGACTCTGCCTCTGATTTCGGTTAGTTCACAAAATCTCAAATTAAAAATTCTTAATAACAAAATTTAGATATTTAAATTCTTAACTAACAATATTCTAAACTAAGAATATATCAACTAATAATATTCTTTTTCCAATTCTAGAATCAGAATCAGATTCCGATACCGAACTGAGAATAAATCTCGTCGAAAATTCAACGCATTCAGAGGGAGTGCAATCTAAAGAGGGCGAAGAAAATGGAGAACCCGTTGCCATGACTGCCGCTGAAGAAGCAGCATTAAGAATAACCGTTGGTAGAGGACATTTTAGTCAATCGAAAAAGGATCGATTTTTAAATAATCTTCGACTTGAAAAAAGATTAAACGATCTAAACAACGATTTCTTTGGCGCAGTTTGTCGGGCGCACTGTCACACACTACCAAGATGACTCTGACCAGATATTTACACAATAATTTAACACTAAGAATTTTAAGACTAAAAAAAAAATCTCTAATTATCGAGGTGTTAACTTGATCCAATTTGGTATCAATTCGATTCAAATTTTTGGAATCAATTTGATCCAATTTGGTACCAATTCGATTCAAATTTTTGTTAGCAATTCGATCCAAATTTTTGATATAAATTTGATCTAATTTGGTACCAATTCGATTCAAATTTTTGTTAACAATTTGGTTCAAATTTTTTGCTAGCAATTCGATTCAAATTTATAGTATCAATTTATAGTATCCAATTTAGTATCAATTTGATTCAAATTTTTGTTAGCAATTTGGTTCAAATATTTCCTAGCAATTCGATTCAAATTTTTGCTATCAATTTGATACAATTTGGCATCAATTTGCTACCTTCAAGAAAACTGAAAAAAATGTCGAAAGATTCTAGCTTGCAATCTAGTTTTCTTTATAGATATAAAAAAAAAACATTTTTGAAAATTGAAATTTTATATGAGTAGGAAAAATTTTGTTACGTTACGGCGAGACCAATATTCAATGTTTTTTTATCATATATATTTTATAAATATAACGTGAATCACGTAAGATTTTAAGAAATTTCAAGTTTCAAAGAATTCACTTTTAATTAACATTTTTTTTTTTTTAATTAAGAAAAGACTGACAATTTAAGTTTATATGTTCGTTAACGATAATCATTCTCGATTCAATAATTGTTTTTACCTATAAACTGTTATTGAAACATTAAGAAAATATTTCCGAATTTGAGAAATGATTGTAAAGTTCTTCTCAAATTTGCGATTGAGAATGAAATTTTTAAAAAAATCAGGGCTCCTACGGTTACAGAAGATGTAAAAATCTATTTTCTCTTTTTAAAATTCGTAAAAACATTACCAATTTCCTTACGAAGCAAATATTTTTAAATATCAATTATCAATTTTAGTTCAGTTTTAGTTAATTACTAATTACTAATGTATTTTATTTAATTTCTACTTATTTTCTATTCTATCTTTAATCAATTGTCTATTTATTTTTATTCAGTTTTCAATTCTTAATTCTTAGGTTTCAATTTTATTTTTATTCAACTTCCGTTTTAATTTTTTTCATATTCTTTAATTTGTGTTTATTTAAATTATCAAATGTATAATTTTTCTTTATTGTAAAATTTTTCAAAAAATCCGAAAACCTTTAAAACCGTAGCAACCCTGAAAAGTCAACCGGGCCTTACAACTTATCCTTCTAGTCTTGTATATTTGCGAATGCGAAAAGTTTCCCTATCATCAAAACGATAATCACAAAAAGAGAAACTAAGGACGATCGGTAATTTTTAATTTAAAATAACTTTTTTTTTTTGTAAAAAGCTTCGAAATTGATTTTAATTTCAAATATTTCCAATTTTGTTATATTTACAAGAAAAATTTTTATATATAACTTTAGATTTAAATACTTTCGAAATTTAAAAATCTGTGATGAAAAAATTCCACAAAAAATTCAAATTTTTTTAAATATTCCAAAAAAAAGTAAATATAAAAATTTCTACTTTTATTATAAACTAGCAAAATTTAAAAAAAAACATTTAGACTAAGAAAAGTTCTGTTATCCAACACTTTTCACATACGATTAACCTTAATTCTTTTCACATTATAAGAAAAAGTTAAAATTTTACCTCCAATTAGTCGTAAAACTTTAACTTTGAATCTCAATATATTATCAATTTATATCATTATTAATTATTTAATCGATAATTTATAAATCGAATATTTTTAATCATAAAATATGCTTAAGTTTCATAAATATGTATATAAAGATGTACAAATTAGGAAACAAGAAATCAATGGAAGTAATATTTTCCTTTGAAAAAATTTTACTTCCAAATTGACCTACGACGAAAAAAAAAAGAAAACAAGGAAAAAATGAAAAATTATTAAAAATATTTATAAAACAATATTTAAACTTTGACTTGTCAATTAAAACTGCTAATTCAACGTCTTCACAGCTGACCTTGGCAATTTTTATTAAAGATGAAAAAATATTGACTCGAGTTTCAATTCAAATGGAAATTGTAAATAAATAAACATGTAAAATTAAACATCAAGGTCTGTTTTAAATAAGCTTACAGGAAAATCCGTCCGTGGCGCAATTTGCGTCAGTAACATTTGGGCATATGGCGCGGCTTCTCTATAACTAAATATATACTTTTACTCTTTACAAAGGAAAAAGTATCATCACTCATTTTATAAAATATATAAAAACAACAATTTCAAATGAGAACACAGTTAACATTTATAACACGACTTGAATGAAACCGCGAGTACCTTAAACTGTAAAAAATTACTATCATGTATTTTGTGAAAAGAACTATTGTATTTATATTTTTGTTAATAAATGCTAGTCAAAATTTAAGTTTCGCTGATGATTCGCCGCCGTTACCTGTTGTTCTTTGGCATGGAATGGGTAATTTACGAATTATTATTTATTATCCCCGATTATTTCAATTTTTTTACATTTATACAACTATAGCAAATTTTATTTCCAAGTATATTGAAACTAATTATTTTTTTCTTAGCAGTTATTTTATTCCAAATAAAAAAAATTAACAAAATAATAAATTTCGAATAATTTCGAATCAAAATTTTTCAATAAAATACCTGCGCAAGCAGGATGCGCACATTTTTAAATTGCAAATTAAATTTTTCTTTAATATCGAAAATATTCATTTGTGCTTTTTGTAAATTATATTTGCTATCAATAATATTCTCTTTTGTATTTTTTTCAATTCACAGTTCTTTGAGAGAAACATTAAATAAATTATTTATATCCTGGATGACTAAGAGACCACAAATTTACACCACAGAAAGTAATTTTAAAAAACTGTTAATAAAAATGTATTTTTACAAAATGTTTTTAAAATTTGTTCAAAGGTGAAAAAATTTTAGAAATTCATAAACGTTTTTAACTTAATTATCTATCAAAATTAAAATAGTTATTTTAATAGTTTAGAGACGATAAATAAACACAAACGAGTACAATTTATGAAAAAAAATCTTTGTTAATAAAAATTTATTTACAAATCGTTTTTAAAATTTGTATTTTCAATTCAATACAGTAATTTTTATGTTCCTAAAATTTCGAAATTTCAAATAAACGAAATTTTTTACTTCTTTTAATTTCTATTTTTTGTACAAAAATATTATTTTGCATATTACGTAAAATTAATTTTTAACTAAATGTTTCTTTTTAATAATTTTTCCTTTTTATTTAGTATAATAATTTTTAAAAATATTTAAAGATACAAAAATTTCGATCATTTGAACGTTTAAAATTTAGGGAACTTTAATTTTGAAAAAAATATTTAAGTGGAAAAAAATTTCGTTCATTTGAACTTTCAAAATATTGGGAAATTTAATTTATTGAAAAATTACTTAAGCAGAAATTAATTTGTTCATTCGAACATTAAAAAATGAAGGAAATTTAATATTGAAAAACATTTAAAGAGGAAAAAATTCCGTTCATTTGAACTTTCAAAACTTTGAGATCTTTAATTTTGAAAAATATTTAAAGAGGAAAAAAATCGTTCATTCAAACATTATAAAAGATGAAGAAAATTTAATTTTGTAAAATATTGAAACAGAAAAAAATTTCGTTTATTTAAAAGTTCAAAACCTTGGGAAAATATTCAAATAGAAAAATATTCGTTCAATTCGAACGTTCAAAACTTTCGAAATGTTAATTTTGAAATTATTTAAAATAGGTTAAAAATATTTATCAATTTAATTTGATAAAATAACAAAAGATTTGAAAACTAAATTTCGAGACAATTTATTTTTTTTATTGAAATATAAATTTTTATTTTTTTAATAAAACGTTTTCTGCGTAATAAGTACAAAAATATAATAAAATTTCTAATAAGGAAGAAACGGCAAAGAAACTAAAGAAACTAAATAAAGAAAACGTAGTTATTTAGTGCGACATTATCGCTGATTTAATGGACAAAAGAAAAAAAATCCCAGGTCACGACTCCCATTGAATCTCACACATGATTCATAGTTATTAATTATAGCAAATCATCAGCAAGTATTTCAAATCTGAAAATTGAATATAACTGAAAATTGAAAACCACAAAATTTAAAAATAAAAAAAAAATACTTCTGATTTTAAAAAAGCAAAATTAATTTTTCTTCCCCCTAGGCGACAGTTGCTGTTTTTCCTTTAGTTTGGGTGCAATTAAGAACATCATAGAAAACGAAATACCAGGAGTTCAAGTGATTTCCATTCGAATTGGAAAAGATACCGTGGAGGTTAGTATAATATATATTCTATAAATTCGTTTTCTATTCACTTTCACATATAAATTAAACAAACAGAAATTTCTCCACGTTTATCGCGAAGAGTTGAACTGTTCGGAGAAATCATCCATTTTTCTTCTCTGTATAATATTAATATATTAATAACAGAATGAAAATAATGATTCAAGATTATATATAATTTATTGAATTTTTCCAGGATGTAATGAACGGCTTTTTCAAAAATGCTAATCATCAAATCGAAGAGGTTTGCAATTTGCTGGCAAACGAAGATTCGTTGAAAAATGGATATAACGCGATTGGATTTTCACAGGGGTCACAATTTTTGTGAGTCATTTTTCGAAACTTAAAAAAATAAAATTCATTTCTGATCCGCAACTTTTTTTGAAAACGAAAAATTAAAAAGAAATTTTAAACAATTTAAATTAATTTCTATTGTTCAAGTGCGTAAATTTTTAAGAAATGTTAACTTAATAATTGTTACTTGAAAGAAAATTGATAAATAGAAAATTAATTTGATACGAAAATAAAATAAAATCATTGAGTTATTTTTCTGTTTTCGTTTTTAAAAACGTTGCGGACTTCAACCTCATCAATTTGGTACCAATTTGAACTTTCAAGAATTGGATAAGTTTTACGGATTTTAATTTTAATATTTAAATAATTGATTCAAACAAATGAACAATTGTTTCAAATGCAGGAATTAACTCTAGGAACAGAAGATCGAAAGCAAAATTAATAAATTTTGATAATGTAAAGTGCAAAAAAGTTGTTTTTTGATGAATTTAATAAAAAATAATTTTTAAACTTTCAGGAGAGCTGTGGCCCAAAGATGTCCCCAACCTCAAATGCAAAATTTGATTTCAATTGGTGGTCAACATCAGGGAGTTTACGGTCTGCCCAGATGCCCTTCCCTCGATCATGGACTTTGCAATCGTCTCAGACAAATTTTAAACCATGCAGCCTACTATCAGTAAATTATTATTTTACAAATATTCAAAACCTTATTCAATTTGTAATTTATATTAATTAATTAATTAATTAACATTTTTTTAAATTCTAAATTCTTAAAAACATTAAAAGCACTATACTAAAATTAAGCGAAATTTTGTTTTCATGTAGATTTGTGCAAAACAATTTTGTTCAAGCCGAATATTGGCACGATCCTCTTCAGGAAGATGAATACAAAAAGTACAGCATTTTCCTAGCTGACATTAACAATGAACGAACATTAAATCAGGTTAGTGGGTTTTGCGAAGAGAGAAGAATAATTATATGTGCATCTATAATGAAAGCGGATGGAATAAGTAATTGCATATTTTGCAGACCTACAAGGATAATTTGCAGAAATTGAAGAAATTGGTCTTAATCAAATTCACTGAAGACTCAATGGTTCAACCGCATGAAACAGAATGGTTTGGATTTTATCAACCGGGACAATCTGAAAAGACGCAAAGTCTTCAAGAAAGTGATTTGTACAAAGAGGTAATCTAATGATTTTTAATTTCTTTTCTTTAAATTTTTTTTTTCTTTCTAAAATTTAATATTCTACAAAACTTACTATCCATCAGCAGTCAATATCGACAATTTTTATGATCCCCAAGTTTTGAACGTTCAAATGAACGAAATATTTTTTATTAAAGATATTTTTATAAATTACTAATCACAAAAAAGTTTTAAAACTGAAATTTTACGTTTAGAAACTCAGTAATTGTGACGCGATCTGAAGAAAGGGACCTTAGAAGCAAATTATTTTAAGGTTGGGTTTGAGTTACTTTTTTCTTGTTTGAAAGTTTCTTTTTACTTATTTCGAATTAAAATCAGTGTTTATTAAATATTTTAGTTTTAATGAAGACTTAAACTTCAATGATTTATATTGACAGTTGATCCTTTTTTTATATTTTCATTTAAAAAATTGCAAACATAACCTATAATTTTTTGCTTCTAAGGTCCCTTTCTTCAGATCGCGTCACAATTAATTTTTTGGATAGTGACACAAAATCATTGCAATAAAAATTTAATTTGTAAAAGGAACAAATAAATTTCGTTCATTTGAACGTTCAGAACTTTAGGATCTTCAATTTTTATCTTAAAATAATTATTAACAGTGGAACCTCGATTATTTCAACTGCACTTTAATATAAGATTTTCGAACCATTATATAAAAATTGTATTTAAGATTATTTTGGGTTTAAGAAAACGAAAAAGTTCGGTTAAAATAATTTATAATTCTGATAACAGAAGTCTGGATAATCGAGGTTCCACTAAATACCTATTTCTCAATTTATGATTCTTTGAAAATAAATTCCATAGTAATATATAAATTCCACTTCAATTTCAATTTTACAAAAATACATTTCGTTTATTCAGGATCGTCTTGGATTAAAGCAGATGGATGAAGATGGAAAGATAGATTTTCTCCAAGTGCATGGCGATCATTTGCAATTCACCGCTGATTGGTTTATAGACAACATTATTCAAAAATATCTCAAGTAAACAGATCTATATTTATATCCAAAAAAAATTATATATACTCAAAATCAACTGTCTGAAATTAGAATTTAAATACTTCATTTTATATTATCGTTTGTAGATATAAGTACAGAAAATAGTTTATATTTTTCTTTACATTACGACCAAAAAAACATTGTAATTTTCTATATATGTATCTTTTTAGTCAATAAAATGCGCTTAATTATTTTGTAAATCGACTTTCTAAATATTAATTTTTCATCAATTATATTTTATTAAACATTTAATATTTGCTTACAATTCAATTTTCCAAAATTTCGTTTATAAGGAAATTCTTCAATTAAATATATACTAGAAAATAAAAGCTTCGAATAATTTCAACAGAAATGGAATTTAAATTTAAAAAAAAATTAGTTCTAAAAAATTGTTAATTAAAAGTATGAAAAATTCATATTCTCAAAGATTTAAGTTTAAATTAAAAATATTTAAATTAAAATAATTTAATTATTCATAGAAATTGCTATTATTTGTAACTTCTCTAAAAATTCAATTTTTTTAGAGCTTTTAACTAAAACTCTTCCCTTAATTTATTATTTTTAATAATTAATTAAATAGATATAAAAAATTAAACTATAATTTCAAAAGAAATTGAATTATCAAATTTTTTCAAAAAACTTAGTTCTTTAAAATTTCTAATTAAATTAATGCAAAATTTAAATTTTCTAACAGTAGAAATAATAGAAATTCGGCAAAGAAATTAATTAAAATTTGTAAGAATAATTGAATTCCGTTACTTTATTAAAATTCTATTGAAAATAATTGAATTCTTTTGAGAAATTTTATTTAAAATAATTGAATTCATGTGAAAAATTCAAAACTATTGAAACTTTGCAAAGAAATTTATCAACATTTTTAAGACTAATACAATTCAGATATTTTATTCAAATTGTATTGAAAATAATTAAATTCTTTTGATAAATTTTTTTTTAAATAATTTAATTCATGCGAAAAATTCAAAACAATTGAAATTCTACAAAGAAATTTATCAACATTTTTTGAAATAATTGAATTTAAATATTTTATTAAAATTGTATTGAAAATAATTTAATTCTTTTGAGAAATTTTATTTAAAATAATTGAATTCATGCGAAAAATTCAAAACAATTGAAATTCTGCAAAGAAATTTATCAACATTTTTAGAAATAATTGAATTCAAATATTTTATTAAAATTGTATTGAAAATTATTGAATTCTTTTGATAAATTTTTTTTTAAATAATTGAATTCATACGAAAAATTCAAAACAATTAAAATTATGCAAAGAAATTTATCAACATTTTTAAGAATAATTGAATTTAAATATTTTATTAAAATTGTATTGAAAATTATTGAATTCTTTTGATAAATTTTTTTTTAAATAATTGAATTCATACGAAAAATTCAAAACAATTGAAATTCTGCAAAGAAATTTATCAACATTTTTAAGAATAATTGAATTCAGATATTTTATTAAAATTGAATTGAAAATAATTGAAAATTTGCCAAGAAACATAAAAAAAATTAAGGATAATTGAATTCATTTGAGAAATTTTATTTAAAAATATTTTTCTTTGGGAATTTATTTAAAATCCTGCAATGAGTTTTATTAGTTATGAATATAATTGTATTTTTGCAACGAATTCTATTAAAATTTTTAAAAATAATTGAATTCCTGAGAAGAATTTTATTTCTTATTTAGAAAAATAATTGAATTATTGGGAAGAAATTTATTAAATTTGTTTTAAATAATTGAATTTCTTGTGAAGAATTTTATAAAAATCTTTTTAAATAATTGATTTTTTTTCGAAAAATTTTATAAAAATTGGTTTTAACTTTTAACTAATTGAATTTCTGTAAAAATTTTATTATTTATGAAAATAATTGAATGTTTGCAAAGAATTTTATAAACATTTTATTTTAAACAATTCAATTCTTTGGGGAAAGTTTTTATTAAAATAGTAGATATTCTCTCTTAATTTGAATCAGTCAAAAATTATGGTTTTAACTGACACTCACTGACTGACTTTTTGCTTCTGAATCAGTGAAAACATAACTGATTTTCAGTAAAAAAAAATAACTAAAAAATTAGTTAAATTTGACTAACTGAATCAGTCAACAAAATTACTGAAATAGTTATATTTTTATCTGATAATTAGTTATTTTTAACTGACAATTAGTTATTTTTAACTATTTGTGAGTAGAAATATTACTATTTGAATTAGTGACCGACTTTTTTGCTTCTAAATCAGTTATTTTTAACTGATTAAAATTTAGAGAGTAGCTTTTTTGAATGATGGTTCAGTTGCGTGTCAAGTCATCAAGTCAATCGACTGCACTTCCATCAAGTGCACTCAAACTTGACAAACAGCGCCTGAAAAGCTACCGATTTTACAACCCCTTAAACTGAAAAGTATGTATACATATACATACGTATAAAATTTTTGAACGAAAAATAAAGTAAAAAATATAAAGAGCATCGCTTCTGCAAAAGGAAAGCGGACGTCGGCGCGCGATATTCTTAAAGGTTTTCATGCAATTTTCATGAGAAGATATCTCATCTCGTAATGTGTAGTGCGTTTCGTCTCTCAACGGAGAGAAAAAGAGAGTAGGCGGATTGGGGTGGTGTAATCATATGATGACCGTGTTTGTATGGGGCGCACTGGGCGGTGGTGGTAGTAGGGGGTAAGGGTAACTTTTTTGTATAAAAACATATTTATCCGCGTGCATGAAGCCCTCTCTCGCTAGCGAGGTACAATGTTGGGTGTGGGTTCGAGGCATATACATACTGTTAACTCTATCTGCGCGAGAAAAAGAGAAAAAAAAAGCAGGAAGTGTACTGTACCTCGTGCGCGAGAGTGAGAGAGAATTATAGATACAGAGGCTGTGTATAAAACGCCAACTATACAAAGTGAACTCATAATGCAATCTCTTAATGGGGGCACCAAGCGTGGATATATCACTCATATAGTCCAGCTCTTATGCAGCACAGCAGCAGCAGCAGCAGCATCTCGACCCCTTTTTTTTCCATTTTCCCTTCCGTTTACAATTTCAAAAGCACTGTGTTGACGATGACATTCATGACTATAGCATGACGATTAAATGTAAGATATACGCAAATATATCTCATTCCTGGCATATTTTTTTAGTCCTTACAATTTTCTACCTAAAGTTCTAAATCAGGGTGTCTACTATTTTCGTTCAACAAAATTCCACGGCTTTGTCCTAATTTTCCCGGTTTTTTTTCTCATCAAATTTGAATTTACATATTTGATTTCGAACATAAATAAATCTACAAATGGCTTCCAAAACTTGTATTACACTGAGAAAACGATTTATTTGATTCAAACATATTTTGTTTAAATCAAACTTAAAATATCTATGCTATACAGAACATATTTAATTTTAAATGAAACATATTTTTTGGTTCATTTAAAGAAATAATATATTTAATTCAAACATAAGTTATTGTAGATTTCAAATTATTTCAAATCAACTTTTAAGTTTGTATCAAACATAAAGAATTTAAACATAATTTTTGTTGAAATCAAAACAGAAAATATGGTTGAATTAAACATAATTATTCAAACAAATAATATTTTTAAATCAAAGCAGTAGATACTTTCTATATATATTGGGATTAAGCTTAGAAACTAAATTCAATTAAACAAAATCAATTAAAATTATTTTTCTATGTTTTCTCAGTGTAGAGATTTTATGAATAATTAAATTCTTTTGACGAGTCGCTTTAAATTTTTTGAAAATAATGTTTTTTTTTAATAATTTCAATTAAAAATTTGGAAAATAATTGAATTAAACAAAGAATTTTTTTAATTTTTAAAAATAATTTTGTCTGTTCATAATTATAAATGAAAATTTGATTAATTCAATTTTATAAAAATGTATTGTCATTTTTATTATTTTTCTTATGTTCCTAAAGTTTTAAATGTTCACAGTTCTAAGTTTATCAAATTGAGACAAAAAACGAAACAAAATTGTTGCATCACAACAATTTTGTTTCTTTTTTTGTCTCAATTTGATATCCTTCAAACTGTGTTTAAATAAGCGAAATTTATTTGGCAAAAATACCCTTCCAGATTTTGATGTACATACTTTTTTAGTGAATATACGTTTTTAGTTAGACACACAAATATTTAGCTGTGTTTTTGCATTCTTTGTCCTATGTTTGCAAGTACGATTAGCTTATTATTCCGCTCCTTTGTCGGCAGTTGGTTGGAATGCTTCAAAGCTTGCGCTTTCTCGCACAGAAACAAAGTCATTTTTAGCATATACACACATTCCAGTAAATTAGACTTCAACAAAAGTAAACCAAAGTACAGACATTACTTTCCGAATAAGTGACAAGTCTCCTAATTTAAGTCAGTTGAAATTTCAACTAATTCTTAATAATTTTTCACTGCTTAAAAAATTTTTAAATTACTTAAAAATTTGTAATTGCTTTTCTTTCTAAATTCCAAACATTCCAATATTTATAATTTATTAATTTCCTCTTTAAATTAAAATTTTATTACAATACAATAGAACCTAGAAAAAAATCGATAAATTTCTTTATTTTCATGTAATTTTTGTACCGATAAATGTCCCAATTCGAGAACCTTAGAAAAATTGTAAAGATACCAATTTATACAACTCTGCTACTTTTAAATCGAACTCTAAGTCTCTAATGTACAAGATTTTTTAAAAAGAACCTGAAATCAAAACTCCAGATCGCAAATTTCTAATATTATAACAGAAAACTCTTTTCCTTTTCCCAAACTATGAAAACTGTAAATTTCACTTTCAACATTTAAAAGCATCAATGCTTCGAAAAGATGAAAGCCCACAAATTTCAATGTATATACATCTATATAGAAAAATTTGATACCCAGAAGGCGACTTTTAATAATTTCTCTTTCTAGGACTCTTGTCATCATTCAGTGGGACTGTGGGAGGTATTTCGCGATAAAGGAATGAAGAGGTAGAAGAAAAAGAAGAAATAAAAAATAAAATATACAGGGAAGGGAGTTAGAGGATCTCGTCCATTACCATCGCAGCTAATTTCGACAAAGCAGGATCCATATTGTGCGATTTCGACCGAAGCTGCGCGCCTCTCCAAGGAAATTGTGGGGGACTTGAACGCGAAGGACGAACGCGGTTTTCTGCTCAGTGGGGGTGGAACAACAGAGTATATTATACAATACTATCTGCCGGCCCACAATCGCATACAGCTCACAGTTCATTGTTTTCCACTACCTAGAGATGTACGCCGCTCCCCATTGTCAAGCTTTATTGCAAAATGTTGGATGAGACAGAGAAGAAGAAAAAAAGGAAACAGGGAGGCGGGGGATAAAAAACAGGGTGGCACCGCTAAAAATGTACACATCAATTTACTGTCATATCAATTCCACTCTGGACCAACGAACAATACCCAATGCAACCAAAAATGAACGACTCTCCTAAACTATTTGCATCCTTATCTCATACCTATATATACTCTCTAAATTTAAATCAGTTAAAAATAACTGATTCAGAAGCAAAAAAGACAGTTTTATATAATTAATAACATTCTTAGAAAGAATTCAATTATTTTTATAAAAAGTAAAATTTTTTGCAAAATTGCCAATGGTAAATTCAAGAACAAGATCACATGTTCCCAATTTAAAATTGTTTTTGGTCTAATTTAACAGTACTAAACTGAATTTTATTTTTTTCCCCAACCCCCTTTGAAACATAAATAAATATTTCCAATGAAGATACATAACACCCGGTAGATAGTGGAAATAACAGAAGGATATAGGCATATGTAATAAGGGGTGGGATTGGTTGGTTTAATGCCAATGGGTGCTTGGACTGAGTTGAGGCAGGTTGGGGTATAGTAGGTATTTCGTTTGTATTATATAGAAGGTATCTCTCTGATGTGAACGCAGCCTCAGGCTTATTATATACATGTATGTATCTGAATATCTCAGCGTATGTCAAAATTATTCGCCATTCTGGTGTCGTGAACACGATATATATACACATGAATTCTACACCTATTCGAAATTCTGATGATGCTAAATTTGCCGCGTTTCACGGCCGCAAGCTAATTTTCCCTGTACTGATATATCATAGCCATATGTGTACATTACATACGATCTTGTTCATGAATTTGCCATTGGCAATTTCGCGGAAATACAAAAATTAGAATTTAAATTACAAAAAGGAAGAAAAAACTGTTCAACTCGTAGACAGAGGATGTGAGTGAAAACTAAATGATTAAAAAAAAAGGTAATTCCGGAATGGGAATATTGTACTGTCGTGCTTTCTTATCTATATTATTGGTTAGGTGATGAGAGTAACTGATTCATAACCATTTGATTCACCTTTTAATGGTTATTAATTAGAATAATTTGATCTGTATTAAGGATGTCACTAGGAAAGACAATTATACTGATTTAATTTTTTTTCTAAACAAACTTTCGTTTGGGGCACCATAACCCAGTCAGGGCCCCAAGTGACCCAGTCATCTTCTAAACATTAAATTATTGTTATGCATACCAAATAACATGATTACAAACTAGAGATGTGCGACTATTCCATAAATCAGCAATTAGTCATGAACACTAAATAATAAAATACTTAAAAGTAAATCTTAACTAGAAAACCATTTCAATAATCATCTTCTGATACCAAAGTATAATTTCAACAACTCTCAACACAGTCCCACCAACGATATCGAAAAAAAAGAAGAAAAAAAAGCGAAAACCAGAAAAATAGGGTAAACACTCGCGTAGCTCATTATTGGCTCATATGAAAGCATGTCGTTTGCGTTATTCTCATTGGCGAACATTGCGTGTGCTTTAAGGACAATAATGTCAAAAAAAACGAGGAAGCAAATCGGTCCTCTCTGCATTCAAGGAAAAAAAAGGGAACAGAGGAATCGTTTGTTTAGCGAATTGTCGACGAGTTATTTCTAAAGAAAGTGCCTCTATCGCGGTTCATATTGTATTGTTTTCCGCTTTCAACTGAAGAGTAAGGGGGGCGGCGGGTCTTCATCATGAAAATTGCTGATGAAAATAGCGACTGATCAAGCACATCATAAATTCGAAGAGGGATATATACTTAAAAATCTTTACACTTGATTAAAATCCAGACCAAGTGAATTTTAACCAATCAAAAATTTATTGAACAAATTAAATATAATCAACTCTTTACTATAATTAGGGCCAGTTCCATCAATTGCGATTAAAAGTTAATCAATGATTAAAGTCACTTTAACCGTTCATGATTGGTCGGTTAAAGATTTAATCTTTGATTAACTTTTAATCGGAGTTGATGAAACTGGCCCTTACTATTATAAATCATCTATTTAGTTGATTTTCTTAGTCAAACTATTTATAGTTGTTGATTTTAGTCAAACTATTTATGTTTGTCGATTTTATTTACTAAAATTCACTTTTAAATCTTGTTAAGAAAAGAGCAAGATAACCAAAGATGACTTGCCTCTAAAAACTAAAGTACAACCCAAAAATACATCTTTTGATCAAAAAATACTATTTTACCATCTAATCTTCTCCAAACGGTCTTCAAAATATTTCAAAACGATAAAAACGGCGCAGACATTCTTAATTCTGCTCCCTCGACTCGAATCCCGATTTTCGATGCACATGTGAATATCGATTCCGGAAGTATCTTCTTATACAGACATTCATTAATTTGTGGTCCAGTGGACGGTACTTGGCCGTTGGTGAACAATGGCTATTGTATAGCACATCATTTTCACTCGTCCACCTTTTCTTCGACTTTCCGCGAGTCAGTCGACCAGTAACGGTTTGTTTTTGCCAGTTTGAAATGAATCTGTTCTCTGAGTTTCAGATTCCTGTCTTTTTTATACTTCTTCCTCTATTTCCCATGTCCCTACCTTTCTCTCTCTCTTTATGTTTGTCATCCTTTTTTTTATGCTGCCGGCATTACCACAACCCTCTGTTCGACCGGACAGTGCTCTTTACAATAGACCATTGTTTTCCTGTGGCCACCTACACTGCAACTACTATTATTATATGCCTTTGCTTATGCGAGTAATCATCATAAAATTACTTTTCCTCCACAGAGCCTCGGCTAATTATAGAGAAAAGCCTAATTAAGATTTTATATTAGCTGTAGAGATTTAAAAAGTCGAAACTTTTCGGTACATATCTTGAATTCTCAACATAACCATTTTTATGATATTGACCCTGATTTAAATTTTTATTAGAAAAATATCAGGTGGTCAGGCAAAGTTAGTGGTGGTGGTCCAGGCACAGGTGGTCTGGATAAGTTAGCATCAGCAGAGAGTTAAATTATAGTATAAGAATAGTTCCCATTTGGAATATTAATTTCAGAGTTAGAAAGACCAAAAGTGAAGAGATGAATAGAATAAATAATTCACGTCGAGTTTTTTCAGTATCAAGTATACAAGTTTGGCTGGGTACGAAACATAAGCATCGAATATAACAGTTGTATTGGTTTTGTGAAACTGGGTGGGGATGACGTTATACAGAAAAGCGAGTGGAGTCGAGTTAATGTTCAGAAGTCCGTAAATGGAACAACGTGGTATACAGAGGCTTGATTAAAATATTAATTGAGATGGAAATAACGATTTCTCTTGCACCACCGACTTCAAATCAAACCATTGTACGACACGATGTTTTAATAATAAATCTACGGGCCAGATTCGAAAATACAGATATACACACCACCCAGTACCACCACCACCACTACTACATCAATAATAATTAAACGAATACCTTTCGTCTGTAAGTAGAAAATTTACATCTCCATGTAAACTGTTCCGTAAATACTAAATCGGGTACAAATGCAACGATTTGAGATTGGAAATATCCTTTAAATGAATTGGAGGTTTGAGGGTTGGCGATGAAGAAGGATGAGATGAAAAGGGAAAAAGGAGGGCGAGAGCCAATAGCGGTTTTTCCTCCTCCCCCTTGACTCCCGCACCGATGTATTGCAGTTAGTCGGTTCTGTAGGCACAGAAAATGCGGTCGAAAGAGAGAAGAACGTCTTAGAGAAGCTACTTCCGTTACACCGCCACCACCACCAACCACCCTTTTGCTTCGCCCCGAGATTGGATGTGTTTAATTACCGGTGAAATATCGTTAATTAGTCGGCTAATCCTGCCCTCAATATCTGTTCGGAATACGAAAAGCGAGCAAAGTTCATCAGCCAAGAGAGAAGGCAAGTTCATCGTGAACGATCTTCTTAGAAAATGCCACATGGACTCTTTACCCGTCCTACTAGACTTTTGCTCGACCACCGCCTTTCTCAATCTACTCATTTCCACCTTCCTTCCCAGCATCATCGACCACAATCTTCTTCTTCTTCTTATACTTGGCATCGAGGGTGGGAAATACTTCTTTGTGAATCAAGTTTTGTACCGCTTCTTTAGCGGTATACAGTCAGAATGAAGAACCCTATCTTGAAATTTAATAGCTGATAATGCTTTCAATTTTAATGAATAAACATAATGAAGAAACTTAAAGAAAGGGATCAAAAAAGACTAGAATTTATAAACTCAAAGTAAAGATTAGAATGCACGCCTGCACGATCTTTTTTTTCCTTGCGCCACCTAAAATGCAAACTTCGAGTTAGATAAGTTCACTGAAACACAGGCTTCACACTCATCTACTAAAACCTACTATTTACTACTTCATTTACGTTATACTACTATTCGAGTACTTTTTTTTAAATTTCAGCCACTAAAAGCTACTATTTCTGTTTTTTTCAGAATTCCCACTACTTTAAATTCGCTAATACTAGAAGTCAAAAAACTATTCTCAAAAATTATAATCAAATTTTTTAAAAAGATTAAAATATTTTCAAGAAATATTCGAAATTCAATTATTTTCAGTATCTAATATTTTCATGAACACTTTCAAAAAAATTAAATTATTTAAATAAAAATTGACAAAATTCATCCAAAATTCAATTATTTTCATAAAAAATAAAATTTCCACAGGAATTCAATTAATTTAGAAGAGCATTTTCAAACAAATTTCGAAAAATCAATTATTTAACGAAATTTTTATACAATTCTTAACAATAGTTCAATTACTTTAACTAATAATAACATTTTTCATGAAAATTTAATTTTTTTAAAACACTTTTGATAAAATTCTTAGCAAGAATTCAATTATTTACATAAATAATAAAGCTCATCGAAGTATTTCAATTATTTTTCATACTACTTTCAACTAATTAATCGATAAATTCAATTATTTTTAAAAATAAAGTTTTATACAAGAATTCAATTATTTAAAATAAAAGTTTCATAATATTTATTATATTTCGAAAAAATTAATTATTTAAAACAATGTTTATAAAATTCTTATAAAGAATTCGATTATTTTCAAAAATAAAAAAATCTTTCACAGAAATTTAATTCTTTTTAAACATTTTAATAAAATTAATTCAATTATTTTCATAAATAATAAAACTCTTCTCAGGAATTCAATTATTTTTGAAAATTTTAATCAAATACTTAGCAACTATTCAATTATTGTTATAAATAATAAAATTCATCGCAGGATTTTAATTATTTTTAATACTATTATCAATTAATTAATCGAAAAATTCAATTATTTTAATAAATAAAGTTTTCCAGAAGAACTCAATTATTTAAAATAAAAATTTAATAATATTTATTTAATATTTATTAAATTTCGAAAAAATTAATTATTTAAAACAATGTTTATAAAATTCTTATGAAGAATTCAATTATTTTCGAAAATAAAAAAATTTTTCAATACAATTTTACAGGAATTGCTCAAAAAATGTAATTATGATTTAAAATTTAATTTCAATTCCTCGAAAAAATCAATTATTTAAAAAAATGTTTTTTTAAACTTTTTGGAAAAATTCAATTATTTACAAAAATATTAGAATTTTTCATAGGAATTCAATTATTTTCAAAAATATTAAAATGTTTCATAGGAATTTAAATATTTTCAAATATTTTAATAAAATTGTTTGAAAGAAATAAATTATTTTAAATACAATTTAAATTAAATTTTTTTGAAATAATTCAATTATTCTTTTAGATTTTCATAAAATTCTGCCCAAGAATTCAATTATTTACATAAATAATTCTTCGAAAGAATTCAATTATTATAGATAAATAACAAAATTATTCCTGAAAATTCAATTATTTTGAGGCATTTTAATAAAATTCTTTGCAAAATTCCATTGTTTTCATAAATAACAATATTCATCACAAGAATTCAATTATTTTTTAAAGTAATAAATTTTTTCTTGTAAATTCAGTTAGGTATTTTAAAAAATTCTAATAAAATTGTTGTCAAGAATTCAATTATTTTCACAAATAATAAAATGCTTTTTTGGAATTCAATTATCTTCAAAAATATGTAATAAAATACCACACAGACATTCAATTATTGTCAAAAATTTTAATAGAATTTTTTGTAAAATTTAATTATTTTTAAAAACTTCGCAATTCAATGGTTTTCAATATTTACTATTTTCATAAATTTTCCAAACAGAATTCAATTATTTAAAAAATTTTTTGTTAAAATCTTTTAAAGAATTCAATTCTTTTCATTATAATAATAAAAATTTCTCAGGAATTCATTTATTTAAAAATTTTTATAAAATTCTTGGCAAGAATTAAATTATTGTTATAAATATTGAAATTTTTTCACGAATAATAAAATTCGTTGCAGGAATTCAATTTATTAGCAGTAGGATAAGAAATAAATATTTTTGATGAAAATTGGGAAAATGTCAGAAAAATAAAACATAGAGTGTAATTTTTGTCAGTTTTGTGAAGTGTCTGAAATGGGTTTTTTTGGTCGTCAAGTTTAATTTTCCTTTAGCTACTTTTTTAGTTTGAAAGCTACTTTTTTGCTGAGGACAACAACCTGCAGCTAATTGAATTTGCACCAGGTTATATAGTAGAACAAAAAATTTAGACTCCTACCATCAAATGTAAAAATTATAACGCGACACTTGCATTGACCCTAAGTGACTTAAGATCTAATTGCAAACACGCGACATATCAGGTTTTACTTCATACAACAGATTTGCTTTAAGAAATTTTTTGTCGTCCAATTCCGATTTGATAGAAAAAAAAATCTCGAACAACAGGAGTTCAACAAATTAAAAATTCAACCGTGATCTCCATGAAGGGAGTCATACATAAAAAAAACTAAAATAGAATAGTGACATAACTCTACTCTTCATTGGATCATCGGTGTGAACATGACTATCTTTTCTATAGAAATACTACAGAAGCCACTGATGATAATCATGGCGGGACGATTCGCGCGTGGTGGCTAGCTGATTAATTAGAATCTCCAACCCCGCGTCATACTTTCTTCAGAATGGCAATGGGGGGTTGAATAGAAGAGAAAGAGAGGGGGCATCAGGAGTTTCATCCGCGGAAGGAAAAGTGCACCGAAAAGCACAGTGGTTTACACAGTGTGGCTACAGACTGTGGAGGAGGGAATAAGGGATGAAAATACGTGGTCGGGGTGAGAGAGAGAGAGATGTAGGTCCACGGATGGATGGGGGGAAAGGCGGATCTGCAAACTGGATTCATTACCGAGCGAAGGGGTTGCGGCGGCGGGTCGACCAGGCAGCAGCGTGGGGTCGAGGGGCGGAGGCATGAGAGGCCGGGGGTGGCGGCAGGGCATCAGTCTCTCGAAAATGGGTTCGTCGATGCGACAAATCCCAGGACCATGGTAAAATGGATTCATTAACGTTGACGCAGCTGCGACCCAGCCGAAGTGTCCAGCAAAACGATCGACGCTATCATCAGACGTAGCGTAAGCGTAATTACTGGTTATGTTTGTGTACGTTTCCGATATTCAATGGTCGAGGGGATGATGATCGAAATACGAAGGATTTGCCAATATCATTGCATTATAATAAATATGTATTCATTTAATTCCGTTTCATAACTAATTGAATTTAATATTACTGCAACACAAATTTTTTAATTGAAGATGGAACATCTTCAATTAAAAAATTTGTATTGCAGTAATATTAAATTCAATTTTTATCAATACCTCTTAGACACATTTGTCACAACTCACAGTTTATTAATAACATATAAACGAACTACACAAAGCAACGATTTTAATAAGTTGTTTATAATATATTGAGTTGCACAAATTAATTAATTAATATTCAGTTCAAAAACACAGTATTTTTTTACTTCACATTCCTAGATAACAACAGTTTCATGAATTAAAATTAAATTAAAATTATTACAAATCAAACACACAATTTTCAAATAAAATATGAATTACAATAAATACAATCAAATAATCTAATCAACGTCGGATCGAGTACTGATTCTCAAAATTTGGTTTCTCGTCGATATAATTTGTGAATGAAGAAAAAGGAAAATGAAGAATGAAGAAAAATGGGAAGAACCCAATTCTAATAGATTCGAATGGAAGTAATTGACTTAGAGTGAATCCCTCTGAAATGTAAAGAGTTAATTATCGAAAGCTAACTGGGTGAATTCCTAGCAGATTGTATCAGACATGTCCACTTTCACATATTTCAAATTAACATGTACACATTTGTTTAGTTTGCTAGTGTTGCGTGTAGGTTGGATATGCTTGTATGTATGTATGTACTTTATATATCTAACGAGGTGAGCTCGGTGAGGATAAAGGGGAGTGGATGGTAATGTGACTAAATGAATCCACTAACGGAGTTGGTTTCGCAGTAATGGAAGGGGTAATTAAAACCACCCTTCAGCGCAAGTAGAGTGAGATTCTGAAAAGCAGGGCCGCATTAAGTTTACCTTTATTAAAAATTCAACCAACTTCAAAAAAAAAACCATCCTCACATTTTTCACATTATTAACTTTTTTATCCCACCTAATTTTTAACACAAACATTTTCGAAAAAAAAACAAACTACAATTTCCCCCCTTCTAATTATTTTTCTTCTCAATTTCTTTTCACAACTGATTAATGATTTTTCATTTCGAAACAAGGCGAAAATTTCCGCAACTAATACATTAATTTTTAAAATGGAGAATACAAAACAAAGATTTAATTCGAAAAATAATATACACTGCCACGGCCCTGCTTCTCTGGATTTTGGTCGCTTGGGATTTGTGTGGTTGTGCTTCATAAATGAGACTAATTACAATGATTCACAACGCCTTATACATCTAATTTTGTATTCTTATCAGTATGTAAATACAAGTAAAATGTCCCTGGAGCAATGCAGTTTTACCATAAACAAGAAATCATTTCTACACGAATTAACACACAAAAGATTTGAATAACCCATTCCATTGATTATTACTTTTTTTCAATTATAAAAACTCATGAGCAAATGATAATAATAATAATATGTCGCTGAAACTCAATTACAAATTCATTTCTCTTTATTAATTAACATCTCTATATTAACAGCAAATCATTTTAAAAGCAAACAGCCGAATTTACTTTTCTCTTTTAATTTAAAATTAAAATGCAACGTAGCAAATAAAATCCGGTAAAAAAAATTTGTGAGAATTTATAATTAGAGAAGTGGGTATAATATCTCCTTAGAGATAATTTTATTACTCTCTTCTCATTAGTAATTTTATATAACTAATTTCTAATCTCAATCTCTAATCTCAACTAATTTCGAATTTTAATAAACGTTTTGATTTTTATCAAGGTTCAGGTACTAGTTTACAAAAAATAAAAAGAAGTTTTTCTTTCGCCAATAAAACAATCTTCTCTCTTCTAAAGAATTACATTTTATTCCCATTTCTAAATTATATTTCTAAATCAAATTTGATTAATTTCGTTATAGAGACATTAGAGTGTATGAAAATTTACAAAAAAAAAGAATGCAAAAAACAGGAAAATTGAAGGCTAACGGATATAAATCGAAAAAGAGAGGGAAATGAACATTTTGTACGGTTGTAAAAATTTCAATCGTTTCAACTCTTTAAATTCGTAGACCGATTATTTGATGGGCGAGACACCCGCTCTTGAAAGTAAATACGTATAATGGAGTTGACTGCATGGGGTTTTTGATCCCCCAGTGGAACAATCAGGGTACATAGTACTAAAACGCACAACCCTATAAAAAAAAATCACCATCAATGAAAACTAATCTCATACTCCGCACATGTGTTTTTTTTCCCCGGATATATTCTGATGAATTAAAAAAACGAGAATAATGAAAAACTCCTTTAACATATCAATCTATTAATTTCTCTTAAAATTGCTTTGTATACAAAAAAATAATAAAAATATTAGAAGAAATTTATATTAACTATACAGCAATATGTATTTATTTATAGTTGATATAACCAAAATTTGGTTGCTTCAAACAAAACTGATAAATTGAATTACAGCATAACAAAAGTAGGACAGGAATTGAGAGTAAAATTTTGTTTTGAAACTTAAGAGAGAAGATCTCAAAGTTTTATACCTACAGCACTACAAAAAATTATCAAAGTGGAACAATTTTTAAGAAGAATGTAATAATTTTTAAAGAGTAATATTCCGAACAATGCTGCAGCATGATACAGAATGTAATAATTTTTGAAGAGTAATATTACGAACATAATGATACAGCATGATGCAGAATGTAATAATTTTTTAAAGCTTAATATTTCGAACATAATGATGCAGCATGATGCAGAATGTAATAATTCTTGAAAAGTAATATTTCAAACATAATGCTGCAGCATGATACAGAATGTAATAATATTTGAAGAGTAATATTTCGAACATAATGATGCAGCATGATGCAGAATGTAATATTTTTTAAAGAGTAATTTTCGAACATAATGTTCCAGAATGTCATAATTTTTAAAGAGTAATTTTCGAACATAATGATGCAGCAGGTTGCAGAATGTAATAATTTTTGAAGAGTAATATGTATTTCGAACATAATGATGCAGCATAATGCTGAATGTAATAATTTTTGAAGATTAATTTTCGAACATAATGATGCAGAATGTAATAATTTTTGAAGAGTAATATTCCGAACAGAATGCTGCAGCATCATGCAGAATATTATTCTTCAAAAATGATTACATTCTTTATTATTCTCGAAATAAAAAGAACATTTGATTATTTTTTGTGAGCACCTTTCAAACTTTTTCGAGTGCATATTGAATTGATTTGAAAAGAATGCATTACGTGTAAATTATATTGACTTGTTTATGGGACCCTGTGTGCCAATTTGAGGACAATGATTCGGTCATTAAGTAAGTAAACCAATCAACAAGTTATAATCGTCGAAAGAGGGTGAATCCCCCTTTAATTCTCTACTAACCTAGGGGCTTATACGTGTTTTTCTTTTGAGGTGCACTTTATGTACTACAGGAAAGGGACAAGTGGCACGTGCTCAGCCTTTCGAAACTCTCCATTGTCTGATCGTGATTTAGGTTTGACTTATCGACTTGATTGAGGTATAAGCAATAATAAACTCCCAACAACAATGCATCTATCAAATTTCACACTTTGACGATTTAATTTCCAAAGTCACGTAGTATTTTGTGCATCTAATATCTGTATTTAAAAACAAGTTCTTAATCTACAATCTTAAATTAATTTGAAATTAATTTAAAAATTCTGTACCTTATGCATATAGAATACTTTAATTTAAAAATTTTTTTCGGCTACTTATTTTTAGATTAAAAAATTGTTTTCTCACTGTACGGCTATTTTTTAAAGTTCCAGATGTTCCAGTAAGGAAAAGTGGATATTTCGCAATAAAAAAAAGGAGGAGAGTATTTAAGTGAAGTGGTTTGAGTTTTTATAAAGTGTACGTCTAGATTTTTCACCCCCGTTTGCCGTTTTCCGCATCTCAACATTATTCCTATCTTTTCAGTGAGGATTGTGACGACAATGGCGACGGGCATCCGCAACGCCATGTAATAATGATAATGAGGAAGGTTTTCTTTTCTTTCATTTTCTGATTCGTGAGTGGCAGAGAGAGCTCTCGAAGGTGTCCGTGCATATACTTCCGCTCTCGCACCTTCAACGTAGACGAACTGAATCGTCGGCAGAACTGCCCCGATGAGCAGAAGGCGTACTGCCAGTAAAAAAAAAGAAGAAGAAGAAAAAAAGGGTCACACAGAACGTAGAACAAGGAGAGAGAATAATTTTTTTACTAATGGGAAAAAGGATGGAAGAATATCTCGCACGTTACGTCACTTTCCAGCCTGTCATTGTTGTCTCCAAATAGAAAGAGGGCATTTGAAATATTCATTCAAAACACAGGCGAAAAAAAACAATAGACAAAAGTGAAAAATCTACCAAGAAAATGGGGAAATTCTTATTTGTAAAAGTTTTCCTAATTTATCTACATACACACTTTTTTGAGATAGTATAGTATCAGGACCCCAGCCAGTGGAATTATTTAAAACTAATGACACGGACCAAAAATTAAAAATTATGGACAAAATTTTGTACAAATTTTGATAATAAACAAAAAGTTGAAAGAAGTGATATAATGGAAAAATCGTGTGGCTAAGGGATGAATGTATTTTGGAATGGCAGGAAGGAGCCAAAGAGAGAAAGAGAGAGAGAAAGGTCGAGGATGAGAAAACATTAATCTAGGCATGTTTTGCAATCTCCGACAACAGTCTATCTACATACATATAATGAAACTCTGTTATTGCTACGTTATAGCGTGTACACAATGAACAATCTTTCGACGTCGTTGCGCGCCCTTCCCCCATAACATGCGTTCACAAGGAAACACGTTGAGATTAATATTTCGTGGATAACGAAGTGATACACATTCTCTGGTTGCATGTGTCTCTCGTCTGGAAACGTCATCTTACACTCATTCCAATTTGCCTTTCATTTTATTCATCTTCCTTTTCACAAAATTTTTGTCCTCGCTTCTTTTTTCAAATTATTCCCGTTTCAACGCGAATTGTTCTTGTTTTGCTCTTCTTTACTGCATTTTAAAGATTGTTACGAAGTTTTAAAATCTAGAATACTTTTCGTCTATTTATTTAATTACGTAATAATTTCTATAATTTTCATCACTTGATAAATTCGAATAAATTTTCTCCCTAAGGAGAATAGAAACTGAAGTCTGTGGAATAAAATAAAAAGCTAATCTCTGCAGACTGGAGAATAAAATAAAAAAAAGTAAACTATATGGACTGTGGACATAATGACAAAATACTAAAGAATGCATCAGAGTAAAGAAGTTGTAATTATCATTCTTGCTAATTTAAAAAGTGGAGAAAGGCATTGAAGGTGGAAAATATAAAGAGAAATTAGGAAAGAGAGAACCTAGCCTCGTAATCAATGAATGGACCTAGCGGACAATTCCTGTGTGACAAAAGAACGACATTTTTTGGCTTTTCAGTCTCATTATCATAATAATACGAATGAAAGAGAATTCCCGGATTTTTTTTTTTGACAGACTCGTGCATAGCGTGGAAATTCGTCAGCGGGACGCTACTGAAGTGGGTTGATGTTTTTTTCTCTATATATATGTTTGCGAGTAGCACGCTTCATTTGATGTTAAAAGGTTTTTACATTAAGGCATTAAAAGTTTTTATCAACATTTATTAATTATCACTGAACCAGTTATTTTTCCAAAAACAATTATTTTTCTCTGTTCTTCCCTATAAATTTATTTATTTATTAGCCTCGCGGTTATTTTAACATCACAGTTCTTCTAAGGTTATCAAATTTTTTGACTATATTTTGACTAAAAGAATCCAAAAAAAAACTAATCTTTAAAAGCAAGTAATTAAAAAATTGTGTCAAAATTGAGAGAAACAGATAAAAGCGAATTATAATTAATGAATCTGTACTAATATTAAAGAATTCCTTTTTATCGAGAACAATGCGAGAAGATGAAATATATATAGAATAGAATATAGAAAACAATGTCCAAACAATGAGATACACGAAATATTATCTTTCCTCTATTACAAGCAGAGTTTATCTCTTCATACCCCTTTCGCGTTCTCCAACCCCATCCACAACCTCTATCAATCCCTCTTCCTCTCCCAAGTACGACCGCCAGAAGGTCGTTGATTAAAATAACCTCGTCACGGTTGCTTCTGAGTGCTCAGTAGAGAATTGCATCGGGATGCCAACGCAAGAAATTCAGTATACTGAATGCTGCTTTGAATTTTAAAAAATATGAAAAATTTCTAATAAAATACCATACAGTGTATTCACAAGACTAAAGAAAACATATATGTAGAGAAAAAAAATATTTCTTTTTTTTTGTTTTTCAATTCCAAAAATCATTTTATTATTAATATAAAAATTGTCAATACCAAAGTAATTGCCAGACCAAATTTGTTATTAGTTTCATTTATTTTGTTATTAATTTAACAATTTTATCGATCACTTTGAGTCTTCGACTCAGAGCAATCAATTTCTTCATGTTTTATAAAAACTCATTGCAGAATTTCAATAATTTTTAATACAATTTTACAGGAATTATTCAAAAAATGTAATTAATCTTAAAAATTTTTAATTCAATTCCTCGAAAGAATTCAATTATTTCTAGAAACTTTAAAAAAAATTCTATTCAAGAATTCAATTATTCCCATAAATAGCAAAATTCCTCAGATTTACTAAGTTCTTTTGAATCTTATTTTTTAAAAAAAATTCTTCACAAGAATTCAATTATTTTCATAAAATTCCATGAAATTCTAAAAAAAATTCAATTATTTTCAAAAATAATAAAATAATAAATAATAAAAATTTTTGAAGTTATTTGTGGATTTATTTATTTTCGAAATTAAATAAATTTAAATTTGATGAGAAAAAAAAGCCGGGAAAAATTAGGCCAAATCCGGGAATTTTGTTAATAGAAAATTGTAGACAATTAATTTTATTACTTTTGAAAATAATTGAATTCTTGTGATGAATATTTAAAAAAATTTTATTTTTACAAAAAAAGTATGCAAATTCTATTTTAAATAATTGAATTCGTGTAAAATTTTTATTTGATTAGAAAATAATTGAGTGTTCGTGTAAAATATTATGAAAAATTTTGTTTAATAATTGAATTCTTTTGGAAAATTTTATAAAAATAGTAAATATTGAAAATCGTTGAATTAATAAAACTTTTTGAAAATAATTGAAATTTTGCCATGAATTTTATTAAAATTTTTGAAGATAATTGAGTTTTGTCGAAAAATGTTGCTATTCATTTATATAAAGATAATTGAAATGTTGACGAAATTTTTTTTAGTTTTTTTGAAAATATTTGAATTTTGGAGAAGAATTTTATTAATTTCGAAAATAATTGAATTCTTGTGATGAATTATTGTTATTTATAAAAATAATTGTATTTTACAATGAATTATATAAAAATTCCTGAATACAATTGAATTACTGCGAAAAATTTAATTTTAAAACATTTCATTTTTACAAAAAAAAATGTATGCAAATTCTATTTTAAATATTTAAATTCTTGTGAAATCTTTATTTGTTTAGGAGGTTAAAGTTTTGAACGTTCAAATGAACGAAATTTATTTATTTCTTCTTCAAATTAAATTTTTATTACTATAATTTTGCGTCACTATTAAGCAAATTAATTATAATGTTTCTAAATGTAAAATTTGAGCTTTTAATTTGAATTGTAATCAATAATCTATGTAAATATTTTTAACAAAAAATATTTCGTTTATTTGAACGTTCAAAACTTTTTGTTCATATTTGTTTGAAAAATAATTAAATGTTCGTGTAAAATATTATCAAAATTTTTGTTTAATAATTGAATTCTTTTGGGAAATTTTATTAAAAATAGTAGAATATTGAAAATCATTAAATTATTAAAACTTTTTAAAAATAATTGAAATTTTGCGATAAATTTTATTAAAATTTTTAAAAATAATTAAATTTTGTCGAAAAATTTTGCTATTCATTTATAAAGATAATTGAAATGTTGGCAATTTTTTTTAGATTTTTTTAAATAATTGAATTTTTGCGAAGAATTTTATTAATTTTGAAAATAATTGAATTCTTCTGATGAATATTGTTATTTATGAAAATAATTGTATTTTGCAATAAATTTTATAAAATTAAGTTATTTAAAATAAATTATTATCGGAAATTGAAAAAAATTTAAGGTTTTTTTTAGAATTCGTGGTAATTGTATAGTTTACAAGTCAAACAAAAAGACAAAAAAATTTGGAATTTTCTTATAAATTCTAAACATTTAATTTTTTCCAGTACTTTTAGTAAAATTTCCGGACTTTTCCCTGATTTCCCGGACCAATTCTACTTTCCCTGACTTTTCCCTGAACCACCCTGCAAATTAATTAGGCAAATTTCACAATAAATATTTCCAACTCCCTCAAAGCAGTAAAATAATAAAAATATTTAATTTACAAAATATCTCTGAATTAGAACAAACCGGCATGCACTGTCTCATTTAATCTCTTGCAGAAAAAAAAAGAAAATACAAAGCTTTTTTATATAAACTCACTCCCTGTTGTATACACCATCGCCTACTACGTCCCTGGGTTCCATTCATTTATTCAACTCACCCCGCACCATCTCCCATGTACCACCCATTTGTACTCAGACGGGCACAGAATCAAATATAATGCGAGCCCGGTCTCATTTTTATGAAATGCATAAATAAGCGAAGTCGGGACAATTGTTCGCCGGGCGGAAGGGAGAAGAAGCGGAAATGAAATATTCTTCGCGTCTTCTTTCGTTTTTATCTCATCCTCTCTCTCTCTCTCTCTCTCACTATACTGCCAACTTTTTTTTTCTCTCCCTTCTTCTTTCTTTCTTTAATATATATCTATATACAACACCGAATTCGCGGAATAAGTCGCTGAGCCAGGAAAAACACGAGTTTTAAGCCCTTTCGTGACAAAAGATGATTATTTTGATGAGAAATGAGATTGTCTACTCTTCCGGAAGTGCACAACTGAATCAGACGAACTTTTTAGCCAGTTTTCCTTTTTGAAAAAAAAGTTCGCGCAAAAATTAAAAGCAAAAAGAAATATTCATAGAAAAAATATTGCAAATTTGCAATAAACAGATTGGATTAATCTATATGGAATGGGTCATTTTGGAGGAGTGAGATAAGTATCTGTGAAAGGATTCAATGAGTAACAGATGCGTTTCAAAGTACTTAACCCACTTAAGATGAAGATACGCTCTTTATAAGATCGGATTTATGATTAAATTGAAAATTTCATGATTAGATTGTCACTAAGAGTGACATATGGCAGAAAAATTTCGGTTACCATCATTTTAGATATTTGATTTTTGGTGCTATTTTTGCTATTCTAAAATGTATTTATCAAACAGCATGACGACAATATTACATCAGTAGTATAAAGGAATATTGCTCCAACATTAAAAAAAAATGCATTTTTACTGCAAGTTCAAAAAATTATAAAATTAAAACAAGTTATTATTGTAGAACTTTACGGACCAAAAATGAAAAATTACGGACCATTAACGAATTAATTACTGACAAAAATATAAAATCATTATCAATTCAATTATTATTTTCAAGAATTTTTAACTGAAATTCTTTTTTAAATCGATTATTTTTAATAATTTTCGAAAAAGTTCATTGACAATTTTCAAATCCATTTGTTTAGGTACTATATAATTTCAAAATTCAATTATTTCTAAAATTTTAACAGATGTTCATGTTTAAATAAATTTTTATTAAAAAATTCTACGAGAATTCAATTATTTACATACAAAAAAAATAATAAATTTAATAATGAATGTTTCTTAAAATTCAATTTCCATAAAGAATTTTATCAACAAATTTTTAAATAATTGAATTCTTTCGACAAATTTTAATAAAATTTTTAAGAACAATTGAATTATTTCAAAAAAATGTATTAAAATTGTATTTAAAATAATTGATTTCTTTCGAACATTTTTATTAAAATATTTGAAAATAATTTAATTCTTATGAAAAATTCTAATATTTTTGTAAATAATTGAATTCTTAAAAAAAAATTTTAAAAAAACATTTCTTTAAATAAATGATTTTTTTGAGAAAATTAAATTAAATTTTGAAAAATAATTACATTTTTTGAGAAATTCCTGTAAAATTGTATTAAAAATAATTAAAATCCTGCGATGAATTTTATTATTTATGAAAATAATTGAATAGTTGTTAAGAATTTTATTAAAGTTTTTAAAAATAATTTAAATTATTACGAAGAATTTTATTATTTATAAAAATAATTAAATTCTTAAGGAGAATTTTATTAAAATTTTTGGAAATAATTAAATTCTTTTGAGAATTTTATTAAAATTGAAAATGATTGAATCCCTAAGAAGAATTTGACTATTTTTTTAACAATATTTAATTTTTGCGAAGAATATTATTACTCTTGAAAATAATTAAATTTCTGCAATAATTTGTAACTATTCCAAAATTAAATTTTTTTGGTGTATTTTTAACTAAAATTCTTCTATAAATGCATTATTTTTAATAATTTTTGAAAGAATTTGTTAAGAATTTACAAATTAATTTATTTATAATTCAATTTTAACAAAATTTTAATTATTCATAAATTCTTCAATTAAATATGTATTAGAAAATAAAACTTTAAATAATTTCAAAAAAAAGTATTGAATAATTGCATGGTTTTTAAAATTTAATTCGCATAAAGAATTTTATCAATAAATTTTTAAATCCTGATTAAATTCTAAAATTTTAACTGAAATGCATTTTTTAAATAAATTTTTATTAGAAAATTCTACTAGAATTCAATTATTTAAATGAAAAAAAACAATTTTTTGAATAATTGCATGGTTTTTAAAATTTAATTTGCATAAAGAATTTTATCAATCAATTTTTAAATAATTCAATTCTTTTGACGAATTTTAATATAATTTTTAAGAATAATTAAATTTTTCGAGTAATTTGATTAAAATTGTATTGAAAATAATTGAAATTCTGCACAGAGTTTTATTATTTATGAAAATAATTGAATGTTTGCGAATAAATTTATAAAAAATTTGTAAATAATTGAATTCCTGTGAAATTTCTATTATTTTATGAAAATAATTAAAGATTTGCGTAGAATTTTATTAAATTTTTTTTAAATAATTGAATTTTTGTGGAGAATTCTATTAAAATAGTAGATATTAAAATTTATTGAATTGAGGAAAATTTTTGGAAATAATTGAAATTTTGCCAAGAATTTAATTACATTTTTTGAAAATAATTGAATTTCGGAGAAGAATTTAATTATTTCTAAAGATAATTGAAATTTCCACGAGAATTTAAAAAAACTTTTGAGCATAATTGAATTTTTGCGAAGAATTTTATTAATTTGGAAATAATTGAATTTCTGCAATCAATTTGTAATTTCTCTAAAATTCTCCAAATTATATCGTTAAATTTACAAACTTTTCGTCTTTTCTCAATCAAATTACGGACTTTACGAACCTTTTTTAAAAAAAACTGACTTTTACGGACCTAGTTCGAGCCCTGCCTTCAATACACAAAAAATTGAAATGTTTATTTGTTTAGATGTACAGATAAACAGAGTAATAAGAAGTCAATTAGTCCTGAAGGATGAATGAATTGGAACAGAAAGTGTGGGGTGGTTGGTTGGTGGAACGGAGATATGGTGGCAGTCTCAACGGATGAGGATAGTCGATGGGTAGACTATTGTTTAGGTTTAGCGCAATCACAAATGCTGCTAGGTACAAGCTACCCGCTGGTGTACATATACACATAGCATTGATTCGCCGCAAATAGGGACTGGTTTCACTGAACTACACTGGGCGCAGAGGCTGGAGACGCGAAGAGGCACGTACACCAGTTATTGTTTTCTCGACGGTATGATTGATTCAAAACAAGAGCGAATTTCTTCCATGAAAAACAATAATATCTCTTAATTACACTATTCATCCAACCAACTCTGTCAATTTCTCTGGCAATTTCAAAAGAAATTCCACCCATTCGCTGTATATTATGAAAAATTATTTTCTTCTCTTTCTTTTTTGCATTCATTTACGAACAAAATGCTACAATTTTTTAAGTGAAAAATTCAACAATGAAGCATTGTTCTATGTTTTAGGTTCTGTATTCAAATTTTTTTAAAAATAATTACATATACTGTGTAGTAATTAAATACCAACAATTATTTAATTAATTAATCAATTAATTAATTAATAAACGTTTGTCTATCGAACGTGGTTCGAAAATATTAGAAATCTCCATAAAAATTGTACATCTTTTCTTTGAAATCGGAGTATTCCTTTGAAAAATCCCGACCATTGTCACGATGAGCTTACTTAGCTGACTTTTTTTCGTTTCATGAAGTTCGATACATTTTTCCTCCTCAGCCTTTCAATTTTAGCGTAATTATTCCTGTCATTCTGTCTCAATTTCAAAAGAGCTTTGAAACATCAAAAATATTTAAAATATTTATCTGCAGAATATGTGTCTTAAATGGGGGAAAATTTTCGTTGATATTTTCATACTAAACTGATGATTCGAAACTATCTGACAATTTAACATTAGTTAATAACTCAAAATTAATTTATAATTTAAAACAAATCGCTAATTTAGAACTAATCGCTAATTTAAAACTAATTGATAAGTTAAAACTAGTTGATAATTTAAAACTAACTGAAAATTTAAAACATAGCCTCGGATTTTTTGTTTCTTAGGTATACCTTTCCCCGGAGTCAGTCACAATTTTAATAATACTGATAATAATATTAATAATGACTATACTATTAATCCAATAAAATTAAAATTGAAGATAAAAGTGAACCACAAAGTCAATCAAACCTGTTTTTACTGACCTAGACAAAAATTCATCTATAACAATAAAAAAAAAGTTGACCTAGTGTGCCAAAGAAGTAAAAATTTCCATTTCTCAACAAATCAGTAAAATAAATCAGTATTCAAAGATAAATTTCTTTTTTTTAAGAGAGTGACGGTGAGAAAAAAAAAGAATGGGGCGTGGCCAGTTACAGATTAAACGGGTACAAACGCCACCCTCGTGAAGGTTACTGTCATGGGGTAGATATCCACAGAGGGGTAAATTAATAAGAGTCGCACCATGTCAATACAGGGCGGTTTAGGGCGGTTACATTGTATCAATTGAATGGCGTTTTTCATCATATTTTTAACATCTGATGGACACTCTAATACACATGACCTTCAACCTCTCGAAAAAGAACTCTAAAAAAACTAAAAAAAAACCCTAAGACAAACTGTAAAACAAACGCTAAAACACACTTTAAAACAATCTAAAGCAAATCTAAAAGAAATCTGAAAGAAATAAAAAAAATTCTAAAAAGAAACTCTAAAACAAACTGTAAAAAATCGTCTACATTTTAAATAAACCAAAAGCTTTAAAAACAGAAAAACATATAGCAATATTCAATTCAAATAAATATAGCAGGTGTTTTAATTAAGTGATAAATGTATATTTCAGTTACAAGAATCCCTTATCAGTATTTTAAAGTAATTACATGTAAATTATGCTAATTGAATTCAATGCATAATATTTTTCTCTAATAATTTACATATAGATTCCGAATGTCAAAAATAATGTCACTATAATACATAAAATATCGACTAATCACGCAGGAATGTAATAGTTAATGTACAATTAGACAATTGGCTAAAATTTCAAAATATACACATATTCGATGGCACATCATACAGCAAACAGTTCGGCACTAAATTTCTAAAAATTGAAAATTATCTACTTCCCTACGCTAATAAATTAACTTTTTTCCCTTTCTCCAATGTCACTTTCATCCTCGGATTCTGCATCGCCTGAATTTCCTCCAAAGTCATACCCCTAGTTTCGGGCGTGATGCAAAAAGTAACAACCGAACCAACAATGGCAATAATCGCAAACAACCAAAAAGTCGCATAAATTCCAATCGCATTATTCAAAATCTTAAAACCAGCTGATGTGGCAAAATTAAAAACAGATCCGATAACTAAAGCTGAGGCTACCGCAGCGCCTTTGACGTTTATCGAGAATAATTCGCCCAAAAGAACGTAGGGTATGATTCCAATACCTAGGGCAAAGGCAACTTGGTACAAAACAAGACCGAAAAGTGGTAGCCAAGTAATGTAGGTAGCATATTCGGGATTATATGTCTGCAAGAAGAAAAAAAGTCCAACAATAGTTAAAGAAACAGCATCCACTATGCCCGAGGACAAAAGTAATTTCCGTCTATCAATCCGATCAATCACAACAATAGCTGCTAAACTGGCTAATAACTGAATTCCCGTAACAATCATCACACCCACTCCAGCCTCAATTGTCGAACCACTGAGGCTGAGTATCTCTTGAGCATAGTAGATAATGGCCCCGTACCCAGTCAACAATTGCGTAACTTTCAAACAAGTCAAAATCATCAGTCCCTTTCTATTATAATTTTTCACAAACAATTCCCGAAAACCCGATCCATTATTCTTCTGATCCTCCACTATTGTCATTTTCATATTCTTTATCTCCAAATGCAAACTTTCCGGCGACGAAAGACCCCGCAACAACATGAGATACTTGATCGCTTTCTCGTCTTCGCCTTTCATTAAATAATAATACGGCGTTTCGGGTAGGAGAAGAACAATCACAACTACAATTACAGTCAATATAATAGAGGATAAATTTAAGATACTGTACGGTAAGTATGCGGCAATCGATGATGAGATAAATATACCAACGTACTTTCCTACCCGCATGATGTTAATCAAGGTTCCTCTGATCTGTTTCTCTGATATTTCCGCTAAATAAATCACTAAAGAATTAAAGATACTGCCTTGACCGACACCACCGATAAATCTTGCCAGATATAACCAAATGTAGTTCTCGGCCAGCACTATCAGGAGCCAACCAATTAGCAGTAGAAGAGATGAGATCAGTAGAGTGTACTTGCGGCCTATTCGGTCGATTAGGAGGGGGTTGAATAAGCTGCCGAGGAAGTCGCCAATGAGAAATAAAGTTACAATCCAAGTACCTTGGTCGTCAGTTACAGGAAATGGTGATTCCTTGCTGGTTAAGTGGGGTAATGATGGTGATGACCAAGCCTGGTATGATCCGCACGCTACCATCAAGTTGCAAGCTGCCGAATTCCGCATTATATTAAAATCCAATTTATTTGTTTACTTTCGTTTCAATTTTTACTTTTCTTTTTTACTTTTATTTGTATTTTTACTCTTACTTTTGATTTTCTTTCTTTTTACTTTTACAAAATGAAGTTTTTTGAAATATTATAGACCTTTATATAATAATTGAAGGTTATTTGTTGTGGCCTTTTTACTTTTACTTCTATTTTTATTTTTACTTTCAACTTTTATTATTACTTTCACTGTGTTACAGAAATGAAAAATTAAGAGCTGATCTATGTACATTACCTTGATCGTTATAGTGGTAAACTTTACTCAAAACTTTAGCCTGAAGTTAGCGTCGACACTAAGAGTCAAGAACTATACTTTTAGGTCGTTAAATATAAAAATTATACTAATTTTTCTGCTTTCATTCACAACCATAATTCCGAAACTTTCCATTTAACTGTTTAAACACCAAATTTTTGAAAAAATTATCTAATTTTGTTAGATTTACAGAAAGAACTTTTTATTTTCACGCTTAACATCGACGCTAACTTCAGAAATCTAAACACAAGTCCCTGAAGTTGACGTCGACATTCAAAAACTACTTTTTGGTTTTTAGAGATAAAAATGACACTAATTTTACTGCTTAAATTCACAACTAGAATTCCAAAACTCTGCATTTAACTATTTGAACTCAAAATTTATGGAAAAATTGTTAATTTTGTTGGATTTGCAGAAGGAAATTTTTTATTTTGACGCTTAACATTGACGTCAACTTCACAGACTTAAATTCAAGTCCCCAAGGTTGTCGTCGACAATCAGCGTCAAGAACTACTTTTTGGTTTTTAGAGACAAAAATGACACTAATTTTACAGCTTTTATTCACAACTAAAATTCCAAAGCTATTCATTTAATTATTTAAACTCAAAATTTGAACATTTTTTTTTTGGTTTCACAGAAAGGAATTTTTTTGACGCTTAGAATTGACGCTAACTTCAGAGACCTCAAAACTTTGTATACGTTACAAAAAGAGGTTTGCAACAAAGAAAAAAATAATTCCTAATTTTACGAAATTAACTGAAATTTAAAAAAAATTTCTAAAACTTTAAAAACTTCACAAAAATGAATAAAATTCTTCAAATATCATACAGATGAAAAAATTCTTAAAAACAGTTTTTCAGCTTGAATAAAAAACATTTTAACGACTTTATTACCTGCAGATAACAAAATATTTATGATAAAATGTTTTCTTGTAACACAGTGTTATTAAATACAGATTTTTAATCACTGTTTTAAAAATGATTTTAAACTTGAATATCTTTTATTATTTTTTCATAGACAGATTTAAAAAGATTAGTAATTATTTTGTAATACAATGGCAAATTTTAACTAAAAGGAAATATTAAAAAATTTCAATTCTATTTTTGTAAAATCTATGTGTAACAACAAGTCAAGGTTAATAATTAATAACTACACTAGAATTATTATTTTCATTAATTAAAATTTTCGTTAATAAAATATATTTTCTTCAATTAATACTTTCGTTAATTAATTTCATCAATATTTCATCAATTAATTTTTTCGTTAATTACTATTTTCTTTAAATAATATTTTCTTTAATATCACAAATTTTCGGCAAATATCAAATTGAGACAAAAAACGAAGCAAAAGTGTTGCGAAGCAACATTTTGATTCGTTTTTTGTCTCGATTTGATATTTGCAGAAAAACTGTAATATTCAAGGAATTGATGCATCTATATTTTAATTAATTAATATTTCCATTACTGAATATTTTCTTTAATTGATTTTTTTTCTTAGTTAATTTTTCGTAATATTTTCTTGAATTAATTTAAATTTTTTTTAAATTTAATTTTCTTTTATAATATAATTAGTGTTTTTTCTCTAATATTCCGGGGGAAATATGTTTCATGGAACTCACCACCAATACCAGCAAGGAATTGCACCATCTGATTTCCCTTATTTTGAGTCATTTTTATTTCTTTCTCGTGTCCAGACATTCTCTCTACTCGTAAAAATGAAAGTTTCTGTGTCACTTATTAGCTTTTTACATGATCCTAAAAAATTTTTTCACCATCAAAATAAATAAACAACATTGAAAAAACGAAAAAAGAATTTATTTCTTTTTTCTTACATAAGCGTGTGGTGACAAGAGTGAAATGTCCATGACATTCCCCCACGCTTTATTTACTTTAGTCATGATCTGATTTCACAATGCTTTCAATTAAACATTTTCTCAAATTCCTTTTAAAAACACTGTATAATGAATTGAAAGAAAATAGAACTTTTCTCGAGAAAAGAGAATATGATAAAAATAAAAATTAATGACACGACAGTATTTATTAATTACAAGCACTGATTCTATTTATTTCGAATTCTATTTGAAAATATTTAACATGAGAAGGATATGTGTGTGTGTGTATTCATTTCAAAATTTGAATTTACTTCTAACAGTCTGGGAGATTAACCAGCAGCTTCCTACCTGTTAACAGCAAAGGATAATTTGCCAAAGCGAGATGGACATGTGTATATGAAAACTTTACTTGTGAGTGAAAATTGACGAAAGTTTCGTGGTTCAAAACCGTTATCTATACACGGCAGCAGTCGACATTTTAGTTAATGACCGCCTGCAATACAAAAAACCTCAACGCTTGAATAATGACATCTATCGTCTGGCATTTCAGTACGTGGAAATTAACTCTTAGGATAAATGACAAATTTAGAATAGTCATGCTTGAACGACCGGTCATATCGATCGCAGAGTTTAGATCCAGTACATGAGCATAGTAGACAGAAAGAAATACAAAAAGAAACTTAATTATTTTCTTTCTTCCGATTGGAACAAAAATCGATTTCAATAAAATAACAAAGTTACAATTTTAACATAATTATGACCTATAAGTTTCAAACGATCTAATAAAGGAAATTTTTTACCAACTATGAATATTAGTTAGTTTCAAACTGCAGTAAAAGGCAACAACAACATATAAAAGTGAAACTGACACTACAATTAACACCCATTTAATTTTGAAAATTAAATTTTAAAGTTGAATATTCGTTTGTTTAAAACCAACATTTTGAAAAGAATTTTAATTTTTGCCTGACCCTAAAGAATATTCTGATTCATCCTCAAAATAATTAGATACTCAAAAAATGTTCTATAACATTTATTTACGAATTTCTTTAATTGTAATATTATTCGAAAACATTAGTAACTTCTTTTTTGGATAAATATTTAAACATTATTATTTTTACAAAGGAATTAAGATTTTAATAATTTCATATTCAAACCTTTTTCAAATTCAACAACTTATAAGAATATTATTATACAAAACTTGAAGATATCGATCATTCTGAGTTGAAAACTCGTATTTCTTCACGTTTTATAATAATTAAAGATGACCCAATGATAAAATCATCATTTTATATTATAAGAATATTGTTTCTGTAACGTTTTCAAAATTAATTTCATCACTTCAATTCAATTATTATTTTCTAGAATTTTTAACTAAAATTCTTCTTTAAATCAATTATTTTTAATAATTTTTAAAAAAATTCTTTGAGAATTTTCAACTCCATTTGCTTAGAAATCAAATTTACGAAATTCTCGATTATTCAGAAATTCTTCAATTAAATTTTTATTAGATAATAAAAACTTGAAATAATTTCAAAAAAATTCAATTAAACTTAAAAAAAATATATTTGTACAGAATTGTTGGTTAAAAGTATGAAAAATTAAGATTTTCAAAGATTTTAATTTAAACCCTTTTCAAAATACAATTACTTCTAAAAATTCACATTATAATACTTTTAATATTCAATTATTCTCTAAAATTTTAACTGAAATTCATTTTTAAATCAATTTTTATTAGAAAATTTAACGAGAATTTAATTATTTAAATACAAAAATAAATAATTTAATAAATAATTGAATGTTTCTGAAATTAAATTCTCATAAAGAATTTTATCAAAACTTTTTAAAAAAATTGAATTTTTGGACGAATACAATTAAAATTGAATTGAAAATAATTGATGTCCTACAAGTAATTTTATTATTTATGAAAATAATTGAATTTTTGCAACAAACTTTATTAAAGATTTTAAAAATAATTGAAATTTCTGAGAATAATTTTTCTATTTATAAATATAATTGAATTCTTGGGGAGAAGTTTATTAAAATTTTTGGAAATAATTCAATTATATTCAGAAATTTTATTAAAATTGAAAATAATTCAAGCCTTGCGAACAATTTTATTATTTATGATGAAAATAAGTAAATTTTTGCAAAGAATTATATTTTTTTTAAGTATTTGAATTTCTCACGAAAAATTTTAGAACTTATAAAAGTAATTGAATTCTTAGGAAAAATGTTATTAAACTTCTACGAGAAATTTTATTATTTTTAAAAATAATTGAAATGTGACCAAGAATTTTAGTAAAATTCTTAAAAATAATTGAATTTAGGAGAATTTTATTATTTACAAAGATAATTGAAATTTTGTCCAAATTTTGAAAAAAAATTTGAACATAATTGAATTTCTGCAAGGAATTTTATTATTTTTGAAAATAATTGAAATTTTCCCAAGAATTTCAGTAAAATTTTTGAAAACAATTGAATTTCAGAGACGAATTTTATTATTGATAAAGATAATTGATATTTTTAAAAAAATTTTAAACATAATTGAATTTTTGCGAGGATTTTTATTAGTTTTGAAAATAATTTAATTTTGGAGAAAAATGTTATTATTGATAAAGATAATTGAAATTTTTTCCAGAATTGTTTTTAAATTCTTAAACATATAATTGAATTTCTGCGAAGAATTGAGGGGACAGATGCAATAACAAACGAGGTGCTCGAACTGATTCGAGCAAAAAATTGTGTAAATTAAGGAAAATAATTTTGAGAAAACTTGTGCTTTATTTAATTTCTTCTTCTCTTTCGAGAAAATTTATTTTACAGACAAGTTTTTTAGTTTCTCGTTGTAGTGAGAGATCAGTCCGAGCGCCTCGTCCGTTATTGCATCTGTCCCCTCAATTTTATTATTTTTTAAAATAATTGAAATTTTGCTAAGAGTTTTATTAAAATTTTTAAAAATAATTAAATTTTGAGGAAGAATTTTATGATTTTAATAAAAATCTCTGATTTTTCCCTGATTTCCCTGACCTGTGGCAACCCTGCTAATATAAAAGCTTCGAAAAAAGAACTAAAATTATATTTATAACACAATTTTTCTAAGGAAATCAAATTGAGACAAAAAATCGTATCAAACAATTGATAAGAACAGAATTTTTTTCGAAATTGGCCAATGTTTTGAAAAAACGTATATTTGAAAAAAGACATGTTTGGAAAAAAGTGTTTTAAGAAAAGTTTGTTAAAAAAAAGTGTGGTTATATTTTTTTTTCGTGCCGGGCCCAGAAAACTAGTAGAAATGTTGGGTAATGGTCGGGCAGCATCAGACAGAGGCACATAGCTGCAGGCCATGTAATTCATTACTAAAGCAATCTCACCCTAACACCCCCTTGGACCCCCTCGGCAGCTTCCCTCCACCCCTGACCCATCAGCCTCCCGCGCCGCGTTATAATATAAAAACCCGAATAGAATAGCGCACTGACAACAAAACAAAATGAAACACAAAGCCCTGTTTTCATAATTAAAAAGATTGCGTATTCTTCGTCCTTCTTATTTTCCATCACGTCTCTTCCTTTACCGTCCCTTACCATCTCACCCCCTATTTTTTATCTAAGAAAAAAGCCACCTTACTTATTTCTTTTTTTTTATTATACAATATCTCTCTTTTTCTCTCTCTCACTCTTTTCCTCTCATTCTTTCTCTCTTACTTTTTCCCTCTCTTTTTCTCTCTTTTTTCCCCTCTCGTTCTTTCTTTATCCTTTTTCTAGAAAATTTTTATTTCTCCTTTTCCAGAAAATTTTCTCGCTAATGAAAATTTTTAATGCAATTCTCTTTTTAATTGATTTTTCTACTTTGTTAATAATGAATATTTTTTATTCAATCAATTAACAAAGCGAACTTGTTTTTATTATTGTTTTTTAATTAATTAACAAAGTAATTTTTCGGGAATTTTCAGAAAATAGTTTAGTTCATTCATAAGTTTTTTCAATTTCCATGGCGTTATTGGAGATTTAAAATTAGCAACCAAAATAAATCATTTTTTTTAAATAATATTTTTCGAACATTTTAAATTCAAAAGACGTAGTAATAAATTTCAGAAAATTAGGCGAAAGGAAGCATTTCGATTATTCCGAAATTCTTCCAATAATTATATGTTACAAAATAAAAACTTCAAATATATATGTAATTAATAAAAATTAAATTAAACTTTTTCAAAATAATTAATTCTACAGAATTGTTAGTTAAAAGTATAAAAAATTCAAATTATTTTAAAGGTTTTAATTTGAATCCTTTTCAAAATTTAATTATTTCTAAAAAGTCACACTATAATACTTTTCATATTTAATTATTATCTAAAATTTAAACTGAAATTCATTTTTAAATCAATTTTTATTAGAAAATTCTATGAGAATTTAATTATTTAAATACAAAAATAAAAAATTTAATGAATAATTAAAATGTTTCTAAAAATTAAATTCTCATAAAGAATTTTATCAAAATTATTAAAAATAATTGAATTTTTCCAGAAATACAATTAAAATTGAATTGAAAATAATTTGAAATCCTACAAGCAATTTTTTTTATTTATAAAAATAATTGAATTTTTGCAACGAATTTTATTAAAGTTTTTAGAAATAATTGAAATTCCTGAAAATAATTTTATTATTTATAAAAATAACTGAATTCTTAGGAAAAATTGTATTAAATTTATGCAAAGAATTTGATTATTTTTGAAAATAATTGAAATTTTTTCAAGAATTTTAGTAAAATTTTTATAAATAATTGAATTTAGGAGAATCTTATTATTTATAAAGATAAAATTGAAATTTTAACGAGAATTTTTCCTTTTTTTAACATAATTGACTTTCAGCGAAGAATTTTATTATTTTTGAAAATAATTGAATTTTTGCAACAAATTTTATTTGATTAAAATTAGTAAAAATTAAGAAACTTAATTAATTTCTAGTAAAATTTCACTATTTCACTAAAGTTTTTATAGTAAACTTTTAGTAGGTTTAATAGGTACTGCCTTGAAAAAAATTATTTGATTCAAATAACCGATTACTTGTCTATTATCAAATAAATATTTACTTGAATCAAAAAAATTTTATTTAAATCTTGAATTTTATCAAATAATTTCAGTATTTGAAGCAAATACCATCTAATTAACATAAACAATAATTATTTGATACAAAAATTATTGGTTTAAATCCAATTTGTTTGAGTTAAGGAAAAAATTTTTTGATTCAAGAAAATATTTATTTCATAAGAGACAAATTATCGTTTATTCAAATAAAAAAAAACTTTTTTTCAGAGTAAAAATAAAGATAAAGAAATAAAAATAACAAGCAAGGTTAAAATTTGTCCGAAACCGAAAGGTTTCGGACGAATTTTAAACTTACTTCTTATTTATTTATTTCCACAATTTTATTTTTCACAAAAATTTCAAATTTAAAGAAGAAATGAATAAATTTCGTACATTTGAAAATTCAAAACTTTACGGACATAAAAACTACTAATATATTTCGGACGAAAATAACAAATAGCGAAAATAAAATATTCGGGCATAAAATAAATAAAAATTCAAAAATGGAGAATTAAAATAACTAAAACAAAAAATCGATTCGCTCCCAATAGAACTAAATTGTCAATAGAGATATTAATCTATACAAATTTGTCCATCAACTGAAAACGATCGAAACATCTATTTCTATTATTTTTTTTTTGCGAGTGTCGCGAAAATTTGCCAAACCACCACGAATAAATCCGATCTATCATGGTATTCTAGATCGGATTTATTCGTGTGGTGGTTTAGCAAATTTTCGCGACAGTGGGGGTGTACACCCCCGATAACGAGTCTCCGCCTCCGCGATGGAGGGCGCCAATCAACGTGCAACAACCCCTAACAACCCCTGCACCATTCTTGGATGCTGAGGGTCGTTCCTCGTTATTCCCGCAAATCTGGCTTCAGTTTCTCGCCATCTCGCGAGTAATTGCAAACGCTTTTGGCAAAAAAGAAAAGCAGGTGAAGGTTTTTCTCTTTTTTTTCATTCTTTTCATCGAAAAAAAAAAAAAAAAAGTTTTAAAATTCCACACTGAATAAAAAAAACAAAAAACATCTTCAGTGTTTCTTTCATAAGAAGAAGAGAATTTCTTCTTTATTCTGTGTCTCAACTTTTTTGCGAAAGTGAAGAAAGTTTTGAAGATATTTTTTTGAAGATAATGGCAGGACCGTATCTTTCACCTCTGGGACCACAAGCGGATCTTCTAACGGAATATATGTTTGGTCGACGTCGTCAGGTCAGTGTAGGTTTCAACTTTTTAATTAGTTTGATTTCAATTTTTCTTATTGGTGAAGAATGAGATTTTGAATAAGAGAAAATTACAAACAGAAATAATTAATTGAAAAATTTAATTTATTTAAATTAAATTATTTTAATTTAAATATTTAATTGAAAAATGGCAAAGAATCAGGGAAATGTTGTTGAAGAAATGTCACCCTGAAGATCGTACTCGGATTCAAATTAATATCACTGAAGCTTATTTTAATTTTCGGATAAGAAAAATATTTAAAACACTAATTGTGCTTTTATGATGAAAATCGCGACCAAAACTTTTACTATATTTTCTTTACTGAAAAGTATAACTACTGCGACAATATTTAAGTATTTAAAATACTTTAAGTTTTTAAAATAATACTCAACAAACAGTTGAGTAATTTAAAATTTCATATTTATAGAAATTCAGGCAAACAGTGTTGACGACATAAAATTCTAATCTTTATAATTAAAGTAAAATTATAAGCAAAATATTTAAATAAATTTAACAGATTTTCGTGTATAAATAAACTAATAAAAGTTTTAAAAAAAGTCTTTTTAACAAATAATATAGTAATTAAGAAAAAAAATTAAAAAACAATAGAAATAGAAGAGTAAAACAAATTTCAGATCACAAAAATTTTTCTTCTTGAGTTGATAAAATAAATTTACATTTTTATGACAGACAACCAAAGATTTGCTCTGCTACGTCACAATTTTTAAATTTACAACAAAATTATTTATTTAATCGCAAAGTTTGTCAATCCACCAATAAATATTTATTCAAATTCAGTAAATAATAATTAAATAATACGTAAATATTCTCTAAATTTGAATTAGTAAAAATATTTATTAATTTTAATTAGTGACTGACTTTTTGCTTTTGGATTAATAAATTTTACTAATAAATAGTAATTTCTACTAATTTATTAGTAAAATATATTAATCCAAAAGCAAAAATTGAATTAGTGAAAATATTTACCAATTTAGATTAGTGTTTGACTTTTTGCCTCTGAATTAGTAAATTTTACTAATAAATAGTAATTTCTTTCAATTTATTAGTAAAATTTATTAATCCAAGTGCAAAAAGTCAATCACTAATTCAAATTAATAAATATATTTACGAATTCAAATTTAGAGAGTAAGTAAATAATTTAATATTAATTCCTAATTTAATTTAATTAATAAATTAATTAATTCCAAAACAAATTTAATTATTTAATTATTCACTAAACGAATTTAATTAATTAATTCCTAAGGCATTTTGTCCAAAATTAATAAAAAATTAATCTGTAAAAAACAAAAAGTGCAATAAATGTCAAACATACACTGTAAAAAAAGGGAGTTAAATTTTAACTCCCCCGGGGGGTCTATAAAAGTTGCACCCATTGGGGAGTTAATGCCAGGGGAGTTAAATAAAGAGAGTTAAAATTTCACACCCAAATGCTAACTCCCCAAGGAAAAAATAACTCGCGCGGGTGTTGAATGAGGGCAGTTAGAAATTAACTCTCTTTTGGAGTTGATTTTTAACTCGAAAAATTTCACTCCCAACTCCCGAGTCCGTTAACTCCCTAAATTTTTTACAGTGTAACATTTCTCTATGATTTTTTAAATTAAATTATTTTATCTTTTGGTTGAAAAATTGTATAGAAATTGTTTAAAAAATAAAAAAAGCTTTTATTGCAAAAGAAGATTATTGCCATTCGAAAAAAATCTATTAACAGATTTGAATCATCTAAACAAAAATAAGCTTAAAAAAATTTAATTTAAATTTCACATTTAGAAATTCCAGATAAAAAATTTGAAAATAGTTATGAATTTAAAATTGCAGTTCCAATATTGCAAATAAGAAAAGAAAAGAAAAATAGTTATTTAAATAAAAACATTTCTATTATCTGTTTTTAAACAAAGTTATCCAAGACACGATAGTGACTATCTCACTAAACTGGTATTTTATATTTTTATACTCAATTGGGTACAAAAATGTTAACGGTAATGTTTATTTCATTAGAGTTTACTAACAATTTTTATTTTCATTACAATTGGAACGATATGAAATCTATCATTATTTTTTATATACACAATTACACCCAGAGAAATGGTATATTTGTCTCAGAACCAACTAGACTTTTTATTTGTTTGAAATAAATTTTATTTGGTTTAAATAAAATTTTATTTATCTCAAATATATGTTTTATTTATGTCGAATAAAATTTTTATTTAAAAGAAATAAAAAGTCTAGTTGGTTCTGAGACAAATATACGTTTATTTAATTCAAATAAAATATATTTGGTTTAAATAATATTTTTCTCTGGGTGTATATATATATAATTATTTCAATTTACTATAATTTTACAAAAATTATAAAAATTAATAGTACATTATTAACCAATTTTACATAATATTGAATTAACTATATTATTGCAAAAAGATAACTAATAATACTTTTAAAACCATAAAATTAAGGTTGTCAAAACTCACATGTAATCGATTTATATAAAAAATAATACTTCGGTAAAGTTCACAACGTTTATGATCAACGATTGAACGAAAAAACAAATTTTTTCTAACAAAAATAACAAAATGTTTTACTTACAAATTTTTCTTTTTCAAATTAATAAACAAATAATTATGCAAATCATTTTTTATATAAAAATATAAGTAGAAAAATACTTTTTCTTCTAAATCGTTGATTATAAACGTTGTAAACTTCACCAACGTAAAATAATACCTTCCCATGTGATGAGAATGTAAAAGATTAATTATTGATTCAGTTTAAAACTAAATAAATCACATGTGTACTTGAATTTCTATTTATATGTATTATTTATTTTTCTTCCTCGTACAGAAGAATTATATCGCTATATTGTAGATTATTTATTTGTTTTAAATAATAATTTCATTCGACATAAATAAAACATATATTTGAGTCGCAAATAAAATTTAATTTAAACCAAATAACATTTTATTTAAACCAAATAAAATTTAATTTAAATCAAAGAAAATCTTATTTAAACCAAATAAAATTTATTTGAAACAAATAAAAAGTCTAGTTGACTCTGAGTCAAATATAAATCTTTTCTCTGGGTGTGCGAATAAAATATTGCAATAAAATTTTAAAAAAACTCTTCCAGTTCTAATAATATCTGCATCAATTTTTGTTTTTGTTTTCCAATATCAATTTTTCCACACTAAGGAGAATTTAACAAAAATAATTTTGGTACAATTCAAACAGAGACGTAATCGAACAACCTTTACACCACAACAACTGCAGGAATTGGAGTCACTTTTTCAAAAAACTCACTATCCAGATGTATTTTTACGAGAGGAAGTTGCACTTCGAATCTCCCTTTCGGAAGCCCGAGTGCAGGTAATTAATGTGATGAACTACATTATTAAAAACTCTACATCATTTAAAACTCTCTTTAACAGAAAATTTCTCAAATATTTAATTTTAATTATAATTTTCAATTTTAATTAAATATCCCTGAAGTTAGCGTCGACGCTCAGCGTCAAAAACTATTATTTGGAGTTTCAAAAGATGAAAATGTAACGAATTTTATTTCTTTCATTTACTTTGGGAATTAAAAACGGAAAATTTAAGAATTTTATTTATTTATTCATTTATTTCAATTTTACGCACATTGTAAATTTGGTTCTATTTTAATACCGAAATTAACTCTAATTTAGAACTTTTTTACAGAGTAAATAAAAACAGTAAAATTAGTAGTATTTTCAACACTAAAAACCCCAAGAAAATAGTATTAGACGCTAAGCGTCGACGCTAACTTCATGGACCTACTCTCTAAATCTGAATTAGTAAAAAAGTTTACTAATTTGAATTAGCAAATGACTTTTTGCTTTAATTAGTAAAGTTTACTAATAAATTAGTAGAAATTACTATTTATTAGTAAAATTTACTAATTCAAAAGCAAAAAGTCAGTCACTAATTCAAATTAGTAAACATTTTTACTAATTCAGATTTAGAGAGTATCAATTCAATTTAAAATACATTTTCCCAAAGTCAAAAAATAATAAAATAATTGCGAAGAATAAACCTTTTTTTCTTTGTCTTTTTAGGTTTGGTTTCAGAACAGAAGAGCAAAATGGAGGAAACAAGCGCGTTTACAATTATTGCAGGACGCATGGAGAATGCGATGTTTGGGTTTGGGAAGTGCTGCACCACTTCTTTTGAGGCCTCCGCCTCCGGGGATGGATCGTCCAGACGTGTCCCCACCACCCCCATCGGCTCCCACGACTCCGCAAATTTCGCCGCCTGCTTCCGGACACGATAGATTAACCGAAAATGGACCTATCACTGTGCCAGCGTGTCGAGACTATCGAATTCTACCTCCACCACATGGGTACAAAAAAACATTACCTTTTTTAACCAATTCAAGTTTGTTCATAATTACAATTGAAAATTTGATTAATTCAATTTTATTAAAATGTATTGATACTAATTGAATTTCTTCAAAGAATTTTACTATTTATAAAAGTAATTCAATCCATCCAAAGAATGTTATTACATATTTATGAAAATAATTGAATGTTTGCGTAGAATTTAATTAAAATTTTTGACAATAATTGAATTCTTGCAAACGATTTTATTAGAATTTTTTAAATTAATTGAATTTATAAAAAGAAATGTATTACTTTTAGAAATAATTGAATTCTTATGATGAATATTGTTATTTATGAAAATAATTTAATTTTGCAATAAAGTTTATTCAAAATGCCTCAAAATAATTGAATTTTCAGGAATAATTTTGTTATTTATCTTTAATAATTGAATTCTTTCGAACAATTTTATTAAAATCTAAAAGAATAATTGAATTATATATAAAAAAATTTAATTAAAATTGTATTTAAAATAACTGATTTCTTTCGAACTTTATTAAAATATTTGAAAATAATTTAATTCCTGTAAAAAATTCTAATATTTTTTGTAAATAATTGAACTTTTCCAAAGAATTTTGAAAAAACATTTTTTTAAATAATTGATTCTTTCGATGAATTGAAATTAAATTTTTAAGAATAATTACATTTTTAATAAAACTTTTTTTAAATAATTGAAATTTTACCATGAATTTTATTAAAATTTTTGAAAATAATTGAATTTTTTCGAAAAATTTTGCTATTCATTTATTAAAATAATTGAAATGTTGACGACAATTTTTTTTAGATTTTTCAAAAATAATTGAATTTCTGCGAAGAATTTTATTACTTTTGAAAATAATTGAATTGTTTCTTAAAATTTTATGGAAATTTATGAAAATAATTGAATTTGTGTGAAGAATATTTTTTGAAAATAATATTCAAAAGAATTTAGTAAATCTGAAGATTTTTGCAATTTATGGAAATAATTAAATTCTTGAGAAGAACTTTTTTTTACAGTTTCTAGAAATAATTGAATTCTTTCGACGAATTTTAATAAAATTTTTAATAATAATTACACTTTTCGAGGAATTCGATTAAAATTGTATTAAAAATAATTGAAATTCAACAATGAGTTACTATTTATGAAAATAATTGATATTGCGAAGAAATTTTTAAAAATAAAATTATAATTACGGTGACTAACTTCCCTTGATTATTTTCGAAAAATTTAAATAAAATTCTTTAAAAGAATTTAATTATTTTTAATAGAATGTAAAGAAATTTCAATTATTTCAAAAATTTTCAATTATTTGTTTATAAAAATTCAAATATCTTAAAACAATCGAATTGAAAAATTTCAAAAATCATATTTTTCAGAATTTTCAAAAACACTTTGCAAAAATTCAATTTTATTAAAAAATTTTAAGTGTGTATCTTTTTTTAAATTAACTAATAAAAATTTCAATTATTAATCTTCGCACTAAGAAACATGAATACATTAGAATGTGACTCTTTATAAAATTCAATTATTTATCAATTATTAAGTTAAAATACTTTGAAAATTCGATTTGTTAAAAAGTTTTTAATGAAATTCTTTAACAAATTTAATTATTTTCAGTTGAATTTCACAAGATTTCTATTAAATCGATAATTTTTTAAAAATTTATTTACATACTACAATTTGAATCAGTGACTGATTTTTTACTATCAAATTAATTATTTTTAACTAATTAAAATTTAGAGAACAGTATAAATATCTATAAAAATTGAAATAAAAAGCGATTTTTTAAAAACAAATTAAAATAATAAAACTTTTTTTTCATTCGGTGAAAAAATTCCTGGCTTATTCCCGGTTTTTCCCAGTCAAATTAAACTCCCGGCTATTTCCCTGTTAGTAGACACCCTAAATTAAAATTAGCGTCGACGCTACTTTCAGGGACATAAAAAGTATATTTCTAAAAGTACAAAACCCTTGTTTTCACAAAATTCGAGAAAGAAAGAACAAAGGAAATCAAATTCCCGGAAACGAAAGTCTAGAACAGTTTGGGGCCAAATAATTAATTTAATTAGTTAATTATTTGTTCCTCCCAAAAAGTGTTGAACAGTTTGGGGAAACATAATTAATTTACTTAGTTAATTATTTGTCCCCCCCCCTCTAAAAAATCTTGAACATGTTTTTTTTTTGTCGTTAATTATTTGTCCCCCAAACTTGTTCAAGACTGTTTTAGAAATTAAAAATCCTCTAAGAAATTATTCCACACAACAAAAATATTTACAGTTTCTCGATGACCTGCGACAAGTCACCAGAAAGAGTTAAATGTGGATGTGGCTCACCACCAAGATCATCGAGCAGCCCCTCTGAAAGCGATACGCCTGGAATAATAATGAGAGAAAGACCGCAAGAGTCTGAGATGGACCTCACGATTAAAGGACCTCATCCTCCACGACACCCACCAATAGCGTCTCTCTTTCATCATCTATCCACGACTACTCAAGCGGATCTTAGTCCATCTTCTCAATCTATCGACGAACCACTTGACGTCACTCTTACTAGCAACAAGAACAATTAAACTTTCAATGTGAGCAAATCATTTACAAGTATAATAATACTAATAAAAAAAAATATAAAAGTGAACAATTGCGCCGCCTCATTGTCGATGTCAACAACAATTTAAATTCTACTTCATTATTATAATGTTCAAAGAAAAAAACTCGAGATAATGTTTCCAAAGTTTCGAATATGTTCAAATGAACGAGGATATTTTTATGTTACTCTTTTTATTTTTTATTTAAAAAATTATTATTTACCTATTGAATTAAATAACTAAATAATTTTTCAATGGGTGGGTTTCAATTATTATTCAATTAATATTCAATTATATTTCAAATTTCAAAAAAATTCAAAATTTTAGAGAAATTAATGTCCTCAAAGTTCTGAACGTTTCAATAAGCAAAATTTATTTATCTTTTCCTTAAATTATAATTTTATGATAATAATGTTAAGTCTAGTATTAATTAATAATTTATAAAGTTTTAAAATTTGTTAATATATTTACGATTTTCATAATTTTTTTAATTTCTGAATAAATATTAAAAAAAACAATAATTATTTTATTATTTTTCCAGTGAGTAATTTATTAAATTTATTGAAAAAATATTTGTAATAAATTTATAAAATATTTATATTGAAAATATTAAATGAATATTTATATTGGAAAATATTTATTTTGAAAAATATTTCGTTCGTTTGAAAAGTTCAAAATTTTTGAAACATGGAAATTAATAACTTCATGGCCGAAAAATGACAATGCCACTAAGGAACATAATTATCGAAATTAATTTCGAAAAATAGTTTTCTTCACATTATATGTAAATAATTGGCAATACTGATTTACTAAACAAAAAAAAGTTTTGAATTTGGACAAGAAAATTCGAACTAAATATATAGTTTTGTAAATTTCTATTTTTAACACCTCAATCAATAAATTGAATAAATTGAGAAAAAATTTTCATTTAAAATCTACTCTTCTTAATTTCAAAGAAAAAAATTGAAAGACTCAAAACGTGATATCAATTCAACTGCATTTTTATTATTAACCCTTGTTTTTAATTTGAAAAAAATATTCTAAAAACACAAAAAAAATCTATATAGGTAATCTATTCTTCTTACTATAAAATTTAATTTTCCATTGGCAAAAGTATATATAAATACGCAATTAAACGTATAAATTTATAATTGAATAAAAATACGCAGCAGTTGAATATAAAATAATGACAATTATTATAATCGATTATTTATCTTGATCTTCTGGAACCAACTAGTTTGTAGAGGCCAATTTTGTAAATAACTATTTGTGCAGTGCATATTTATGTAATATGTATTATTTAGCATTTAGCGTCAAGTTCGGATTAAAAATAAGAAAAAAGTGTAAATTCGGACTGTAATTATTACCTAATAATTAAGTACATAATTATACTTATTGAGTAAATTATGTATATGAAAGGGTTCAAAAAATTGTGTACCCACGGCGTTTACGAATAAATAAAATACAAAAAAAATGTGTGAAAAATACTTATAATGCTAATAAATTTCTTGAATTAAATAAATATCTGATGAACACTTTATTTTATTATCCATTGTCTGTCTTAAGAAAAAATTATTCGCGTTTTAAATTTTATTCTATTCTATATTTATTTATTATTGCCAATATTATTATTATTTTTATTATTATTATTATTATTATTATTATTATTATTATTATTATTATTAATATTATTACTATTATTATTATTTTCCATTATTACATTATATTTTATTAATAAAAGAAATTTTCAAAGCCTTTACAATTTAGTTAATAAAGATCTTAAACCTATTTGTTTGGCCTAATGGACAAACAAATAGTTTTAAGATCTTTATGAACTAAATTATGTTTTATTATTACATTCTTAAAGTTACGGACGTTCAAATGAACGACGATTGTATTTTAATTACTCCCGTTACTTTGTATTTTTCTACAAAAAATTATTTTGTAATTAAAAAAAAATTTAACTGAGGAAATGTTAAATTTACATTAGGTTATGTTTAAAGTATAATTCTTTTTGAAAATATTAACAAAGGAAAAAATTTCGTTCCCTTTGAATGTTTCAAACTTTAGGGAAATTAATTTATTTTATTTTACGTCGAAAAAAAACCTATGCTAGTTGTAATATTTAAATCTATTTTTGATGACTTGTAACATTTATAATTTCTTGTTTTATAAGAAGCTAAAAATAAAAACTAATTAGAATAATTCTATCATGTGTGTCACGTTAAATTGCAAATATTTCAAAAAAAAACTGCTGGTCCCGCATTTTTTTAATTACATATAATTAGAAGAATTTAACAAACAGAATATTATCACTGATAATGTAATTATTTTTTTATCACAGTTTAATGATTTATTTAAATGTTTTTTTCGAAATAGCAATTAAAAGGAGAAAACAATTACATAATTAATTCAATTAATTAATCAAATTAATCAATCAAATTAATTAATTAAATTGTCATTACATAAATTGACAACAATTATTTTTAGCTATAACAGAACTAAAAATAAACTATTTAAAAAAAGCAAACTAGTTGCCTAAGTCGAAAATATATTTTTAACTAAATTTAGGGCCCGACACAGTGGGGGGTTTGGGTAAAAGATGAAAGATTCAATGGTGACCTTCAAATTCTTCAAAATGACCTTGAACAAGGACATTTCAAGGTCAAATAATTTTTTTCCCAAAAATACGTATTATCATAATTATACAAAAATTTTACCAAATTTTCTAATTGTTTTTGGTACCTTTTGAAACTTTTTTAAAAGAGTTTAACGCCTACACAATAGCCTCGCACCATTTTCGCCTTTTTTTGGAAAATATAAGTCAAAAGCTTTTAAACAAAACCTTATGAAAAATTAACTAACAATTCATTTTGAAACAAAAACGAAAAACTTGTCTAAATTTTTAATCAATATGTTTGTTTTCTTATTTAAAAAATCATGCATATCAGAAAAATGTCATTTCTCTATTTATAAAATTTTATCAACTTCCTTTGATAAAGAAATTGAACAAATGAATGTATATTATTATTACAAAAAATCTGAATCTTTATGAAAACAAAATTAATTTGTTCGTTTTATATTAACAATAAATACCCAAAGAAAAATTTTATTTGAACAAAATTTGGTTCAAATAAATTTTATTTGGTTCAAATAAATTTTATTCAGTTCAAATAAATTTTACTCGATTGAAAACAAAATTTTATTCTGTACAAATGAAATTTTTATTTACACAAAATAAAATTTATTTCAACCGAGTAAAATTTATTTGAAACAAATACAATTTATTGAATAAAAAATAACATTTATTTGAATCGAATAAAATCTATTTGAATCGAATAAAATCTATTTGAACCGAATAAAATCTATTTGAACCGAATAAAATCTATTTGCATTAAATCATAGTTATTTGAACTAAAACAAATAATTTTATTTGGACTAAATAAATTTTATTTGAATCGAATAAAATTGATTTACACCTAATCAAACTTATTTAAACCAAATAAAATTTATTTGAAGCAAATAAAGTTCATTTGAAACAAATTTATTTGCACCAAATAAAATATATTTAAAGCAAACCAAATCAAATTTATTTGGACCAAAAAAATGTATTTCAAACAAATTTATATGCACCAAATAAAATCCTCTTAAACCAAACAAAATAAAATTTAATTGGTCCAAACAAAATTTATTTGAAGCAAAAAAAAGTTTATTTGAAACAAATTTATTTACACCAAATAAAATATATTTAAAGCAAACCAAATAAAATTTATTTGGACCAGAAAAAATGTATTTGAAACAAATTTATTCGCACCAAATAAAATCTTCTTAAACCAAATCAAATAAAATTTAATTGGTCCAAATAAAATTCATTTAAACCAATTAAAAAGTTTAGTATAGCCTCTAAATGAAATACATCTTTTTTCTGGATGCGTTTATCAAAACAACAATCCCTTTTTCTCCTCCGCGTCGTATAATATACAATTCACCATATGATATCAACACTATACCTAACTCTCTACAATATCGAATACCTATTTTTTTTCTTATAAAGAAGAAAGTTTCTAGTGGAATACTAACTGCTTAGTAAAACGGCTCCACAGAATGTGGACAGCAATAGAGGTCGCGTCTAGCACTTACTTCAGATTGAACTGCAGTTGCCGTAGAACCATTCACCTAGCTGGTTGTACGCACTGAATTTTGTGAAAGAAAACAACAATTTCTATACAAGTAGAAATTCATTATTATTTCGCATAATTGCGAAATTCATGAGACAAAAATAATTAAGAAGAATTAAAAAAATCACGACAAATTGTCTCCCATTTATTTGTGTTAATATTTTCAGAAGAAAAACTTTATGCCGGGAATTAAATTCATGCAGTTGCATGTGTTACTTAACCGAATATTTTCATTACATCGGTTATGTGCAAATTTTGATTCAAACAAAAGTGACAACGAAATTAAATAAATACAGGTATATATGAATTTAGTTAGTTGTAGTTAATTCAACCATAAATTGTCTGTTTTATTAATTAACTAATTTTCTTTTACCCGCAGAAAAAAAGAATATTTGACTTAGAGCCAACTAAACTTTTTATTTGTTTTAAGTAAATTTTATTTGGTTCAAATAAAATTTATTTGGTACAAATAAAATTTATTTGTTGCAAACAAACTTTATTTGTTGCAAGCAAATATTATCTTGTCAAATAATATTTTATTTGTTTCAAATAAAATTTCCTTCGGTTCAAAAAAAAAATGTTACTTGTTTCGAATAGAATATTTATTTAAAGCAAATATTTTCAGTAGGCTCTGTTGCAAATATACTTTTATTAAACTCAGATAAATTATTTTTAGTTTACATAAACTTTTTCTCTTGGTACAGTTACTTAAATTTCAAATTATGAATTACAAAAAAGTTGGCAATTTCAATCTATTTACATAATGTAATTTAAAAATTTAATTTTTCACTATGTGTACCTACATCGTTTATTTTTAAATTATTCATAATTATCTATTTAATTATTTACAGTTAATATTCATTTTATTATTTACATTTCTTTTTTCATTAAAATTTAACTTAATTTAAATTTATTTATTCCTAAATTTTATTAGTTTTTTTCGAACTTCTCTTATTTGTATTATACCAAAAGTACTGAATTTAAATTATTTATTTTACTCCCATATAAAATGCCTGCATTTTTAATAAGCCATTCAACTCAGTGATAATAATAAATGACATATATCATAATCCTTATCGTAATGGCAAAATGTTTTTTTGTCCTAAATTTAAAAATAAAAAAAGAAAACACGAATATATGAAAAATATTAAATCGTATACTTTGAAATTATATTTTACTTAATAATTTTCAAATAAGTTACAATAAAGTCTGCTGCATTTTTTTATAGTATACCTATATAAAACATTCGCACCTGCAATCTGGTATATTGTTTAGTTAATCAATATTGCATGTTTTTATCTTTCCTGTCCGTGATAATAAATTATTAATAACGTATCTTACTTTATAAAAAGACTTATTTAAAATATAATAATATAATATAATATTATAAACATTATTATAATTATAATATATTGATATAATATTATAAACAAATTATTATATAATAAATATTTTTTTTTTAAACATTTCAAAAGTTTTAAAATAATATTGTTATATTATTTATATTTTAAAATATAAAAATTTACGTATTTTTGTCAAAATGAAAAATATTTTGAATCAAAATTTCATACAATGAAAAAAATTTATTTGATTCAAGTAACCGATTACTTGTCTATTACCAAATAATTTAATCAAATAAAAATTTTTTTTCCGTTTATTTAAAAAATGTTAATAATAAATGTCTAAAAATGACCAATTATACTGTTTTTTGTTTTTTTTTGTTGAAATTTTCCATAAATCAAAAAATTCTATTGTAAAGTTTGCTAATTAATATGAACACACACTTTGGCAAAAGAAAAAACTATTGTTTGGAGCACATCTGTGTACATAACTTAAGGTCATGCCACACGTGTAATTATGAAAAGCATGCATCAATAGCTTGTGTAATTATAATTTTTTAAAACCTTTAACACTACTTTGTAGCTATTCGCAAAGTAATAATTTTATGTAATTCGATTACTAAAATACATTCCGATTATAATAATAAAATAATACTTATTTTAATTTCATACTCTCAATTCTTTTATTTCATAAATTATAAATATTTTAATTTTTAAATAATAATATTAAAATAATGGACATAATTTTTTATTTGAATTCCTAATTTGCGTAATGTGAACTTGTGGCTCATTTATTTGTATTTCAATAAAAAAAATAGAAAAAAATTTTTTAATTTAATTATTTAAATAAATAATAATAATAATAATAATAATAATAATAATAATAATAATAAAATAATAATAATAGTAATAAAAGAATATTAAAAATAATAAAATAATAATCAATAATACACCCAGAGAAAAATTTTATATAAACCAAATATAATTTATCTAAGTTAAATAAAAGTATATTTGTCACAGAGTCTACTAAATTATTTATTTATTTTACAATAAAAATTGTATTCGACATAAACAAAACTTTTATTTGAACGAAAAAAAAGTTGTCTCAATACATAAGATTATTTTAATTAAATACTTTTAATTTCCTTGATTAAATATTAAATTAATTAAATCCTTTTTATTTATAATATTTTTAAGATTGAATCATTTTCCCAAAAACATGAAAGTTACTAATTTTTAAAATATTGTTTTTTGCAGGAAACATGAAATCAATGCAGTCAATTTTTATCGTAACAATAATCATATTTATCGTGACATGTGAATCAGAAAAACCGGCGTAAGTATAGTGCAAACGCTTTTAAACTAATAATTCCGATTTACTATCAGAACTTATATGAATTTTTACAAAATTTTATTACTCTTTAATGTTACTTTCATTTTCCACCAGTTTTAAATAACCAGAAATGAGAGATAAAATTAAAAAAAATTTATTTCAGTTTTTTTAGAACATACAAATGCGTGAAAAATGTATGCCATAGAGCAGAGCATCCTACAACAATAATCGATGAAAATAATTCAAATTCAATAAAATATCATAACACACTAGCGTCATGTCGTCTAGTGTGCGAGAGAAATGGAAATATTTTGCCTCTACCAACTGGAATTTCAGAAGTTGGCAAAAATGCAAGTATAATTAAAATTAAAATTCAATTAAATTAAGATAAACTTTGCCTAACAATAATAATTTAACAATATTTTATAAATAGTTTTAAATAAAAATAGTCACTCTTTAAATTTGAATTAGTAAAAATAATTACTAATTGAATTACTGACAGACTTTTTGCTTTTGAATTAGTAAATTTTGCTGATAAATAGCAATTTCTACTAAATTAGGAGTAAAATTTACGAAGTCATAAGCAAAAAGTCAGCCAATAATTTGAATTAGTAAACACTTTTACTAATTTAAATTTAGAGAGCAAATAGAAATATTTTTAATTTATTTCGAAACATTCTTTTTCAGTATCTAAACATGAACCCTGACAATATTTTCTTTAACATGTTGGAAGTGCCATCTGAGATAAAACCGTTTTTAACAGAAATGAGTAATATTTTTATAGAAAATGTAAAATTACTCTGTGGTCATGAATGTAAGACTGACAATAATTTAACTATCACTGTCTACTTCAAAGTAACTTCAGAAAACCTCGACTTAAATTGGAAGACTAATGAGGAATACAGCCTCAATATTCCCAAAGGAGGTATGACTATTTTTTATAATAATAATTTATCCTTTCTCTATTCACCCTGAAATCGATATAATTTACCTAATGTGACATTCCATATTAAAATTAAACTTTTTCGGAGCACCCTCACCAATTCAAATGAAGTTTGGTAGAATTATATTTATTTACCGGTTGCACGCAACCACAAAAGTTTATTCTTTGATTGCAAAATAAATGTAAGAGTCGACAATTATTTAAATATTAATTAATTAATTAAATATCTTTTCCCATAGTCTGTAATTTTTCTAAATTTTGAATCAAAATTATTGTTAGAATGCTAAATTTTCCTAAATTCCAGAATTCTACTGTATTGGAAGTAAATTGCAGTAAAAATAGTAAAATTTGCTTTTAAATTATTAAAATTTACTCCAAAAATAGTAAAATTTTAGTATATATAAAAAATTTAGTTACAATAATTCTATTTTTTTAATTCTATATATTTTACTGTATTTAAAGTGAATTGCAGTAAAAATAGTCAAATTTGCTTCTAACGTATTAAAATTTACTCCAAAAATAGTAAAAATTTTAATTACAAATCTTCATTTCCAGAGTAAATATTAATTAAATTTAATGAAATTTATTTCCAATTTTGTAAAATTTATTCTGAAAGTAGTACAATTTTATAGAAATTCCAAACAGTTTGAATTTTACTTTAAAAATAGTACAAGTTACTTTATATAATTTTATGCCTTAAATAAAAAAATTTCTAGTAAATATTTTTTAAAAAAATCACCAAGTCAAATAAATAGCTTGGAAGATTGATAATTTATTTAAAAATATCAACTTTATAATTTTTTCCAAGTGATAAATTCATATAAATACATAAAAAAAATTCTAAGTTTAAAGACTGATAAAATATAAAAAGATTTTTAAGCTGCATAAACTAAGATTTCCAAAATTTGCAAAAAGTAAACATATTTTTCTTCAACGTAACTAAAAAATTTTCTAACTTACAAAAACTGACAATTTTTATTATCTTTTCTTTAAAAAAGGAGAAAAGGTCAGAATATGCATGAATAAACAATTGTTTTCACCCAAAAAATTGATTTTCTGAAACTACTATTAAATTTAATACTACCAAGTTTCATTTTAATTTAACCCTCGGCCTCGGCTCAATTTCATGAGAGTGCTCCGAAAAAAGTTCAATTCTATGATTTAAAATACAGCACTAATATTAACAAAAATTGAATAAATTTTTAATGAAGAAACAAAAATGTATGTATAAACAGGAAAAGACAATAAAAAAGTATCAATAGACGCATCAACTATTTATGGAGCTCGTCATGGTTTAGAAACTCTTTCCCAACTAATAGCGCCTAGCTTGACAAGTACCGGAAATCCAGTATTAGTTATCGTGGACAATGCAATGATTAAGGACAAACCAGCCTATCCACATCGAGGACTATTAATCGATACTGCCAGAAATTTCCTTCCAGTCAAAGATATTTTACGAACAATCGATGGACTCGCTGCTTCGAAATTAAATATTCTTCATTGGCACGCCACTGACAGTCAAAGTTTCCCCCTTGAGATAAAAAGTCTTCCTTACATGAGTCTGTAAGAATTTTTAATTACTTTAAATTTTGCTAAACAGTTATCTCTTAACAAATTTTTTGGCTAACAAATTTTATTTGCTAAACAGTTTTCTTCTAACAAATTTCTTTGCTTATAAATTTTCTTGGCTAACAAATTTTATTTGCTAAACAGTTTTTTCCTAACAAATTTTTTTGCTAACAAACTTTCTTGACTAACAAATTTTATTTGCTAACGAATTTTATTTGATAACAAATTTTATTTCCAAAACAGTTTTCTCTTAACAAATTTTTTTGCTAACAAATTTTATTTGCTAAAAAGTTTTATTCTAACAAATTTTTTTGCTAACAAATTTTCTTGGCTAACGAATTTTATTTGATAACAAATTTTATTTGCTAAAAATCTTTTATGCTAACGAATTTTAGTTGATAGCCATAAATTTTTTAATCTTTTCTAAAAATTTTAATCAATAATCACTCATAAAATTTATTCTTAAATTCAGATTCGGTGCCTATAGTCCAGAAAAAATCTACAGCGTATCGGATATGAAAATGATAATAAAATACGCGAAAATTCGTGGCGTTCGTGTTATTTTGGAAATAGATTCGCCATCGCACGCAGGAGCTGGATGGGAATGGGGTCCTGAAGCAAATCTTGGAAATCTTGCAGTTTGTGTGAACAAACAACCCTGGAGGGACTACTGTATTCAACCACCTTGTGGTCAACTTAATCCTGTCAATCCAAATACTTTAAGTACTTTGAGAATTTTATACAGAGATATTCTGAATATTTGGGATAAAGATACAATAATGCATCTTGGTGGTGATGAGGTATCTATTAATCTTTTAAACTTATTTAAAAGATTTTTTTATTTATTTTTAAAAGAATTATTGTAATAACAATTAATTATTCATATTAATAATTTAATTATTTAATAAATAAATTCTAATAAAGAAATTCTGAAAATTAATTTTTTTTAAATATTTATAGCAATGCAATTAATTTTTAATGATAATTATTTGATTTAATTTAAAAAAAATGTAATATTTTATCCTTTTGGTAAATTTTAGCTCTTCATAAACTGTTGGAATAGTACTTACGAAATAACAGAGAAAATGAAACTAAACGGACTGGGTCTACAGGAAAAAGACTTCTTCAAACTTTGGAGTGATTTTCACAAATCACAAGTTGATATATTAAAAGAACTGACAAACAATGAAGACACAAAAGCGATAATTTGGAGTTCTCACCTAACGTCACCAAATATAATAGAAAATTATCTCAATAAGAATAAATTCATCATTCAAACATGGGTAGAAGCCGAACTAGAACTCAACCAACAATTATTAGATCTAGGATATAATTTAATAATTTCCACGAAAAATGCATGGTACCTGGATCATGGAATTCATCGCAATACTTATTATCACACGTGGAGAGAAGTTTACAATAATCGAATTCCCAGTTCGGTAATAAACTGAATTTTAATTCTTAATTCGGGATTTTAATTCTTAATTCAGATTTTTTCGAAAATCTATAAAATTGTTTTTTTTAAATTTCCCAAATTTAAAATGATAATAATTAATAAATTTACAGAGAGGAGTTCTTGGAGGTGAAGCGTGCATATGGGGCGAATATGTCGTGAGTGGTTCTTTGGATTCGCGAGTTTGGCCAAGAGCAGCTGCATTCGCCGAAAGATTGTGGACCAATTCGCCAAGTTTAAAAACAGCCGACGTGGAACCGAGATTAATGGCTCAGAGAGAAAGACTAGAGAGTAAAAATATTTACCCCGAGGCAATTGCACCCGAGTGGTGTAACCAACACGAGAAACAATGCATTTAACCGAAATTTTCCTATCTAAGCCATTAAATAAATATTTTTTTAATAAAAGTAGAAGAAAAAATACTTCAAATGTGATATAAAACACAAAAAAATGCTGTGATTGTAAAAAAAATATAAATTAAATATAAAGACAACTATAATTTTTTATTCAAAAATTTCCCTTTCCTCCGTCTATTTGTTTATAATATAAACTAATTGTTTATAATTTCTGTTATATTTGTTTTTATGATCTAAATAAACTTAGAAACAAAAAAATAAAATTCGAAACAAATTGAAACAGAAACAAATTTGTTTCTGTTTCAATTTGTTTCGAATTTTATTTTAAATTTCTTTCTGTTTCAATTTGTTTCGAATTTAAATTTAAATTTGTTTCTGTTTCAATTTGTTTCGAATTTAAATTTGATTCGAAATCTTAAATTTTTTTTTTAAATTTCTTCAAGTATGCAAATAAAAATATTTCCTTAAATATAAATGTAAAAAGTGGTGAAAAGTTACACAGCAGCAATAATGAATATATATGATTTTATTAAAAGTCAACTGTTTGTAAAAAATTATTAACTTTTAATTAACACTATTTCAATGAGTGCAATTTTTACTAATTTTAATTATGATGACAATGAAGCAAAAATGTACAAGAATTTTCTAAAAGCTGATAAAGAAGAGAAAATACAATTCTGAGCTCTAGATATTTTCCAAATTGAATTTATAGAATTTTATTAATTTTATAGAGAAAAAAAGAAAAATTAAATTTTACTTTTTGAAAAAAATTGTAAAATATTTTTGACAATCAAGCAATTATCAAATTAAACCAGTTTTTAAATACAGAAAATCCGAATACTAAGAAAAAATTTAATGTTATTCAATTAGCTGCCACTGTGCAATTTTTCAAAATTATTTGAACTTGCCTTCGTCACATCAATTTTGGAAAGAAGAGAGACTTGCCTTTGAGAATTACCGGATTGGAATGATGAGAAGAGACTAAGTTGTTTTCTTCCTCCCCTTGGCTGTCCTTTTTTGTTCTGAAGTCCTGAAACAATTGCAGACTTGAAATTAAATTATTTTATGAATAAAGTTTACAAGTCTTTCAATTTGTTAAAATTATGAATTTTTAAAATATCGTTTTTCAGGTTTCTGTTAACATTTTGACTACATGACAATAATCCACAAGTTTCGAACATTCAAATAAACGAAATGTTTCTATTAAAAATATTTTCATCGACGAATTATAAATTTTAATTTATTATTCATTAAAAATATTTTCAGGAACGAATATTCATTTAATTTAATTTTCATAGTGTTTTTATTAAAAACATTTTCATAAACGAATTATTTATTTAATTTATTCTTTATTAAAAATATTTCATTGAACGAATTATTCATTTAATTTAGTTTAATTTTTAAATGCGATTTATTCATTTTTTTAAATCTAAATTAAATAAATTTCCTTCATTTGAACATTCAGAACTTTAGGAACTTTCATGACAAAATTTTATTTTCGAATATAGTTAATTTTTTAAGAGAAATTTACTAAAACGTATTTAAATAAAAAAAAACTTTCTACTTGTAAAAAAAATGATAATTGTAATTTTCAGTATTAATAAAACTAAAATAATTTAATATTTTTCATCCAATAATTTTGTTGAATTTATTAATTACCATTAAAATTTTTGCAAAAACTTAATTCTTATGATTACAATATTTTTTATGGACACGAACTGCTTCTAATTTTCCAAAATAGAATTTTTTAAAACCAAATTTGACTAAATTTTTCAAAGTATCTATTTAATTTTTCCAAACTATTAAAATTTACTCTGACTGTTAATTATTTACTGAATTTACTACTTTTAATAAAACTTTTGATATTTAATCTTTCAGGTTTCTTTACAAATACGACTAGCTCCTGTTATCAAATATTCGCCCTGGAAAAAAACATTTAATAGTACAAGTCAATAATTAAAATTACTGCAAAAGTTATAAATAATGTCCATAACCTCAAAATATGTATTTCACATGTTTAAAAAAAATTCATCGCGTTAAAGAAAATCATATATAAAATTAAAAATAGACTATATCCGAGAAAAAATCTAACCAATTAAGTTAATCAAGATAATAAAAAAAGAGGTTAACTGATTTTGATTATTCGCCTTTGGTTAAGAAACTCAAAATGTTCTGAAAATAGAATAAAAGCAATAAATAATGTTCTCTTACCACTTGTTCCTTTCGCTAAAAGATCCTTTTAATAATCCAAATCAAACAAGTTTACAAAAAAAAACTTTAAAAAATAACAAAATGATAAGACTAAGCTCCAAATGTCTCGTTGCAAGCACCATTTCAATATCACTCGAGAATTCCGAGAAAATCCTGCAACAAAAAGAACATACAAATTTATCATTATTTACCACGTTTACCACGAAAATAATAATCTCGATTCTCTAACTTTTAAAACTCACGTCCGATTACAATTACATGATTACAGATTACGGAAGAAAACAGAAAAAAACGAATGAAACTTTACAGCTGAGCTCGGCTGGCAGCTGAGCTGCAGTCGACGCCATTTTGAAAAAATCGCATTGTTGAGATTTGGCAAAATGGGCAAAATATTATCACGAATACTATCAAATATGACAAAATAATCAGTAATTCGAAACAAATTTGATAGATTCCTAAATATTTTTGATAAATATGGCAAATACCGGATGCACCAGGTGATATTTTATCGAGCATGAGAGGGGGGACAATTTGTCGATTATCAACCATTTTCGTACAATATTTTCACAAAATATTATAAATATCAATGAAATCAATAACTCCAATCAAATATAATACATTATTGATAAATACTCACATATTTTAGGAACAAAATTAGCAGATGCGAAAGGATACGATTGTTCAACACAAATCCATTAAACAGGAATGAACAAGTCTAGGAAGAGATACTTTTCTAGGCTTCTCATTGGCTCAATTTTCCATTATGGCTGACACAATTCCACGCTTCTGATTGGACGCGTACACGATTGTGATTGGTGGACAAGTTTCTCCGTTCCTTATTCAAATTCAAAATTACAATAATTAATTCATTATTTATATAATTATTTAATACATTTTTTAAATAAATAATAATATAAATAAAGAAGTTAATTTTTATTTATAACTTCCTAATTTTTTTAATAACTTTATTACTATGTGAAATTTTGTAATATTTCCATCTCTACTAAAACGACAAATTACGCATGCGTGGTGAATGTTTCTATCTTTAGATTCTCGAGGAGTTCCGTAAGGAATGCGTTACCGAGCGGACGCGTTATTTTGCTTACGAAATATATATAGATTTACGGGCTTTATTTAATTCAGTGGTGCTCATTATTGTACGCGATTAAAACCGGGATCCCTTTTAAAGACACATCGTGTCTTATTGTACCTATTTCATAGTGTACTAACCCTTTTATTAGTAGTTCGTTTCCTTTTAGGTTAGCCAGCCTCGTGGCTGAGCGCGCGTATCGCAGAGGCATGGCCTCTAGCGAAAATTCAGACTTCCGAATGGATTTCTCCGATGAGACGGAGGAGCAGAGAGCTGCAAGAAATTTATTGTATTATCAACAACAATCGTCAAAAAATGTTCGATCGCGGACAAACTCAACATCGTCCCTAGATTCGGACAAAAAACGTAAATGTGAGAATCAACCAGACCCATTCAAACCGCCTCTTGACCCTAACACAGTGCGTGCAGATCAATCCGGTAAGAAGACAGGTAAAAAAGAAGTCAAACTCGTCAAATACGAAAATTCTAATAAGGGAAATTGCCCGGTTTTCTTACAGCGCGATCCCAAATCAAACGATGCGTCGAAAGACCTGAATCATGTGTCAGTCGGTAAAATCATCCACAATCTTTATCCCGGTAAAGTTGTTGGAATTTACCCAAGCGGTCGCGGAAAAGTCCGAGTTATCATGAATGGTGGCAGAGCAGCCAACCAAATTGTTTCTGATCCGACTCTTAAATCAAAAGGTCTAATAGCTATAATCCCATCGAGTTTCGTCACGTGTCAGGGAATAATTAACAATATCGGGCTAGACATCTCCACGGAAGAGATTTTAGAGAACGCGGAAATTATTGGTAACTACGGTAAGGATTGTAAAATTATCAATGCCCTGAGGTTTAACCGCAGAAAAATTGACGAGAAAAACACAGTTACGTTTGAACCCTCTACCACCGTCCTTCTTACTTTTCAAGGAACTACCATTCCAGAGCGTGTGTCAATTTATAAAGGTTCATCTCCAGTACGCCCCTACATTCCAGACCCACGCATGTGCATGAATTGTCTGCGATTTGGTCACATAGCCAAACACTGTAGGTCAAAAACTCGATGCCAACAATGTGGCGGTTCAGCCCCCCACAATGATGATACCAACCCTTGCACCAACGCGTCAGGCCCCCCAAGGTGTGCAAACTGTAACGGTCCACACAAACCTTCGTCAAAACAATGTCCAGAGTTCACGTTTCAAAAAGAAGTTCGCTACTACGCAACTCAACATAAAATGTCCTTTGACGAAGCAAAGGAAATCCTCAAACCAAAAAGAAACACTCGTCGCATGGACGCTTTTAACTTCTCCGACTTTCCTGATCTGGCAGATCAACCTGCCCCTTCTTCAACCTTCACACAAAATTCTAACCTCCAAAAACGTTTATTCTCTCAAGCGACAACAGTTCACAACAACCATTCTCAACAGACAACAAACAAAGCACCACACTCTCACACAAACCGAACACCAAAAAACTCTTCTTCTTCAACCTTCTTCGCTGCAAACTGGAACAATGGCAGATCCGAGATCTCCATGCCTAACGGTTTTGCTCTTTCGAATCCTTCATCTACCTCTCCTTCTCCTACCCCGACTCAATCACACACACCTAACTCTGACACCCAGATCGTAGAATCACTCAATTCTTTCCTCTCACTACTAAAAACACATATCACTCACATTTCTTCCAACTCTTCACCAGAAATTACGAAACAAAATTTAGAAACTCTCTCTAACATTACGACTAGCCTCCATTCTTTGTTAGCTCTTCCAGCCCACAAAAATGGCTAGTCTTTCCCAATTAAATCTTCTGCAATGGAACTGTCGTGGTGTCTCTAACAAGACACCCGAAGTTCACAAACTTTCAAACAAATTCGACATTCTCCTCCTCTGCGAAACCTTCTTGAAGCCTGAAAAGCGCGTTAATTTCAATATACTTAAACAATTTAACATTATTAGATCAGATAGAACAACAAACAAAGGCGGTGGCCTTGCTTTTGCAATTCGCAAAAACTTAATTTTTTCAAAAATTGGATCTATTTTTACTCGCGAGGATGAACTTGAAACACTCGCTGTTTCAATTGATTCCTCCATAGGTAAACTTTTGATAGTATCGGTTTATAGAGTCCCCGGTAAATTAACTCCTCCTTCCTACTGGAAAAAATTTTTTAACTCTATTAAAAACTCGGGCTTCAAGACGGTTTTTATAGGGGGGGATTTTAACTGTCACAGCACTCTATGGGGTAGCTCCCATGTTTGTCCGAATGCACGCAACCTATGTGACGAATTGGATGTTACAGATTTTATCCTTCTAAACAATGGAACACCTACTTTAGTAGGCCGCCCACCAAATCCTGGCTCAGTCTTAGACCTCACCCTTGTCTCTTCCAATTTATTCACGTCCTCCTCTTGGAGCGTTCACAATGACACTTTAGGCAGTGATCATTTTCCCATATTCTCATCTTTAGGCATTACAATACCTATTTCCAAATTTACATCACATAAATATAATTTGAGAGGTATAGACTGGCCTCTCTTTTCTTCTGAACTCCATTCATCCATAGACTCAAATCTAAACACCCTCAATACAGATAGCCCTATTTCTGACTATGATCAGTTTGTACACCTTGTAGACACGACAATTAATACAATTTGCCCCCAACGCGTAACTTCACCTAACACAAGACAAAATTCCCCCTCTTCTAAAAAACCGTTTGTTCCTGCGCCTTGGTGGGACAACGATTGCGACGAAGCAATAAAAAACAGAAAATTAGCTTTAAAAAATTATAAAAAATGCTCAAACTACCCTAATTTTCTTACTTATAAAAAGGCTGAAGCTGTAGCTAAGCGTACTCTTAGCGAAGCCAGACGCCAATCTTTTAAAAAATTTTGCGATTCCTTAGACAGACACACACCTTTAACAAAGGTTTGGTCTGTTATTAAATCTTTTAAAAATCGATACACACAACCCTCCTCTTCTTCATGCTCGGCAGACAAGGAGACTGTGGATAAACTACACTCACTTATTGACGAACTTTATCCACCTACTGTCTTCCATGACGACTTTCCCGTTGATTTTGACAAAAATTCATTTTTAGAAGCCCCTTTTACTATTTTCGAATTGTCAAAAGCTATCCAATCATGTAAAACTAAATCATCCCCGGGTCTTGATAAAATAGATTACAATATTATCCAACATTTTCCAGACATAGCTTTATCAACTCTTTTATCAATTATCAACAGAATAATCTCAAATGGCGTTTTCCCTTCTTCTTGGAATAATTACCTTATTTTCTTCCTTCCAAAATCCTCACCAGGTAAATTTCGCCCAATTTCCCTAGCATCCTGCCTTTTCAAAATTTCTGAAAAATTAATATACAACAGACTTATCTGGCTTATCGAACGTAATAAGATCCTCAGTCCAAATCAATTTGGTTTCAGAAAAGGTAAATCCTGCACGGATAATCTTTCTCTGATCTCCACTGAGATTTGGACGGGTTTAGCACAACGCGAATTCACGGGTGCACTTTTTCTGGACATAAAGGGGGCTTTTCCTAGTGTGGTTCCAAACATTTTAATGAAAGATCTTAAAGAAATTGGTATTTCTGAGTCAATAGCTCGTTTTATATATAATTCAATTAAATGCAAGAATATGTTTGTCAAGATCAACGGCGAAGTTATAGGCCCGAGAACCAGTACGGTTGGCCTCACACAAGGTAGCATACTTAGTCCAATCAATTATTCAATTTACACCAGAAACCTCAACACCATCATTCCTGCAGACTGTGAACTGTACGAATTCGCGGATGACTTATCCGTCACTTGTCGCTCCCCTGACCTCAATCAAATTGTTACTTCTCTTCAAAATTGTCTTAACATAATTTCTGAATTTTTGGCCGATAAGGGTCTGGAAGTTTGCCCAGCTAAAACTAAATATATCATCTTTAGTAACAAAAAGATTAATTCAGAAGACCCTAATCTTTTTCTAACCTTAAACGAAATAGTTATTAAACCATCTCCCACAGTTAAATATCTTGGTGTATATTTTCATGAATCAGGTTCTTCCGATACTCACTTTAACTATCTATGTGACAAAGGAAGAAAGATTCTAAATGTATTAAAAGTTCTTAGAGGCACTTGGTGGGGAGCGGACCCACATCTGCTCCTCCGTATTTATGATTCATTACTTAGAAGTCCTATCGATTATGGTTCACAAGCTTCCAATTTTAAATCTCATAAAAATTTCTCCCGTTTAGAAAAAGTACGTAATCAAGCTCTGAGACTAGCCGTAGGCTATAGACAGAGCACTCCTATTAATGTAATGTTAGCTGAATGTTGTGAACCCCCTTTAAGATCAAGATTTAACTTCCTTGCTAAAAAATATCTGTACAGAGTCTTTTCAAATTCAACTCATCCATTAAATAATAAACTTCCAGAGCTTTCTCGCGTTACCAATGATTCAAATGTAAAATTTAACTACCCCCTTTTAATCGCATATGAGAAATCAAAAATTTACAGCCAATTAATTAGAAGTAAGGACCTTGACCCTTACTTTGAGTTCCTCTTTGAGGACCACTCATTTACTCCCCAGATTGTCCTTAACTGGGGTCACTCATTACAAAATTCATGTAATCCATCCATCGTATTTAAGGACTTAATTAACTTTAATTTCCCCAATCACACACTTTTCTTCACTGATGGCTCCAAATCTGATATGGACCACTTGGCAGGTTGCGCCTTTGTCTGCCCTTCTCTAAATTTAACTTCCAAATTTAAAATTTCAGATCACTCGTCAATTTTTTCATTAGAAGCATTTGCAATTTTATTTTGCCTAGATTATATAATCAATTCTCATCTCTCTAACACAGTTATTTTTTCAGACTCTCTTAGTGTCCTCAACAATTTAGCTTCAAAAAATACATACAAAATAAAATCTTACATAATATTTGCAATTAGAAATAGATTAAGAATACTCAACAACCTGAATCGTCCAACAACTCTTGTTTGGGTTCCAGGTCATTCAGGTATTGAAGGAAATGAAAAAGCGGACATTGCGGCCAAGGACGCAACTGCCAACCCAGATTTAGTTAACATAACTCTCCCTTTTTCTGACTTCTTTTGCCTCGCCAAAAAACAATTATTCGACAGTTGTAACTCTTTCTTTAAAGATGTAGGTAAAAACAAGGGTATTCATTATACCCAACTTTATTACAAACCGCGTAAAAAACCATGGTTTGCGAACTTTACAGCTCGCAGACTATGGATCGTTTCAATATGCCGCGCGAGAGCTAATCACTACAACCTGAACGCGAGTCTTGCTAGAAAGAATTACATCCAGTCGGGCGATTGCCCACATTGTCCTAATATAGAAGAAGATCTAGACCATATATTGTGGGCCTGTCCCAGATTCAATGCTCTTCGGGTGGACTTAATAAAATCTCTTTCGAGAGCTTTAAAATGTCCCCCTCCTTTTAGTTGCGTTCAATTTCTTACCAATCCCACTCCCAGGGTTGTTTCTCACATTTTTAGATTCTTAAAACGCGCTAAAATAAAAATCTAAATTAATTTAATTTTAATTACTATTATTACTTATTTAATTATCTTTCATTTATTCTCTTTTTAAATTTCGCTCTCTCCTCCACCGTGTCTCATTACGGGTGCGCGGTGGTTCAACCGGGGACCCATCTTGGATCTCCGGTTGCACCTCCGCGCGCCCGGACGGCGACACCTTTTACTTCTGTTCACAGATGTTAAGCCTCATCCACTCACCAGGTCATGGCCGGATATACAGGCATAAAGCCAGTATAGTGCCAATCAAATTTAACTTAACTTAACTTAACTTTAGATTCTCGAAATGTCAAGTTTAATATATAGTTATTATTATAGTCTTGGTAAATAAAGTATCGCGTGCCGCTAAATATTAGATATTAAAATATTATCCCTCTTTATATCAAACACGAACTTTACTTCACATTTTATTGAACAATGAAAATTCCATAATGATTTCAACGCTACATATCATTTGACTATATAAATTTTCACTGTAAGTACAACGATTTTTGCAGAGTAATTATATTTTTTGATAAACGTCATGATGGAAGTGTTTTTAAATATGATACACTTTGAAAAAGTGTCAGCATAAAAAACGCGATGACACACTCAGAACTCTTTGAAAATTATTGTGATGGGAATATTTGGAATTATATAGGTTATGTTTGCTTTTTAAAAAGCATTTCTTTTTCGAAAAAATGACAATGAGGATGTTAGATGTCATTACTGACAACAAATATCATAAATAACTGTGCAGAAACATTTTGCATTCTAGTGCAAAGGGTAATTATACTATCAATTACTATTGTTATTAATTTTTGATTAATAGAGATAAGAGATTTCCTTCCTTTTTTATACAAGTTCATTCAACTTTGTTTTTCTCGTAACCTTGCTCTATTTTTATCTATTATTTTTCTGAATATAACAATTAAATTACGATTATAGTCATAAGGTGGAAATATTTAACCAAAAGAAAGATAGGTTTAGTGTATCGGAATGTCCAGCGTTTTTACAATTCAGTTGTCGTACGTCATTTCTCGACGTAAGACATTATCTACCGTAATTAATTCATGTAGAAAAAAAGCTGTTGCAATAATTGCGCTTGAAATAATAAAAGTTTGTTCGGTAATATTTTCAAACTACGCTGAATATTCTGAAAAAAATAAGTGTTTTTTATTTAACTCATAAGATTAAAAGAAAACTAATTATTTTTACATAAGAAAATGATTTAATTTTTTTTAAACAGTTCTCAATTTGCTTTAGGATTTAAATCTCCACCGTAATGGATATTATAAGCCTAGAAAGCGTAGAGACTGGAATTCGTTCTTCCAAAAAAGACTCTCTTCAACGTTGCAATTGGATAAGTTCGAATTCAATATGTTACATGACAATTACAATTGCCACCTTGGCGTTTTTAGGTGCAATTGTTTTTATTTGTCGTGATTATATTAAACTTCTATTATATTGGATTGAACATCAAAGTGGATGGGTTATTACAATCATTTTCGTTGCCTTATTTACTGTGGTGTCATTTCCGATAGTTATTGGCTATTTATTCCTCATCATTGCCAGTGGATACCTATTTGGTATTATACGAGGAATTATGATTGTCGTGCTATCAGCAAATTTAGGAATTGCAATTGCACACGCAACACTTAGTGCTCTCTCATCAAAATTACCAATTGGAGCACTTTTACAAAGTGATACTGCACGAGCAATTTTAAGAGTAATTTCAGGACCACAAGCTTTTAAAGTTGTTCTATTCGCGAGACTCACGCCAATACCTTTTGGATTGCAAAATACTATTTTTGCGGTAAGTTTTTTCTTACGTTTCTTAAATTTTTAATTTTGAACTTAAAGACAAAAAATGTACAGTTCTGAATTTATTATTTAATAATCGAATTTTTTCAATCTTTGTAAATTATCTGATAAGAAGATTTTAGAATATGCGAGAAATTTTTATCGAATGTTAAATAATCGTTGATAATTGTCGATAATTTTATCCATATTTTTCTATTACTCAATAAAATTTTAATAATAATTTAAAAGAAATAATTATTTAAATTTTAAAAAGATTTGTCCGAAGAATTTGATTATTTATGAAAATAATTGACTTCTTGTGAAGAATTTAATTAAAATTTTTGATAATCTTAATTAAATTTCTTTCAATTTTTTTTCAAATAATGGAGTTTCTTTAATTATTTTAATTAAAAATTTTGAAAGTAATTGAATTTTGTCAAAAATTTCATTCAAGTTTCTAAAATAATCGTCTTTCTTAATAATTAAAATTATACATTTCATTGTTGAATTTTATTAAAATTTAAAGAAAATAATAATGAACTCTTTTCATAATTTTATTACAATTTTATAAAAAAATTTAATTCATTCATGGAATTTTATTAAAATGTACATTAAAAATAATTGAATTCTTTCAAAAACTTTCTTTAATTTTTTTAATATAATCGACTTTAAATATAATAATTTTACTATTAAATTTTATTAAAATTATTGACAGAAAATAAAATTTTTTTAACAATTTTATTACTTTATTATCTTCTCATAATTTGATTACAATTTTTTAAAATAATTTAATTCATTCAAGGAATTTTATAAATACATTGTAAATAATTTAATTCTTTCAAAAATTTCTTTAATTTTTTTAAAATATATTCGATTTTAAATATAATTAAACTATTAAATTTTATTAAAATCATTGATAGAAAATTAAATTCTTTGGAAACATTTCTTAAAGTTTTTTTTAAAATAATGTAGTTTTTTAAATAATTTTGATTGAAAATTTTGAAAATAATTAAATTAAACCAAAATTTTTAACTTTTTAAAAAAATCGTATTTGTTAATGATTGTAATTAAAAGATTGATTATTGGATTTTATTAAAAATGTATTGGAAATAATTGAATTCCTGAGAAAAATTTTATGATTTGTAAAAATAATTGAATTGTTTTGAAGAATTTTTAAAAGTTTTAGAAAATAATTGAATTTTATTGTGGAATTTTATTAAAATTCTATTGGAAATATGTAATTTAATTCCTGAGAAAAATTTAATTATTTGTAAAAATAATGGAATTGTTTTGAAGAATTTTTAAAAATTTTAGAAAATAATTGAATTCTTGAGAAAAATTTTATTATTTGTAAAAATAATTGAATTATTTTGAAAAATTTACTAAAATTTTAGAAAATAATTGAATTCTTTCATGAAATTTTATAAAAATTCTATTGGAAATAATTTAATTCTTGAGAAAAATTTTATTATTTGTAAAAATAATTGAATTGTTTGAAGAATTTATTAAATTTTTAGAAAATAATTGAATTCTTTCGTGAAATTTTATTAAAATTATATTGAAAATAATTTAATTAAAATTTTCTAAAATACTAAACAATAATAATAATTATTAATGACATACTTTGAATTTTTTAAATGTTGAATCTGAAATTATTCAAAAATTTATATTTGAAAATAAAAAATATTGTAATTTGCATAATAATAATAAATTGAATATCAACGTTTCGCGTGCGTAACATTTGCTACTTAAAAATAATCAATGATTCTAAAGTTCCGAACGTTCGAATGAAAAAAAATGTGTTTATTTCTTTTTCGAATTAAATTTCTATTACAATAATTTTGCGTCACTATCAAAACAATTTATTATATAATTTTTCTGAATGTAAAATTTAAGTCTTCAATTTTTATTGCAATCAGTAATTTATAAGAATAGTTTTAATAAAATATATTTCGTTTATTTGAACGTTAAAAACTTGTTGATCATAAATAATCATTAAAAAAAATAGAGAATCATTAATTACCTAATTTTTTTTTTATTATTAATTAATTTATACGTATTTCATAATTTAATTCTAATTATAGGTGAGCACCATTGGCGGAATTCGATATCACATAGCAAGCGCTCTAGGATTGCTTCCTGCTCAACTAATAAATGTTTACTTGGGAAGTAGTTTGCGATCTATGCAAGATGTACTTGAAGATCGATCGACAGCCGCAACTGGTTACATTGTCTTTTGCTTTCAGGTAAAATTCACTAAAACTAAATTATAATTACAAAAATTATTCAACTAAAAAAATAAATTCTAACACAAAATTTCTATGAAATTTTAGATAATGATAGGAGTCTCGTTAATGGTTTATGTGGTACAGAAAGCTCGAAAAGAACTACAACTAGCTTTAATGGAAGCAGATTTAGAAGCAATGAGCGAGAGTTCTCATTATCTTCTCGATACTCTGCCTGATTCGAAAATTGTTTTAACAAATCTCATTGCTTGATTATGCAACAAAAACAATTTGAATTTTTACAATCAAAATTGTACAAAAAAAAATTATTTCTTTCTCATGGAGAAAGTATAAATTTTGCAATTAAGTGATTTTCTTATCACTTTTAGAAAGCAAGATAATCCAAATTGATAATTCAAAAAAAGAAAATCAATTTAAAAAAAAGTCTGGATTAGGAACTGAAAAAATATTCTACAAAGTTATGTCTTCTTTTCAATTTGAAAGTATTTTTTTATTTTCTTACTTTTTTGAGATACCAGACTGGTCAAGAAAAAAATGTGCCAACTTTTTTATGGCCAAATTATGTTTTATTTGCTTTTAATTATATTTGCATTTAAAACTCGTTAACTTGTTTTATTAGCGGAATAATGAAAAAGAGTTTTGTAATCTCTATATTATTCTATTACTTTCTCGTAAAGGAAGCTTTGTATTTATTTATTTTTAAATATTCTTTTCCATTTATATGTTTTGTTACGTTTTTCTTTATCATTTTTTTTTCTAGATAATTAATGCATTTAAAAATGTCATTTTACGGTAATTATTTATTCTTTAGAGACAAAATAATTATTAATAAATATTTCTATCATTGTGGATAGAATGTGAACGATTACCCAAAGTATAGCCTTTTTAGTTTAAAAAGTAAAGAAGAAAACAAAAACAGTTGATGTGATTCACAAGAACTGATACGTGATTTAATTATAAATTAAGGGTATTTTTTTTTAGTAATATCTAATATGTGATTGATTATAAACGTATTTATAATACAAAATAATTATTATGTCTGATTTATTTGTCTGAAAAATTGATAGACTTTAATAATGAATCTCAACATCTTTAATTTTTGAGTGTTCTATGTTCAATCCTAGAATTTAAATAATTTAGTATATCACGTTATTTTCTGGTTTTTGAAAAATATAGTCTTCCATTATTAAATTTCGTCTGTCGATAATCACACTGAAAGAAAATAGATCTATTTCACTATTTAGAGAAAATCTGTACAAGGTTTAAAAATTTATAAAAAAATGTCTGGAAATTATTCTGAAACTTAGAGTTTGTAATAAATTTATGTACTTTTTTTCTAAAATTCGAAATTTTAACACATTTTCCCTAAATTGGAAATAAACTTTTATAAAAATTAACTATTTTCTTTCAGTGCCTTCTAAATGTTAAAAAAATCATAAAAAGGGTGCAATAATATTAAATCGATAGTGTTTACATGTTTTAAAAAAATTATAATAGTTTTATTATTTATTTTCTCTCAGGATTAAAATTTTTAGTTTGAAACATGTTCCTAAACGTAACACTTAATCACTTTATATAATAAATAACATTGTACAAATGTATCATACAAAAAATTGTGAAAATAAATCAAATGTGAAAAATAATTCTTTTTTGTAATTTTCACTTTTAAATTCATTTAGTATGAGAAGAAATCGTTTTAAAAATGGCAGTTTAGTTATATAATAACACCTCGTTTTCATTGAATTGATTTTTGCTTCCTCATAAGAAGCTTTATTTCTTATGAATATAAAAATAGCCGTTCAATTAGAATTCATAAAAACAGATTCCTTGTCTATCAAGATTTTATCTTGATGTCTTTGAATAGCAGTTTTCAATACCTCTACAGTAAAATCTGCATCCTGTTTCGTTACGCACATTGGTGGTTTTAGTCTCAATACCTAAAAATTGAGAAAATTATAAAAAATTGAAATTTTTTTGAATTGGTGAAAGTTATGTAATGGATAATAATTTATTACATTTCCGTTAACACCTCCTTTGCCGACAAGGACTCCCATGTCTTTCATATCCTCAAAAATATCTGCCATATATTCTGCTTCCAGAGATTCTTTAGTCTCAGAATTATTAACAAGTTCCACTCCAATCATCAGGCCTTTCCCTCGAACATCGCCAATAATGTTTGGAAATTCAAACATTAATGTACTCAGTCTATGAAGCAAATGTGTTCCCACCTCTAAAGAATTTTCCTGCAGTTTCTCTTCTTCTATGACCTTCAACAAAATTAAAAGAATTTATAAAAATATTTTTTTTTTTCTTAGCGAAATAAAAATATTTTATTAATAAATTTAGATCTCTGATAATAATAGATAAATTTAGATTCATGTATTATTAACTTATCTTGAATTTATGCAAGAACAGATTTGTGACAAAATTTTTTTTTTCCGAACAGAAATAAATTTTGTCACGAAAATAAATAAAATTTATTATTTACATTTACAACGATTCTTTCAATGCAAAAATCGTGTGAGAATATTCTGCATAATTTCATGACCGAGTGAATGACCAGAATTATGTAAATAATTTCAAGGAATTGATAATGAGTTAAATGTATTCATTGGAGATAAGAATTCCTTTTTTTTTGTCGAAAGACTTACGTCAAGAACTGCAGAGCCCACAGCACAAGACAGTGGACTTCCACCGAAAGTATTAAAATGAGAAGCTTTATTCAAGGCATTCGCAATTTCTGGTGTGGTAACAACAGCTCCCAATGGAAATCCATTACCGATACCTTTTGCCATTGTGACAATATCCGGTTGCACATCCTGAGCTTCAAATCCCCAAAAATGTTCTCCAGTTCTTCCAAAACCAGTCTGTACTTCGTCGGCGATATAGAGACCTCTAGTTTTCTGAACTTTGTTCACAACTTTATTTAAATAATTTTTCGGAAACTGCACAACTCCACCGATTCCCTGAAAGGAACGATTTTAATTCGAATTATAATAATTGATTTTAAATAATTAGATATAAAAATAAAAATTATAATACTTAAAAGGAACTAACTACCCAATTTTGGCCTAATTACAAAATATATTTCTATATTATTATAAATATTAGAAATATAGATAATAACAATAATATTATTTTTTTACTAAATTTATTATTACAATTATTAATTAATAATTTATTTTTATATTTAGTAATAATTAAAGAACGGATTTAACAAACAGAAGATATGGAAATATATTATTTTTCCAATTTTCTCTCGTTCGTAAACAGAGGAATTATTATTAGCGAAAACCAATAAGTTCATGCAATATTTTTTGCATAGTAATTAAGGACTAGATATATTTTGCAAATATTTGTCTATTTGTAAATTTTTAAAGATGCGTAATTGCAATCGAAAAATTTGCGAAGCTATTACGAAATTTATAAAGTAAACACAGAGAGTTCAACGATCGCTGACAAGGTCGAGTTTTCATTTCGATTGCAGTACAACATTGAAAGCAAACAAGTTAATAATTAGTTAAGCATATAACGCGCAGCTGCGATTTATTTCTCCTCATTCTCAACACTTGCTTTAAAATGTCAAATATTTTAGTAAAAAAAAAGAAATCTTTCACTAATTTATATCTTATCAATTCTATCTTTTTATTGATTTCAATCAAAATAACTGTTATCTTTTTTTCGCCAATTCCAAAAGAAAGTTAATTTTTTTCTATGAGGACAATTTTTTTCGGAAAGATTAGAGAAAAATCAAGGATGAATTTATGTTTTAAATATATGATTAAATATATATTATTTAAAAAATACGAGGACTTAAGAATATTACCTGAATGCTTTCAGCAATAAATGCGGCAAGATTTCCGTCTTTCGGCAAAGAAAATTTGAAAGTATCTAAAAATTCCGAATAGTATTTTTCAGATGCTGTACATTCATTTTCGCAACAATGGCATTTTCTCCTTATTTGTGAAATTGGAGTGTCTCGACATTTAGAGCCTCCCCAGGGTCCTAAATAAACATCGGGATTCATTACCTATAAAGAAAAATTAATTTTCTTTTATTTTTGTTTCAGAAATAAATCAACAGACTTAAGGAGTTAATCATTCCCTAAAATCAGAGAAGAAATTCGTATACTCAACGTGAATGTGTCCTGGAGGTCGAGGAATGGAATGTCTGAAGTATGACATTGCAGTGGCAGTTGAGGCAGCGTACGTTCCTCCGTGATAAGAATTTTTCAGGGAAATTATGTCATGATTTCCGGTATATACCCTTGACATCAAGAAAGCCAATTCCGTGGCTTCTGAACCCGAATTCACCAGATAGACGACCTTTAAATCTCCAGGTAATTTATTCGTTAATTTTTCAACGTACTCGAGAACACGTGGTTGCATGTAGATTGTCGGCGTGTATCCAAGTTTGGATAATTGTTCTTTCGCTGCTGCCATAATTATTCTATGAATATTAAATATTTTTTCATTAACCAAAAATAAATAAGGAAAATAAAAATTTTTATTATATAAAATATAAAATTAAATATATTAAAAAAATTAATATCAATTATTACAAATACAATGCAATTGCATTTTTGATTTATTGATTCATTGTTGTTGATTTATTTAGATTCATTTAGATTATTTTGTTTTTTTTATTTAGATTCATAACTCCTTTTTTTCAATAAAGGTGACTCGAAATATATTTGTCAACTCATAAATAATAATGACTCTGAATAGAATTTATTTAACGTTCATTGTAATTAAAATTAAAAAAAACAGTTTAAAAATACTTACGGGTGTGAATGTCCGACCGAAACGGTAGCGATTCCTGCGAACATATCGAGAAATCGTTTTCCTTCGTGATTCCAAAGCCATTGTGCTTTTCCTTCGTGAAGTAGTAATGGTTTTCTGTAAAAAGGTTTCAAACTTGGAGACACGTTGAAATTTTGAGCCTTCAATAGCGAATTATAATCGGGACCCTGAAATTAATAGCAAATTAAATTAAATCTATTTAATTTCTCAATTAAATTAATTCTATTTAATTTCTCAATTAAATTAATTCTATTTAATGTCTCAACTAAATTAATTCTATTTAATTTCACAGTTAAATGAATTCTATATAATTTCTTAATTGAGTGAATTCTATTTAATTTCTCATTTAAATTAATTCTAATTTCTATTTAAAGATATTCACTAAATATTTATAATTACGAGAAAAAACTTACATGATAAGCTGAAGGGACATGTTTACATTCTGGTATCTCAGGCAAAGTAGATATGCTAAATTTGCAAACTTTACTCCAACGGTTTACAGCATCTTTGTCAAATACAAATTATTACAACATTATATAAAAAGTTATTTAATTTCAAAAATATAATTAAATATAAAGTAAAAATAAATATTTCCGTAGATATTAAAGTAATTCAGAAAATTCTTAACGTAAACAAAATCAGTTATAAAACAAAATTTTTCATTTACGAAATAATTAAACTTACTTTTGAGAAGAGGCATTTTAACTAATTTTCTCTAAGTCGAACTTTTATTTTAATTTTTACATTTGACTTAAATTATTTAAAAGTTTACTAAAAAAAAATCCACAATTCACAATTAAAATTGAAAGATTCTCTCCTGATTTTAATTGATTAACAGCGAAATTAGAAATTAGTCGACAAAAAAAAATTATTGACTTTCGAGTTGACCGTCTAGTATAAATGCGCTTTACGAACTATTTGTAATATACAGAAAGCGGCTTTAATTTGAAAGTAAAAAATTCTTGCCCACACTCCTTCCAAGCTTTGCACGTAGGCAACCACTATAACGACTGTGATATAAAATTATTACTCTGTAGGCGACTGCAAAAAAAGATTTGATTTATAATTTGCACAATTAGGAAATTTTATGAACTATTTTTCGAATTCGATCAATTTAATCGTTGACACTTTTATCTCTGACCAAAAAATTAAAAAAGGAAGTAAAAAATTAAAAGATGAAAAATAATTATTTCGATAAAATTAAAATATATATTTTTATGTTAGGGAAAGAAAATATTTAAAGGACAATTTATAAAATTGACTTGATAATATTTAATTATTAATAAAAATAGATTTCATATAAATTATTGAAAATTATTAAAAAATTTTAAATTATTAAATAGTTTTAAATTATTAAATATTTTTAAATTAAAATAAAAGAGAATTAATAACTTTTGCAAAGTGCAATAAAAGTGAAAAATATCTGTAACTTGAATCAATAGATTTATTTACAAATATTTAACAATATTGTATAAAAATGCAAACCATGCTATCTTTCGTCGATTTCTTTTTGTTCGTCTTCACTAATCTTCGAAATGATGTCATCAGCTTCCAAATATTTGATACCTTCTTTCGTCGATTGTTTCAAAGTGAAAACAATGTGTAATTCACTTAGAACTGGATTATCCTTTTGTAAACAACGAATCCATGAGAGAACTGAATCCTTTGACGATGTTCCCGTGGCACAAACGGAGAAAATTGTTTCATGCATTTGCTCATGAACACTCGGATAATTTATTATTGTTGTCTTCTTTGAATCCCAATATGAAGCTTTTAAATTTGTTACATCTAAAACAGAAAATTAATTAGCAGTAGTAATTAAAAAAGAAGTAGTACAGGGTTGTCACAAAAATTTAACTTTATTTTTCCATGATTTTCAGACAGAACTTTGACTTTTTACCTGACCCTAAAGAATATTCTGATTCACTCTAAAAATTATTAGATACTGAGAAAAATGTTCTAATACATTAATTTAAGAATTTCTTTAATTGTAAACTTATTCGAAAACATCAATAGTTTTATTTAAAATAAATATTTCATCATTATTTTCTTTTTCATTGCAATTAAGATGTTCAAAAATTTTTAATTTAAAGCTTTTCAAGATGAACAACTCATAAGAATATTATTATAAAACATAAAGATGACCGAGTGACAAAATCATTATTTTATTATTATAAATTTATTGTTGCTGTAATTTCTTCAAAATTATTTTCATCATTTCAATTCAATTATTATTTTCTACAATTTTCAAATAAAATTCTTCTTTAAATCAATTACTTCAATTATTATTCAATTAAACTTTTTCAAAAAAAAATTAATTCTACAGAATTGTTAATTAAAAGTACGAAAAATAATAATTGAATTCTACGAGAATTCAATTATTTAAATACAAAAGTAAATAATTTATTCAATAATTGAATGTTTCTTAAAATTTAATTTTTTCGAAGAATTTTATTAACAACTTTTGAAAATATTTCATTTCTTTTAAGGAATTTAATTAAAATTTTACTGAAATTTATTAATTAAAGAATTTTTTAAACAATTTTTGAAAATAATATTGAAAACTTTTTAAAGAACTCTTTTTAAACTTTTAAAAACAATTAAATTCCTGAGAAAAATTTTAATAATAATTTTTTAAAACAATTGAATTCATGAGAAGAATTTTATTAAATTTTCTTTAAATAATTGAAATTTTGCCAAGAATTTTAAAAAAAATTTTTGACAATAATTTAATTCTTGAGAAAAATTTCGCTATCTATTTATAAAGATAATTTAATTCTTGATGAGAATTTAAAAAAAATTTGGAAAATAATTTAATTTCTACAAAGTATTTTATTACTTTTCAAAAGAATTGAATTCTTGTAATAAATTTTGATATTTATCAAAATAATTGAATTTTGGAAAAGAATTTTATTAAAATTCTTTAGAATAATTGAATTTTTGGTGAAAAATTTTGCTATTTGTAAAGATAATTGAATTGTTGACGAGATATTTGTTAAAAATTTTTAAAATAATTGAATTTCTTCAAAGAATTTTATTACTTTTGAAAATAATTGAATTCTTGTAATAAATTTTGATATTTATCAAAATAATTGAATTTTGGAAAAGAATTTTATTAAAATTCTTTAAAATATTTGATTTTATGGGAAGAACTTTGTTGTTTAATAAACAACAAAGTTCTTCCCATAAAATCAAATATTTAATAGATAATTGCGTTAAAACTTTTGTAATAATTAAATAAGATTAAAAATTCATTTTCTTGTCAGAAATTGAAAAAATTGAAGGTTTTGTATTATAAATTTGTGGTAATTTCATAGTTTATGAGGCAAACAAAAAAGACACCAAAAATTCTGAATTTTCTTATGAATTCTAAAAATTTAATTTTTTCCAGTACTTTTGATATTATCCCTGACTTTTTCTTGAGCAATTCTACTTTCCTTGGGTTTTCCCTGAATTTCCTGACCTGTGGCAACCCTGTAGTAGTAATTTAGTAGTAATTTCATATAATTAATTTCTTTTTTAAATACTTTACCATCTACGTCGATTTTAGGTGGTTTGTAAATATCGCTTTTTGGAATTTTTGTCCATAGAACAAAATAATCAACTGGGATATTTCTGACATAAACCGGAAATGGTCCCTCGACATAAACGGCCTTCGTTCGTGGATGATGATTTTCGAGTAATTTTCTCTGCGTTGGCGTAATTGCAGAGACAATCCATGTTTTATCAATAGAATCTTCAACTGTTTCAGTTTTAAATACAGTGATTTCCGCTTGTGGATCGACACTGGATATTTTCCAAATTGCCAATTTTGCAAGTTCTAAGGGATCATTTGGTAATGGTCGTGGCATTGGCCAAGGACTGATATTCTTAAATTTTGGCAACCAATACATCATTCGCCAATATTTGTGTATTGGTAATGATTCCTTGCCAAAGGTATTCAATAACATTTTTTCCATTTCCGAGTCTGGAATCACACCTCTATCTTCCATTTTATCTAAAATATAAACAGCACACTTTTGCTCTTTTGGATAATGCACAAATTCTGCTTGTATATTATTAGTGGGAAGCATTTTTCCCTTTGGAAAGACGTCCAATAATTTTTTATAACTTTCTAAATCTTTATCCACTCCAAATTCGTCCATGTATTTTAATGCTGCGTACATAAATTGAACTCGTTCTATATTACGACCCGGTTGACTCGTGTATTTTCGTAAAACTTCCAAATAAGTTTCTTTACTTTTACTCTCCTCATCGTCGAATGTGTGAAGAGTGAGAGATGTGTTGAAATAATCCTTTCTACTGCCATCGTCTTTCTTGCTGTAAAATCGAAAAATACTGTGATTTGTTAATTTTATGATGGATAAATTCTTTATTGTCTGTTGACATTCTTTAGATGAGAGTGAAGAACGAATTGTTTGAGAGCTAAATAATTGGAACGTTTTCTTTGTTGCTGAAATCATCATTCACGTGGTTATTTCACTGGAAATCTTCTTCATATTAAAATATCCCATTTAAAGTACGTAATCGTCCATTTTTGAATACTTTGATACTGTTGAGAAATTATTCTAATTAGAAAATTGAGATGGTTTTTTTAATAATTGTTGCAAAATAAAATTTGTTTACATAACCTATAAATACTGATTTTTACGGTTTTGTTTTATACCTTTTAAAACGTCTCTTTCTCTTGGAGTATTCGGTAAAATATTTACAGTCCTGGCAATAAGTTGACAAATTAAATATTTTTCTATAAAGTCAACAATTTATATTAAATAAATAATTTTCTTACTGCACTACTTGACACTGGGCAGCGCCATATTGATTCTATTTCAAGTCTCTGTGTCGATAATGTAGACCTCTGTCGGTTCCGACAGTTCTCCAGTGGTAACAATACTTTATCAAGTGCCGCCCTCTGCCGACAATAAAAGTATTAGTAACCTTATTACCGATCGGATGTAATCGAAAATTTTTTAACGGTTTTCCCGAAAGTCACTGGAAACAGGTATAGTTATTACTTTTCTTTTTACCGTAAAAATATAAATTAAGAAAACTATTACGATACTTATTTGGAATACTCTCATTTTAAATCATTTATTCAACAATCATAAAAAAGAAAGTTTAAGTAAATTGATAAACAATGAGACAAATCTCTTTAGTTTATAACCTGTTTGTCTCAGCACTGTTCCTGTCGTTCCTAATTAGGTGCATATAATTTCTTATTTTTACGTTTTCTAAGGATGAAATGTATATTAGGCGCTAATTCCACACGACTTGTAAGTATAATCCGAAACTTTTTTTTTCGACTCGTTACTGATATGGAATTATCGAAATTATAACAGGAAACCCGAACTAAATTTGAATACCCACTTGATATTAAAACGACGCATATTCCGTTAAACACCTGATGAGTCGACAAAAAAAAATAATATTTCGAAATCTATTTTATTCGATGCTTCTCTCCGATATGTTGGGAGCCAATTTATAGAATGGAGAAAAACTTATTATCATATACATAAGAGAAGAATCTCATGTAATTACGTCAGCGCATCTGATATTTTTTTTCCTTCAATCTTTGTTGCCGCTGATATTTATTGGAAATATGTAGGATCTTACATATTTCTCTTATTCATCAAGATTGTATAAGAAATGCATTTTTTCCCTGTATAAATGACAAAATTTGAAACATTTACTTTCGAATAGAAATTATGAAAATTTTCCAAAGTGGAAAATAAAAGAATGAATATTTGTATTTTTTGGGTTGCCACAGGTCAGGGAAATCAGAAAAAAGTCAGGGATTTTTATTAAATGACTGGAAACAATTTAATTTTGTAAAAATTACAAATGATTGGAGAAATTCAATTATATTCCAAAAATTAAAAAAAATTCTTGTCAAAATTTAAATTATCTTTAAAAATAATAAAATTCTTCTCCAAAATTCAATTATTTTCAAAAAAATTTAATAAAATTCATGGCAAAATTTCAATTATTTTCAAAAATTTCCCTCAATTCAATGATTTCCTATTTTAATAAAATTTTTTTTAAAAAATTCAATTATTTAAAAAAAAGTTTTGATAAAATTCTAAGCAAACATTAAAATATTTTCATAAATAATAAAAATTTCACAAGATTTCAACTATTTACAAATTTTTTTTTATAAATTTTTTCGCAATAATTCAATTATTTGCCTAAAAAATACATTTTTTACAGAGATTCAATTATTTTCATTAATAATAAAACTGATCGTAGAATTTCAATTATTTTTAATACAATTTTAATCGAATTGCTTAAAAATGCAATTATTCTTGAAAATTTGATTAAAATTCGTCGAAAAAATTCAATTATTTAAAAATTTGTTAATAAAATTCTTTATGAGAATTCAATTTTCAAAAATATTTATTTATTCAATAAATTATTTATTTTTGTAGTTAAATAATTGAATTCTCGTAGAATTATCTAATAAAAAATAGTTTAAAAATTAATTACAGTTAAAATTTTGGATAATAATTGAATATTAAAAGCATTATAGAATAAATTTTTAGAAATAATTGAATTTTCAAAAGGTTCTTAATTAAAATGTTTGAAAATATATCTGTAGAATTATTTATTTTAAAAAAGTATAATTATATTTTTTTTTTTTTGAAATTATTTCAAGATTCTATTTTCTAAATAATCAAAGTTTTGTAAAATTGAATTGTAAAACAAATGGATTTGAAAATTCTCAGGGAAATTTTACAAAAAGTATTAAAAATAATTGATAATTGAATTCTTTGGAAGAATTTTAATAATATTTTTGAAAATAAACACATTTTTCGAAAAATTTACTTAAAATTGTATTAAAAATAATTGAAATCCTGTGAAGAATTTTATTATTTAGGAGAATAATTGAATTCTTTCAACGAATTTTTATTACATTTTTTTTTTTAATAATTGAATTCTTGCAACGAGTTTTCATTACAATTTTTTTTAAATAAATGAAATCCTGTGAAGAATTTTATTATTTATGAAAATAATTGAATTCTTGCAACAAATTTTATTAAATTTTTTTAAATAATTGAAATCTTGTAAAGAATTGTATTATTTATGAAAATAATTTTGAATTCTTGCAACGAATTTTATAAAATTTTTTAAAAATAATTGAATTCTTTTGAGAAAATTTTTTAAAATAGTAGATTTTGAAAATATTTTAATTTCAGCTAAGAATTTCTTTATTTGTGAAATGTAATTGAATTCTTGAAAATAATTACATTTTTCGAGGAATTTATTTAAAATTATATTAAAAATAATTGAAATCCTATGAAAAATTTCATTATTTATGAAAATAATTGAACTCTTACAACGAATTTCATTACATTTTTTAAAATAATTGAAATTCTGTAAAGAATTGTATTATTTATGCAAATAATTGAATTTTTGCAACGAATTTTATTAAATTTTCTTTAAATAATTGAAATCCTGTAAAGAATTTCATTATTTATGAAAATAATTGAATTCGTTTGAGAAATTTTATTAAAATAGTAGATTTTGAAAATATTTGAATTCAAGCGAAGAATTTCATTATTTGCGAAATGTAATTAAATTCTTGCAAAGAAAAAACTTTAAAAATAATTACATTTTCAAGGATTTTTTAAATAATTTTTCAATTAAAGAAATTCGTAAATAATTGTAATAGCAATTTTTTTTTAGTATCTAATCATTTTTAGAGTCAATTATAATATTCTTTAAGGAAAAATTAAAAATTTTGTCTGGAAATCAGGGAAAAACAAAATTAATTTTTTGTGACAATTTTGTTAATTGTCAATAATTTAATTATTGATATTTTTGTCAATATTGTTAACATTCTTTTTCTCTGTTTACTTATTAGTATTTTTTTTAAGGTCCAATTGAGATGCTGCGAGCTGTGAAACATGCGACGAGGAAAGGACAATTCTATCATTAAATCAACAAACTGTGGGACAATTGAAGAAAAAGTTGCTGAAGCTGGATCATTACGTGGAAATGGAAGAATTTTCGTGAGTTGAAAAAAAAAAAATTAATAGACATACAATAGCGAAAAAAAAGAACATCATCAAACGTAAGTACAGCTTCGAGCCGTGCCGCTCTCTGCTGTATAAGTCCTGACCTTGTGGCATTTGGTACCTGGTGGTACCATCGCGTCAGCCGGCGCGCACACAAACATGTTACCCCACAACTATACTTCTACATCGCCCCACTAGGATATCATTTCTCGTGCGATTGCCCCACTCACATCAATGCCCTGTGACTGTGGTCCCTGGTCTGTGCCCTTACCTTATGCCTTTATAACTCACCATGTAATGTGTAATGAGCAAATGCACGTATATTCTTTAGAGATATATACACACATTTACGAACCATCTCCCGTGCCTTTCGATCCGCGGATGATAGTTATGTACGTTTTCTCGCGAACACGTTTATTAGCTCTCAAATGCCAGAACCGCGGCGACCTTTCCTATTGTCCCGCGACGTAACATACTCGTCCGTTTCTTATTGTATATAGTCTCCAAGTTGCAGAAAAGCAAAAACTCCAACAAATACTCATTTACGTTAAAGAGACCTTTTACTTTGATGCTCCGAAAAAATAATTATTTCCCCGGAATTCCGAATTTTAGGAATTTAATTCAATCTGAACATTTCATTGTTCAGATACAATCTTCTATCTTCTTCTAAATTAATAATCGTTATATTCCGGTAATCTGTTGGCAGTTTAAAGTTAGTTGTTTTCGTTTGCTTCTTGTTTCCAATTTTTCTTTTGATAATTTATCTGTTTAATTTTCTGAATTTTAAAATTAATAAAATTCTATAATTTAATGTTTTGATTCAAAACATTAAAACTTTTGAAGATTAAAGATACCAACAATTAATTAAACGAAAGTGTTTTGAATTAAAACATTTTTTCTTTTATATTTTTTCTGTAATTTTGAATCTGAAATAATTCTTATAAAGAAATTTACCAAAATTTTCCAAAATTCGATAAAATTCAATTATTTTCAAAAATTATGATAAAATTCTTTATGAAAATTTTATTTTTAATATTATTTTAATTTAATTCTTACGAGAAATTTAATTAAAATAATATTAAAAATAAAATTTTTACAAAGAATTTTATCAAAATTTTTGAAAATAATTGAATTTCACCGAAGAATATTATAATTAAATTTTTTTTTAAATTGAATTCTTACGAAAAATTATATTAATTATGCAAATACTTAAAATCTTGATAAAAATTATTTGATAATTGTATGAAAAGTAAGTGATTTCGTATTAAAAAAATTTAGGAACATTTTTCAAAAAAATTGAATTTCTGCGTTGAATTTTATTATTTAGGTGAACAATTAAATTTTTTTAAAGTATTTAATTAAATTTTTTCTTATACAGAATTTTATTGCAATTTTTCAAAAGAAATAAATTTTTAGCGAATAATTTTATTCAAATTCTTTAAAATCATTAAATTCCTATGAAAAATTTTATTAAATTATATGAAAATAATTAAATTCTTATAAATAATTTTGTCAAAATTTTTCAAAGGAATTGAATTTCTGCGAAGAATTTTATTCAAATTCTGTAAAATAATTGAATTCCTACGAAAAATTTTGTAAATTATGAAAATAATTGAAATCTTGCTAAGAATTTGATTAAAATTTTCGAAAATAATTATTTTTTGTAGAGGAATTTAATTAAAATTGTATTAAAAATATTTCAATTCTCGTAAAGAATTAAATCAAAATTTTTAAAAATAATTGAATTTTAGAGAAAAATTTTATGAAATTTTTTAAAATACTTTAATTTTTTTGAGAAATTTTATAAAATAATTTAATTCTTTTGAGAAATTTTATTAAAAATTCTATTTGAAGTAATCGAATTCTCGCGAAGAATTTTATTGTTTTTAAAAATAATTGAATTTTTTTAAAATAATATTTTTTTAAAATAATTTTAATTGAAAATTTTCAAAGTTTAATTGAATTTTCTGAAGAATTAAAATAATTGTAATTAAGTAATTGATTATTGAATTTTATTAAGATTTTTAGAAAATAAATAAATTCTTCTCAGAATTTTATTACAATTTTTTTGAATTTAATTGAATTAAAGGAATTCAATAATTAAATAGGTACATTTCATTCAAATAATTTCTTTAATTTTTGAATATAATCGATTTTCTTAATAATTATAATTATTAATTTTATTACTAAAATTTTATTTAAATTATTGATAGTAAATTAAATTCTTTTGGTGAATTTTATTCAATAAGTTTTCGTAAATATTAATTTTTTTTAAGAATTTCGTTGTTTTTTAAAAAATTGTACTGTAGTTTTTTTTTAATAATTTTGATTGCAAATTTTTGAAATAATTAAATTCCTCAGAATTTTTTTTTTGTAAAAATAATTGAATTTTTCCGAAGAATTTTATTAGTTATGAAAATAATTGTATTCTTCCAATGAATTTTACTATTTATAAAAATAATTGAATTTTTCCAAACAATTTTAATAATTATGAAAATAATTGAAATCTTATCAAGAATTTTATTAAAATCTTTTAATAATATACAATTTTGATTGACCGATATTTAAAAAATTTATCTTTAAATCAATCTAATAAAAATTAATACAAAATAATAAATAATCATAATTAATTAGTAAATTAGTTAATAATTGCATTTTTAAAAATTTTGAATCTGAAATTATTCAAAAATTAAAGTTGTTCTAAAATTGAGAAAATCGGGTGCGAATAGATTTTAAAACACTTCCTGGAGAAAGATGTAGACTTATATAGAATTCGTTGCGGAGACGAGATCAAGACATGAACGTTTATTTTCACTTTATAGATTCTTGTAAATGTTCTTGTAATGTCTGACATTAAAAATAGGAACAAAATGTAATTTTATATTTTCTCTTCATATTTTCGTTATTTTTGCACTGAGAAAAGTTTTCGATTCAATTCTTTTTCAAAAAATATAGTATAATTATTCTTTCGGGGAAAATATTCCACATTTGGAAATTCATATTTTTGAAGTTTTTAATTTTTTTTAATTATTTTAATTTTAAAAAAATTTAATCGTTAAAAAATACATTTTTATGAAAATTGTTTTTTCAAATTTAGAAATTATTCGTTTACCAATACCGAAAATATTCAATTTTTGCAAATTCATGTTTTTAAACGTTTTAAGGATCTTTTTTAAATAAATTTAATTAACTGCAATTAATTTTAATTATTTTAAAAGTCTTTTGTCGTTTAAAAAAAATAGGTTTGAAATAGAATTAAAAAGTACGTTATAATAGGTTTACATTAATTTCAAAAAAAATTTATTTAAAATATATTTAAAATACACAATAAAAACTTTACAAAACGTTTAAATTAATATCAACACAGGAAAAAAAAAGTCTGACTCCGTTTACACCTTAAATTCAGCCCATGTATTTCACATAAGTCTGTCCTTGTCTAACGGGGCTGACTCCGTTTACACCTTAAATTCAGCCTCAAAAAGAGGCTGAAAGTAAGACTTTTTTTTTAGTGTGAAGGAATATAATTATTTAAAATACATTTAAAATACGTTTAAGAATTAGTTTAAAAAAGTACGAAAAACAAAATACTCTCTTGCCTTTAAAATTCGCTTGCCTGGTGTTTTTGGGAAAATTTCAAATATTTCTTCTCTTGAATACATTGCACATTATAAAGTACGCGCATACATATCTCGATCTCCATTTATTTGGAAGTCATTTGTAATTATGTTATTGCATGAGCGCGCTTTTCAATATCGTAGTTTTATAATTATAAACATTATACATTTATATTGTATATATGTTGGATTGCCTCATGCGTTTCTTTCATTCTTTCTTAATACCGTCCTATTATGTATATAATTCTTTTTTGCATTCACTGATTTAGTTGCACGATTCCAATTCTCTCTCTCTCTCTCGCTATTTTTTTTTCTTTCTTTTTTTCTTTCTCTTCGTCTATTAAAGAAGATCAAGAAACGATTTACAAGGTTCTATCGTTGGGAAATTACAGTTCCTCTATGCTGACCTTCGCGCTCAATTAAGCCGCTTATTGACGTATTTTCAGACTAGCAATGTCTGTAATTTGCTCTCCAAATCACTCGCATTTTCTGTCTCCCAAAATTGGTTTCAATTTCTGCGAAAAAAAAATTTCTACGTCTATCTTGATTTTTAATTTTTTGGTTAAAAAATTTTTTGGTATCAAATATTTTGTATAGCACAAAAATATTTCCTTCATTCGAGGACTCAAAGTTTGTCGAAAAAAAAGAGAAAAAAACTTGTGAATAATTTTAAAAGATAAATATAAAATCCTTTTTTGGAGCTGACTTAAATTTAAAATACACCTCATAGCTGAATTTAAGTTCGTTATACTCTTGTTATGAAATAGTATCTCGAGTCTGAGTTCCAATTACAACAAGGAAAACAGTTTTTGAAGAGTAAAGTTGGTTTCTTTTTACCACTTTTTTATTACCGTAGGGGAGAAACCATCAGGAATTTGGTTCCAAAAAAATTAATAGCCTTTTTTTGTTTTTTAAGTGAGCTGTGAACGCGGATTTTTTAAAAAAAAAAAAAAAAAACATTTGCTGATTTGAAGAATAACAGAAATACCCATGTATAGAAAAGAGAAAGAGAAAAGATTGTAACAACACTTGAATTTATCGCTCAGTCCAGACTGTCTTCCTACGTTGTCGAAACATTCGTATTAACGGTACGTGTCATCACGATTACGAAGGACTTTGGGTAGGCAACAGGTTTGGATTATTCTCAACAAAATTCATGCCTATTACTGAACTTCTTTCTTGAATTCTAAAAAGTTTTTCTCTCTTCTTTCGAGAAAAATGAATTTTTCTATTTTTAGTTACAATTTTTGATGTTTATTGTATTTTCGATTTTTAATATTTTCGTTTGTTTTTTCAATTTTTGGTATTTTCTGATATTTTCAATTCTTAATATTTTCAACTGTATTTTTCGTTCTGGCTATTTTCGATATTTTCAATTCTTAATATTTTCGACTGTATTCAGGCTTCGTACACAACTCCAAAAATATACTATTTACTACTATTTTTACGATTTGATACCATTTGGATACTTTTTTTTAGACTTGCAACACTAAGAGCTAGATTTTTCTACTTTTTTTTAATTTGCACTGCATTAAATCCGCTAATAGTTGAAATTAAAAAATTATTTTAAAAAATCTTAATAGAATTCTAAAAAAAAACAATTCAAAACTTTTTTATTTTAATAAAAATTCTCGAAATAATTAATAATATTTAAAAATATTGTAACATTCTCTTAAAGAAATCAATTCTTTTAAACAATTTTAATAAAATTTGACCATAATATTAATAGAAATTCAATTATTCAAAAAATTCAAATTCATTATAAAAATTCAATTATTTTCATAAATAAAAAAATTCTTCTGAGGAATTCAATTATTTTGACAAATAATAAGATTTTTAAATGAAAAAAATCCAAAATGCCTTCCAAAAGTTCAATTATTCTCAAAAACAATAAAATTTATAGCAGGATTTTAATTATTTAAAAAAATTCCAAATGCGTTGCAAGAATTCAATTATTTTCACAAATAATAAAATTCTTTGGAAAAATTCAATTATGTATTTTAAAAATTTGCAATCAAAATTATTAAAAAAAAATACATTAAAAATTTTTAAAAAACAAAGAAGTTCTTCAAAAACTTTAATATTTAGGTACGAAAACTTTAATACAATATTCATTAAAATAATTTAATTTACTATCAATAATTGAAATAAAATTCTTAGCAAGATTTCAATTATTTTCATAATTTTTAAAATATTTCACAGGAATTCAATTATTTTTACAAATAATGTAATTTGTAACATGAATTCAATTATTTAAAAAAAATCCAAAATGCGTTGCAATAATTCAATTATTTTCAAAAATAATGAAATTTATAGCAGGATTTTAATTATTCAAAAAAATTCAAAATGCGTTGCAAGAATTCAATTATTATTTTCATAAATAATAAAATTCTAGGATTTGAATAATTTTTATAATATTCTTCATAAGAATTAAAATTTAGACAATAATCAGTTATTCATTAAATAAATTTAAAAAATTAAATTAAATTTCTAATTATTTGGAAATTTTCTCAAATTGAATTGAAATAAATTTTTTATTTTGAAGAATTTTATTTTTTTTACATTTAAAAATTATTTTTCAACATTAATTGTATTTTTGAGGAATTCTAATAAAAAATTTGTAAATAATTGAATTAACAAAATATTTTTTATGGAAATCAAAAAAAGTTAGGGGTAATACAGAATGAAAATTTTCATTCGTTGTCATTAAAGTCGTTAAAGCTACTGTTTGATACATATTTTAAAATAATTATTTATCGAGTGCGAAGCTTGCTGTATTTTCAACGCAGGATACTTTAAATTCTTAATTTATTTTCGTCTGCATTTTAATTTCTTAGCATTTTCATCTGTATTTTTAATTCCGAATATTTTCTTCTGTATATTTTTAATTCATATAATAATTTTTGTCTCTATTTTCAATTTTTCTTGTTTAATTCTTGTTGAATTATTTTATTGTTGATTGAATTTGAATACTGAAAATTAAATTTTAATTTTCACAGGATGGAGATAATTAGGTCAAACTCTTGATCATCATCGACAGTTCTTCTGAATTTAATGACGGTATCATATTTCATCGGACAAAATTCTAGAGCTCATCTTTAAACGTGCAAATTCGTAATTTATTGCAACAATCGTTTTCCGCTAATATCTATTCATGACTTACCTAATGAAGGTGCATCATATTTCATCATGCAAAATTCTACACTTGAGAGAAGAAAATATAGAACAATCATCTTTCCGTTATCATCCTTTGGGTCTCAATTTAAGAGTTCATTCTGAAGATGATAATATTTTGTCCGGACCTATTTTGTCATTATCGAAGGAAATTATCGAGACAATATTATATATTACATTAACCAGTTAATTTATTATAACCAGTTAATTTATTATATAACCGAGTTAATATTATATTAACGAATAATTAACTATTATTCATATGATTAGTTGTGGTTCAACAACCTTTACCATCCCATGAATGATGGTTTTTATGTAAGTCTTTTCCACTGCACAGTTTTCTAGCAATGCTTTTGAATATCTATATATTCACTGCGTGTAAAGGTAAACAAAGTCCTGGAAGAAAGTTGTCTGCCATTGTTACCTGAAAAATCTACCTGTATATTGAGAATATTGATGGAGGAAAGGGAAAGAGGAGCGTCAGCGGGTACTTCTTTGGACGATTTAAAACGTTTTTGAAGGATACCTTGTAAATCTAAGAGAGAGAGAGAGAGAAGAAGAAGATTGTCAAGAGAGTTAGTTCTCTTAAAGATAAACAGCCCAAGAATGATTCACCTGTAAGCTAAATAGTGCTTCCAGAGTCCCATGGACCAGGAGACGGTGTGTATTATATAGTGTGTTTGTGATTGGTCCTCGCACACCGGTCCTGCCAACGTGAGACCTCTCGCCGGTGTGCCGCCATGTTGCACCGCGCAATTCTTCGACTAGTCGCCTGCTGACCGCGACCGGGCTAACGTCAGCCTTATGGAAACATGAACTGAGCTCGGAATGATTTCTCGTCTTGTTCTTCTAGTTTTTTTTTAATTCCCCCCCCCCCTGAAAAAAAGAGTTGCCCCCCCATTTTATTCATTGAGGATTTTAAAGAAGAATTTTTGCCTCCTCCAAAAAAAGGTCGCGTCGGTGGTTTTGTAGTTTTATAATTCGCGTCAGTTTTTTTTTCTTTTTTAATTTTGAGGTTTTTGTTGATTTGTTTAAAAATCGGTTTGATTTTGAAAAGTGATTCTTGGTGCGTGGCAGTGTGTGAGAAGAACACCACGGGGGTGTGCGATGGCGCTGGCTGCGGAATCGCGGCGGCCCTGCACCGTCGCTTCCGGTGGTGATCGTGTAATCGGAAGTAGCGGAGGCTCCTACTTCCGAAGAATCAGGACACCTTGTCTTTTCGCTCTCGGAATCTTTCTTCTTTCCCATGTGGCAGTTATCAGTGCTATTAAAGAAATCGGTATGTCTATTCGTATTTTCTTTTTTTCTTCTTTTTCTCTTCTTTTTCGTTTTGAATCACTTTTTTGTGTCCGATTTTCCCCCGAGGATTTTTTCCCTGAAGCTTTTTTCAAAATTTAAATTTTCCAAAACAATTAGAAAATCAATCATTCAGCGAAATTAATTTGACAATTTCCGTCAAAAAAGAAATGAAGTTCAAGGGGAAATATTTAAATATTTGCAAAATCGTATGGAAGTAGTTTGACAAAATTGCGGCCTTTTATCTCAAATCATCAGGAGAAATTATAGATTCACGAACCACATATATTCTTGTTCTCCTCTAAAGATCGACCATTCACCTTTTACGTTTATGTTGCACGAATCACTGCTCATGAAACGATAATATTCGTCGTAAATTTTTTTTTGTATTCATAAAAACGTGACCTAAAATTTCATATACAGTCGAGGAATTTTTTTTTTTCATTGAAATCATCCGTTTCGAAGAAAATAACGTAATTTTCTATTTTTCAAAGTTGTTCGAAATTTTGGAACTCATCAAAAAGAATATTTTGCATCTAGTTTCTCATCGTTTTCTAATTTTTTTCCCTTTTTCGATTTTAATTTCTTCTTATTAATTTTTTTCTTTCTAACGTCCGTTTTGAACGTTCAAATGAAGGAAATTTATTTATTTCTTCTTGAAATTAAAATTTAATTTCTTTTTCGATTTTAAATTCTTCTTTTCTTAATTTTTTTTCTGAAACAAACGTCTCTAAAATTCTGAACGTTCGAATGAGGGATTTCTTCTCCTAATTAAAATACAATCGCATTCGTATTCCGAATCAAAAATACTAAACGTTTAATTTTGTGTTTGCTTTTTGTAAAAATATTTCCTTTATTTGAACGTTCAGAACTTATGGATCATGACAATGATCCATAAATTCTCGAACGTTCAAATAAAGGAAATATTTTTTTTCTACATCTTCTCACTTTTTTTTATGATAAAGAAAAAAATTTCTGGAAACAAATGTTTGTGTCTACAGTGAAAGTTGGGAAAATTATTTAAATGATTGACGGGGAATAATTATTATATTTAGCTTCTGACAATGAGAAATAGTGCGTTTACTATTTTTGTATCAGAGGTAACTTTAACGATACAATCGTGAAATGTTGGATGAGGAATAATTTGACCCAGGATTGTTGACCTACACTCCTTGTGAAATCTTGCAATAGATTTCACACTATTCGACACGCTTCTGATGGATAAGTAAGGCGACTATAGGAATAGTGTTTTTTTTTCTTTTTTTTTTTTTTGCGAAAAGAACTTATATATCTGTGTCCACTACCGGGATGTCACTTTCTCGATCGAGATTCAAGATGCAGTTAAAACCTGCAAAAGCATTAGAGAGCTACCGTGTATATATTTTATTGTACATAGAAAACCTGAAAAATAGTTAACGGAATACTTTTGAAAACGGTAATTTTATTTTCTTTATATATTTATCAGAGGAATTGTGAGGAAAGGTCTTCTCCTTTTTTTTGTCTATTCGAATTAGAGAGTTTCAAGAAGAACAAAAAAAAATAATAAGGGAACTAAATAAATTAACTGAATTAATTAGTGTTTGTTACATTTAATTCAGAGAAATGATTTCTTTTCACAATTTGTTCTTTTTCGTGCAACCGAATTTTTTGGTAGTTCTGCTTTTTGTTTTGTATCTTCAAACTTTTAGAAAAGTTTCAAGTTCGTTTCAAAAAGTTTTTGGATGTTTGTGTCTTTGAAAATTAATTTTAGTTAGCGTTCAGTTAATTTTAGTGGAGGTACTGAAAAGTACAGCAGGGAAAGTTGTTGTTTTTTCGGAACAGATCTTCAGTTGGCATTTAGTTAATTTTTTTAGAAGCAAATACTTGAAGGAATAATTACTTTTGTTTCGTTTTCTTTCTATACGTCATCATAAATTCTCACAATTTGTATGAGAATAGCTTTTTATAGAACTTTATTCGTGAAAATTGATTTCCGTTATCAAGGGGACGAGGAGTTAATGATTTTTTAACAAATGTTATTAAAGAGTGTTAAAGGCAATTCCTAAATGAATCTAAATGTCAGAGTCACCAAGAGACCTAGCCACCACAGGCTAAAGGTTAATTTAGTTTGTTACATTTTTGGGTCATGGTTGTCTCTCAATAAGTAACATTGATTAATCAATATAGATTTTCGTCTGTCATATGTGAAAGAAATTATCATATCAATTTGTAGAGTTCTTCTTTTTTCTTTCAATTTTTACCTGAAAATAATTTATTTTCAATTTGTTACTAAATTTATTTTTAATTCACTACTAAATTTGTTTTCAATTTATTTAATTTATTACCAAATTTACCAATATTGTTAAGTTTACGTTCATACAAATTTGATTAAAAATTTAATTTCATGGTAAAAATGAAAAATTTTCATTCTTGTCAGTTTAGCAAAAAATTCTTCCTTCTTTTTCTTTGATTTCAAGAATCTGATTGTTAGGAGATAGGGATAAATCAAGATGAATATTTAAAATATTTTGAATTTTTTCAAATGAAATAATATCACGTGTTTGGACTTGAATACGAGATTTTATTTAAATTTTTCACTAGTCATATCAATTTGTTGCTGTCGTTCATAGATAACAAATATGAGATAACATTTTCCTTTCGGATAATATTTATGAATATTATTTCTTTTACCTTCATTCCAATAGTAAAACGACTATAAATATTCATATACAGATTTTTCGAATTTTTAAAAACGTTTTTAAAATTTCAAACGTGAGCATAAAGTTTTTGTTACGATTTTGACAAGTGTATCAGTGCATTATATAGTTTTACGATTGAAGATGATTCACAAGTTTTGAACGTTCAAATGAAAGAAATAATTTTCATTAAAAATATATTTCCATTAAGGAATTTTTCATTTAATGTAATTTAATTCATTTTTTATTAAAAATATTTTTATAAATTACTGATTATAATCAGAAAAAAAATAAAAACCTTAATTTAATATTTAGAAACATTATAATTAATTTTTTTTGATAAAAGTGACACAAAATTATTTGAACGATTAAATTTTGAGGAAATTCTTGGAAGTAAGAAATTGATAATTGATAGATAATTATAATCGTCGAATTACTTTAATGACTAGATTAATACTCTTATCAAATATTAATTTACTAATTGACCAATTAACTTACTACTTCTTAAATTAATTAAATTATCGATTATTATTATTATAATTATAGTTATTATATTATTAGTACCTATTATTATTATTTATTATTTTATTATTATTATTATTATTATTATTATTATTATTATTGTTTATTATTATTATTATTACTTTTATTATTATTATTATTTTTTTTTTTTTTATAATGATTTAATAACGAGAAACGTCACTGACAGTGAAAAAAATTGATTTGATTCAAATAACTGATTACTTGCCTATTCTCAAATAAATATTTACTCGAAATAAATAATTTTTATTTTAATCAATGAAATGGTATTATTTGCTTCAAGCACTGAAATTATTGGTTTAAATAACAATTTATTTCAAACACAATTTGATTTAAATAAAAATTATTCTATTCAAGTAAATATTTATTTGATAATAGACCAGTAATAGGTTATTTTTGAATGAAATAAATTTTATTTTCCAGTGTAAAAATTAAAATTGTATTAAATTTCTTAGATATTTTATTTTATTTGAATGAAATAAATTTTATTTTCGAGTGTAAAAATTAAAATTCAATTAAATTTCTTAGATATTTTTAAATTTGTACATAGCGAGTGTTAAGTATTGGAAATTGATTGTTAAAATTCTAGAAAAAATATTTGAGATTTGGCTTAAATTTAATCAACGATGAAGCTCAATTTTACTGACCTGCTCCCGACTCATACTTATTACACAATTTACAGAGGTTGCAATTCAATTTTAAGTCAATTAGCAATCTAGCTTAATTACTTAGGTTATTGAAACGTATACATTTTTAAGAATTGTGTATGTATTCGATAAAGCAGCGTCATTAATTTTTCGAGTCCTCATTTTTTCCTATTGTGCAATATTTGAGTAATTCAAAGGATTTTATAATTTATTTATTGAACAAATATTTTGCTATATAGATATTTTTTTTACTTGTTCTACATATTTTCATTGAGTAATTTTTTTGTATTTTATAGTTTTAGTTTCTTTCCAGTATTTTATATTTTTTTCGTATTTAAGGTTTAGTTTTCTCTATTTAAGGTTTAGTATTTTTTGTGCTTAAAATTTAGTTTTTTGTTTTAGGTTTAATTTTTTTTTGTACTTAAAATTTAGTTTTTTTATTTTAGGTTTAATATTTTTTTGTACTTAAAATTTAGTTTCTTTGTACTTAAAATTTAGTTTCTTTGTACTTAAAATTTATTTTTTTGTACTTAAAATTCAATTTTTTTTGTACTTAAAATTTAGTTCTTTTCGTATTTTAGAATTAGTTTTTTTTTATTCAACAGTAAAATTCGTTTAAGTACATTGCCAATGTTTTTCTTACTACGTCGGGAAAAAAAAAAATCGAAGCCTGTTTGGCAAATTGAGGAAAGTTGAAGTTAGAAGTGTTTGTAGGTTCAAAGAATAAGGTTTATTATGCTCTCTTGTTTCACTTATCTTAAAAGTTTAAAACGATTATTACTCCTGCCAGCAATCACTCAGTGGGACCAATTAGTTTGGTATTGCTATATATACAATTCGCTTTTCTCCTTCAAAGTTTCTCCTCTATACCGGCTTCCTGGTTTTGATAAAGCAAAATCAGTTTCGCTCAATAATAACTTTTTCAGATAGTAAAATTATTTTTAAATACCAATCTTTCCACCACGATAGTTTATTTTGTATTTGTTGTCTAATATACTTACATCATTCGCAATCATACACATTTGTCTACTCATTTTCTCATTTTTTTCCGTACAGAAAAATATTTCTTTTCGTTACCTTTCTTTATAGTGGAAAACGATTTTTTTTTTTTTTTTTTTTTTTTTTTGAAAAACCAAAAAGAGAAATTAATTTTTTCACAAAATTCGAATTTTCGGCTTGATTTTAGGAACAAGGAAAAAATTCTAAATATATACCTAAAGGAATTTGTTTTTTCAATTCTTGGAAAAATTTCCATCAAGTTTCTTTAGGTAAAAAAAAATAACACCGGGACTTACGAAACGAACAATTAATTAAATATACATATATACTCTTTCATTATCACTGCGGCGAGTGGTACGCAAGTTCCGATGAAATCATTTGTGAATATTCTGAAGGAAACTCGCGATTATTTTATGTCTATAGTGGAGGAGACGAATCGATTAATAAATCTGTTTCCGATTACTTTAAAGTCCTGTTTAATCTTTGATGAAGCTTATTAAAATTTCAAGGTCGACGACTTACGGATTCTATTAAACCGTTGCACGCATACATATATATAGGCGCAAAATCAACAGGTTAAATGATTTCCAACACTGGAAAAATTGCAACGAAAATTATTACCAACATCAATTATAAACGATTTATTTCAAATGAAATTTATTAATTGATTGTTAATTTCACGTACGTAACATTCGCTTATATTACTTTTGATTGGACTACAATCTCTTTTTGATTGAAGACCTTATTAAGTTTCCATAATTATTACTAACTGGAATTACAATAATAATAATTACAATAGTAATAATAATTATTATTAATTTTTTGTTAATTAATTTAAATTTTTTATTTTTATTAATTATTGCTTATTAATTATCATTTATTATTATTTCTATTATTTCCTATTTATTTTTGTTACTATGATTACTATTTTTATTATTCTTTTTTTATATTTGTTATTAATGTTTATTTATATCATAAAATTATTTTTTTTTTATTTTATTTGTATAATTTAACATTTATTTTCATTTATTTCCTATTTTATTATTATTTTCCATTATTTTCTCTCTAAATCTGAATCAGTTTATTTTCACTTTTGTTCTTTTCCTTTCAAATCGGTTTGAAATTTACTAGAAAATTTTTAAAAAATTTAATAATTTATAATTTTGAAATTAGTTAAATTTTGTAATATATATATTATATTATATTTTATTATTATTATTATATTTAATTAATTGTTAAAAATAATGGATTTGTAGAAGAATTTTAGTTAAAAACACTTTTAAAAAATTGAATTTTAGAGAAGTTACAAATGATTGCAAGAATTTAATTATTTTCAAAAATTTTCCTCAATTCAACGATTTTCAATATCTATTTTAATAAAAGTTTCCAAAATAATTTAGTGAATTAAAAAAAAAAATTTTAATAAAATTCTATGCAAACATTTAATTATTTTCATATAAAAATAATAAAAATTTTACAGGAATTCAATTATTTTCATAAATAATAATAAACCTTCATCGCAGAGTTTTAATTATTTTTAATACGATTTTAATCGAATTTTTAAAAAAAATGTTATTAAAATTCGTTGAAGAAAATTCAATTTAATTATTTAAAAATTTATTGATGAAATTCTTTAATATGAGAATTCAATTTTAAGAAACATTCAATTATTGAATAAATTATTTATTTTTCTGTTTAAATAATTGAAATATGAATAAAAATTGCTTTAAAAATGAATTTTAGTTAAAATTCTAGAAAATAATCGAATTTTAAAAAGGTTACAAATTAAAATCTTTGAAAATTTGAATTTTTCTTACTCTTTCTCTTAATTCTGTAAAGAATTAATTTTTTTGAAAAAGTTTAATTGAATTTTTTTAAAAATTATTTCAAGTTTTTATTTTCTAAATATTTAATTGAAGAATTTCTGAATAATCGGAATTTTGTAAAATTGAATTGTATACAAATGAATTTGAAATTATTCTCAAGGAACTTTTGCAAAAATTATTAAAAATAATTGATAATTGAATTCTTACAAAGAATTTTAATAATATTTTTGAAAATAATTACATATTTCGAAAAATTTACTTAAAAATTGCATTAAAAATAATTGAAATCATGTGAAGAATTTTATTATTTATGAAAATAATTGAATTCTTGCAACGAATTTTATTCCATTTTTTTTAAATAATTAAATTCTTTTGAAAAACTTTATTAAAATAGTAAATTTTGAAAATGTTTTGAATTTTAGCGAAGAATTTCATTATTTGAGAAATATAATTGAATTCTTGCAAAAAATTTTTGAAAAAAATTACAACTTTCGAGGAATTTATTTCAAATTCTATTAAAAATAATTAAAATCCTATGAAAAATTGTATTATTTATTGAAAATAATTGAATTCTTACAACGAATTTTATTTATTACATTTTTTTAAATAATTGAATTCATGTGAAAAATTGTATTTCTTGTAAAAATAATTGATTTTTTTCAAGTATTTTATTAGAATTTTGAAAAATTAACTCTTGAAGAATTTTAATTGCAAATTTTGAAAAGAATTGAATTCTCAAACATTTTAATGAATAATTTTCAAGTTCAAATTAGAAAATGAAAATTAATGAGAATTAGAATCAAATATTTTTCGAATTATAAAATTAAAAAGATTTTGAATAATTAAAATTTTGTAAAATTTAACTCAAAATAATTGCTTTTTTTTTGCAAGTATTTTTATTAAAATTTTTGAAAATAAACTCTTGAAGAATTTGAATTGCAAATTTTGAAAAGAATTGAATTCTCAAGCATTTCAATGAAAAATTTTCAAGTTTAAATTAAGAAATGAAAATTAATGAAAATTATAATAAAATATTTTTCAAAATATATAATTATAAAAAGATTTTGAATAATTGAAATTTTGTAAAATTCTAACTCAAAATAATTGATTTCATTCAAGTATTTTATTAGGATTTTTTGAAAATCAACTTTTGAAGAACTTTAATTGCAAATTTTGAAAAAAATTGAATTTTCAAACATTTTAATAAAAAATTTTTTTTATTTAAATCTTTCTAAATAATTTCATTTCTTTTTTGAAAATTTAAATTATTATAAGTTGTTGAATTTGAAATTTTTTGAAAATCTTAATTCCTACGGAATAATAATATTGATTAAATATCTTTTTAATAAAAAATTTATTGATATTTTCAAATAATCTGACAATTAAAAAAATTCGTAAATTAGTAAATTTTTTTTTGAAATTATTTCAAGTTTTTATTTTCTAATATATAATTGAAGAATTGTAATTGTAAATTACAATAATTGTAAATTGTAATTGCGTAAAATTGAATTGTAAACAAATGGATTTGAAAATTGTGAAAGAACTTTTTCAAAAATTTGTTAAAAATAATCAGTAAATTTTAATTGATTCAAAAGCAAGAAGTCGTGAATGATTTAAGTAGATTTTACCAAAACTCAAATTTAGAAAGGGAATAGTAATAATTCTTCTGATTAAATAAAAGATTTGTTTAAAAGTAAAGAAAAAGAATGAAGAAATTATTCTGGAAAAATAATAATTAATTCGAGATAATAAATAAAAAAGAAAAAGTATAAAAATAAGAGGAGCTTTTTTAAATATTATTTTTGCCTTTCATGAAAATCAAGTGAGATTTTCTATCACCTGTGCAATTCGAAATGAATAATGAATATTTACATCCGAAGGTGAATAATAGTAATAGTACTAAGTGAGATGAATAATTCCTCTCGGTTATTAATAAATCCGCGCAGTGAAAGTTCTTGTTTAGATGTATACCAATTAGAATTGGACGCGCTAATTCAAGAGGATATTTTTTTTCTTCTGTTGTTGTTGATGGACGAGAGCATTTACCGTTCCCGAACCACCTGTTTTATGATCGGTATCTTTCTGTTTCCCCTGGTCTACTTTTCTTCTTCTTCTTCTTCTTCTTCTTCTTCATCATCATTATCTTTATCTTCTTTTTTCTTTTTTCTCTCCCTTTTTGTTTTGGGTGCTCTCTTTTTTGAATTTTTTTTTTTTTCATTATATGAAGTTAGGAAAGAGAGAAAGAGATAAATGTTTTATTCACTCAATATGAGAGAATTTTCTTCTATTCAAAACTGCAGATGAGACTGGACCAAAGGGCTCCCAAAAAGATTGTAATCGCTTTACACACGAATGCTACACTTGATCCTGAAACCGGTTCCACGAGGATTCTCAAATCGAGCACACGCACGTATTAGGCTCTCCTTCTCGGTGCGGTTGGGTGTGAATTGAGAATGTGTGAGTGAAACGCACGGGAAATACGTGGTTGAAAAATAAGTAGACCCGCGACTCATTGTTCAACGTGAGTCGAATCCCTAATTTCATTTTTTCTCTTTTTTTCTTCTTCTTCTTCTTCTTCTTGACAAACGAAAAAGTATTCTCTTACGGAACTTGTATATTTCTTTGGCTTAGAGAGGAGGGATTTTATTCTTTTTTTCTCTTCGGAATTTAAATAATCATTTTTTTTTTTTTTGAGAACTGGAGAACATTTTTTACACAATTGCCTGTTGGAAAATTTTTCTAAATCCAATTTTGAAGAAAATATCAAAACAAAAACCGTTGTCTTGAAAATTTCTAAACTAATTTCTAACTAAAATGAATAATTTTCTTTTGAATAGAAAATTTTGACAAATTTACAGTAAATTAATGGAATTTAATTTTTCTTTCGATGTAAATTAATCTCTACACGAAGTGTAAATTTTGCTACGTTCAAAGTAAATTTTACTACGTTCAAAGAATATATTTGTAAAAAATTAGTAAAATTTACTTCGAACGCAGCAAAATTTACTCCGAAAGTAGTAAAAATTACCAAAAATTCGCAGAAGTTTCTGACAGTTTAGGTTTTACTAATTTTTAAAATATACAATTAAAAAAAAAAAGATTTTGAATATTTAAAATTTTGTAAAACTTGACTCAAAATAATTGATTTTTTTCAAGTATTTTATTCGAATTTTTGAAAATCAACTCTTAAAGAATTTTAATTGTAAATTTTGAAAAGATTTGAATTCTCAAAAATTTTAATAAAAAATTTTCAAATTTAAATTGAAAAATGAAAATTAATGAAAATTATATAAAAATTTTTTTCGAAATATATAGAATTAAAAAGATTTTTAATACTTGAAATTTTGTAAAATTTAACTCAAAATAATTGATTTTTTTCAAGTATTTTATATTAATAATTTTTGAAAATCAACTCTTGAAGAATTTCAATTGCAAATTTTGAAAAGAATTGAATTCTCAAAAATTTTCATGAAAAATTTTCAAGTTTAAATTAAAAAGTGAAAATTAATGAAAATTATAATACCTAAAATATTTTTCGAAAAATAGAATTAAAAAAATTTCGAATAATTGAAATTTTGTAAAACTTAACTCAAAATAATTGATTTTTTTCAAGTATTTTATAGTCATTTTTGAAAATCAACTCTTGAAGAATTTTAATTGCAAACTTTGAAAAAAATTATATTTTCTCAAAAATTGTAATAAAAAATTTTCAAGTTTAAATTAAAAAATTAATATTAATGCAAATTATAATAAAATATTTTTCGAAATGTAGAATTTAAAAGATTTTGATTAATTGAAATTTTGTAAAATGTAACTCAAAATAATTGATTTTATTCAAGTATTTTTTTTTTAGAATTTTTTGAAAATCAACTTATTTGAAGAATTTTAATTGCTTTTGAAAAGAATTGAATTCTCAAACATTTTATTGAAAAAGTTTCAAGTTTTATTTAAAAAATGAAAATTAATGTAAATTACAATCCAACATTTTTCGAAAAAAGTGGCTTTTTTCATTCTTTTTTAAATTCAATTATTTTCAATTCAATTCTTTTCGAAAAATTAAAGTTTAATTTTTAAAAACCAAAGTTTTAGAATTGTTTTAACATAATTTTTTTAAGAAAAACATTATTTTAAAATATTTAAAAAAAAAAATGATTTAGAGATGAAGTTTAGTTGAAACGTATAAAATAATTGAATTTTAAATGTGTTTTAGTTGTAATTTTTAGAAATTCTTAACAAAATTTTAATTATTTTCTTAAATTTTTCCTCAATTCAATGATTTTCAATATTTATTATTTTAATAAAATTTTCCCAAATAATTCAGTAATTTTTAAAAAACAAAGTCTTAGAATTGTTTTATAACACTGTTTAACATTGTTTTTAGAAATTATTAAATTTCAAAAATTTTTTAATTGAATTTTTTCTAATTTTATTTTTCTTGGAAAAACAAATAAGTATTATTTAAATATTTATTTAATAAAATAATTCAAGTTTTCTGCACTAAAAATGCAATTTAAATTATTAATAATTTAAATTGTATTTTTAGTGCAGAAAACTTGAATAATATTTTCGTGAGAATTCTTACAAAAAAAGCAGTTTTTAATTTATAAAAATTGTATTAGAAAATATTTTTTTTAGCAAAAGTTGCCTCATTTTTTTTGTTTTCAACTATACTTTTAAAAAAATAAAGGAGGGAACAGGAGAAATTACTCGGTAAAAGTATAATGACTGACATAATAAATAAAAAGCATCAGGATGTTTACTATAACTGGGAATTGAAATTATCTGGGGGAAACTGTGCTGAGCGGGGAATTTTATTAAAAGTTTTAAAGCTGATCTTCCCATTTCATTTTAACTCTTTTTGTTGACTAGTTCTTTATTTCCTTCCAGAGGAAAAACCGAGAATTAACTGTAGGATTTTATTGTCGAATAGGGAATTACATTTACAATGTTTAAACCCACTTTCATTATTTTGTTAATAAAAGAATTTTTCCTTCTTTACGAGAATAATTTTTTTTTTTTTTTTTTTTGCTGAAATAATTGTTTTTTGCATTCTCAAAAATTGAATTTCAAGACATTCACATAATTATTTCTATAGTACAAATTTTTCCTTTTTTTGTTTTTTTTTCTATTTCTTTTTTCTTCTTTTTTTATTTCTTTTTCTTGTTTAATTTCTTTTTATTGTTTTCCTTTTTCTTTTTTCCGTTTCTTTTTCTTTTTCCGGTTATTTTTCCTTTTCCCATTATTTTTGCTTTTTCTGTTTCTTTTTTTCTTTTGCTCTTTCTCTTTTTTTCGTGAAAAACAATATTTTTTCATTTCTTTTTCTTGTTTTTCTTTTTTTTATTTTCTTTCTTTTCGTTTCTTTTTTCTTTTTATGTATCTATTTTTCTTTTGCTCTTTCTCTTTTTTTCGTGAAAAACAATATTTTTTCATTTGTTTTTCTTGTTGTCTTTCTTTTTATTGTTTTCCTTTTTCTTTTTTTCCGTTTCTTTTTCTGTTTCTATTTTTTTGCTCTTTCTCTTTTTTTCATGAAAAAATGATATTTTTCCATTTCTTTTTATTGCTGTCCTTTTTCTTATTTTCTTTCTTTCCGTTTCTTTTTTCTTTTAATGTTTCTATTTTTCTTTCGCTCTTTATCTCCTTATTTTTCTTGAAAAAAAACAATAATTAGGAAAATTTGTACTTCATATTAATATTCTTTAATGTTCTACTGTCCCGAATGAAAATTTAAATGTTTAATAACTTCTTAACGAGCATTAAATTTATTTTTAATTTCAATTCTCTTTTCCTTAATGAGATACTTTCATGAATTGTTTCGAAAATGACAATTAGAAAGTAGGGATTTGTTTTTTGTTTTTATTTATTTTTTTTTTGTTTGGGTTATAAGAGAAGTAAATACACTATAAAGAGAATCCTTAAAATATTCGATTACTACTGTCATTATATTTTTATTTTTCAAGAAAAAGTATAATTTAGATAATTTTTACAAAAGTTAAGTGCTTCCAGTTCCGTTGGCTGTTGAAGAAACTTTTCTTGTTCATTGGCGTAGAAATAATTGACTTGTTCAACGACTAATTATATATGAGTACATATTGTCATGTGAAGAAAATAAGTGTAACTTGTCCGAACAAATTTTAACTGATTTTATTTTCAATAAACTTTTTTCTTTTTCAAGTTACCACCAAAAAAAATTTACCACTATTTAAAAATTTTTAAATTTCAAAAATATTTAACAATTCAAGAAAGTAAAAATTTCTTGCTGAGATTTATATTTTCAAAATTTACATTTCGATTCTTTTGCCAACAATATTCCTGTTTCGATATCTAAAATTCAATCTTAAAAATAGTATTTCAAGCAATAAAAAATGAATTTTAAAAATGTAATAACACTTCCGCTATTCGTTTTCATCGCAATAAAATTAGATGAATTAAGAAGATGTAACTCCCGCGGGTGTATCAAAACGTTTATATCATGAATAGTAAAGTTCTCAACACTCCATTAAATTCTTAATTGCTGCATTAAAACCTAAAATGAGAATCGTGACTTAAGAAATAATAACTAATTATAAAGTGTATGTACTACCTCATGATAAAGAAATCGTGCGTGACTTTTTAATTCTCGAATCTGCTTCTATATGAAGATTTATAATTTTTATCACTAATTTTCTCATAATATAAAAAATTCATTTTTTCGATCAAGAAATTTGATTTTACTGTATAAATTTTCTTAACGAGTTTCAAACAATTTTTTTTCATTTTAAAATACACGGATTTGTAAACATTCATAATCAATTTACATACATGTGTGTAAATAAATATTTGTTCATCTTTGTATATTCTGTTAATTTCGAAAATTCAATTTTCATATTTAGTTTATGTTTATATTTCCTTAATTATGTCAATATTACTCTTCATTACTCTTTATTACTGTTCATTACATTCATTTTTATACTATTTTGTTGATATTTATGTTGATATTTATTTTTTAATATTTAGAAAGTATCATTTAATGTTTATTTTCAATTTAATTTTTATTTATAAAAAAAAATCTTTTTTCTAAAAGCAAAACTCCAATGAGCGGGAATTTATTATGTTTTAATTTAGTTATGTTAATTGTAAGTGAAAAAAAAAATTATGATCATGAAAATAAATTGTTCGACTATAAAAGATGCACGTGAAAGTACTTTCAAATTATAAATGTTTTAGAAGATTATTAAAATGAGTAGAAAATTATTTTCTAATTAAATATATATAGGGGAAATTATTTTTTTATTATGCAGGAGATAAGTAAAATATTTATTAGAGTCAAAATATGTTGATAATTATTTTTTATATTAAAGAAACAATAGTGAAAAAAATTTCTTTGATTATAAACGTTTGCTTGTTTATAAAATTAAAGTTTAAATTTAAATTAAAATTAATTAAAATAAAACAGAAAAAAATCGTTTATTCGAATGTTTATAAATAATTTTAGTGCGAAATGAAATAGTCGAGAAAATTTGAAAGGAGTTCCGCTTGTACAGTATGGAAAATAATAATAATAATAATAATAATAACAGTCGAAACTTGTGAATAAGTCAATTATTGATTAAGAATTAGTCACTGCAAACACGTGTTAAGTCACATTGAATTAGAATAGAACTTTGAATATATGTCTTTTATAGAAATGTAGGATAATTATTATGAAGTCAGTTTGTAAAGGAAAATAATATGTAATTGAAATCTTTTACTCTAAAGGGCGTATCATTAATGCATTTCTTGTGCAAGAACAACGCCCTTTTCATACCCAACTCTTCAATATTATTATACCACGCATTCACAATTTATCAACTCAATAGTCAGATTTAACTTACACTTATTATATCCTCCACCAGACCTTTTTGTATTTTATTTATTTATCCGGTATTGATTTTGGATCACCAAAAATTAATCCTCTTCATCGTATTTTTGTTATTTTCTTTTGTCTCAGGCACAAAATTCTGTAGTAAATATTAAGTAAAAATTTACAATTACTTTTTATGGATATTATTAATATTGATATACAATTAAATTTTTCTTTTTTTTAAACTCTCCACCTGCGAACGCCAATGTCACCGCCAGATGGCAATTCGGTTGCTAAAATCAGATTCCTCGCCACCTGGTGTCGGCCTTGGCGTTCTCAAGTGGAGAAATTAAACCACCATTTTATTAGGAACATTTTTATGACACTTTTAATACTATTTTTTATTTTTACATTCAGTCCGAGGCCTGTATATTAGAAAAACAATTTAATTCAATTAGAAAATTTTTTTTCTTTTGAATTTTATTTTTAAAAAAAGACGATAAAGAAAATATTTTTTAACCAATTAAAAGTTACATATTCCAAAAAGTTCGAACGTCCAATGAAATGTTTTGAATTAAATTTGAACGAAATGTTTTTGTTAAAATATTTTGTTAAATTACTCACTGAAATAAAATTGAAAACCATTAATTAAAAATTTTGAAACTTTAAAAAATTATTTTCCAATACGTGACTCAATATTATTTATAATAAAATGAATAAAATTTAAATTTGAAATTTAACCATTTCAACCAAAGACATTATAGAATAACATAATTCGATTCAATTAAAAAAAATGTTTTTTCTTATAAATCGTATTTAGAAAAAAAAGAAAAAGAGGAGACGATAAAAAGAAAATATTTCCTTCATTGTTTCGCTTTATCTCGCATTTAATCTGAGTTATATACTTTTCCAAGCTTTAAACTCTTTGATGCTCACCGACCCTTTAAGGATTTATATTTTCCTGCTCTGTACCTATGGTATTAACTTTTATGCGCCAAAATTAAATATTATTCTTGTAATTTAGAAGTTGAATTAAATTCTTCTCTCTTTTTTTTTTTTGCAGAAAAAAGGAAAAATTTTTATTTCTTTTTTCGTACTTTTCTGCGGAGAGAAAAAAAAATAGTTTCTTTCATACTGTTTTCTTTTTTTCTTCATTTCTCTTATAGTCTATAAAAAGTAGAAACTTTTATGGTACATCGGAGGTCTATTGTGCAGTATACAAACATATCTTTTTTAAGTGTATATAATCCTTGTATCACAGTCAAGTGTTTTAATTTTGACGCTTTTGTTGTTTTGAAAAAAAGTTTAATAAAGAGAGGGAAAAAAATCGCGGTTTTTTTATTGATTTTCTATTGTTATTTTTTTAATGACTTGTTACTGTTATAGTAATAGTAATTTATAGTAAATTTAATAAATTTTTAAATACTAAACATGACAAAAATCGTAAGTCAATTCTATACTTTTAATAAAAACAGTTTCATTCGCGGTGTTATGAGATTTAAAAAAAGTATTTCACACCTTTCACAAAAAATTTCCATTTCTTCTCTTCTCGCATTAATTTTATAATACGAGAGTGATGCATATTATCAATAAATAAAAGTTTGCAACATTTACGTGCGCGTAAGATTCGCGAGAATAGTTTTACGGATCGTGCAACTCTCGCGAAAGCATTTATCGTTCACGTGGTGTGTTCGCTTATAATGTTCTCCTGCCATCCGGAGAATGTTGATAATATGTTCAAGGTTGACATGTTTATTGTCTTCCTTTTTTTTTAACACCCGAGAGTAAAGAAAGGAAGCCATTAATTTTACAGATTGGAAAATTACCTTATCAGAAAAAGAAGACCGCGCGCGAATTTTTTTTTCCGAACTATTGACTTGAATTTTTTTCACATAATTATAATTTGCTTATATTTTTTGTGTTTTCTTTTACTTTTCGGAGAAAAATAGTATTTAATTTTCATTTTGGGGTTATTTCTTTGGGAGGGGGGGGGGGGATTTTAATTTCGAATAATTTTTGTTATAATTATAATTTCGTCTATCCTTCTGGATAAGAATTTTTTATAACAATAGTTGTAGTTCATTATATTAAAATAATAGTCATTATAATAATTAAACTATAATACGAATTATTATTATATTTTAAAATGTGTTTTCCCTCGTTACTTTCTTGTGGCACAGAAACCTAATTACACTTCTCACTTGAGTAAATTATAATCCTATAATATATACCACATGCTACGTAAAGTATTATTTTGATTTATTTAAATTTTCTATGTGCGTAAAATTAATTATTTCGATCTTTTTTTTTGTCTCTCACTAGATAATTATTTTATTACTTATATATAAATCATAAATAATATAATATTAATATTACAATACTATTATTGTTAATTAATGTAATAATAAATAAATAATAATAACATTAATCTTAATAATAAATAGATATAATAATAATAAAATTTATAATATAATAATAACAATAATAATAATAATCTCAAAATTTTAATTATAATTAACACTACAAAGTGATAAAGTCAAAATTATGATAATAATAATAAAAATAATATAATTAATTTTGTTAATTTTTAATTTTTATTATTTTTTTTAATTATGTTTATTTATTTATTCCGGTTAATAAATTTTTTATATTATTAAAAAGCAATACGAATTTATATATAGTAAATAATATTTTTTTTTCTCAAACATCTTCATCGAATTCGGACATGTTTGATTTTGGCGTTTAATTTTTATTTCGATTAACTGTTTAATGAACATGATTGAAAATTCAATGAGCGAAACGAAAAGGGAGGAGTGTATTTACTATACATTACGTATATATCCGTGTCCCATTCTCTGCTGATGACGAATACAAAAACCGAAAACGTGTTTTTCACGTTTTTCGTCGTTGAAAAAAAAATTTCATTTTTAATAACACAAAATATAATTCACTTAAATAATTGAGCTTAATTAACAAATATTTATAGTAAGCGAAAGAAATTAAAAAACAAACGTGATTTTTTTAATACAATTATTTTTAAAATCTGTTCTCATTTATTTATTATTATATAAATTCTTAAAAATATAAAAGAATAATATTTTTTTATATTCTTATGAATTTGTCACTTGGTAAAAATTATAAGTATATAGTTAATATTTAACAAAATTATCAATCTTCCAAGTTAAATCAATTTTTTTATTTATTATTATTATTATTTATTATGTATTTGCTATTATTTATTTACTAATATTTATCTTTTATAAATTTAATAATATTTATTTATTATGTACCTATTTATTATTATTTATTATTCATTATTTGCTTTCGGTTTTTTAAAACTTTTATAAATTTACTATTATGTACTATTATATATTAACATTTTATTATTGTGTATTTAATTTAAATGAAAAAAATTATATTTACAAAATATTGAGATTTATTTTGAATTAGAATTTTTTATTTCTTTATTTTATTATTTATTTAATAATATTACTTATTTTTCTACTTCACTATTTTTTAAAATTTACCATTCTTCCAGAGAAAATTTTTATTCAAACCAAATATAATTTATTTCAGTTAAATAAAAGTACATTTTTCTCAGAGCCGAATAAATTATTTATTTCTTTTAAATAAAATTTTTATTTAAACCAAATATAATTTATTTGAGTTCAATAAATGTATATTTGTCTCAAAGTCAACTAGTAGTTGTTGTTTTAAATAAAAATTTTATTAGACTTAAATAAAACTTTTTTTTTGAACCAAATAAAATTTTATTCAAATAAAATAAAATTTATTTGAACTAAATAAAATTTTATTTGAACCAATTAAAATTTTATTTAAATCAAATAAAATTTATTTGAGCCAAATAAAATATTATTTAAATGAAATAAAATTTATTGGAACCAAATAAAATTTTATTTAAATAAATAAAAAGTCTTGGCTCTGAGTGAAATATATCTTTTTTTCTGAGTGTACAATTAATTTTTGTTTTTATTAAAAAAAAGGGCATATAAAAAATAGGAAAAGGAGAAATTAAAAATAGTGAATCGTAAAAATATTCGACATCAAGTTGTGAGGACTGTAGGCTTTTAGGTTTAATATACAGAATAACAGAACGTTACGGGAGTGTTTTTGGAGGAAGTAAAGGGAGTTATTATTCATTTATTGTTTAGGTGCGCCTTGTGTTACCAGGTGAACCTATTTTTTAACCACCCGATAGGTAGATATATACAGGGAGGTATGATCAGACGGGACCAATGGAGCCATGGTCCCGCTATCCGGTCGTCCGCTAGGCTGTAGGTGAATGAACTTCAGTCCGCCTACTGACTTTACCTGCCAGGAGTTTCTTTGCTATCTCCAAAGGAAGAGCTTGATATGAGCTTGCTATAAACTTCTTCATCTCTCTTTCTCTCTCTCTTCTCTTCTGTATACACTTTTCCATATATACCTTTTCCGTGAGCGCACACACCCCGTCGCTCCTTTTCTCACCTTCAAAAATTATTCTCAACGCCTTTTTCTTCTTCTTCTTCTTCTACTTCTTCTTCTTCTTCTTTTTCGTCTTCTTTTCCTTACTGACGTTTGACGACCGGCGGTTAGAAATCTGAGAAAGAAACCAACCAGGAAAAATAACTGCTTTTTATACTTTTAAACTTATATGGATGTCTGGTCTAAAGTTCTTTTTTTTCTCAAAAATAATTATACGCTTTGGTGCATTCTTATTTTTGTCTTTCTCTCTTCTTCTTCTCTCTTTCTCTTTCTCTCTTAGGTTCAAAACGAATTTTTCGGAAAATTATACACGTGGGTCTAAAAATTTATTTTTTGTTAACTTGTTAATGGTTTTTTTTAGAAGCCTTTTTTTTGTAGTAAAGTGCTTAATTTTGAACGAGGGCAATTTTTCGACAGGGAAAATTTTTGTTTCCTTTCTTTACAAATACCTACTATTTTTGAATTTGAATTTAATTAATATAAGTCAATAATTTTTACATTTGTTTTTGGATTTTATTTCAATATATCTTTTACATGCGGCCTTTTTCGGCTAATATTTTAATGAGTTAATAATTTTTACATTCGTTTTCCATTTTTATTGTATGTAAAAAATATGGAAATAAAAACGGAAAACGAATGTAAAAATTATTAACTCATTAAATTATTGGCCGAAAAAGGGCCATGTAAAAAACATTGAAATTTAATTAATATAGTTCAATTTTTTTTAAATTCAATATTATTCATTTAAATTTCCATCATTAGTGATTCAAAATTAAAACTAAAATTTTTTTTTCATTGAAATTAATACTCTCTAAATTTGAATTAGTAAAAATGTTTTCGAATTTGAATTAGTGACTGAATTTTTGCCTTTGAATTAGTAAATTTTACTAATAAATTAGTAGAATTTACTATTTATTAGAAAAAATTTTTTTTTCCTAATCATAGAATTAGAAGAGTATAATAAAAAATTTTTATTCAATAGAAAATTCTATTAAAAAAATATTATTCAACAGAATTTTCAAATCAAAAATATATTTTCAATAAAATTTATCAATTTTCAAATTTTTATTCAATGTCATTTTCAATTAAAAAATTTTTATTTAATAGGACTTTCACAATAATGTTATTTAACAGAATTTTGAATGAAAAAATTTTTTGAATTAATAAACATTTGTTCAATAAAATTGATTAATTTTCAAATTTTTATTCAATGGCATTTTCAATTAAAAAATTTTTATTTAATAGGACTTTCAATATTAAAAAAAAATATTATTCAACAGAATTTTGAATTAAAAAAAATTTTTTTAATTAAAAATGCTAGTGAATAAAAATTTGAAAATTAATTAAATTTTATTGAAATGATGTTTTTTAATTCAAAATTCTGTTGATTAACTTTTTTTTTAATTGAAAGTACTATTGAATAAAACTTTTTTTAATTGAAGGTACTGTTGAATAAAACTTTTTTAATTGAAAATGCCATTGAGTAAAAATTTGAAAATTAATAAATTTTATTGAAAAGATAATTTATTTAATAAAACTTTCAATTAACAAAATTTTATTCGATAGAATTTTCAAATGAACAATTTAAGAATTTTTATTGAATTAGTCATAAACAGTATATAATTTAGGAATGGAATTAGATTTGAAAAAAGACTCTTAGAAATTAAACTTGATTAGATAAAAAATATTTATAGAAACTGAATAATTAGGAATCTAAATTTTTTCTTAATCCCATAGTCGAAAAATTGCTCCTGCAATAAAAGTGTATTACTAACATTTTTCTCGAGCACACTACGCGTACACTTACTATTCAATGTATTTTGAAATATTGTCGTAATAATAACGATGTAGAATTTCTGGTTTTCCACTTGAATCCAGTTTTTTACTTATAAAAATTCGTAACCCACTTAAATCATTAAAAATTCTGCTCACAAAGCCAAAAAAAGGGGGAAAAAATCCTTATCTCTCTCTCTGTCTCTCGAAACATTTTTACACGGAGAAACTTTTTCTTATAATATTAAATATATTTGGTTATGTTTATTCTAAAAGTACGTTAGAATGTGAGGATTTTTCGTGCGTTGTGCTAATAATTTCAACATTAATACGAAAATATGATAAGTTCGTTATATATTAAGCAACCTTCGGTGTACAAAAATTACTATCTGCATTAGAAATAGTCTTATTTTTCTTTAGAAAAGAATAAGATGCCATTTTTTGTTTGTGAAATAATACGGTAATTCTAACCTTTTTTACACATATAGATAGAATATATAAGAGACATTCTAACGTAACATACCAATTTTGGAAGGACTGCGGGCGGACTTAACCGATTTCACCCGAGCATCACCGAGTCCATCACCTGACGTCGCGAACTAACCCTAATGTTTTCGAAGTTGAAATTCTAAAGAAGAAGAAGTTGAAATTCACACGTGTATGAAAGAAAAAACCTTTTATTAATAAACGTGAATGTCTCCTCATGCCAAATTAAATTCAAGAACTGTTCCTCAATATAACATAATTTTTTTCACGACTTTTACTTATTTACATAATTTGATTAGAAAGTTATTTAAAAAAATGCTCTCTCTCGAAGGTACATATTTTTCCACTCGTTTAATATATAAGGACGATTCAGCTGTGTACTTCTAACGAATCGTGCGATCTTTCGGTTTCCGTGACCAATCGTCGTGTCTTTACTTGCGTGTGCGTGTGTGCGTTAATAATATAGGTTAGGTTCTTACGTCGTGTTAAATATATTTACCTACAGTTACAGTGACATACACTAATGCCATCTACCATCAGATCCAAGTATCACTATCGTCTCTATGAGTGTCTATAGACAATTAATTTGTTGTGTTTCTTTTTAATTCATGGCTTTCCCAACTTTGCAAAAATTATTATTTTCTTTCTAAAACAACATACTAATTTTCGTTAGTTTCCTTATGAAGAACTGTAAAATATATACTGAATGAGTGTTTTTGATAGTCTCAATAGCAATTTCTATAACCTATGTCGTTTTTCCCTTGAATCTAACCTAACATACTAAAATGTCTCACCAGTTTTAAGAATTAGTGGTATTAAAAGTTTCTCCGTGTACAAATAATAATAATAGATTTTTCACTTTAATCTCACCAGAAAAAAAAATTTATTTTCGGTCATTTCGTCTTTTGAAAAAAAAAATAAAATAATATTTTCCCCAGCGGTCGTTTTGAATAGAAAATTAAGAATTCATAAATGAATCTCTTGAGTGTATGAAAACAATGGAAATTCAAGTTTGGAAGTTGCCTTGTGTATAGATATAGATATATATATATATATATATATATATATAGTCTCGTAAATGTCAGGAGTCATATAAATTCTCACAGTTATTTTTGCTTCCGCAATGTCCCAAAGCTCTGAAAAAAAAGATGAAGGAAGTGCCATACCGCAAAACGGAAGAACCTCCATGCATGCAATGTGAAAACGTGACCGTAAAATTTAACTCCTAATTGTAAAATCAGCTGACAATCTGATCTCCAACAAGAGAGGCAATTGTTTTCAGCATTGAATCCGTTAATTAATGTTAACTAAAATTACCGTAGATTTGTACTTCATTCTTTATTTTTACGCTCTTATCTTTCAATTCCCTGGGAACATAATATTGCAATTCATTCTTGCACTTTCATGTTTTTGTTCTTGGAAATATATGAATTGAAAAAAAAAATTGTCGCGTGAATATTTTTTTTTAAATGCTTGTAAAAATAGAAAAATATTCCAATTTTTAGTGAAACGAATTTTATAAGGTTGAATTTTTAATTGGTTTTGTTTAATGGATTTTCTAACTAGCTGAATATTTTATTGTTGAAAAATAAGTTTAAAAAAATTTCTAGTTTGATGGATTTTTATTCAGTAGGTAGAATTTTTAATAAAAAATATTTATTCAATAGAATTTTCCTCGGAATTTTCCAACACAAAAATTTTTAATTAATAGCAGTTTTCAATCAATAAAAAATTTTTAATCAATAGAATTTTCCTCGGAATTTTTCAGTACAAAAATTTTTAATTAATAGTAGTTTTCAATCAATAAAAAAATTTTATTCAATAGAATTTTCCAATAAAAAACTTTTAATTCAATAAAATTTTCAATTAAAAAATTTTTTTTCAATAAAATTGTTTAACTTTAAAATTTTTTAAATATTAAAATTGTTTTTTAATAGCATTTTGAATTAAAAAATTTGTATTCAATAGAACTTTAAATTAAAAAAAAATTAATTGGACAGAATTTTCCATTTCAATAAAACTTTTATTCAATAGAACTTAGAACTAAAAAATTTTATTCGAAAGAATTTCAAATTCAAAAATTCTCGTTTAACACAATTTTCAATTTAAAGTTTAAATTTTAAACAATTCCATTTAATAGCATTTTCAATTAAAAAAGTTTTATTCAATAAAATTTTTAAATTTAATAATTTTATTCAATTGAATTATTTACAATTTTAAAGATTTTTATTAAATATAGAATTTCTAATTTAAAGAATCTTGTTTAATAGAATTTTTAATTAAAAAACATTTTTTCTATAAAATTTTTTGATTGAAAAGTTTTTATTCCACAGAATTTTCAATATAAAAAATTCAATTCAATTGCATTTTCAATGAAAATTTTTTATTCATTACAACTTTCAATTAAAAAATGTCCATCGAATAGAATTTTCAATTTAAAGATTCTTATTTAATAAAATTTTTTAATTTAATAATTTTATTCAATTGCATTTTGAATTAAAAAATTTTTATTTATTACACATTCAATTAAAAAATTTCCATTGAATAGAATTTTCAATTTAAAAATTCTTGTTTAGTAGAAATTTGCATTAAAAAACATTTTTTTACAAAATTTTTAAATTAAAATGCTTTTAATCACTTTAATCAACAGAATGTGCAGTTTAAATATTTCTATTTTATAGCATTTTCAATTAAAAAATATTTATTCAATAAAATTTTTTTTTTTAATTTAAACGAGAAATGATTTTATTAATAATTTTTATTTTTAAAAAAACTTTTTTTTAATAAAATTTTCAATTAAAAAACATTTTTTACATAAAATTTTTGAATTGAAAAATTTTTATTTAACAGAATTTTCAATTTTAAAAAAATTTCATTGAATAGGTTTTTTATTTAAAAAAATTTTTATATATTATAAATTTCTATTTATTCAAATTTTTGTTAAATAATTTTGATTCTATGAAATTTTCGGTTGACAAAATAAGTATTGAAAGAAATTTTTATTAAATAAAATTTGTTAGAAGCAGTTTTTATATGTGTGTCAGAAAAAATTTCTGCTTCAAAAAATTTTCAAAGTCAAATTCTCTGGTCTAGTAAATTTTTTTTTCAAGAGAATTTCTATTCGACACAATTCAACAAAATTCTAATTGATTCAAAAAATATTTATAATCTCGAATTTTTATATAAAATAATTTTTATTTGACAAAATTTTCATTTAATGGAAAATTTTATTTAATAAAATTTCCAATAAATAGAATTTTTAATAAAATCATTTCTCGTTTAAATTTTTAAAAGAATTTTCAATTTGAAAATTTTGATCGGAAAATTCTGAGAAATTCTGTAATAAAAATTCTGAAAAATTTTATAATAAAAAGTTTAGCGGATTTTGTAATAAACAGCAAGAAAAAATTAATATTTGACTACTAAACTGTTTGAAATAAATTTTATTTGGTTCGAAAAAAAAATTTATTTTAATCTAATAAAATTTTTGTTTAAAAAACAAATTAAGTATATTATAAATAAAAGTTTATTTAACTCTAATAAATTATATTTGGTTTAATTAAAATTTTTCTCTGGGTAAAAATATTGAAAAATTCAAAGATTTCAAACACAAAATTTTAAAGAATTATGTAAATAGAAATTCCCAGAAATTCTGCAATATAAATTTTCTCCAATCAATTAAAAATGCTTTAATTTCCTCGAGTTTAAATAAAAGTTGAAATCGAAAATTTCAGCTAATTATTAAAAGAACGGAATTTCGATCAAATTAAAATTCTTCTTTTTATGAAATTCGGTGTAATTAAAATTTCTTATATTTAATTATTATTACACATTTAAATTTATAAGTCACGGTAGACTAGAATTATTTTCCACGACTAACGTTTATAATATTACGTGTAATTTAATTAATTACCTTGAGGATGTATCAACGGAGAATGAAAGCAAAAGATTTTTCTTAATTTCACACCTTGACTGTGTATAATCGAAGAGATGCTGGGGAGATCACATTGTTCGCTGGTTGTATGGTCGTTAGACAAAAGTGAATTTCAACCTTCAGCTCTTACTTTTCCAACCCAGGAGCCCAAGGAACTTTATGACCTCAATTATTTACACGTATATACACCTAACGCGAAGCCTAAAGGAATTCTCCTCCCTCTGAAAAAAATTCTAATTAAGAATATTTTTCTCATTTTTCATATAATGGAATATAATTAGGCCACTGACTTATAATTACCATAATATAAAAACCCCCGCACTTTGATTTTTTACAATTGATTTTTCAACATAAAAAAAATCTCTCGTCGAGACTTAAAAATTTTCAAAGTTTTTTCCAACTTTGAAAATTTTTAAGTCTCGAGAGATTTTTTTTAAAATTAAAAAATCAATTGAGTCGAAAAAAATGAAGAAATTGGAAAAAATAAATAAAAATTTAGTATTCACTCTCGGTCGCTCAACTCTCGCGTCAATTATTCATGAATGATAAGAATGAATGTATTTCCTTTGCTGAAGAATTGCCAGGGCCTTTCTAATGAACCTACTAACTCTGAAAAAGTAATTTTTTTACTTTGAATCTTTTTTTCGACGAATAAAAAAAAAGTTAACGATTCTGTAATAATGAAATGAAAAAAAATCGAAAGAAAGAAACAATAATATGAAAAAATGATAATTATCTGTAAAAGATGAAAAGGTCATTAAGCGATTCCCGCGGGAAGATTCGATGTGTCTCAAAAGTAATGTTGTTTCCGATGATTTCTCCATTGTTGATTATCCGATCGAGTCTTAACGAGCCTAATGATAATTATCTTGAGACATGGCAAGAATTTGTAATGACATAAAGTTTCTCCTCAAGTTCAAGGATAAAATCATTTAAGTTCTCAATTTTTTTTTCAAATCAACAATTTTATTCGCTTTCTTTTTCATTTCTTTCGTCAATTTTATCGTCATTAAACAAAGTATTAAAAAAAAAAAATTTTTTTTTGTTTAGAAAAAAATACAAAATCTTCCATTGAAATATAATTTCCTCTGAATCTGAATTTATAAAAATTTTTAGTATTAAAAAAAACTTTTTTTTTTGTTTAGAAAAAAAAATACAAATCTTCCATTGAAATATAAAATTCTTCTGAATCTATGAATTTATAAAAATTTTCCATTAATTTAAACTAGTAAATTTTACGCGCAAAAAGCTGTATTACATTTCTTACACGGAGAGAGAATATATATTAAATTTTGTAAAAATATTTTCAAATTGGGGAAAAAGTGTAACAAAGCGAAATTTTGATATAGAAAATACTAAACTTTAAAAAAAGTTTTGCGAAATTTATTAAAGTTATATTAGAATTTAATTAATATTCTTGATATTTGATATAATTATACTAAATTTCACATAAGTTTTTTTAAAGTTTAGTATTTTTTATATCAAAATTTCGCTTTGTCGCACTTTTTCCCCAATTTGAAAATATTTTTACAAAATTTAATATATATTCTCTCTCCGTGTAATATTTTGCAAATTATACAAAATTTTATATATTTTAAAAAACAAACATAAACTTTTGAATAATTTCAGATTCGCACTAAAAAATCCCACTTAACATTAAGCACACGGTTAATTATTCTTGTTTATAATTTTCAAAAAAAAAATTTAATAACATTTTTCAAAAGAATTTAATTATTATTCTCATAAATAATAACATTCTTTGGACGAATTAAATTATTAAATAGTAAAATTCTTCGTAGGAATTCAATTATTTTCAAAAAAGAATTTTAATAAAATTTCACGAAAGACTTTAATTATTTAAAAAAATTTCAATTATTTCCTAAAATTTTAATAAAATTTTTCGAAACTATTCAATTATTTTTTATAAAAAATCAAATTCTTCACAGGAATTCAATTCTTTTTAATACAGTTTTAGTAAAATTTCTCAAACGGGTTCAATTATTTTCAAAAATAAAATTTTTCTACAAAATTCAATTATTCTCAAAAGTTATGTTAAAGTTATTTGTAAATTTCAATTATTTTCGAAATTTTTAATTAAAATTATTTTCAAAAAAACTCCACTATTTTAAAAAAAAATTCAATTCTTCAGAAAAATTCAATTATTTTCAGAAATTTTAATAAAATTCTTGCCAAGACTGATTTTTATTTTCAATTAAACTCAGAAATTTTAAATTTAGTTTGGAAAAAATTCAAATAAGATTTCAATTATTTTTAAAAATAATAATATTCTTTGGAAACATTCAATTATTTTTACACAAATAATAATATTCATTGCAATAATTCAATTATTTTCAATACAAATTTAATAAAATTCTTGTCAAGAATTCAATTATTTTAATAAATAATAAAATTCTTCGGAAAAATTTAATTATTTTTACAAAAAAAAAAAAAAATTTGGAGGAATTAAATTATTTTTAAAATTTCAATCAAAATTATCAAAAATTCAATTATTTTCATAAATATAATAAAATTCTCTGGAAAAATTAAATTATTTTTATACAAATAATAAGATTCATTGCAAGAATTCAATTATTTTCCTGAATATTAATAAAATTCTTTGAAAAAATTCAATTCTTTTCACAAAAAAAAAAATTCTGAAGAATTCAATTATTTTTAAAATTTGCAATCAATATTATTAAAAATCCAATTATTTTCATAAATAATAAAATTCTTTAAAAAAATCCAATTATTTTCACAAAAAAAAAAATTCTGAAGAATTCAATTATTTTTAAAATTTGCAATCAAAATGATTAAAAATTCAATTATTTTCATAAACAATAAAATTCTTCGCGAGAATTAAATTACTTCCAATGAAATTTTAATAAAATTTCTCAAAAGAATTCAATTATTTTTAAAAATTTCGTAAAATTCTTCACTAAAATTCAATTATTTTAAAAAGTTTTAAGTAAATATTCTTTACGAGAATTGAAATATTTCAAAAAAAATTAAATAAATTCTTCAAAAAAATTTAAATACCTAATTTTAGAATTTTTAGTAAAATTCTTGCCAAGAATTAAATATTATTTTCAAAAAATTCTATTAAATTTGGAAAAATTTGATTATTTTCAAAAATAATAATATTCTTTACGAGAATTTAATTATTTTCAAAACAAAAATTTTAATAAAATTTTACTCAAAAGGAGTCAATTATTTTTAAAAATGTTTACTAACTTTTTTTGAAAGAATACAATTAGGGTAAGTGCGTCAATTGCTGCGGGTGCTTCAGTTTCTGCGGCATTTTAATAATTTAAGTGAATACATTTGTTCAGGGCACAAATAATTTTGAAATTTTTTTTAAAAATTACTTAACGATGTAAGTTTTAAAATAGATATAGGAAGTATATTCCAAAACATAATATTTATGTATTTTATTTTAATTAAAAGTTGACGTGTTCAAGGTTTTATTTATTTTCATTGCTAACTTTGCTGGCGGTGCAAAAATACCTACATAAAAAAGGCTTTATTATTGTTTTTAGACTTAAAGTGGTTATTACTATGATGATTTTAGATAAAGAAAACCTTGTTTTAAAAGAAAAATTAAACTTTACTTTATTTTTGTCTGTTATTATATTTTATTTTTAAGAGTAGTAATTAACACAGAATTTGGGCTTGATTTAATTTCTGCGCCCTCAGAAAATCAACTAAGACTGGTTACAATAGACTATCTATTTTGAAAAAGAGCAAGAAAAAATTATGAAAATGAAAGAAAAAATGAAGATTATGGAGGAAAAACTAAAGAAAATTTAATAAATACATAAATTAATTAAGGAAGAATTCTGTTATTAAGTTTTAACTAAATGTTTCAAAAATGTGATAATTCAGAAATTATTTGTTACTTTTGTTAATATATGATATATATTTATTTTTAATAAATTTATATTCTATTCAATTAAACATTGATTAAAATCATTGTCCCATTTTGATTTCATAGTAAACACGAAATTATGCGCAGAAACTGACCCACAGGAATTGAATTCGCGCAGCAACTGATGCGCAGCAACTGACTCAAACGCGCAGAATTAAACGCATTGAATATTATTTTTAATTCATTAAATTTATTAAAATAAATTATATTTTAGAGATGTTATTTATTGTAAACATATCTTAATAACACAAACTACAAATTTAATAAGACATAAGTTCAATTTGATCAATATAAAAATTATATTTTATAGTTAAAAGACGTCTTGACCAAAATACCGCAGGAATTAGTACACTTACCCTATTTTCTAAAATTTTAATAAAATTTTTCAAAACTTTTCAATTATTTAAGTCTTTTACATCTAAAATAATTAATGAAAATTGATTTTACTTTTCAATTAAACTCAGAAACTTTAAATTTAGTTTGGAAAAAATTCTTAAACAACACGACACAAATATAAGATAAAGGAATTAAAATTCAAAATATTACAAATATTTTCTATTTTCTTAATTAAAAAATCCAATTTTTTTGTCTTTTCATTATTTTTAATTTAATTGTCTTTTTAATTATTTTATTATTTAATTTAAATTTAATTAAAGAATATTTAATTATTTTCAAAAATTGTAATAAAATTTTTATAAAAAATTCAATTATTCTCAAAAGTTATAATAAAGTTATTTGTAAATTATTTATCGTCTATATTATTATCGTGATAATTATTTTTTAAAATAATATTTAATTCTTGTCAATAATTTTATTAAAATTTTTTAAATTAATTGAATTTTTTTGAAGAATTTATTTAATTTTTTTTGAAAATAATGGAGTTTTGTTGAATAATTTTAATTGAAAATTTTGAATATAATTGAAGTTTCCAATTTGAAAATAATTGAACCCGTTTGAGAAATTTTATTAAAATTGTATTCAAATTAATTGAATTAATGTGAAGAATTTTATTTTTTATAAAAATAATTGAATAGTTTCGAAATGTTTTTATTAAAATTTTAGGAAATAATTGAATTCTTTCGAGAAATTTTAAATTTAATTGTCAATTTAATTGTCTTACACTTTTTTATAGTTTAAGACATAAAAATAATGCTCGCAACAATTTTTGCTTCACATATATATATATTCTGTAAAGCGGGGCCGCACTTTCTGCATATAAAGTTAAGTGCTCGAGATATGGGGCACGTTAAAAAATGGAGTAAAATTTTTTTTTTCACTAATATAACCAGTCGAACACATGTGTGTCCTTGCCACTTTGTCTCATTACATTTTCTAGGTTGTTTATAAGAGCATGCCGTTCAGTAAACTGCAACAGTTGTTGGAGTTAAAAGTCAATGATGCATGAAGAAAGGAGCTTATGCGTTTGTAACGTGTAGCTCGTAACATTAAAACGATGGCATGTGCGCTCACAGGTTGAAAACGTGAATTACATAACAGTAATACACCGCGATAAAGGGCATATAGAAATACACGCCGGATTTTTAAAAAAGCGAATCTCCAATTTATATAGACGATAATCCTGCAATGCTGAATCTCTTTTTTAATAATGGGGGAATTTTTTTTTCCTTTATCTGTTCAAAAAAAATTCGCTATGCGAATTTAACCCAAATCAGTACTATAAAAAATGTGGGTTCTTTTGTGTTCAATTTTAAAAAATTACAAACAGAAAAATTTTATTTAAACCAATGACCAAATTTAATTTAATTATTTATTATAATCATTTAATTATAGAACTTATAATAATAATAATAATAATAATAATAATAATAATAATAATAATAATAATAATAATAATTAATAGAATATAAAGAGAAAGAAAAAATTAAAGAACATTGAAATTAATTTGATAGGATAAAAAGACTTTCCCTTGTAATTGAATTATTTCTCGTTTTTCCCCTAACAATTTTCACACGTTAACAGAAATTTCATATTTCAAAATTAATCTTCAAGTCATGAAATTTTATATATAAATTTATATTATAAACGCCTACTGAAGTTTGTTTCTTCGCTCGGCTATTGGTATATATGTTTATCTGATTTGAGTACAGCAACCGTGCAAAATGCACAAGTTGTTTATGATTAACATAATAAACCGAGTATATATGGTTTATGTACCCGTTTATTAATGATTTTACACACAATATGGGTGTATAAACTATATATGAAATCACGTGTATGATTCTTGTCATTTTTAATTTTAATAAACACGATAACATTCGCAGAGAGAGAGAGATATTTTTCGAAATATTTTTACCGAAAAAATATTATCCACAATTTTTGAATTTTTGAAGAGTTTGCCTTGCTTTATTAAAATTAACTTAATTTCAAAAATAATGTTTAAACACGTAAATTATTTTAAAAATTATCTTCTTTGACTTGTTTTAAAAGGGAATTGTTACCTACTTATTTCGTTGAAAAGGTTACTAATTAATTTCTTAAGACAAGATTTTAAATATCAATTTATCTCTATAGTGAAGAAATTAATTCTAAGGCGAAAAAAATTGAAGAGGATAAAAATATCGAAAGGGAAAGTAAATTAAAAATTGAAAACCGTTTATATTAATTGCCAAACTCTCTAAATTTGATTAAAAATAATTATAAACTTCTTGAGATTCAATATGGAGCTGTTACTCTCCACCTGCGAACGCCAAGGTCACCGCCAGATGGCAGTTCAGTTCCTTTTCTTGGAATTCTTCTGGCCACCTGGTGGTGACCTTGGCGTTCTCAAGTGGAGAAATCAAACCACCATTTTATCCCTAAATTTTTGTAATTAAAAAAAATTATTGCAAGAATAATTCAAATAAGTGTCTTTAGTCCACATTTATAACGCTTTTTATTTAAACACAAAAAATATTCATTAATTGTTGACAAATAATGCGATTATTTTCAACTATTATGAACACTTTGTTTGACACTTTTGATAATTTTTTATTTCTAAATTTAGTACAAGGCCTGTAATTATAATTGGTAAATTATAACAGAAAAATTAAATTTTTAAAATTGTTATTCAACACTGACTAATAGAAATTATTGTTTGTTTTCATTTTTTATTTTTTTACAGTAATTCTAATATTAAAATATTTCCTTTTTTGTTTGTTTCAGGTGAGTTAAACAACATATTTACGTTCTCTGCCAAGTTTATTTCGTAAGTAAATATATATTAAAATATATAAATAAATTTAATTTTGAAAGGAATATTTTTAGAATTTTAATTCGAATTTCAAAATTTTAAAGTTTAAAAAATGTAGTCTAATTTATATTGTCATTAATTTGTTTTTTTTTTGCGTAATTCGTGACTAAATACGCTATGTAAAATTATTTTTTAATTCTTAATTTATGAAACCTCCCTTTTTAAAAATTAAAATCCCCCTTTTTTACCTAATATTACATGAAAAAATCCCAGGTACCCTTGCAAATGATAATTTTTTCTCTTCTCATAATTCGCGTTGAAAAAAAATTAATTTGATTCAAATAAACGATTACTTGGGTATTATGAAATAAATTTTTATTTTTATGTATCAAATAATTTTTATTTATGTTAATTAAATTGTATATTTACTTCAAATACTTCAATTTTATTTGATTTTATAAAAATTGGAGTTTGTAAATATTGATTGGAGTAAATATTTATTTGATTATATAATAAAAAAAATTTTCTTGTTTCGAACAATTTTTATTTAAATCAATTAAATATTATTTGCTTCAAATAGTCAAATTATTGATTTCAATACTATTTATTTAATTAATTGTAATAATTATAACAGTTAATTATAATTTAAATATAAAAATTATTTGATTCAAGTAAATATTTATTTAATACTGCACTAAAAAGAATTTACTTGTATCGAATAATTTTTATTTAAGTCAATTTAGTAATATTTTTCAAATACTTAAAATATTAATTCAAAATATAGTTTATTTGATTTTTAAGTTCAAATTAGTTTAATTTATTTTTATCTAATTAAAAATTATTTGATTCAAGTAAATATTTATTTGACACTTGCCAAAAAAATTTATTTATATATCGAGTAATCTTTATTTAAATCAATTAAACATTCGCTCCAAATACTGAAATTATTGTTTCAAAAACAATTTATTTGATTTAAGTTCAATTAGTTTGATTTAAGTTTAGTTTGTTTTGTCTAAATAAAAATTATTTGAGTTTAGTAAATATTTATTTGATACTAAACTAAAAAATTTATTTGAAAATCGAGTAAACTTTATTTAAATCAATTAAATATTTGCTCCAAATACTGAATTTATTGTTTCAAATAATTTTATTTGAGTTAAGGGGGGAAACCACATTAGGTGGCTCATTTTTATGGATTTTTTAAAATTTTTCTTGGGGAGGGGGAATATAAATTAAAATTCAATTACATTTAGGCATCTTTTTATTAGTGTTTTGAACAATGTTTATAAATTCTTTTGATTTATTTTAACCAGAAATAAGGCAGATATGCTGTCATAACCACTGATGGTCCTGATATTTTTTCTCGACTTGCGTGACGTGTAGCAATTTTTATTTTTAACTAAAATTAAAAAAAAAAATTCTTACATTCTTAACTTATTTTCTAAGAATATGAACCTCAATTTAGGTAAAAATAATAAAAATTTTAAATTTTGAAGGTGTTTGAAATTTTTTCTTGAATTTTCACAATTTTTTTTTACACTAATTACACAAAAAAAACACCCTTAAAATCGTGATATCACTTTGAATGGTGGTTCATATTCTTCGTAATTTTATAAAGAATAAAAAACTTCCAAATCTCATTATAATCGGTAAATATTTGTTTAAGTTAGACTGCACGCAATCATAAAAAATGTGATTTTGAGAAAAAAGCATTTAAAGTTTCAATTTATTTTTTTTTTATTCAGCAGAATTTTTTTTTAAAGTCACAAAGAGTCATATAATAATAGAAAAAATATAAAAAAATTTCTAAATATATATACTTTAAGAAAATTAAAAAAATAAAAAATAAATTTTTTGAAAGTTACAATTAGGTTTCCCCCCTTAAGTTCAATTATAGTTTGGATTCAGTTTAGTTGGTTTTATTTAAATAAAAATTATTCCATTCAAGTAAATATTTATTTGATAACAAACTAAAAAATTTATTTGTATCAAATACTCTTTAGTTCAATCAATTAAATGATATTTGCTCCAAATACTGAAATATTATTGATTTAAATACAATTTATTTTGATTCAAGTTCAATTAGTTTGATTTAAGTTCAATTAGTTTGATTCAGGTTCAATTAGTTTTATCTAAATTAATAATTAATTTTTTTTATTTAAGCTGTTAAAAATTTATTTGTATCGAGTAAACTTTATTTAAATAAATTAAATAATATTTGCTGCAACTACTGATGAAATATTATTGATTCAAATACAATTTATTTTGATTTAAGTTCAATTAGTTTGATTTAGGTTCAATTTGTTTTATCTAAATAAAAACTATTTGATTCAATCATTCCTTTGATAATAAGCCAAGTAATGGGTTATGAAAATGAAATAAATTTTTTTCAACTGCTTTATTATTTATTTTTTTTTTTTTGCGTAATTCGCGCAGCACTGTCAAAGAACCTTTCAGCGACAACGTGCGAACATTTATTTAGTGTCGTGAAAGAAAACTTGTTAGAATTTTGTTTCGTAAAAGAGACTTATTTTTGCGTAGGCGAATATAAGAATCTGTGAATGGAGCGAGAGAACGAGAAAAAGATTCGCTATATTTGTATACGTGCGTATAATGTTGTATTGCAGTTGCGTTTTCAACATTATTCACACGATGCAAGTGTGTGTGCGTGTAAATAAATAATAAACGACCGAGAAGCATAGAAGACCTAAATATTTTCTAAAAGGCTAAAACCATATATAAATATTTCTCATTACGCTTTTAATAGCTCTTTCGTCTCTATATTGCGCGGGTGAAAGTTGAAATTATTCCCTATATAGTCAACTATTTTATGCCGGTGAATCTCCGTTCTGCAGTTGCATTTGTGTACATACACCGCTGCAATTTTCTTTGTCAAGTCCTATTATGCAAACTGCTTTATCTCTTTCCTGACTCCTCTCGGAAGTTGTTCTCCATTTTACTTTCGTCCTCTTTCCAAAGAGAGTTCAGGGTTATTGCACGATCAGATATTATACACGCCTCAACCGTGAAAATGTTAATAAGTCATTTTGCTTGACTTCAATTTTTTTATTTATTTATTTTTTTGGTACTAATTCACGTGCGGCTGACATTCTTGGAATTTTTGTATTACAAATATAGATTGAGAGTGAAAAAAAATATAGAATAGTGCAAAATTTATTTATATATAAATTGTGCATTGCATTGCTATCGTTTGTTGGTAAATGTTTATTTCTGTAGATATTTTTCTCGAAATATTTTAATTGATGTCAGGTGCTTTCAATTTATATATATGGTATTTAATTGATAGTTGGGAATTATTGATTGGCAACTATTCAGTAATTGGAATTCATTTATAGCTGTTAATTTTCTTCGAGATTTGAATCATAGAATTTCATTATTATTAACTTTGTAATTTTGCGTGTTAATGGTAGAAATATTTACTTGACGCAAAAAGCAAAAATGTTTATGGGAAAATAATTATGTATTTATTTTCCTTTTATGCTTGAATTTTTTTTTCTTAAAATTTAAGTCACATTTGCAGGAAGGCTTATTTTCTATTTCTTAAAAATTTGCTTTCAAATTTTTATTGTAAATTAATTTTTTTACCCTTTAATTATTAAAATTGATTTTTAGAAATTTGCAGAAAATTCTATTTTTTCTTCTCTCGTTTTTTTTCAAATTTTTTTAACTTTTGTTAAATTGATAGGTAAAATAACTTTTTACACGAATACATTCGGTTTTTTCAATATTTTAACTTTTGAATTATTATACATAATTAAATTTTAGATCAGAAAGAATTTTAATTTCTATTTTTTCTCTGAAAAAATTAATTTACAATAAAAATTAGAAAAAGAATTGAAAAGAATTCTAATTTTCATTCGAAATTAATTTTTTTACCTTTTAATTATTAAATTTTTAAAATTTTCAGAAAGAAGTCTTATTTTTTATTTTCTTTTTCAATTTTTTTCAATTTAAAAAAAATTTTTATTGTAAACTAATTTTTCCACTTTTTAATTAACTATTTAAAATTTTTTAATTTGTAGAAAGAAATTTATTTTCTATTTTTTATTGTAAATTAATTTTAAATTCGTTTTATTAAAATTTTCACTATTTGCAGGAAGAATTTTATATTTTTCTTTCAATTTTTTTCTAATTTTCTTACTTTTCAATTATTAAAATTAAATTTTTTAAATTTTCAGAAAAAAGTCTTATTTTCTGTTTTTTCTTTTAAATTCAATTTTTTTTTAATTTTTTAGAAAATTTTATCGTAAATTAATTTTTTCACTATTTAATTATCTCTTTAAAATTTTTATATTTGCAGAAAAAAATTTATTTTCTAGTCTTTACGGTCTTCTATTGGAAATTAATTAAAAAAATTTTTTATCAAATAAAATTTCAACTATTAGCAGAAAGAATTTCTTTTCTTTCAATTTCTTTTGAATTTCTTTACAATTTTTTTCTAATTTTTTTACTTTTCAATTATTAAAATTAAATTTTTAACATTTTCAGAAAGAAGTCTTGTTTTCTTTTTTTTTCAAATTCAGTTTATTTTTAATTCTTTCTCTAATTTTTATTGTAAATTAATTTTTCCACTTTTTAATAACCTAATTAACCTAATTAATAATTTTAAATTCATTTTATTAAAATTTTTACTATTTGCCGAAAGAATTATATTTTTTCTTCTACTTTCAATTTGTTTTCAATTTTTTTCTAATTTTTTTACGAAATTTTTTAAATTTTCAGAAAGAAGTCTTATTTTCTATTTCTCTTTCAAATTCAGTTTCTTTTCAATTCTTTCCGTATTTTGTATTGTAAATTAATTTTTCCCCTTTTTAATTTCCTAATTAAAATGTTCAAATTTGCAGAAAAAAAATTTATTTTCTATTCTTTGTTGTCTAATTTTTATTGTAAATTAATTTTAAATTCGTTTTATGTTAAAATTTTTACTATTTGCAAAAAGAATAATTTCATTTTCTAATTTTTATTGTAAATTAATTTTTTCATTTTTTTTCACTAAAATTACATAAATTTTATTATTATTATATGCTTATTTATTATTAATGCTCAAACTTGAAGACATTAAATCTGAAAATTAATTAATTAAGAACATTTTAGTAAAATATAATTGTATACAATTTTTCTATTTTTTATTGCAAATTAATTTTTTTATTAATTAATTATTAAAATTAAATTTTAAAAATTTATATATGGAAATAATTTTAGTATCTATTTTTTATTTCCTAATTTTTATAGTAAATAAATTTGTTATTTGCTAATTATAATTCTTAAAGTTAAATTGGAAGAAATTAAAACTCGAAATTAATTAAGAACATTATTTTAATAATCATTTCAGCAATAAATAATAATTGCATCCTACAAAAATTTTCTTTTTTTCAACTAATTTTCTAATTTTTTATTGTAAATTAATTGTCTTATTTTTTAGTTCAACATTAAATTTAAAAAAGCAGAAATCAAATTTTTTTTGGAAAAAAACTTAAAAAGGAAGAAAAATTAGTTTCAAAAAACACTTTTTTGCCATTATTATGATAAGGAAGTTTATTCAATTAATTAATTAACTTTAATAAAGCCATTGAAATTGATATATTTAAAGATAAGATGTATTTCTGACAATTTTATTATATTCTGCGCAAAAAAAGGGCCCGCAGTGATTAAGGTGGTACTTTGAAGTAAATTCATATAAGAAAGTTACTTAATCGTTTCTAAGGGACCAACGAAGCGAATATCCGCACTTTTTAAATAACACATAATATTTATATTAACATTTTTCATTTAACACATTTAACGAAGTGTGGATCCGTTTCAAAACATTACAAAAATTTCAAATTATCCCCCTTTATAGGATTTTCTTTTTAATATTGAAATTAAATTTCACGTTCAAAGCCAAAAGGCATGAACTACAATGAATATTTTAAATAAACAAATAAATATTTATAGTGAATATTTAAAGTTAATTTTTATATTGAATTTTTTTAAATAAATGTTTACAATAAATATTTACGCAATAAATACTTACAATAATTATTTGTAATAAATATTTAGAATAAATATTTGGAATAAATATTTACAGTAAATATTTAAAACAAAAATTTTCAATAAATAATTCAAATAAATATTTACATTAAATATTTCAAATAAATATTTACAATAAATATTTCAAACAAATACTTGAAAATTTAATTTTGTCAGCTTTTAGGAAAAAATTGAGATGGTTTACAGTCGTCTATTGATTTATTGCGAGTGGAATTTCTCCTAGCAATTGAAATCTTGTTTTTCTCGTATAAAAAAAAAATTTTCATCTTTGTTTCATAAAGTGATGTTTTTTTTATTGTTATATTCCACTTGTTTAAAAATTCATCAAGTAAGAGGTCCTTCGTAAAGAAACGTGGCCTCAATATCAAGTTTCTTGCAATTATAGAGTGATTTCGATGCCCGTAAAAGTGTTTGTATCTCTATAGTTATTTGTCTGACGCGTTGAAATTATTGTATTTTCCTCAAGTCATTCAACTTTCGTGAATTATTTCATAAACAGTTTATCTAGTATTTTTCTACTTTTGTTTAATTATTTTTATTATTTTTCTACTTTTCTACATTTTTTAATCCTTTTTTCCAACAAGTCGAATTTTTATAATTATTTATTTTAGTAAATGTGTCTAATTATACCTAATTAATTTTGAATTGTTTGTAATTTAAATTTAAATCTTTGTGTAATTTAATTATAATGATTCAAAAATATAAATATCGTGTAAAAATTGAATATTTTTTGATACAGATAATTTTTTTAGTTATCAAATATTTACTTGAATGAAATAATTTTTTAAAAAGAAATGTATTTTTTTGAATTATTTATCAAGTTGATTCAATGTTTGATTGAATTGTGTATAAAAATTAAAGAGAGAGGTAAAATTTTTATAACTTTCGATACCGCACTCAGCAGTCACGAAAAATTTGCTGACTCGTTTTCTTATTCGATTATTAATGTCAAGTTATGTACTTTATACGCACTTAAAGGAGGATATAGACTTATATAGACTTATACGCATTTCGTGTTTGTTGTCGAGCAACTAAAAAAAAAGTCAAATAATTGTAGAATATTATTTCTGAGGTCAATGTCAAGAAAGGAGAGGCCTATGTAAATATTTGTCTACCAAGTTTTTGTTAATTTCTCCCCTTTTTTTGATACTTTTATCCAGATTATGTATTATACTATGTATATAATCTAAATTTAAATGGAAAAGTAAACCTTTTCTGTTTACTATCACAAAATAAAGTACCAGGGGGAGTGAATGTATTTTTCCCCTCGTAACACTTTCGAAAATATTTAATTACTAATGGTAATATTGATAACGGAAATTTTTAAAAAGATAATTTTTTTTATCTTTCTTTTGATTTGTATTTAGAATCAGTATTTAGAAATAATTAGCATTTTTTCAAAAAATATTCAAAATTCAATTATTTTCAATATCTACTATTTTCATAAAATTTCGCAAAAGAATTCAATTATTTGAAAAAAATTGATAAAATTCATCCAGAATTCTATTATTTTCACAAATAATAAAATTTACACAGGAATTCAATTAATTTAGAATAGCATTTTCAAAAAAATTTCGAAAAATCAATTATTTAACAAAATTTTTATACAATTCTTCACAATAATTCAAATACTTTCACTAATAATAACGTTTTTCATGGTAATTCAATTGTTTAAAAAAATTGTTGATAAAATTCTAAGCAAGAATTCAATTATTTTCATAAATAATAAAGCTCATCGAAGAATTTCAATAATTTTAATACTATTCTAATTAATTAATCGAGAAATTCAATTTTTTTCACAAATAAAGTTTTCCATAAGAATTCAATTATTTAAAATAAAATTTTTATAATATTTATTATTTTTTGAAAAAATTAATTATTTAAAACAATGTTTATAAAATGCTTATGAAAAATTCAATTCTTTTCAAAAATAACAAAATTTTTCACAGAAATTCAATTCTTTTTAAACATTTTAATAAAATTTTTCGCAATCAATTATTTTCATAAATAATAACATTCTTCTCAGGAATTTAATTATTTTTTAAAATTTTATAATATTTATTACTTTTAAAAATAATTGAATTCGTGTGATAAATATTGCTATTTATGAAAATAATTGAATTTTGCAAATAATTAAAATTTTTTACAATAATTGAATTCTTATGAACGATTTTATTAGAATTTTTTTAAATAATTGAATTTCCAGGAAGAAATTTATTACTTTTAAAAATAATTGAATTCTTGTGATGAATCTTGTTATTTATGAAAATAATTGAATTTTGCAAAGAATTTTATTAAAATGCCTCGAAATAATTGTATTTTCGAGAATAATTTTGTTATTTATCGACATAATTGAATCCTTTCGAAGAATTATTTATGTAAATAATTGAATTCTTGGGAAGAATTTTATTAAAATCTAAAAGAATAATTGAATTATTTAAAAAAAATTAAATTAAAATTGTATTTAAAAGAAATGATTTCTTTCGAACAATTTTATTAAAATATTTGAATAATAATTGAATTCCTGAGAAAAGTTCTAATATTTTTGTAAATAATTGAATTCTTCCAAAGAATTTAAAAAACATTTTTTTAAATAATTAATTATTTTTCAAAAAGAATTTTTGAGCAATTCTTCTCAGGAATTTAATTATTTTTTAAAATTTTATAAAAATTCTTAGCAACTGTTCAATTATTTTCATAAATAATAATATTAATCGCAGGATTCTAATTATTTTTAATACAATTTCTTCCAAGAAGAAATTGATTATTTTTAAAAATAATTGAATTCTTGTGATGAATATTGTTATTTATAAAAATAATTGAATTTTGCAAAGAATTTTATTAAAATTGAATTATTTAAAAAAAAATTTATTAAAATTGTATTTGAAATAATTTATTTCTTTTGAACAATTTTATTAAAATTTTCAAAAATAATTGAATTCCTGAGAAGAATTCAATTATTTACACAAATATTAGAAACTTTCACAGGAATTCAATTATTTTCAAATATTTTAATAAAATTGTTCAAAAGAAATCAATTATTTTAAATAGAATTTTAATAAAAATTTTTTTCGAAATAATTCAATTTTAATAAAATTCTTTGCAAAATTCAATTATTTTCATAAATAACAATATTCATCACAAGAATTCAATTATTTTTAAAAGTAATCAATTTTTTCTTGTAAATTTAATTATTTTAAAAAATTCTAATAAAATCGTTCAAAAATTGAAATTCAAATCGTCAAAAATTGTAATTGAATTTTTTATAAAAAATTATTTTTAAAAACTTTTCGCATATCAATGATTTTCAATATTTACTATTTTCATAAAATTTCCAAACAGAATTCAATTATTTATAAAATTTTTTTGTAGAAATTTTCTATTCAATTCTTTTCATGAATAATAAAAATTGCTTAGAAATTCAATTATTTAAATTAGAATTTGAAAAAAATTAGTCGAAGAAATCAATTATTTAAAAAATTTTCTAAAATTCTTCGCAAGAATTAAATTATTTTTATAATTAATAAATAAATTCTTTTATAAATAATAAAATTCGTTACAGAAATTCAATTTATTAGCTTTTTATTATTATTACTTTTTTTAGTTTGAAAGCTACTTTTTGCTACTTTTTTAAAATTAATTATCCAGTGCGAAGTCTGAAATCATTTTTTGACAGTGTATTTGATTTAGATACCTACAATTTTTTTCTGAGTTTAAGATTAAAAAAATGAACCAGAAAAATTCTTTGTACTCTTTAGTAACATCTAAATGATCAACGTTGGGTTTATTTAAAAACTTTTGATTTATGGAATTCCTCCCAAAATGACTTGAAACGACTTTCCTTTTGACGTTCACTTGCACGTCAAAGGAAAAGTCTTCCTTTGTTCCATAGAGGATTCATTTTAATTAATGAATTTTTTTTTAGTGAGTGTAGTTTAGATAGTTTAGAAAAAGAAAATCATAGTTGAGAAAAAAAAGGAAATAGTATAGTTTAGTAAAAGAAAACAGTGTAGTTTAGAAAAAAAAATTATTCAGAAAAGGAAACAACATAGTTTTGAAAAATAGAAACAGCATAGTTTAGAAAAGGAAAACAGTACAGTTTATAGAAAAAAAAATTGTTGAGAAAAAGGAAACAGCATAGTTTAGAAAAAGAAAACTGTACAGTTCAGAAAAAAAATTGTTGAGGAAAAGGAAACAGCATATAGTTTAGAAAAAGGAAGCAGCATATTTTCAAAAAATGGAAACAGCATAGCTTAGAAAAAGATAACAGTATAGTTCAGAAAAAAGAAAAAACTACAGTTTAGAAAAAAGGAAAACAGTATATTTTAGAAAAAGGAAATACTTTTGAAAAATAGTATATTGTTAAAAAAACTCCCAAAAAAGACATACGAGTGTATTCAAAAAGGTAAAAAAAAAAAATTGGGGACTCGTGTAGTTTATCATCATCATATAAATAAAACACGCTTTTTGGATTAGTTAAACAATAGAAACTGAGGATTTCCTATTGTTGAAGTGCATAACAGATTTTGTCGACCAAGAGAGGTATATATATAGTGTTCTCATTGAAATTTCACAAGCAGCTCGTTCTCGTTACTTCCGCCCAATTTACTGACCTCGTTGATGCGAACACCATACCTACTTTTACTCTATATGTACATGGACATACAGACGCACATTATAAAAGTGAACCTTCTTCGTATTGAATTGAATGACGCAGCTGTTTGATTATTCAGGTGCAAATTCAAGTTCAAATCTTATTCAAGGCGTTCGGTTCGCGGTGTATTTATCTATATTATTATATACACACAAAAAATCACTATGCGCGAGAAATCAAAGTGTTATTGATTATTATCGTATCGGAGAAGAAGATTATTTCTTGTAAATCGGTCCTACTTTTCATGCTTATATAACTTTTAAAGTATCGAGTCAATATTTTTTTTATTTATCGTAATTTATTCACTGTCATTTATTTTAGTTTTTGATAAAAGAACTTAATACTCTTTAAATTTGAATTACAACAATTACCTGGAAATGTCAGGGAATTTTATAAACCTTGAAAAAACCTGGAAAAGTCAAGGAATTTTTATCGAAATCCTGGAAAATTATTGTTTTCTATTGTGTTCATTCTTAAAATTTAATTTCACTTGAATTTTTTCAAAATTAATTCAATTTTAAAAGAATTGCGTTTACAATTTTCATAAGTCGATGAACTTCAAAAGATTTTGATTTAAAATTTTGTAAAATTTCAATTTTTAATGAATTTAATTATAGAAATATATATAATAAAAAACTTAGATTTAAAAAAAAAATTTAAAACTCAAATTCTTCTGAAATTTGTTAATTTTTTTAATACATATTTAATTGATTATTAAAAATAATGGATTTATAGCAAATTTTTCGTTAAAAACACTTAAACAAATTGAATTTTGAAGCAATTATAAATGATTGTAGAAATTGAATTATTTTCAAAAATAGTAAAATTCTTTTCAAAAATTCAATTATTTTCAAAAATTTTAATAAAATTCTTGGCAAAACTTTCCTCCATTCCAAAATTAGTTAAATTTTTTAATACTTAAATATTTAATTAATAATTAAAAATAATGGATTTATTATAGAAGAATTTTAGTTCAAAAAACTAAAAAGAATTGAATTTTAGAGAAAAGCTACAAATGATTGCAGAAATTCAATTATTTTCAAAAGTAATACAATTTTTCTCGAGAAATCAATTATTTTTAAAAATTTTAATAAAATTCTTGGCAAAATTTTCTAAAAAAATTCTATTATTTAAAAATTTTTGATAAAATTCTATGCAAACGTTTAATTATTTTTAGAAACAATAATAATTTCATATGAATTCAATTATTTGACAATAAGTTTTTATAAATTTCTTCGCAATAATTCCATTATTTTCATAAATAATATAAGTTTTCACAGAAATTAAATTATTTAGAAAGATTTTAATGAAATTCTTATCGTAAAAATTCAATTATGTTCAATAATTTAAAAAAATTCTTGTAAAATTTTTAATTATCGTTAAGGGCATTTGAACCTTGATGACGTCACACATGCTTTGCACAAAGTGTAACGTCATCAAGGTTCAAATGCCCTTAAAAATAATAAAATTCTTCTCCGATATCCAATTATTTTCAAAATTTTATAAAATTCTTGGCCGAATTTCAATTATTTTCAAAAACTTTCCTCAATTCAATGATCTTTAATATCTACCACTTTAATAAAAATTCCTAAAAGGATTTAATTAGTTAAAAGAAAATGTAATAAAATTCTACGCAAACATTTAATTATTTTCATAAAATAATAAAAATTTCACAGGAATTCAATTATTTACAAATTATTTTCATATATTATTATTCAATTATTTTCATAAATAATATTTTATTAAAATTTATCAGAGAAATTCAATATTTTTAAAAACCTTATTTGCTACAATAATTTATTTATTAGAATTTAAGTATTATTTTCAATAGATTTTTAATTTAAATTCTTTAAAGAATTAAATTATTTTCAAAAATTGAAATGAAATTCTTTGCGTAACAATTCAATTTTTTTTAAAAATAATTTTAATAAAATTCTTCGCCAAAATCCAATTATATTTATAAATTTACAAAAATTCTCGTCAAAATTTCAATTATCTTTATAAATAATAAAATTTTTCTCCGAAATTCAATTATTTTCAAAAATTTTAATAAAATTCTTGTCAGAATTTCAATTATTTTTAATACAATTTTCATCAAATTTCTCAAAAAATGACATTATTCTTAAAAATTTTATTAAAACTTGTCAATTTGTCAGAATTTAATTATTTAAAAATTTGTTAATAAAATTCTATATGAAAATTCAATTTTAAAAAACATTTAATTGTTGAATAAAATATTTATTTTTATAGTTAAATAATTGAATTCTCGTAGAATTTTCTAATAAATATTGATTTAAAAATGAATTTCAAATTAAAATCTTTGAAAATTTAATTTTTTTTCAAAGAGTTTATTGGAATTTTTTTTTTTTAATTATTTTGAGTTTTCAATTTCTAATATATTTAATTGAAAAATTGCAGAATAATTGAAATTTCGTATAAAATTAAATTGTAAACAAAAGAATTTGAAAATTCACAAAGAACTTTTTTTAAAATTATTAAAAAAGAAAATTGACTCAAAGAAGAATTTTAGTTGAAAATTCTAGAAATGAATAATGATGATAATAATTTTTGAAGAAGTTACAGTAACAAAGTAGCAAGTTTTAATTATTGTAAAACATGAAGAAATCGTTTTCTTCATGTTTTTTAATAATATTCTTATATGTTATTGAATTTCAAATTTTTGAATATTTTAATTTCTATAAAAAAAATAATGATTAAATATTTAGTTAAAAATGAAGTTATTGATGTTTTTGAATAATTTTCGTTTTAAAAACATGGAAAACCTGGAAAAGTCAGGGAATTTGAAAAGAGCAAAAGCGTGGCAACCCTGCTAGTAAAAATGTTTCTTCCTTTTTTTATTTTTTCTCTTCTTTCTTTTTCTTTTTTCCTTTTCTCATTTCTTTTTTTTTGAGAGAGAAAATAATTATTTTTTGCATTAAGAGCATTTTTTTTTGTTTCGTTGATGTTTGTAGTAATTCCTGATGTATAGTTAAGAGTTGAACGGACGTTCATCTCGTTTTTGCGAAAAGAAGTGCGAGAAAAACGGCAATAAAGCAGGAAAAACTTAATTGATTTTACATACATCGTTGATAGTAATTTACGGTTTCATTTCCGAAGTGCTGCAAATGAATTTATACTAAAGTGCATGAAATAATTAACAGCCATGTAATTGACAATTAACTGGCCTTATGAAGATGTTACAAATGAAGAATCACAATTTACTTCATTTTTAATTTCTTTTTATTTCATTTTTTATATTTTTATTCTTTTCTATTTTCTCAAATATTCAAAAAATAAAAAAATATTTTTTTTTCAAATATCCAAAAAATAAAAGAAAATGTAGGTAGGTATTTATTATTTTTTTAAATATCCAAAAAAAAATTTTATTTATTTACATAAAAAGTATAAACCACTTTTAAAATGAATGCATTTTTTATTTTATTGTTTTATTTTATTTATTTGTTTTTTTTTTATTTATTTACAAAAATAAATAGAACAAGCGCATTGTCAACATAAATATTAAAAAAGAACAAAACATTCATTTATTGAAAAATTTTCTTTTCATATTTTGATAACAATGAAAGCAAATATTTTTATTTTCAATTATTCGTCTTCTGTCTTTTTGTTCTCATATACGCAGCAACAAATTGCCGCAACTTTCTGTAATTGTTTCGAATCAGTTATTATTCAGATTAAACTGTGTTATTTTCTTTTTCGTTCTTTCAATAGTGTAAATAGTTATAATTATATCAAAATACAATGGACCTGGAAATTTTTAAAATTTTCATCCTTTAAAATTCATTCATTTCGTATATATTGTGAAAAAAATTTCTCATCTGTGTTGCGATTTCCAAAACAATTTCCTAATATAGATAAATACAAAGTATCTCACGGGATAATTCTTTCTCTTTTGTAATTATACGTGGTCTGTATATTTATATTTATATATGAAATTATTACGCAATAAATATTATATTGTGAAATCATAACTGGCCAATTAATCTGTCGAATAAGAAATGTAATAATTATTATTCTAGTTATTATTATCTTTTTACGGGAAGAATTCTTTTTTATTGTAAAAGAACTAAGATTTTTATATTTTATAAAATCATTATAATTTTATTTTATAATTTTTTATAGAGTGAATTATTAGAATTATAATTTATTATTTATTAAACCTAATGTATCAGACTTATATTAAGTCCAATATATCTTCATATTTTTCTTTCTCTTTCTCTTTTTGTTTTTTTTTCTTTTTCTTTCTTATTAATATATTGAAAAATTGAAATTAAAAATTTATTCTGTGGAATTTTTCTCAAAGTGCGCATTATTTATTAAAATTTCAGATAAGTTAATTTTTATTTCATTTCATATTTGAACTTATCTGAAATTTTAATGACACTCTCAAGTCTATTGAATTTTTCTTGATGTAATAAAATTTTTTTCATTAGATAATTTTTCTTATAAAGAATTTATCATTGTGAGAAAAATTCTTTGAGAAGAAGTTTTGTCATCACTCAGGGAAAAAGTCTATTTAACTTAACCAAACGATTGAATTGACCTATTTTATTTGTTACGTTAATAAAACAGTTTTGTTGATTCAAGTAAAATTTTGATTCAATTTGATAATTAAACATCATTTGCTCAACCGAAGGAAAATTTTTATTTAAAGCTGTTTGTATGGCATTTCACTAAATTGTTTTGAATTGAGAATATTTTTCAGTTAAAATTTTTTTTTTCTTTTTATAAATTAATTCAATTTGTAATACGAATATTAATTTTCACTGAAAAAAAAATTTATTTGATTGAAATAATCGATTGTTTGTCTATTATCAAATAAATATTTATACTTGAATCAACTAATTTTTATTTGAGTCAATTAAATGGCATTTGCTTCAAATACTAAAAACTTTAATTCATATAGAATTTAATTGACTTAAATAAAAATTATTCGTTTCATGTAAACATTTTTTTGATTCAAGTAAACATTTATTTCAATCAAGTAAATATTCATTTGATTCAAATAAATATTTATTTGTAATCGATTATTTGTCTCAAATAATTTTTTTTCAGGGCAATAATAAGTTCGAAGAGAATTAAAAAATTTGTATTTTTTTTATTTATTACTATTTATTTATTTATTAGTTATAAATGTAACTATTTGCTTTTTACTAATTTGTAAGAAAACGAACATTTATATTTAAATTGATTAAAAACTTTTGATAAAACAATTTATTTCATTTAATCAAATTTATTCTTGTCTAGAACAAAATATTTTTTCGGGGAAACAGAAAAATTTAATTGAATTCAATAAAGTGATTGGTTCATTCAAATAAAAATATTCGATTGAAAAGTTTGGTGTAATTAAAGAAATGTTTAGTTAATTTTATAAAAATCTACTAAAAAGTATTTTTTTTTTATTCAAATAAGCGATATTTATTGGCTATTATCAAAAAAATATTTATATCAAGTAAATTTGTTTTCTTTTTCAAGTAATTTATTTGAATCAAGTAAATTTGTTTTCTTTTTCAAGTAATTTATTTGAATCAAGTAAATTTGTTTTCTTTTTCAAGTAATTTATTTGAATCAAGTAAATTTGTTTTCTTTTTCAAGTAATTTATTTGAATCAAGTAAATTTGTTTTCTTGTTCATGTAATCAAGAAAATTTGTTTCCAGGGCAAGTAATCGTTTATTTGAATCAAGTAAATTTGTTTTCTTGTTCAAGTACTTAATTTGAATCAACTAAATTTATTTCCAGGGCAAGTAATCGTTTATTTGAATCAAGTAAATTTGTTTTCTTGTTCAAGTACTTAATTTGAATCAACTAAATTTATTTCCAGGGCAAGTAATCGTTTATTTGAATCAAGTAAATTTGTTTTCTTGTTCAAGTAATTTATTTGAATCAAGTAAATTTGTTTTCTTGTTCATGTAATCAAGAAAATTTGTTTCCAGGGCAAGTAATCGTTTATTTGAATCAAGTAAATTTGTTTTCTTGTTCAAGTACTTAATTTGAATCAACTAAATTTATTTCCAGGGCAAGTAATCGTTTATTTGAATCAAGTAAATTTGTTTTCTTGTTCAAGTACTTAATTTGAATCAACTAAATTTATTTCCAGGGCAAGTAATCGTTTATTTGAATCAAGTAAATTTGTTTTCTTGTTCAAGTAATTTATTTGAATCAAGTAAATTTATTTCCAGGGCAAGTAATCGTTTATTTGAATCAAGTAAATTTGTTTTCTTGTTCAAATAATTTATTTGAATCAAAAAAATTTGTTTCCAGAGCCAGTAATCGTTTATTTGAATCAAGTAAATTTGTTTTCTACCCGGAAAACAATTTTTCCTGGGACAGCGATAAGTTTCACTGAAATAGCGAAATTTTTAATTGAAATAACTAAAAATTTCGCTAATATAGTGAATTTTGTAGCTGTTCTGAGTAAAATTTTTTTTAGTTCCAGCGCAAGTAATAATTTACTTGAATCATAAAAATTTTTTCAATTGCATATTTATCTAGTAGATATGACAAAAATTATTTTTCTTTCAAATAATAAATAAATTATTTTCTGACCATAATAATAATAATTAATAAAAATAAAAATTAGTCCTGTGTATAATTATTAAAAGAGAGAGAGAGAGAGATAGAGAGAGAGATATTATGACGAGGACGGTTTAGCTCCAAAAGCGGTTTAGATGGCGTATCGTCGTCGCTTAACGGCGCTGTAATTCACTTGTCGATCACCGAGAGTTAATTGAATCAGGCGGATCAACGAACGGAGAGCGACACATATATCGGGTCGTCCCCCCTTCTTTTTCCTCTGCTTTTATTCTTAATTCAAGTCAGTACCAAGCTCCATCCTTCTCGATCCATATAGCGTTGCTTGCCCTTATGACTTATTTTTCTAATACAATATAATATGTATATAATGCACGCAATGCAGACAAATTCATCTCGCAGAGATCAAGATTCCATTTCAATCAATATTTTATTGCCGCGACGAATCATCTTCTTTGCACTACAAATGTACAATATATTATACATTTATGTGTAGAAAATGGCATAATCAGAGTCATAGACTCAATGCGACGACCATATATTGTATATAATAAAAAAAGTGGGTCATCAACTCGATTCAAATCAGTGCACAAATGAAAATAAATGCATTCTCTATTCTCTTTTTGAATTATCGGGTTAGGCGAATAATTGTTGTAATTTTACTTTATGGTGGAACTTCTGTATATTGTTGAGTCTTATCATCTTTAGGAGTTTTGTAATTTTTCTTCTTCTTTGTTTTTCACCCAGAGAAAAAATTTTTTAGTATTATTTGAATTTATTATTTATTTGAATCAAGTATAATTTATTTGAGTTAAATAAAAGTATATTTGTCTCTCAGCCTACAAAGTTCAAATAAAAAAGAATTTATTTGTGTTAAATCCTAAATAATAGAATTCTTAAAGAATTTTCTGAAAATTAAGTTAAATTGACTTAACAAAAAAATATTAGTTACAAATTTTCGAAAATAATTGAACTTTGATTCAAAGAGTTACTTTTGCAAAATTAATCTTTTTTTAAAAAAATAGACTTCTTGTAAAGTCTACTAAAACCTACTATTTACTATTTTTTTACGTTATGCTACGCAAAAATTATAATCAAATTCTTTAAAACGATTCAATTATTTTCAAAATAATGAAACTCATCGAAGAATTTCAATTATTTTCCCAAATAAAGTTTTTTACAAGAATTCAATTATTTAAAATAGCATTTTCATAATATTTATTATATTTCAAAAAAAATTAATTATTTAAAACAATGTTTATAAAATTCTTATGAAGAATTCAATTATTTTCAAAAATAACAAAATTTTTTACAGAAATTCAATTCTTTTTAAACATTTTAATAAAATTTTTCGCAATAATTTAATAATAAAATTGTTCGAATGAATTCAATTATTTTAAATATAATTTTAATTCAATTTTTTACATAATTCAATTACATTTAGATTTTAATAAAATTCTTCCCAAAAATTCAATTATTTACATAAATAATTCTTCAAAAGAATTCAATTGTGTCGATAAATAACAAAATTAATCACGAAAATTCAATTATTTTTGAGAAATTTAATAAAATTCTTTGCAAAATTCAATTATTTTGATAAAAAACAATATTCATCACAAAAATTTAATTATTTTCAAAAGTAATAAAATTCTTCGCAGAAATTCAATTTCGTTCAAAAATTTAAAAAAATTCTCGGCAAAATTTCAATTATCTTTAGAAATATTAAAATTCTTCTCCGAAATTCAATTATTTTCAAAATTTTTCCTCAATTAAATGATTTTCAATTTTTATTATTTTAATAAAATTTTACAAAACTCAATGCTGAATTTCAGTTCTTTTTAATTAAATTTTAATGGAAATCCTCGAAAAGTGTAATTATGTACTTTTAAAACTTTTATTAAAATTCGTCGAAAAAATTCAATTATTTAAAAATTTGTTGATAAAATTCTTTATGAGAATTGAATTTTAAGCAAGAATTAACAAAATTCTTCGCAGAAATTCAATTATTCTTAAAAATAACAAAATTTTTAGCAGGAATTCAAATTATTTTAAAAAGTTTCATAAAATTCTTCGCAGAAATTCAATTATTTTCAAAAGTTTTAATAAACTTCTTTGTATTCTCGTAGAATTTTCTAATAAAAAATTGATTCAAAAATAAATTTCAGTGAGATAATAATTGAATATTAAAATCTTTACAGCGTGAATTTTTAGTAACAATTGAGTCATGAAAATGTTTCAATTAAAAATCTTTGAAAATTTTAATTTTTCATACTTTTAACAAACAATTCTGTATAGTGCAATTAATTTTTTTTGAAAAAGTTTATTTCAATTTTACTTAAAATTATTTTTTTCAAGTTTTTATTTTAATATATATATTTAATTGAAGAATTTACGAATAATTGAAATTTTGTAAATTTCATTTGTAAACAAATGAATTTGAAAATTCTCAAAGAACTTTTTCAATAATTATTAAGAATAATGGATTTATAGAAGAATTTTAATTAAAAACACTAAAGAAAAAATTTAATTTTGAAGAAGTTACACAATTATTGCAGAAATTCAATTATTTTTAAAAGTAATAAAATAATAAATAAGGTTAAGAAAATAAAAATTATAAAATTATTCTGTTTAGGGAAACAGTCAATTATGCAATAAATTATTTATTTTTTTATTTAAATAATTGAATTCTCGTAGAGTTTTTTTTATCAAAAATTGATTTAAAAATATATTTCAGTTAAAATGTTAGATAATAATTGAAAATTGGCAAAGAACTTTTTCGAAAATTATTAAAAATAATTGATTTAGAGAAGAATTTTAGTTTTAAAAAATCTCGTGCCCTGCAAATTGAATGAAATCAACACTAAATAGATATTAAAAACTGTATTAAATTAATATTTAATTCAAAATCGTTTCTTTACACAATTTTTCTAAAGATATCAAATTGAGACAAAAAAACAAATCAAAAGTATTGCGAAGCAATATTTTGATTCGTTTTTTAGTCTTAATTTGATATTCTTAGAAAAACTGCGATTCAAATACTAACTCTCAATTTACAAAGATTGTATATATAATACGAAAGAATGTGTATCATTCGAAAAATGCGTCTAATTAGCAAGTTTAAAAAAAAAGAATAGAGCAAAAAAAAAGAAAAAGAAAAATGCGAAATAGTAGTGTAGGTGCATTGCACCTGACTGATGAATAATTAAAGGCTTCTCGACTTCATTCACTGTAACGAGTCGAGAGAAACAAACTATATAACCAAAGAGACAGAGAACGTGCGGCCTTAAAAAATAATTATCTTACTGGTTCAAGGAGAGCCAAAGTATTAAAAAAAAGGTACATTATTGGAAATGGACACAGAGAATATAATATCTATATTTTCATGATATTCTATCCTTACTCCAGATTCAGTCAGTGATTGTAAGCTTTAAACGGTAAAAATAATTTTCTTTTTTAACTCACTCTTTCCATAATATAGAAAATATTCTATTCCTTTTCACTGCGCGAAGATTACCTTAATTTTATGCATATATGTTAATTTTTCCATTCCATAATATTTTATTTTCTTTTCTATATCATACCGGCCATAAAAGTGAACATAATCTCTTCGTTTTCGCAAGTAATTTTAAAGGAACTTTTTAAATTAAAAAAGTTATCAACATTTGAAGATATTAAAAAAAAAGTTATATTTTATATTTTCTTGTAACGATGAGAGGAAAATTTTTTTTTAAACCAAATTTAATTTAAGTCGAATAAAAGTAAATTTTTCTCTGAGTTTACTAAATATAGTATTCTATATTTATTTGCTTTTTTAACAATTTATTGTTACACAAATAAAATATTTATTTTGACCAAAAACAATGTTTTCAGTCGATAAACTTCTAACAAATTTTACTAGAAATAATTATTTTATTTTTATTTATTTATTATTATTATTTATTCAATATTATTCAACTAAAACGAAATAATTTGATTGAAAAAGGACGAGAAGTTCGTAAATTGTACGATATAATTTGGAAAATTTTGAAAAAGTTGCAAATGATTGCAAAAATTCAATTATTTTCAAAAAAAAATAAAAATTCTTCGCAGAAATTCAATTATTTTAAAAATAACAAAAAATTTTAACATGATTCAATTATTTTCAAACACTTTAAGAAATACTTTGCGGAAATTCAATTATTTTTGTAAACTTTTCATAATTTTCATCGAAGATATTCAATTATTATTAAAAAATGTAATACAATTCTTGGCAAGAATTCAATTATTATCATTAAAAAATAAGAAATAACAAAATTCTTCGAAGAAATTTAATTATTTTTAAAAATTATGTATCCTACAATTCTTTGCAAAAATTCAATTATTTTCAAAACTTTTAATAAAGTTCTTGACAAAAATTCAATTATCTTTGTAAATAACAAAATTCTTCGTAAGAATTCAATTATTTTCATAAAGAACAAAATTCTTAGTAAGCATTAAATTATTTTAATTTTTTTTACAAAATTCTTTGAAGAAATTCAAATATTTTAAAAAATTATAATACAATTATTGTCAAGAATTCAATTATCATTATAAATATCAAAATTCTTCGCAGAAATTCAATTATTTTCAAAATTAAACAAAAATTTTTAACATGATTTAATTATTTTCAAACATTTTATAAAATTCTTTGTAGTAATTCAATTATTATTGAAAAATGTAATACAATTCTTGACAAAAATTAAATTATCTTTTCATAAATAACAGAATTCTTACAATAAATGCAATTCTTTTCAAAAATAACAAAATTTTTAGCAGGAATTCAATTATTTTTAAAAATTTCATAAAATTGTAGAAATTAAATTATTGTTGAAAAATGTAATGCAATTTTTGACAAAAATTCAATTATCTTTTCATAAATAACAAAATTCTTCCAATTAATTCAATTCTTTTAAAAAATAACAACGTTTTTAGCAGGATTTTAATTATATTTTAAAATTTTCATAAAATTCTTTACAGAAATTCAATTATTTTCAAAAGTTTTAATAAACTTCTTTGTAATCTCGTAGAATTTTCTAATTAAAAATTGATTTAAAAATTTCAGTGAGATAATAATTGAATATTAAAATCATTATATCGTGATTTTTAGCAATAATTGAATTTTGAAAAGGTTGCAAATTAATATTTTTGTAAAATTTGAATTTTTCATATTTTTAACTAACAATATTATGTAGAATTAATTTTTTTTGAAAAAGTTTAATTGAATTTCTTTTTTAAAATTATTGGAATTTTTTATTTTCTACAAAATATATTTAATTGAAGAATTTCCGAATAATCGAAATTTCATGTAAAATTGGATTTAAAAATTCTCAAAAAAAAGAACTTTTTCGAAAATTATTAAATTTAGAGAAGAATTTTAGTTGAAAACTGTAGAAAATAATAATTGAATTGAAATGATGAAAATAATTTTGAAGACTGGTTATATTTTTGTCATTGGTCCGTAATTTTTTAGTTTTAGTCGGTAAAGGTCGTATTTTTAAATACTTTTACTAGTTCGAGCCTTGTACACTGAAAAAAAAAATTTATTTGATTCAAATAACCGATTAATTGAATATTATCAATTAAATATTTAATTGAATCAAATAATATTTATTAGAGTCAATTAAATGGTTCAATTCATATTTGCTTCAAATACTGAAATTATTGGTTCAAATACCATTTAATTGACTCCAATAAGTAATATTTGATTCAAGTAAATATTTAATTGATAATAGTCAATTAATCGGTTATTTGAATCAAATAAATTTTTTTTTCAGTGCTCTAAGTAAAATTAAAAAAAAAATTAATTTTTTTCTCCCAATAATAAAGTGAATAATAGAGAGTACTTGTCTGAATGAAGCTGAAGCGGATTTGAATATAAAAGAATGCAGGTGTTTTCTTTTTCAGTGAAGAAAACGAATCAAATCACTGGAGTGTCAAATTATTCTCTTTTCATATAATAAATAATCTATTCCGAGCAAAAGAGAGCTCCGGTTTCATGGATCGAGAGGCAGTTACTTGGTTAGCGATATCACCATTCGCAAAAACAGAGATGGCAAAAAGATGAGGAATAATAATAATAATAATAATTAAAACATAATATAAATTACTTCTGATAAGTGCGCTAATATAAGAATTATTATAATAATGAAAGTTTAACGAAAGAATTCCATAGAACATTTTTATTTAATTTTAGTACAATTAACCTTGAAAGTTTTAAAAAAGGAGAAGAAAATAAAAATAAAATTTGCATTAAAAAAACATACTTATGATAATGTTTTTGTATTTAAAAAAGTTCATGTTTTATTTGTGTAAATATATATTTATTTAAAGAGGAAAATGTGATTATATTCTTTTCATTTGCATCAGGAAGAAGAAATTTAAACATAAATTATGTAAAAAAAAATATCACGTTTTTATACAAATTCATCTTTATAATTAAGAGAAAATTTTCCTTATCTTTTAATGCGCGACACTAAGATGCTATTTTGCAATTTAAATATTAATCACGTCTATTGCCAAATACTTTTTTCTTGTTTATTTTTTCATTTTAGAAAAATCGTAATATTTGGAAATTTATAGTATAATTAATTATACTAGATATATAACTAATTTAATTTATATATAAATATAAAATATAAAAAAAATTTTAAATATATAAATGTTTATATAATGTTTATATAAATGTTTATATAATGTTTTTATAATTAATTTGAGTGGTGTAACTAATTTTTAAACTATTGCCACTATTTTGAATCGATTCATAAAAAAATAAACAAACGACCGACCTACAATTACAATAAGAATTTTTATATATTTATTTTTTTGAATAATTCTATTTTATGTCCCTAACGTTCTGAACGTTCAAATAAACGAAACAATCGTTTCGGGAAAATTCAGAAATTTATTTATTTTTTCATGAAATTAAATTTCTATTACTATTTTGCGTCACTATTGAGAAAATTAATTATAAAGTTTATTAATTTAAAATTTGTCTTTCATTTTTTTTTTGTAATCAGTAATTTATGGAAATATTTTTAATAAAAAATATTTCGTTAAATTGAACGTTCAAAACTTGTGAGGATCATTGTGTAAGGTAATTAAATAAAACCCAACAGTTAAAATGGAATCAAGATAAAAATATAACAAGTTTATTAAAATAAATATCGTCACTATACAAATAACATCTTAATCAGATGCATCACGCCGGCAGCGGACTCTCTCTTATCTATTTTCCCGCTTCTTATCAATCCTCTCCGAAAAAAGTACCCAAATAGTAACATGACGTTAAAATAGTAATTAATAGTAGGTTTTAGTAGATGAGTGCGAAGCCTGCAACTAAAAAAAACTCAGTTTCAGTTGATTTAAAAAAATTAGAATCAACTAAATTTTTCCTCAGTGTAAATAGAAATAATTCTTTTGTAATTATTCAAAATAAAAAAAAAATACCAATTACTTTAAAAATAATGATTTCTGTGAAGGAGAGAAGAAAAAAAAATTGAATTTAATGATTAGTTGGGGAATTTTTCACTAAGTGGAGAATTTTGCACGTATAACATCTTCTTAGTAAAGGCTAAGGAGTTTTAACGACACGATCTTAATGATCTGGCCAAAAAGTCGTTAAGGGAGCAATTAAGATTGACAACTGAGATTTTCCTTGACAAAGATGGGCTGCTGGTTATAGATTTTTCATTAAGTTACACGTTCTCGTCACGCTCTTTAGAAATCGTTGCTCAAGCTTATCGAAGCTTGCACAAGCAACAAGATGCAAGTCAAGTAAATTAATTCTTGTTCTAGGCATGCGTATCGATCCGCAAGGATTTCTAATCGATTGGGCGCATTCCAACTTTGAAAAAAAAATAAAAAAAAACACTAATTTCATCTGCACTACTGCTCTGTATTTCAATTTTCAATTTAGAACCAATTAGTTAACTAAATTTTCCTTCATTCAATTTTGTTTTAAATCCTGTTTGTATTTTTGTATTTTTTTCCTGAATCATTATGAATTTTATCCGATGACGAAATAAGTGGTATTTATTTCAATTTTAAAAATTAGATTATTGGAATAATAATAATTTAGTTTGCTGAGTGGAAAATTGCACAAAGAGAGGGAAAAGAAATGCTTTGCGGAGAATTCAAATACCTAGATAGATAAGAGAGAGGATGAAACGAAGAAATACATTTTTACTTTGAGACTTGGTTTATTCTGCATGTCTGGATTTTATTTGTCATTCTTTTGTAAATTTGCGTACCTTATCGCATATACAAGTACATAAAGCAAAGACTTTAAGAACGACGAGAGAAATATCGAGTTGAAGATTCGACAAAACAGATGCAAATATTCTTATAAAGTAAAATTCATACGACTTTTTAACAGTCGACCGATTCATAGAGAAATATAATATCATTTCAGAGCTTAGGATTTTTTTTTTTATAAAACCAGCTTTCTTGAAAGTAGCAAATTGATAGCAAATTAGGACGAAAAATTTAGAGCAAATTGATAACAAATGGAATTAAATCGGTAGCGAATAGATGGCAAACATTTTGATCAAATGAAACCAAATTTAATCAAATTTAATAGATACAAAAAATTCAGATCAAATTTAAACCAAATAGAATTATATTAATATCAAATTGAATAAAAATTAATATAAAAAATTTAAATCAAATTGATACGAAATTGAATAAAAGAAATAATAAAAACCTGAATCATATTTATACCAAAAATGTGGATCAAAAATAATACCAAAACTTTAGATCAACAGGCTTCGTACTCATCTACATTCGCTAATACTAGAAAACAAAAATCTATTATCAAAAATTATAATCAAATTCTTTAAAACGATTCAATTATTTTCGAAAAATATTCTAAATTCAATTATTTTCAATTATCTAGTATTTTCATATAAGATTTTGCAAAAGAATTCAATTATTTAAGAAAAAAATTGATAAAATTCATCCAAAATTCAATTATTTTTCAAAGTAATAAATTTCTTCTTGGAAATTCAATTATTTAAAAAGTTTTAATAAAATCGTTAGCAAGAATTCAATAATTATTTTCATATAAATATTTAAATGCTTTTTAGAAATTTATTTATTTAAAAAAAATTTCGTAAGAATTCAATTCTTTTCAGGAATAATAAAAATCCCTCAGGAATTCAATTACTTAAATTAAAATTTGCATACAATTAGTCGAAAGATAATCAATTATTTAAAAAATTTTATAAAATTCTTTGCCAGAATCTTCAATTATTTTTATAAATAATTAAATTCTTCTCAATAATTCGTTACAGGAATTCAATTTATTAGCAGTATAAGAAAGAAGTAAATAAATATTTTTTATGAAAATTAGGAAAAAGTCAGGAAAATAAAATATAGAATGGAATTTTTGTCAGTTTTTTGAAGTGTCTAAAACGAGTGTTTTTTGGTCGTCAAGTTTAATTTTTCGATAGCTACTTTTTTACTATTTTTTTAGTTTTCAAAGCTACTTTTTTAAAAATTATTTGTCGAGTACAAAGCTTGTGTAAAATATTATTTTTTTTTCATCTCAAATGAGAAAGAAAATTGCTATACAAAATATATTTTTTATTTCATCTTAAATGAAAATGAGTTGAAAGAATATGCGTCGGAACATTTTACGGAGCTTTAAATTGAAAATTATTATAAAGTTTACAAGTTTAATGTGCTGGGGTGATTTGACTTTAGAACCGAGAATATTTAATCACGGTAAAGAAAAATTTTACTGAAGAGGCATTTAAAAAGTATATCCTCATCGTGTGTATATAAATTGAAAGTATTCGTGAGAAAATGCTGTTGAGTTTTACAACTTGTTGGAAATATGGAAAATTGTTAAAAGGTCGTAATACTTTCTCACTGATTTCTAAGAAGTTTAATAATGTATGCGTCTCTAAAAATTTTTAAATTCACCATTTTTAGAAACGAAAATTGCTGGTTCATCTCTTTTTATCGCACTTTTGCCACTCCCATTATTTTCATTTAATGGACTGTATTATTAAGTAAAGGAAGATTTTTTTTCACTGTTCATTCTTTGAACACCTCTTGAAAATTTAACACATTCTGTAGAATTTTTATTTTATCTGCACCCAGAGAAAATTTTCTAATTTTGCATCAAATATTATTTGTGTTAACTAAAAGTTTATTTGTCCCAGAGTCGGAGTTATTTATTTGTTTTGAAGAAAAATTTTATTTTCGACAAATGCAATTTTTATTGGAACCAAATAAAATAGAAAAGCCAAGCCAAAGCGTACTATTTATTTGTTTCAAAAAAAAATGTTTTTGAAACAAATAAATGCTTTGGCTTGGCTTTTCTACGAAACGTTGTATTCAAAAGTTTTGTTTTTCATGCAACAAAAGGAAGAATTAAAACTCGAGGATAAAAAAAAATAGCAATAAAAATTGTTTTATGCAATTTTTTTCCAACCCGTATAATTAAGAAACTAAACAATATTGTAATAAAATTGTGCAATATGAAAAAGAGAATATAATTAAAATTAATTTTTAAAATTCTAATTCAATCATATATTTTAAATTGCAAATTACATAAGGTATTATTGTCTGAAAGTGAAAGAAACACACATACACATGCAGTCTGTGCACTTGTTTGTTTGCGATCATACGCCGTCTAGCTCTATATAACCTTCAATCAAACAGTAATAAAATCATCCATTCAGAAAGCTGTCGTATCTGATAATGCACTTTATTAACGAGAACAAGAAATAAGTAGATTATATATCAGAATATATAGACAATAGAAATGAAACAGAAATCTCCCACTTTCTAAGTGTCAATTCTCTACCTTCCGAATGACTCGAAGATTTTCTTGTACTAAGTTTCATTTTGATATTTATCTCACGACAAGCGCTCTAATTCTGGTTTCAGTAGGTGTTGCAGCTTCGTTATTTTATTTATTTCAATTCTATTTTTTTGGTTTTCTACTGTTTTAGTATCATTTTTAAAATTGTATCAAAATGGTACACTTTTGATACTTTTAGTATCATTTTTAAAATGGTATCAAAATTGTACTTTTGATACTTTTAGTATCATTTTTTAAATGGTATAAAAACGGTACTTTTGATACAAAAAGTATCACTTTAAGAATGGTACTTTTAGTACCGTTTAGATATCTTAGTGTTTGTTTTGATATTTTTCGTTTATTGATACAAATTCTGCAGTTTGAGCCAAATTTTTAGTTGTTTCAGTTGTCTTTTCTTATTCTGGAGAAATTTCTCACTGTTCCTGGTGCAGCTTTCTTTTCATGTCATCCTTAATAATTGCTCTTAATCTTGCTTCTTAATCTTAATTAATAATTGCTATTGTCTTCGTCATCCTTTGAGATTTTTTTACTCCTGTTGTCAGTAAAAATCATCAGCAGGCTTGTGGATTATTTTTGTTGATAAAAAGGATAGTCGTTTTATAAAAAAGATTACCCTTTGATGAAAAGATTGACTTTTGATAAAAAGATTACCTTTTAATAAAAAAGATTGCCTTTTAATAAAATAAATTAGCTTTTAATAAAAATAGTCTTTACTTGAATATCATCCTCAATTTCGTTTTTGAAAATCAGAATTATGAGGACAATTGCCTAGAATTATATCATCCTTCTCACATTTGAAAAATATCACAAGAAGAAAGATATGCTTAGAATCTTTTTACATAACTTGGGGCATTTGTTCCCTTTGTACCAGTCCGACAATGGAACAAAAATTTTGATGTTCAGATCCACACCTCTGAACAAAAGGACAAAAGATTCTCCCAAACTGATAAATATTTAGTATACCATTACGAAAATTTAATCTATTCTGCCTTAAGCACCTGAACTAACAGAAACATTGTCAACATTTCTACACAATGTGGCTGTAGGATTAGAAAATCAAGACAAAGTTGACAAAAATACTATTTTAGTTGTTCGGAAAGATGTAAAGTTGTCGAGATTTTAACAATATTGCTGCTGTATTAGAAAAGCAGGACAATGTTGACAATAAATTTTGTAAATTTAGATGCTGAAGATGTAACATTGTCAACATTTTTGCACTATTTCTGCAGCATCAGAAAATTGGCAACAAAGTTATCATTAATCAAGTTTCAGATGCTGAATAAGATACAAATTCAGATACTTGTTGAGGATTATTAGAAAATTAAGACAATGTTGTCAATAGCACTGTAAATTTAGATGCTGAAGATGTAGCATTGTTAATTTTTCTACAATGTTGCTGCAGCATCAGAAAATTGACAACAAATTTGTCAATAATCAGGTTTTATATGCTGAATAAGGTACAAATTCAGATACTGATTGAGGACTATTAAAAAACTAAGAGTACGTTGTTAATAATTATTGTAAATTCAAATGCTAAAGATGTAAATTTAGATACTGATTGGGATGAGAATTTAGATACTAAACAAGCTGAAAATTTAGAAGGTGGATAAGATTCTACAATTCCTGAAAAGTAAAGCAACTACTTCGAGTGCTGAAACAAATACAAATCTGAAAAATAAGATGATGCTACTTGCTGCAAAAACAGAAACAGTTCTTAATCATAACATTTCGTTCTATTACTATTACTACCTATACAACGAAAATTAATGCAATGATTCTGAATTGCGAAGCGAGTACAAAAATCAAAGAAGCAGATCTAAAAAAAGGATCTAAAGAAGGATCCAAAGAAGGATCTAGAAAATTGATCTGAAAACTATTTACTTGTAAAAGCAGAAGTGCTCCTTAAAAAGCAACGCAAGATTTTTTTTGAATAGCGAAACAAAAACAACTCTTTTGTCATAAAGAGAGAAAATAAAAAGAAGAAGCAGAGAAGACGTGGGAGATGAAAAAAAGGAATCTGCATGTATAAATAGTATTTGTGATCGTTCCACGTGTTAAGTGCGATTTGAAATGTTGTCCCGCCTAGCTCTCGTGGCGAGGCGAAGAGAAGGTGCTCTCGTTGTAATCCGCGTGGATCAGCAATCAAAGCCATGCTGAGCAATCTTGAAACGGTGAATTGAGCCAGCTTACTATGCACCAAGTAGGTAAACTCAAGGAGGCAAGAAGTGAGGCATGTGTATATATATACGTGTACTGCCTCTACTATGTTGGTATCTCCCATTCTGTTTTCTGTGATACCAGGCACAGACTGGCACGAGCAGTGCACTTCTCGTATAGTCCGGAGACCCCGTCAGGCCTTTTCCCCCTTTACTTTCCTCCCACCCACCCTCACATGTACCACCCAACAACAAGTCGCAAACACCGAAAGGTGACTCGTGTCTTCGTCACCCAGAATCCCTACCTTTATGATCCTTTTTTTCTCTCTTCTCCACTCCTCTGGTTTCTTTTCTTCGGTTCATTACTTTTTTTCCTCTTTCTTCTTCTTTTTCTTCTTGTTTCTCCTTCAATATTATTCATATTTTGATTCTGTTTTTTTGAAACAGAATCTTTGTTATCTTTGTTATCGAAAATAGTTTTTCTTCTACATTCTTCACATTTTGTTTCTGTTTTTCTTGAAATTGTTCTATTTGCTATCGCAAATAGTTTTTTCTTCTACATCCCAACGGGAAGTTGCCAATGTTAACGATTGGTTCAATAATGGGCCATGCTTGGTGCCCAATGGTTTTTTCTTGGCAAAACAATTGGCAACCATCATTGGACCACCAATGGTTTAAACTTGGGATGATCACGCTACTGCCAATGATCGGTAGCCAAGCATCGGGCCAATATTAGTTGCCAAGGAATTGCCAAGAAAACAAAATCGATTTTTAAAAGCTTGATTTTTTATTGGCAGCCAACAAAAAACCAAGGTTTTGAAAATTGATTTTTTTTAATTATTAATTAAAATTTATTTTCAAAAAATATATTTTTCAAAAATTAATTTTAAAAAAATATATATTTTTTTAAATTAATAGAACATATTAATTTAATTTGTCACCTCTGGTAAAACAAAGATGAAAGACTGATAAATTCCCTCACTTTATATCTTACAGTGGAGGGATAACTGTGAATGTCTTTGCGAGAGAGGAGCAGGTACTTATATAGAGCCAGTGAAACAGGTCACAAGCGAGAAGAAATCACTAGCATGCACTCTGGCGGCGCTTGTCGGAAGTGGCGCAACGTTGGTTGCCAAGCGCTGTGTCGATAATGTCAGGATATGCATGCGCGCCAGAAAACAGTTCCGACAAGCGCCGCCAGAGTGCATGCTAGTGATTTCTTCTCGCTTGTGACCTGTTTCACTGGCTCTATATAAGTACCTGCTCCTCTCTCGCAAAGACATTCACAGTTATCCCTCCACTGTAAAATATAAAGTGAGGGAATTTATCAGTCTTTCATCTTTGTTTTACCAGAGGTGACAAATTAAATTAATATGTTCTATTAATTTAAAAAAATATATATTTTTGAAAAATATATTTTTTTAAAATTAATTTTTGAAAAATATATTTTTTGAAAATAAATTTTAATTAATAATTAAAAAAAATCAATTTTCAAAACCTTGGTTTTTTGTTGGCTGCCAATAAAAAATCAAGCTTTTAAAAATCGATTTTGTTTTCTTGGCAATTCCTTGGCAACTAATATTGGCCCGATGCTTGGCTACCGATCATTGGCAGTAGCGTGATCATCCCAAGTTTAAACCATTGGTGGTCCAATGATGGTTGCCATTAATGTTCCAATAATGGAACGGAGTTCGCCAAGCATGGCCCATTATTGAACCAATCGTTTACTTCCCATTGGGATTGTTCACGTTTTGTTTCTGTTTTCTTAAAATTGTTCTATTTGCTATCGCAAAAAGAACAATATTGCAAGAAAACAGAAACTAAAAAATAGTTGATTAGCTTCGATATTACCAATATCGTAATTAAATGATTAGGATCATCATAATTTAAAATATCTGTACTTATTTACATAAGGAACCACGAAAACAAAAATTTTTAGAAGGATGATGACCCGAACATAAGCTCAAAGCTATAAAATGTTTCCTAACGCCAATGGGAATAAATTAAAAATTCATTATAATATATAATTTATTATAAAATATAAAATTTGCCCTACTTTAAATTTGCTAATAGTTGAAATCAAAATATTTTTCTCAACAATTTTAATAAAATTCTTTGAGAAACAAATTGAGAAATTTTAATGAATTTTTTTTAAACGATTCAATTATTTTCATACTTGTTTTCATAATATCAACTACTTTAATAAAATTTAATAAAAGAATTTGATTATTTACAAAAAATGTAAATAAAATTAATTAAAACAATCAATCATTTTCATAAATAATAAAATTCATAGCAGGATTTCAATTATTTTTCAAATTTTAAATAAAATTCATTGCAAGAATTCAATTATTTTAATAAATAATAAAATACATGGCAGGAATTCAATTATTTACAAATAATGTTAAAAAAATTAATTCAAACAATCAATTATTTTCATAAATAATAAAATTCTTCTAAAAAATTCAATTATTTTCCTCAATAATAAATTTTATAGTTGGATTTCAATTATTTTAATAAAAATTTAATAAAATTCATTAAAAAATTCAACTACTTTAATAAATAATAAAGTTCTTCTCAAAAATTCAATTCGATTTTAAATAAAATTTATTGCAAGAATTCAATTATTTTAATGACAATAAAATTCATCGCAGGAATTTAATTATTTTCATGAATAATAAAATTCTACTCAGGAATTCAATTATTTAAAATTTTTTGACAAAATTCTAAGCAAGAATTCAATTATTTTCATAAATAATGAAATTCTTCTTAAGAATTCAATTATTTTTCAAATTTTGAATAAAATTCATTTCAAAAATTCAATTATTTTCCTCAATAATAAATTTTATAGTAGGATTTCAATTATTTTAATAAAAATTTAATAAAATTCATTAAAAAATTCAACTGCTTTAATAAATAATAAAATTCTTCTCAAAAATTCAATTCGATTTTAAATAAAATTTATTGCAAGAATTCAATTACTTTAATAATAATAATAAAATTCATCGCAGGAATTCAATTATTTTCATGAATAATAAAATTCTACTCAGGAATTCAATTATTTTTGAAAATTTAAAAAAAATTCTTAGCAACTATTCAATTACTTTTTAAATTTTTAATAAAATTCATCACAGGAATTCAATTATTTAAAATTTTTTGACAAAATTCTAAGCAAGAATTCAATTATTTTCATTAATAATGAAATTCTTCTTAAGAATTCAATTATTTTTCAAATTTTGAATAAAATTCATTTCAAAAATTCAATTATTTTCCTCAATAATAAATTTTATAGTAGGATTTCAATTATTTTAATAAAAATTTAATAAAATTCATTAAAAAATTCAACTGCTTTAATAAATAATAAAATTCTTCTCAAAAATTCAATTCGATTTTAAATAAAATTTATTGCAAGAATTCAATTACTTTAATAATAATAATAAAATTCATCGCAGGAATTCAATTATTTTCATGAATAATAAAATTCTACTCAGGAATTCAATTATTTTTGAAAATTTAAAAAAAATTCTTAGCAACTATTCAATTACTTTTTAAATTTTTAATAAAATTCATCACAGGAATTCAATTATTTAAAATTTTTTGACAAAATTCTAAGCAAGAATTCAATTATTTTCATAAATAATGAAATTCTTCTTAAGAATTCAATTATTTTTCAAATTTTGAATAAAATTCATTTCAAAAATTCAATTATTTTCCTCAATAATAAATTTTATAGTAGGATTTCAATTATTTTAATAAAAATTTAATAAAATTCATTAAAAAATTCAACTGCTTTAATAAATAATAAAATTCTTCTCAAAAATTCAATTCGATTTTAAATAAAATTTATTGCAAGAATTCAATTATTTTAATAATAATAAAATTCATCGCAGGAATTGTCAGGAATTCAATTATTTTCATGAATAATAAAATTCTACTCAGGAATTCAATTATTTTTGAAAATTTTAAAAAAATTCTTAGCAACTATTCAATTACTTTTTAAATTTTTAATAAAATTCATCACAGAAATTCAATTATTTAAAATTTTTTGACAAAATTCTAAGCAAGAATTCAATTATTTTCATAAATAATGAAATTCTTCTTAAGAATTCAATTATTTTTCAAATTTTGAATAAAATTCATTAAAAAATTCAATTACTTTCATAAATAATAATTCAAAAGATTTTTAAATTGAAATCTTTGGAAATTTTTATTGTTTTTTAAATTGTATAATATTTAAATTTTTATTTTAAGAAATTATTAATTTATTAAATTAAATTAAATTTAATTTATTAATTTTATTTTTAAGAATAATTGAATTTCAAAAGATTTTTAATTTGAAATCTTTAAAAATTTTTATTGTTGTTAAATTGTAGGATATTTAAATTTTTATTTTAAGAAATTATTAATTTATTATTTTCTTCAAAAGTTGTTAAGATTTTGAATAATTTTATTTAAAAATTTCAAGAGAAAAATTTTTAAAAATAATTTAATTTTAGAAGAATTACAATTGTAATTTTTAGGAATAATTAAATTTCAAAAAAGGTTATTAAATTGAAATCATTTGAACTATTTTATTTCCTGTGGAAAAATAAATAAGTACCTATTTACAAATTTATATTTATCAAAAATTATTTTAGTTTTGAGTATAGTTCAATTTAGAAATTATATGAAAAAATTGGTCTTTTAAAAAATTGTAATTAAAATATTTTGAAGATACTAAAATTCCCTTAAATAATGGAAAAAGGTTAAATTAAATTTCCAATTATCTAGAAATTTTGTCAAATATAATTGAAATAAATTCTATAATTTAAAAAAGTTAATTTTTTTACTTTAAAAAATTATTTTGAAATATAATCGTATTTTTATATTTTTAAAGAATTGAAAATTAAAAATTAGAAGATAATTGAATTTTGCAAAAAATCCAGAATTGAAGTTATTAGCAGGATAAGAAATACAATCCTTCCTCTATATAAGGAAGCAAAAAAGTGAATTCTTTTTATGAAAATTAGGAGAAAATCAAGGAAATAAAATACAGAAACAAAATTTTTGTGATTTGATTTTTGTATTTGATGAATTTCAGTTACAATTTCCTTTTTTTAGTATTGCTTGGGACAGATGATTATCTTATTGTTGAATCTAATGATATGATTCTAACGATTGTCTTGTTTTTCTAATATAGCATTAATTACCTTGCTCAATTTTGAAGAATCTTTCTGTTAGTTTCTATAGGAAGGTTTAGGTTTTTTTTTCTAAAACCATTTTCAATGGTGGGTCAACATTTACTGTTATTCTCGAAATTGTATTTTTCCCCCAACTCTATAGAAATCATTTCATCTCGGGATGAAACTGTACTTTATTAATTCATCTTGAACAACAAAGCCCTTTGACATGTGTGTAATCTGTATGGAAATGTTTGATGTAGAATTTTAGATTGGATCTAATTCTAATCATTCTGTTCTTTAAAACTTTGTTCTCAACTTATCTTCAAAAAAAATTCTTTTTTCAACAATTGGGTACAATTTCTTTAATAAAACAATTTTGGTACAACCAGAAAAGAATTTTAAACCCAAAATATTTTAAACAAAAATATTTATACCAAAAATATTTGTACCGAAAAAATATTTTGTACAAAAATATTTTGTACAAAAATATTTGAAACAAAAATATTTGCACCAAAAAAATATTTGTACCAAAAATATTTATACCAAAAATATTTGATTAAAAAATATTTAAATACCAAAAATATTTGATCCAATAATATTTGAACCAAATATAATTCATTTGACTCAAGTATACGTTTATATTTGTCACGAAGTCTAATAAATTATTTATTTGCTATGAATAAAAGTTTATTTGGCAAAAATAAAATTTTTATTTTAAACCAAATAAAATATGTTTATAACGAATAAAATTTTTAGTAGGTCTGAGTCAAATATATTTTTTTCTGTGTGTAGGTATTTTTAAGAGTTAAAATAGAGTTTTTACCCATTAAAATTAAAAATTTCCTTAATATTTCCCTTAACGTAAGAATTTTAAGGAAAGAAATTAGCTGTTCAATTGAAATTAAGAAAAATTATAAAACTTCTTCTATTTAATAATTTATTTAAATTGTTTAAATTGTATAAATTGTAAAAATTTAAGAATCATGAAAATCGTTTAAAAAATTGCGAAATTTGATCTCGAGAGATGTAAAAATTGATATTTTTGAGTTATAAGGAAACTAGTATTTTACGCAGTGCTTTATTGCTCGAGTCTGTGGAATTTTAATAAACGAGTGTTCCTGGAGATGATGATTGAGTGCTTATTTACTTGAGATTGTACTGTGTGCACATTATGAAGCCAAAAGTTGAAGTTTTCTTCAGTGTTGTTACACTTTCCTTTGGCAAAAGTCCATTCAACTGACATAAATGGCAATCGCTGCAAATACCAAAGTTTATATGAACAAAGCACATTTTTTTTTGCATTCAATTCTGTATTTTGTAATCCGACTTCTTTTTTTTTTGTAATTATTTTCTTTTTGTTACGCTGAAAATAAAAATAATTATATACAAATCACGCGATTTGAAATCATAAAATCAATACCATGTCACATATTTTTAAAATTTTATTTGATTTAAAAAAAAAATTACTTTGTCTGTTATTAAATAAATATTTGTTTGTTTTGGAAAAATATTTGTTTGTATTAAATAAATATTTGTTTGTTTTGGAAAAATATTTGTTTGTATTAAATAAATATTTGTATTGAAAAAATATTTGTTTGTTTTGAACAAATATTTGTTTGTATTGAATGAATATTTGATTGCAATAAAAAAACATTTGTTTGTACCAAATAAATATTTATTTGTATCAAATAATTTTTTCTAAAGTCAATATTAATTATAAATAATATGACTCCCAAAAAATAAGTTTGAAAAAAGTTTGAAATAAATAATATTATTATTAAATAGTAAATAAAACATTATAAATAAAAGAAAAAAAATAAATAAATATATAAACGTAGAAATTCATTTACATTCTGGAATTTAGTTATGCATCGTTGAAAATTTATTTCAGACTCAAATCATCGTTTCAGCAACGCCTTTCCTTGCTCATCGCATGTGTTTGAATTGCAAATTTTATAGTGAGGCTGTATTTTTCTTTATTTACAAGAAAAAAAAAAGAAAAAAGGGAAGAAACAAAAAAAAACAATATTCAGTTTATCCGCAAGTCCTTCTTAAACTTCATACAACCTTTTAGTAAAGACAAAAAAAAAGAAGAATGCCTTAAGCATTTTCCTTTCATACGAATGTGAATGTCTTGTCCAAAGAGGTCCTTAATGTTCCATTCTCTCTTGAAAAGGCATCACTGACATCATTTGTCTCGACGAAAGCCAACGTTGAAATCATATTGACAAACGTTTTTTCACACTTGACTTTAGGAACTGCATTTTTATACGTATTATTCCTTTCATTTCACTCGCTGTGAGAAGAAAATTTTTTTAATATTAATTTTTGTCTTCGTTCTTTATTTCTTGACTTGGAAATTTTTTTGGGGACAATTTTTTCGAGAAAAAGGAAAGGAATTGTATAATTACTTTAATTATAGTTACTTGTTTACAAAAACAATAAATTTACAAATTAATTACTATACTTAAAATCAGAAATTAATAACACAGATAATAAAGAGAAGGAATTAATTTTTATTTAAATTAAATTCGTCAAGAATAAATTTTTTGGAACCAAATAAAATTTATTCGAACCAAATAAAATTTTATACGAACCAAATAAAATTTATTTGAACCAAATAGAATTTTATACGAACCAAACAAAATTTATTTGAACCAAATAAAATTTTATACGAACCAAGCAAAATTTATTTGAACCAAATAAATTTTGTTTACTACTTAGAATTGGAAATTAATAACAGATAATAAAGAGAAGAAATTAATTTTTTTTATTTAAATTAAATTCCTAAAAATTAATTTTTTGTTAACCAAATAAAATTTATTTGAAGCAAATAAAAAATTTAGTTGACTGATTTTTTAATTTTTCTAATTTTTAAAAAAGCAGAAAGAAAATTTCTTTTCGTATTTTTAAACTTTTAATAATTTAGCAGGGAAAATATTTTATTTCATATAAAAATCTATAATATTCTTAAAATAAAACCATTATTGAAATTAAAAATTATTTTCCTTTTAAGAATATACACATGTATATATATATAGTCCTGAATAAATGAATGACTCGCCTGAATTTAAATGAGAGACAATCCCACTATACGTAATATGGCCAGAGAAGATAAAAAAAACTCACTCCCATAATTTTTAATAATTTAATAAGTGCTCTTGAAAAAGATTCTTCTAATTTTTTTTTTACTCGAGATTATTCTCAAGAGATTTTTAATTCAGTTATTGAAAATAGTCGCAACGTTTATTTTTCTTGATAAATTTATTCCTTATTGAAAATTATTATTATTTTTTTTTTTTTAAAGTTGAGAGGTTAAAAAATATTTCTAACTCAACTTTTTTTTTCGTTGTAAAAAAATAATCAAGTGTGTATAATTTTTTTGCTGAAATTTCAAAATTTCTTTGAAAGAAATTAATTATTTTCTAAAATTTTGATTTTGATAAGAATTCAATTATTTTCATAAATAATAAAAATCATCGCAAAAATTCAATTGTTTTTATATGCAATTTTAATTAAATTATTCGAAACAATTTAATTATTCTTTTAAATTTTCATTAAATGATTTAAAAAAATTCAATTATTTTCAAAAATTTTAATAAAATCTTTTGCAAGAATTCAATTATTTTTACAAATAATAAAATTTTTTACAGAAATTTAATAATTTAAAAAAATTCAATAACATTCGTTGTTTAACAATAAATTAATAGTATAATTGTTATTTACAATAACATTTTTCACAGGATTTTAATTATTTTAAATACAATTTTAAATAAATTCCTCGAAAAATGTAATTATTTTCGAAAGTTTTATTAAAATTCTTCGAAAGAAATCAAATTATTTTCAAAAATTTTGATAATATTCTTTAGAAGTATTCAATTTTTAAAATTAATCAATTATCCGATAAATTACTTATTTTCGTGTTGAAATAATTGAATAGAAGTTTAATTTTAGTTGAGTAGAAGTTTAATTTAAACTAATTAAATTGTATTTGCATCAAACACTGAATTTGGATCAATTAAAAATTTTTTGATTCAAATAAAAATTATTTGATTTAAATATTTATTTATAACAAATGATTATTTGATAAATAATTGACGAGTAATTGGGTATTTTGATCAAAATAATTTTTTTTCACTATAATAATTATTTCTAACTAATTGCTGAAGCAAAAAGTCAGTGAAAATTTTATTAACAAACTAATTATTTTAAATTAATTCAATTTTAGAGTAAATTTAATTTTTCAATAAAATTTTTAATTCAATTTTAAAATAATCGCAGAACAAAATTCTACATACCTATTTCTCTAATGAATCAATCATAAATTTTTTTTTCGCGCACAATTAGTTTTAGTAATTACTTTTTCGCTAAATATTTACCTTCGCGCAAATGATACATATCAGATTTGATCGAAGATTTTTTCTTCTGTATTGTCTCGAGCTCCTATTAGAACGAGGAAGTAATTTCGCGCTTGAGATGCGATTTTACGTAAAAAAAAATAAGAAAAAAAATAGGAAAAAAAGCGCGTCTTTTCAAGTAGAATAGTGGAAAGTCAATTATTGATAAGCGATCGTGAATCGTGAAATGCGATTGAGTCAATTTCACGTTCCTCTCTTTGCGATACGGTATTTCACCTCGGGGTTAACGGCGGTTTGGTTTGTCTTTTTCCATACAATTTACGTAAATATATAAAATCGCATGGCTTTAAGGGCAGATCTTAAGGAAAAATAAAAGGAAGAAAAAAAACATGCGCGCAAAACTATATGAAAGTAAAGGAATTTAAATTTGAAAACAAACCTCGCTTTCAAAAGATTTATTCCATGTCTGAACAAGGGACTTCTGTTTTCTCGATTCCAGTGTAAAATCCCATTTCTCTTTTTCAAACAAAAACGATTCATTTCCCTCTTTTATATCTACACGATTAGTGCGCGCGTACTTTTTCATCTGATTTTCTTCAATTTGTACTTGAAAGAAATTACATACTTACTTTGATGTTTTTTTTTTCTTGTTTTTGCCTTTTATTTATTTTTGGTCTAATTACAAAAATTTCTCACGTTTGATTTTTTTATTTTTAACTTTTAATTATTTATTTATTTGCTAATTTATTTACATAATTAATTTTTTATTTATTTAATTATTTGTTTATTTATTTATTAAATTTTTTGTTTATTTATTTAATTATTGACTTAATTTTTTATTATTTTTTTTTTTTACTTAATTTTTTAATTATTCATTTATTTATTTATTCACTTACAAAACCCCCAGTCCTTTATGCGGGTTTGTGACTTTATGACTTTTGCCTATATTGAAAAATTAAAATTATATTTTCATGTTCCTAAAAATTTGATGTCCCTATAAAATTTTTAACGTTCAAATGAACTAAATTTATTTTCTGTTTAAATATTTTCAATAATTCCTCTCCTAAAATGAAAAATAATATCTATAAATTTAATATTTTTCGAGTTATAATAGTGAGTTTTTTTATACACAAATTAATTTTCATTTAAAAATAACAAATTAATTGTTTTGAATTAAAATATTCAACAAATTTTGAACATTAAATGAATTAAATATTCTTTAAATATAAATATTCTCAAAAAATTACTACTCACTGCAATAAAAAACAAAAAATTAAATTAAATAGTTTGAAACTTTATAAATTATTTTTTAGTGACAAAATATTATTATAATAATATCTACAAATAATAAGCCATTAGGCCAAACAAGAAAATTAAAAATCTTTTAATAATAATAATAATTATTATTATATAACAAAGATAATAATTTATTTATTTAAAATATATATTTATATATTATTTATTTATTTATTTAAACTAAAATCGTCGATTTTCTTTTATTTATTTTTATTTACAGTCTATTTATTTAATTTTTCTATTTAAACGTCAAAAACTTGAGGAACATTAAAATTATTTAATAATAATAATATAATATAAAATATGCTCATATAATTATTTATTTAGAATTTAATATTCAAGTTTAAAATTACAAATCGAATATGTCCAATGTAATTTATTGAATTGAAAAATGATTTTCATCAAAAGTCAATTGTATATATATATTCGTTTTGAATTACAAATGTAGTGCGTAATTAAAACCACATCACTAATTATCTTCAGTTCACTTAACTATGTACACTATTCGATATTATATTATTTACTATATATATATATATATATATATATATATATATATATATATATATATATATATATATATATATATAAATGACATTCCTGATTAAACGACCTGCATTATTTGCATAATCGATTGTGCATACCTCACGTTTGAGCCAACTATTTAATATATATATATATAGATATATTTATGCATTGAGGAATTGCTTTGGGTAAAAGTTCTTCTCTCATAAATGCATGTCGATTCACTCCACCAGTTGAATATCAAGAAATCGTGCTCCTCAACAGTCACAATTTTCAAGCCACAGAAATGCTTAGGAAGATTGAATCCCAATATTGTAAATTCAAACTCGAGAATATAATACACCTACTTTCTCTCTTAAGGTTTCGCTAATTTATAAATCCTATCCATAGGCAAAAGTCAAATCTCGGTAAATATTATTATAATATATAAACTGAATTGAAAATAATATTCGTTGTTATTTTTCAAAAATAAATGTTCCTAGAGTATTTGGAACGTAAAACTGAACCTTTTAGTGTTATTATTATTATTACTAATTACCTACATTATCAAATTTTATCAAATTTATAATTAAAAAAACTTGCGTAGTAGCCGCAGTCCTTAAGACGTTCAAGTAGTTAAATTAGGTCGCTAGTCGGGGGTTCGATTCCCCGAGGAATTATTTTATAAAACTATTCTTTTAAATATATTTTCTGTTAATATTTATTAACATTATATAATAATTTATGATTATTTGTTTGTTTATTTATATATTTATTAATAATTGTTTTACTACTAACTAATTCGTTCATTTAATTTGAGTAAAAATTTATTTGCCTTGAATATTTATATTGATAATAATAAATATTATCAAGTATTTTATTATTTGAATGGAAATTTATATAATTAAACAAAAAATTAAGTAAAAAATTAGAGAAAATAAAATAATTATTTCTGCAAACTAATTATTTATTTAAATGAAATATTAACAGAACAAAAATATAGAATCAGAAAAATATTCAGACATAATAAAATTTATAAACAAAAAAGTATAGAAACAGTAAAAAGACAGAAAAAAAAACAAAAAAAATGTACGAACAAAAAAAATTGAAACTGAAAAAAATGCAGAAACAGAAAAAATAGAAAACAGAAAAAATATAAAAAGAAAAATAAATATACATATAGAAACTGAAAAATAAATGTAGAAACAAAAATAGAGAAACAGAAAAAAATAGAAAACAGAAAAAATATAAAAACGGAAAAAAATAGAAAACAGAAAAAATATAAAAACAAAAAAAATATACATAGAAACTGAAAAAAATGTAGAAACAAAAAATAGAGAAACAGAAAAAAATAGAAAACAGAAAAAATATAAAAACGGAAAAAAATAGAAAACAGAAAAAATATAAAAACAGAAAAAAATATAGAAACAAAAAATAGAGAAACAGAAAAAGATATAAAAACAAAAAATAGAGAAACAGAAAAAGATATAAAAATAGAAAAAATACGAAATAAAAAAAATTGAAATCAATTTTCGAAACGAAAGAAGTAATTAATTAAAAACAAATTAAAAAATTGAAAATAAAATGAAATTTCTTGTATTATTGAAAAAGTATCGAAAGTTATTTAATTTATGAAATTAGAAAACCGCGAAGACAGGAACATTTATTATTATTATATAGACTCGTTGCGAGAGGATTAGAGAGAGAATTTGTAAAGAATTTGTGTGAAATAAATCCTGGATGATATAAAGTTAATGTGCTGAGGAGGAGATGAAAGAGTGAATTCTCGTGGCAATGCCCTTTCACCTATCACGCTACACGAATATTGCTCATTGGTTTCTATTCATCTCTCTGTTTTAGGCGATGGAGTTGGTTGTCCGATGGGAATGTTCAGATGTACTGACGGAAAGTGCATCCCATCCCTCTGGGTCTGTAACTATCAAAAGGATTGCGATAATGCAGAGGACGAGTTCCAGTCATGCCGTAAGTGCCCTTTTAGATTATCTTTTCTTTTCCTATTTTTTTTTTTTTTCTGATCTTTTTTTCTTTGGCTTTTTTTCGAGATTACGTATAAATAGACTTTTTGATAGGATTCGCCGCAAGAAGACAGTGTTAAATAGTTTTTTTTTTTTTTTTTTTTTTGCTCAAAGAGATAAAAAGTCGATGGGAAAAGATTATTTTTGCTAATGAGAAAATATTCAGTTTTTGTCATTTTTCAGGTGGGGAAAAATTTTATTTATTTATTTCTATGTAAAGGGGGTAATTAATGAATTTTACTCAATTTTTCCCTTTTTTATTTTTCAATTTAATAACAGAGGACGAATTTTAAACTGAATTCAATATTTAAAATTGAATTTTCATTCAATTATAAAGAATATATTATTTTTTCGCCTTTTTTACACGGCAAAAAATTAATAAACTTTATTAAATTTTTTCCTGCTTTCTAAATATTTTTAAATTTTATTTCCCCTTTTTTATGAAAATAGAAAAAATTTAAAACTGCATTGAATTGAAAATTGAATTTTAATTCAATTAAATAATAAATTTTTTGTATTTTTCTACAAGGAAAAATTTATTAAATATTACTTAATTTCTTCCTTTTTTCTATATATATTTTTTAATTTAATCTCTCTCTTTTTTTAAGAAAATATAAAAAATTTCAAACTGAATTCAATTTAAAATTGAATTTCAATTTGAATAATAAATTTTTTGTCTTTTTCTACAAGGGAAAATTTATTAAATTTTACTCAATTTTTTCATTTTGTTTATTTTCTAAATTTAATAATAAGCAAAAAATTTGAAACTGAATTTGAATTTTAACTCAATTGAATAATTTATTTTTTGTCTTTTTTTACACGGAAAAAATTGAAAAATTTTACTTAATTTTTACCATTCTTCCCTTTTGTTTTTTTTTTAATTTAATGATAGGAAAAACAGTTGAAACTTAATTGAATTTAAAATTAGATTTTAATTCAATTATTTTTTGTCTCTTTTTACACGGAAAAATAATTAGTAAATTTCACTTAAATTTTCCTCTCTTTTACTTTTTAATTTAATAATAGAAAATATTTAAAACTCCTATTCAATTTAAATTGAATTTTAGTTTAATTGAAAAATATAAATATAAACAGTGTGAAAATAAAAAAAAATAAATTTCAATTTAAAATTGACTTTAAATTCAATTATAATATGAAAAATAAATAATAAAAATAAATAACAAAATAAACTACTAAATAAATTACAATATGAAAAAAGAAAAAGAGTGAAAAAAATAAAATTTCAATTTCAAATCGAGTTTCAATTTAATTAACATAGAAAAAATAAAAAACATTCATAAAAAATAGAAAAAAGTAAAAAATTCTAATTTAAAATTGAAGTTTTTGGAGATTTATGGTTTTTATTTCCAAATCTAATTAATTTAAAAAAATTCCGACACTTTTTTTTAACACAATTTTTAAATAATTTTGCTATAAATTTTTGAGAATTTTTCTATAAATATAAATTTATTTGTTTTTTTTTAAAGAAATTCCAAGAGGGATGATTAGAGGATTTTTTTATTCAAAATAATTCCTTACATTTAAATAACATTAAAACAAAAGATTTACATAAGAATCCTGATTTATGTTTTGGCTTTTATGAAGCATAAAGTTGAATGCCAAGTCCAGATGTTCAGCGGGATTTTCAGTCTGCAAAACTGTAATTATTTTAAACTAAAGGGCTTTTATATCTTGAACGTTAGTTTTCTTTTTATCTGCAGCCAATCATTCATTATTTCTGTCAGTTTAATCGCAAAATTTTTATTTCAATCTAAATATTGCTCAATTCACTTAATAGCACTTTTAATTATTATTAACGGTAATTAAAATAAATTAATTAAAATAAATTAATTAAAATAAATAAATAAAAATAAATAAATAAATATAAATAAACAAATAAATATAAATAAATATAGGTAATATAATATGAATACCTAAAATATAAAAATAATTATTATCATATTATAATTATTATTACAATATAATTAGTGTCACAATATAATTATTATCACAATATAATTATTATCACAATATAATTAGTATCACAATATAATTATTATCACAATATAATTAGTGTCACAATATAATTAGTGTCACAATATAATTATAGTATCACAATATAATTAGTATTTTTTATTTTTACATTTATAATACAATATATTAAATAATAATAAAAAGTAAAAATAAATTGAAATTTGAATAATAACAATAAAATGAAAATTCGTTGACAAAAATAAAATAAAATTTGAATGATAAAAATAATATGAAAATTTAATAATAAAACTAAAATGAAATTTGAATAATAAAAAGTAAAATGAAAATTTAATAATAAAAATAAAATGGAAAATTTCAATAATAAAAATAAAATGGAAAATTTAATAATAAAAATAAAAATAAAAATTGAATGATAAAAACAGATTAAGTTAAATAACAAAATAATTTTTCTCTTTTCTCAACAATATAATATTCAATTATAGTTATTACACTGATAGTCACAAGAACTCGGAAATAGAAATATAGAAATTAACTGTGATTTCAAGTTGAAATGAGAATCTTTGTAGAAAAAATGAAAAAAATAAAAAAAAAAAATAGTAAAATACCTGTTGTCATTAGTTGCGTGGAAAACTGTCGAATTTCATAACAAATATGTGCTTGTACATCTACTTCCTGCAATTATATTACGTAAATGTCAGCTTTTGCTGTTAAAAGATAAAAAAAGCCGTCCAGAGTCATTTGAAAAATAAAAGCGAAATTAAGATAGTTTAAATAATCCTCAAATCGCATCGCATTCATTATTGCATTCAAATGAGGCAGTTCGATCAATGTTTCTTTATTGTGCGAGCATCATTCATAAAAAAGGAAATATACACGTGACTTTTTTCACACAAACACATAAAAATATACAATAAAAATTTATTTGTAAACTAAAGGACCAATTATCTAAAAATAGTTCCAATTTTTTTTTTTTACTCAAATTTAATATTTTTTTTCAAAAAAAAAAATCAATTGTTTGCAAAAAAATTTTCTTTAAGTAATAATTACATTGATCATTAAATTAAGGTAATTAGTTTAATTATAAAGTACATAATTTTTTCAAATTTTGTTTATTGGTTTATTTTTACTGTTTTTTTATTAATTTTTATTTATTCTTTATTTATTTTTTATTTATTTTTTAATTTTTTATTTTACTTTTTGTTTTCTTTTATTATGTATTCATTTGTTTATTTATTAGGTTTACTTATTATAATATTTATTTTTATTGCTTATTTAATAATGGTTTATTAGTTATTATTTATTATTTATTTATTGCAAGTGATTACTTATTATTTAGATACAAATTATTTTTTTATTGTTATTATATTATTATTGATTTTATTTTGTAACAGACAAACTTTCTGCTTTAAAATTGGGATTTTTATATTACAAATTATTTTTTGTTAATTTATTTTATTTGTGTTTTTTAAAATATAAATCTAAAAAGTTGTTTTCGAAAATTTACGATAAATTAAAATTACTGTCGCAATAAATATTTTCTCATTGGAATTTTATTGTTAATATAATATATGTGAATTATTTAATCACCAGATATTAAAATTGCTTAGAAGCTATTATCAGAAATTATTATTATTGAATAATAATTATGTGGATTGAATAATTTTTCCCATTTTTACACTCACAATTATGTCGACAAGAAATAATAACAAAAAGAATGTAAATAAAAATATTTACTACTTATTTTTCGATTATTAGATATAGAATATTAAAAAAAATTTTCCATTATTTACTATTTTTTAAATTTTTATAATTTTTTATTCATCTCTTGAATTGTTTTATTTGCATTCATTTGATAAAATTTTTTCCATACAATTTCAATGACATTCTTCAATTTTCTTTTTACGAAATAATTTCCTTGAATATTTTATTAATTCATAGTTAATTTCGAAGTAAAGGGGAAAAATAATAAAAACTGTAAAAAAAAGTTTAGAAATTGTGAAAAAAAAGAAAAAAAAAGTCGAAATAATAAAAATAATTAATTAGGGAAAATTAATAAAATAAATAGTCGCAATAATAAAAATAATAAAAAAAGAGTTGAAATAATAAAAATCTTTAAAAAAAGTGTTAAAATAATAAATGAGGGGGAAAAATAATAAAAAAGTGTGTGAAAACTATTAATTTAAAAATTTTTGCTGAATTAACACCTTTCAACACTCTCGTGATTTTAATTGTCTTCATTAAATTGCGACGAAAAAAAAAATAATGAAATATCACTTGCAACGAGATATATTATTTGAGTACGTGTAGAAAGTCAATGCCATTTATGATTGGCAGTTCTCTTTTAGTTTTTCTTGTCATTCCTCTTAATCACAAGTGAAGTTTTCTATCGATCGAACGTGACATTATTTGTTCACATGAGATTTCTAATAATCTCCAATTTCGCCGGAATGGAGAAATATTTTTCAGAATTGCCTTTTTCCTCAGTGAAAAAAAATGTTAATTAGTTTTTATTGTCAACTATTTTTTTTTTGTAATTTAAAATTAAAAATTTTATTTTTTAATATTTTGGAAATAAAAAATTTATTTCTTAATATTTTTCTACAGTAAAAATATTATTATTTATTTTTTAAATAAAAATTCTTAATTTTAAATAAGAATGTTATTTATTTAATTAATTATAATAACTGAGGGGAAAATAATTAAATGAGTTAAAAAAAATAAAAATAAGGATAAAAATAAAAGAAGAGTTGAATTAAATTGAAGTTAAATTTTTGATTTACGTTTTTACAATAAATTTTTAATTAAATTAAAAGAACTTTTTAACTTAATAGTATTTTTTATTTTATTTTCATTTTTTTTTCAATTCACGGGCGCAAAATATTAATTTTTTTAGTTAGTTATTTATTTAACAGTAGAAATTTTTTTCGTAATAAAACTTTGTTGAAAAAATGTTTTAGTGCTGAATTTTTTGCCTCGGTTGGAATATTTTTTTTTTTTTTTGTTTTATTGAATTTTCCAATAATAATAATTTTTCGAACTCAGCTGAATATTGATTTTATTTTATTACAGGACCGCCTGAGTGCGAGCTTGGACAAACGTCATGCGGCCAGTATATATTTAATAAAACTTACTGCATACCTCCCCATCAGAGATGTGACATGACAGTAGACTGTGTTGATGGCACCGACGAGGCCGGATGTAGTAAGTATTTTTTTATTACATATTCTCTCGAAAGTTGAACCCTACGATTGACACAATTACTTTCTCTAATTGTCGTGATATTTCATTCAAAATACAGACATTGTGATTTTTTTCTATATTCTACATTCATTTTTTTTATTTTTATTTAATAAATTTATTATTCAGAACAACTAAATTATTGTATTTTCAGTTTCAGTTTTTTTTCAGGTGGGGTAAAATTTAGAATTTTATATTCTAATTTGCAGGCCTTAGATGATACTTTCTGGACATTTTGGACGACTTTTTTTCGGCTATTTTCAAAAAAGGCCGATTTTTTTCGATTTTTTTTCAAAAATATTTTCTTTCAAATATTGCGAGAAAATTACATTTTTTTTGTATAAAATAGAAATTACTTTGATTTTTATAACGTAGAAAATAACTGCAGTCAAGTATTTCAAAATTTGTTTTTGAATAATTTTTCCAAGAAATGTAAATTTTCTAAATATTTTTTTTTGTTTTTGAAAACTTTTTTCTTCAATTCTTACATCTCAATCAATTCTTAGAGAAAAGACTGATTTTAAACAATTGACTTTTTAAAAGTATTTCATTAAAATTTAAACTGAAATTTTTTAAACAATTGAATTCTCCAAAAATAAATATAAGACATTTTTTTTTAAAAATGTAATTCTTGGAAGTTTTTATAATATGATGATTTTTTAAATTCAAAGATTTTCAATATTTTTGAATTCATATTTCTGAAAATTCAATTATCTACAAAAATAATTACATTAAAATTGTGGAGAAAAAAATTATTTTCCAAATTTGTAATGAAAATTCTCAAAGATATTGATTTTTTTTAAATTGTCCAAAAATTCTTTTAAAAGATTCAATCATTTTCAAAAAATAACATTATATTTTTAAGAAAATCAATTCTGAGAAGATTTTTATTGTAATTTTTATATAATTCAATTATTTTCAAGAATAATTTACATATTTCCAAAAATTCAATTATCAAAAAAAAAATACATTAAAATTGTCTTAAAAATATAATTTTCCAGAATTATTATTTAAATTTTTTAGGAAAAGTAACTTCTAATTCAATTATTTTTTATATTTTCAATTACGTATTTACGAAAATTCAATTATCTACAAAAATTTAACATTAAAATTTTTAAAATAATCAAATTTTCTAAAATTATTAAAATTTCGGAGGAAAAATCAATTTTTAAAAGCTTTGAATTAATATTCTTCAATGAATTAATTAGCTTTCTAAATTTTCCGAAACTTCTTCTAACAAATTCAATTATTTTTGAAAAATAACATTATATTTTTAAAAAAGCAATTCTTTAAAATTTTTTTCCTATAATTTTTTTAAATTAAAGTATTTTCAATATATAAAATTTTTAATCACATATTTCCGAAAATTCAATATTATTTAACAAAATAATTAGATTAAAAATTTTTAAATAATCAAATTTTTCTAGAATTATTAAAATTTTGGCCGAGGAAAAATTAATTTTCAAAATATTTAATTAAGATTCTTGAAAAATTTGATTAGGTTTTTAAAATTGTTTAGAAATTCTTTGAAAAGATTAAATTATTTTCTAAAAATAATATTATAATATTTTTAATAAACCAATTTTTAGAATTTTTTTTAAATAATTTTTTTAAATTCTGTAATTAACAAAGAAAGTTATAATTAAAATTAAAAGAAAATGTGCTTTATTAGAATTGTCATTAAAGTTTCAAAAAATCTTATATTTTCACATTTGTAATTAAAATTCTTCAAAAACTTTATTATTTTTCAATTTTTTGTAAAAATTCGTTTTAGAAATTCAATTTTCGTTAAAAAATTGTACTAAATTTCAATTATATATAACTAAAAAATCTACTGTTTTTCAAAAATTATTTTAAAATATTTTTTTAGAAAATATTTTTAAATTATTTTTTCAAATTTAATTATTTTCTTGTTATTATTATAATGCTAATGCAGTGAAATTTGCAATTGTTCCTGGTAAAGATTTTTTTCCGTGTGATTTAGAGAAGTTTAGTTAAAAATTATACAAATTAAATAAATTTTAAAAGAATTGCAGTTTTAATTTTTGAAAATAATTGAATATTAGAAGATTTGTAATTGAAATTTAAAAAATTTTAATTTCCCTGTAGAAAAATGGAGAACTAGTATTTGAATATTTATTTAACAAAATTATTGTTTTGAATTGAATTTCGAAATCAGTGAAAGGTTAGGGAAAAATCCAAATGAAATTTTTCTGATAACACTGAATAAAGAAAATACTTTTTCGACTTTATTATCGAATCTTTAATCGCCTTTCTTTGCGCCTTAAAGTCGATCCAAGGCCTGAATTAGGAAAACAAAAAATATACTCCGATGGAAGTTTTGAATAAAATTTTTCCATTTTATCGAAATCCTCCAAAATATTTCCAAATTCACCTAAAAGATTTTAAAAATCCCCAAAATTCCCCAAAGGGGAGAGAAATTAATTTTTAATCCTGACTTTATTTATCAGTAGCAGGTGAAGGTTCATACGTACAAATAGTTTTGAGAGAAACAATGGATGGAATGATAGTGAGGAGAAAGGAGAAGGAGGATAAATAGATAGAAGGAGAGAAGAAGAGAGAGAGAGAGAGATGATGGTTTATTGCTACACCGCATTTCTCAAACACTTACTTTTCTAAGCACACGGGGAATGGATAACGATAGCCACTGATCGGAGCCGGAACCCTCTTCGAGGTCTCTATGCAGATGTCGAGAAACAGGTTCTTCGTGCTAACGTTTGAGGGATCATCGCTTTTTCTTCATTGCCTTGAGTTTCTTGGTCGAAATGCCTCTTCTCTTTATAAAGATTCTCTAGACTTCACCAAGTCTTATGAGTTTATCTCGACATTTTGTTGGGTTACTAAACAAGTACAAAACATCGCCTGTCATGATCCCCGTTCCGGAAGATCTGACAATTCAATTCAACTATCTCCATTTACGAATTGAGACTCGAAAATTATCCCCACTCTGAAAATATCACTAAAAATAGACGATTATAATTATTCAATTGTTTTTTTTCACTCTCGACAATGTTATTCGATTTTTTTTCAATTCTATTGTTTTTTTACACTCACTACAATGTTTTCGATTTTTTTTCTATTCAATTGTTTTTTACTCTCGACAATGTTATTCGATTTTTTTTAATCCAATTGTTTTGTTACCAAAAATGTTATTCGATTTTTTTAATTCAATTATTTTTTACACTCTCGACAATGTTATTCGATTTTTTTTCAATTCTATTGTTTTTTTACACTCACTACAATGTTTTCGATTTTTTTTCTATTCAATTGTTTTTTACTCTCGACAATGTTATTCGATTTTTTTTTAATCCAATTGTTTTGTTACCAAAAATGTTATTCGATTTTTTTAATTCAATTATTTTTTACACTCTCGACAATGTTATTCGATTTTTTATTTAATTCAATTGTTTTTTTACTCTAGACAATGTTATTCAATTTTTTTTCAATTATATTATTTTTTACACTCTCGACAATGTTATTCGATTTGTTTTTAATTCAATTGTTTTTTTACTCTCAACAATGTTATGTATTCGATTTTTTTTAAATTCAATTGTTTCTTTACTCTCGACAATGTTATTCGATTTTTTAATTTTAATTCAGTTATTTTTTTACACTCTCAAGAATGTTATACAATTTTTTTTTTTATTCTTGAAAAGTTAAATTCAAACAATTAGGAAAAATGAAAATTTATAGACTATTTTTTTATTTTTTCACTATTTTCAAAAAAAAGTCGTCAAACTTCTTACTTAGTGCAAAATTGACTTTCACTCTGAAAATCTGTGCAACAAAATTTAATATTTCAATACACAATTTTTTTGCCCCGTAGGGAAAAAAGAAATTTTTTCATTTCACGTTTCTCACGATCTTCATTCAAACTCCTCGAGTATATTTACAGAAATTTTTCAACACTCATTACAGAGACTAAAAATTGAATTTACGATTTTATTTTTTTCTCCTCTTTCTACAAATTGTTAAAAACAAAGTTTGCATAAGTTCCCAGAAGTAATTGTAAATAAATTTTCGTCTGATAAACATAGTCTACAATTATAAAATCTCGTAATTGTGGTTTTTATTCTTTATACTTTGAAAGTAATGTATAAAGTCCGCTTTAATGGTAAAATTGAATGAACCACAATATTGTGTTGAATTAGTGGTATTAACTTTCAAAAACTCGACGACTGACACTTCAAGGAATATAAATAAGAAATTAAATAATCATCTAACTCACTTTCAATAGGTTGAAGGTATCATTAATTTATTTCAAATGGCAACCGTTATCGCGATACGAACGTCTGAGAATTTACATTTTAAAAAAAAATTCTCTTTACTCGAGGGAAAATTTTCCTCAACCTCTTGATGATAAAAGGGTAAATCCCCATTTTTTAATTTATACAAAATCTCTTCTATCTTAATGGAAAAAAATATTTTTTTAACGTTGAATTTAAAAAAATATAATTTAGAAAATTCCTTAATTAATTTCCAGGTGGAGGTAAATAATTTACTTGAATATTCAAAACTTTTCGAATATTCTTAACGACGACTGTAAATTGCTTCGTAAAATAAATAAAACTGGAAAGAATTTATTTCTTTAGAAATGAATTCAATTCTAAAAGAATTGAATTTGAATTCATTTCAAAATAAATAAATTCTTTCAGAATTGATTTTGAATTCATTTCAAGAGAAATAAATAGGAAAATTTTTGAATGAATAGCTACTGACAATTTAGAGAAAGATATTTTTTTTTAATTTTGATTTGTCTGTATAAGAATAAATTTTGAGTGGAAAGAAAAAAATATATAATGTCTGAGAGGAAAAGATAGTAATTTTCTGCATTGTTATTTGTAGATTACAGGAAATGTCAGACGGACGACTTCAGGTGTAGCGGAACGACACCTGAGTTCTGTATACCAAAAGAAAAAAAATGTGACGGCTATTTGGACTGTCGAAATGAAAAGGACGAAGAAGACTGTCCCACTACAAATCCTCCATGTAGACTAGATCAATTCAGATGTAATACGACGCAACATTGTGTGGAACAATCCATGAGATGTAACCACAGGGACGATTGCGGTGATAATAGTGACGAAGCACACTGCAGTAAGTTAGAAAACAATAGTGCTACTTCAAACTCAGATAGTAAATAAATTTTAGACAGTAAATGAAATTCAAACGCAGTGAATAAAATTTTGATTGTAAATAAATTTAGACAGTAAATAAAATTTAAACAGTAAATAAAATTTATCATTTTATTCTCTAATTTTATTTTATAATCGCGGTATTTTATTTATTATTATTATGCAAATTAGAAAACTTTTATTTTCAAATATTAATTTCAATCTTAGAATAATTTCAGATTCCAAAATTAAAAAAAAAATCTAATTATTAACTAATTTACTAATTAATTATTATTTCTTTCTTTCACAATCTTTAATAAAATTCTTCGCAAAAATTAAATTATTTTCAAAACAAATTCAAAAAAAAAAAAAATCTCAAAAGAATTTCATTATTTTTAAAAACTTGATATATTTCTTCGCAAAAATTCAAAATTTAAACAAAAATTCTTCGCAGAAATTCAATTACTTTGAAAAATTTTGTTAAAATTGTTTTTGAAAATTGAATTATTTTCATAATTAATTCAATTCTTCTGATGAATTGAATTATTCTCAATACAATTTAAATAAAATTTCTCAAAAGAATTCAATTATTTCTAAAAATTTGATAAAATTTTTCGCAAAAAATTAGATTATTCTAAAAACTTTTGATTAAATTCTTTATGAGAATTGAAATATTCTTAATACAATTTTATTTAAATTCTTTGAAAAAATACAATTATTTTCGTAAATTTTAATTAAATTCTTAGCAAGATTTCAATTATTTTCCTAATTTATGAAATTTTTCGCAGGAATTTAATTATTTTAAAGAATTTTGATAAAATTCTTTGCAGAAAATTTTATTATTTTGAAAATTTTCAATAAAATTCTTTAATTTAATTAAATTCTTTGGAAAAAATAAAAACTTTTTCTAAGTAATAAAATTCTTCGCAGTAATTTAATTTATTTTGATAAATTTCGATGGAAATCTTTATAAGAATTGAAATTTTTTCCAAACTATTTTAATTAAATTCCTGGAAAAAATTCAACTATTTTCGAAAATTTTTAATAAAATTTATTCTTAGCCAGATTTCAATTATTTTCATAATTTATAAAAATTTTTGCAGAAATCTAATTATTTTTAAAAAATTTAATAAAATTTTTCGCTGAAACTGCAATATTTTGAAAAATTTAAATAAAATTCAATCCAATTATTTTTTCAAATGTTAATACAATTCTTAGCAAGATTTCAATTATTTTCCTAATTTATGAAATTTTCGCAGGAATTTAATTAATTTTAAGAATTTTAATAAAATTTTTTGCAGAAATTTTGTTGGAATAAAATTCTATAATTGAATTAAATGCTTTGAAAAACATAAATTCTTTTCCTGAGAAATAAAATTCTTCGCCATAATTCAATTTATTTTGATAAATTTCGATTAAATTCTTTATGAGAATTAAAATGTTTTTAAAACAATTTTAACTAAATTCCAGAAAAAAATTCAACTATTTTCGAACATTTTAATAAAATTCTTGTCCGAATTTCAATTATTTTCATGATTTATAAAAATTTTTCCCAAGAATAAGAATCTAATTGTTTTAAAGAATGTAAATAAAATTCCTCTCAAAAATTCAATAACTTTGAAAACTTTTGATAAAATTATTTATGAAAATTGAATTATTTTCATAATTAATAAAATTCTTTGCAGGAACTGAATTATTTTAAAGAATTTAAAAAAATTCATTGCAAAAATTCTTTGTAAGAAAAAATGTTGATAAAATTCTTACCAAAATTTCAATTATTTTCATAATTAATAACATTTCTCGAAAGAATTGAATTATTTAAAAAAAATTGTAATAAAATTTCTTGAAAGAATTCAATTATTTTCAAAAATTTTGACAATCTCTTTATAAGAAATTAAATATTTTGAATACTATTTTAATTAAATTTCTAGTGAGAATTAACTTATTTTTAAAGATGTTATTTAATTTTTTGGTAAGAAATTTAATTATTTTGAAAAATTTGGATAAATTTCTTTATAAGAATTTAATTATTTCTGATTTGAAAATTGTAAAAGAAATAATATAAAAGAAATATTTTTAGTTGAAAACAATTTTGATTTAACTAATTTTTTGTATTTTTCAATCTTCAAAGCATTAAATTAGAATTTTATTAATTTTGAAATTCAAAACATTAAAAAAAATTAAGAAAATTAAGAAACAAAAAGCATACAACGAATATTTAAATAGATTACAATAGAATTTTTTATTTTACAATTAGTTTTTTTTATTCTAATCATTTGGATTTTCTTTTGATTTATTTTTGATTTTCTTTTGATTTTCTTTTGATTTACTTTTGATTTTCTTTTTATTTACTTTTGATTTTCTTTTGATTTTCTTTTTATTTTACTGTCGAAATTTCAATTTACAATAATTTATTTTCAACTCGCTCATTTTGTTTTCGCATTGATACTGAATTCTACAAATGTTTATTAACTCAATTACTTTTCACAGTAGTGGCTTTTTTCAGTAACCTCGAAATCGAGGTTTATGCAGCGACTTCTTTATCCAAAGAGAACGTAATGGGGTCTGCAGTCGTTTATGAGCTTGTTAAGAAACATTTGCGGCTCTGCAACGGGATCGTCATTTCCTTAGCAAATACTAAAACGACTCTAAAATTCCATAGCGTCCTTTTTCAGTAAAATGTAAACATTCCGCGCGAGTTGATGAAAAATTTCCAAATACGATTAGGACACAAAAAAATTCCCTCTCCATTGGCAATAATTAGTTTTCAATAATTTTCATTTGGCGAAAAGTAAAATCTGATAATTACATATATATTAAAATTAAATATTAAATTTAATTAAATTAAAATTAGTTAAATATTAATAGATTAAATTTAGATTAAATTTTCATTTAAATTAATTAAGTAGTAAATTAAATTAAATTTAAATTTAAGTTAATTAAATATTGAATTAGATTAGATTTAAATTAAAATTAATTAGTAAATTAGATTCAATTTAAATTTAAGTTAAAATAAAATACTAAAATACAAAAAAAAAATTAAATAACAAGTGGCAATTTGGTTGTCAATGATAAAAGGAAAAAAAATAAGTTTCTCATGAGAATTTTTCTTGCTCAACAGATTTTCCTGATTGCACTGCAGATCAATTTCGATGCGCAAATGCACTTTGCATACCGGCGTCCTATAAATGCGACGATTACAGAGACTGTGGCGATGGATCTGATGAAGAGAATTGTCCGCAAGTGGAATGTCCCGATTCGAAATTCTTATGTCCTAAAGGTTCTCCAGGTGGCAAGCCAAAGTGTATCAACAGAACGCAATTGTGTGATGGGAAACAAGATTGTGAAGATCGGGCTGACGAATTAACTGCTTGCTGTAAGTATATACTTCATTTGTGGAATTCAGTTCCTTAAAAAAAACATTTTCATTATTTTACTGTTAATAAGAAATTAAATTCCAAAATTAAACTAAATAGAAATATTTTATTTATTTTACTGTTAATAAGAAATTACATGCAAAATTAAACTAAATAGAAATATTTTATTTATTTTACTGTTAATAAGAAATTACATGCAAAAACTAAATTCATAAATTAAATTCAAAATATAAATTCAAAATTTAAACTAAAAAATTGAATTAAAACATAAAATTAAATCAAAACAATAAAAAAGTATAATTTAGAAATATTTGTACAATTTAAAAACATTTTTATATTATTTCCGAAAACACTTTGTTTTATAAAATAAAAATACTTTTTTTTCATAAATCTAAACATATTGTTTTATATATTTTAATAATAAATATTTTTTCCATTAGAAAAATTATTTATTAATAATTTACTTTATGTTTCAGCAACAATTCTGTGCAATAGTTTAGGATGTCAACATAAATGCCAAGCCTCTCCGGCCGGAGGTGTTTGCTCTTGTCCAGAGGGACGAATACTAGCAAATGACTCAAGATCTTGTATAGGTAAGATTATCAACCATGATTTTCAAGATAATATCGTGAGAGAGAAAAAAAAACCGAAACAACCAATATATTTCTAAAGTATAAATTCTTGCATCTTTTAATTTATAACTTTTCCTTCAAATATGCTAAAATTCAAAAGGTCACTTCTCAGTACAAATATTTTCCTTTAAAATCATCATTCTAAGATAAAGTTTACATAAAATTTATTATTTATTTTAAAGTAAGCGAAAAATAATTTTTTTGAAATGTTACTAGATTATTACTTTCGCCGTTATATTAATACTTTTCTATAATTCAGTGAACAAAATTTTTTACTTGAATATTTGGTTTAATTTCGTCTAAATTGATTAGCAAACTTTTTGAATATAAATTTATTTTCCTTGATTTTTTTTATTATTATGATTCATTTGCGAAATTATGCGACTGATTTTTAAATTTTAATAAAATTCTTTGAAACAATTGAATTATTTTCAGAACAAGACTGATTTTTCAGAAGCGTAAAAAAGCAATAAAAAAATTGCCGATAGAGAAGAATAAAAATTGTAAGAGAAGTGAAAATGAGAATTTTTTTGCATAATTTATACTCTTACTAACGAATTTAATTAAAAAGTTTTTTTTCAAGTAAAATACTTGAAAAATATTAAATTTATAGAAATCATAAGAAAGTTCTAGATTTTTAATGTTCAGCAAACTTTTAAATTATTAAAAACATTAAATCTTTGGAAGAATATTAAATTGTTCTTGACTTTTTATTCATCATTCTATAAATTTTGAAATCGACACGAATTAAAATAGAAAATCTTTAATTTTTACAAATTTCCGTTTTTTTCAATAATTTCTTTTATCTAACTATAATTTAATTCTTGAAGAATTATCAAAACATTATTTATTATTCGAGAAATGATTTTACTTTAAATTATGTAATATGAGAAAATACTACAAGTAAAAGGATTTTTTTTAATTTTAATTTTTGTTAAAAAATGTTATAAATTGTTTAACTTTTACAGTTTTGAATCTAAAATAATTTAATTCTTGCATAGAATTATATTAAAAAATTTTAAAAATAATTAAATTCTTTCAAGGAACTTAATTAAAATAGTTCTGAAAATAATTCAATTCTTTTAAAGAATTTTATCAAGATTTTTGAAAATAATTTATTTCTTTCAAGGAATTTTATTAAAATTACATGAAAAATAATTGGATTACTCTGGAGAATTTTATTACTTTTGTAAATAATCGTATTCTTGCCAAGAATTTTATTTAAATTTTTGAAAATAATTGAATTGCTTTGAACAAAATTTATATTCGTTCAAGGATTTTTTGTTAAAATTTTACTAAAAATAATTAAATTCTTATAAAGAATTGTTTCAAAATTTTTTTAAATAATTGAATTCTTTCGAAGAATTTTATAAAAAATTTTAAAATGTATGAATCCTTTTTAGAAATATCATTTGAATTGTATTGAAAATAATTCAATTTCTGCACAGAATTTTACTTTTTATAAAAATAATGGAATTCTTACAAAGAATTTTATAATTTATGTAAATAACTGAAATCTTTTCATTAATGTTATCAAAACTTTTTAAATTAATTGAATTCTGTCGATCAATTTCACTTGAATTGTGTTAAAAATAATTGAATTCTTGCGAAAAGTTGTATTATTTATGAAAATAATTACATTTTTTTGAAGATTTTTATGAACAATTTTTAAATAATTGAATTCTTTCGAGGGATTTCTTTTGAATCGTATTAAGAATAATTGAATTCCTCAGAAGAATTTTATTAAATTTTTAAAAACACTTGAATTTTTTTGAGAAATTTTATTTTCATTGTATTAAAAATAATTGAATTCCTTCGAAGAATTTTATCAAATTTTAAAAAATAATTAGATTCCTGCGAAAAATTTCATAAATTAGGAAAATAACTGAAATCTTGCTAAGAATTTTATTAAAATTTTGGTAAATAATTGAATTTTTTCAAGGAATTATATTAAAATTGTATTGAAAATATTTCAATTCTCAAAAAGAATTTAATAAAAATTTTTCAAAATAATTAAAATTTTTGCATGCAATTTTATCAATTTTTTCAAAATAATTTAATTCTTTTAAGAAATTTTATTTACATTGTTGAATTTAAATTGAAGAATATTAATGAAAATAATTGAATTATTTCCAAGAATTTTATAAAAAAAATTTTAATTAATTGAATTCTTTCGAGCAATTGTATTTGAATCATGTTAATAATAAATTTATGAAAATAATTGAATTCTTTCGAAGAATTTTAAAATAATTGAATTCTTTCGAGGAATTTCTTTTGAATCGTGTATAAAATAATTGAATTCCTGCAAAGAATTGTATTCATTATTATAATAACTATCCAAACTATCCGCGCGCAAGCGCGCGGGAATGTTGTATGGAGCTGCTTATTTTAAACAATTTAAAAAATTTTAAAGAAATAATTATTATAACCTAACAAAGAGATTTAACTAACTAAAATTCAAATAATTTCACTCAATGGTCTCAATTAAGAAAATCGGATTTTTGAATTTTTGATAATTTTCGATATTTTCACAATTTTTACCAAAGAGTCGAGACAATTTAATAAGTAAAATATTTTCCAAAAGCACAAAAATATTGAAGCTAAGTCCTATAAAAGAGAGGAAAAAATGTTGAATTTTAAGAAAATCGGATTTTTGAATTTTTGATAATTTTCGATAATTTTAGATTTTTTACCAAAGAGTCGAGACAATTTAATAAGTAAAGTATTTGCCAAAAGCACAAAAATAATGAAGCTAAATCCCATAAAAGAGAGGAAAAAATGTTGAATTTTAAGAAAATCGGATTTTTGAATTTTTTTGAATTTTTGATAATTTTAGATTTTTTACTAAAGAGTCGAGACAATTTAATAAGTAAAATATTTTCCAAAAGCACAAAAATAATGAAGCTAAATCCCATAAAAGAGAGGAAAAAATGTTAAATTTTAAGAAATTCGGATTTTTGAATTTTTGATAATTTTCAATAATTTTACATTTTTTACCAAAGAGTCGAGACAATTTAATAAGTAAAATATTTTTCAAAAGCACAAAAATAATGAAGCTAAATCCCATAAAATAGAGAAAAAAATGTTGAATTTTAAGAAAATCGGATTTTTGAATTTTTGATAATTTTCGATAATTTTACATTTTTTACCAAAGAGTCGAGACTATTAAATAAGTAAAGTATTTTCCAAAAGCACAAAAATAATGAAGCTAAATCCCATAAAAGAGAGGAAAAAATGTTGAATTTTAAGAAATTCGGATTTTTGAATTTTTGATAATTTTCAATAATTTTACATTTTTTACCAAAGAGTCGAGACAATTTAATAAGTAAAATATTTTCCAAAAGCACAAAAATATTGAAGCTAAGTCCTATAAAAGAGAGGAAAAAATGTTGAATTTTAAGAAAATCGGATTTTTGAATTTTTGATAATTTTCAATAATTTTACATTTTTTACCAAAGAGTCGAGACAATTTAATAAGTAAAATATTTTCCAAAAGCACAAAAATATTGAAGCTAAGTCCTATAAAAGAGAGGAAAAAATGTTAAATTTTAAGAAAATCGGATTTTTGAATTTTTGATAATTTTCGATAATTTTAGATTTTTTACCAAAGAGTCGAGACAATTTAATAAGTAAAGTATTTGCCAAAAGCACAAAAATAATGAAGCTAAATCCCATAAAAGAGAGGAAAAAATGTTGAATTTTAAGAAAATCGGATTTTTGAATTTTTTTGAATTTTTGATAATTTTAGATTTTTTACTAAAGAGTCGAGACAATTTAATAAGTAAAATATTTTCCAAAAGCACAAAAATAATGAAGCTAAATCCCATAAAAGAGAGGAAAAAATGTTGAATTTTAAGAAATTCGGATTTTTGAATTTTTGATAATTTTCAATAATTTTACATTTTTTACCAAAGAGTCGAGACAATTTAATAAGTAAAATATTTTCCAAAAGCACAAAAATATTGAAGCTAAGTCCTATAAAAGAGAGGAAAAAATGTTGAATTTTAAGAAAATCGGATTTTTGAATTTTTGATAATTTTCAATAATTTTACATTTTTTACCAAAGAGTCGAGACAATTTAATAAGTAAAATATTTTCCAAAAGCACAAAAATATTGAAGCTAAGTCCTATAAAAGAGAGGAAAAAATGTTGAATTTTAAGAAAATCGGATTTTTGAATTTTTGATAATTTTCGATAATTTTAGATTTTTTACCAAAGAGTCGAGACAATTTAATAAGTAAAGTATTTGCCAAAAGCACAAAAATAATGAAGCTAAATCCTATAAAAGAGAGGAAAAAATGTTGAATTTTAAGAAAATCGGATTTTTGAATTTTTTCGAATTTTCAATAATTTTAGATTTTTTACTAAAGAGTCGAGACAATTTAATAAGTAAAATATTTTCCAAAAGCACAAAAATATTGAAGCTAAGTCCTATAAAAGAGAGGAAATAATGTTGAATTTTAAGAAAATCAGATTTTTGAATTTTTGATAATTTTCGATAATTTTAGATTTTTTACCAAAGAGTCGAGACAATTTAATAAGTAAAGTATTTGCCAAAAGCACAAAAATAATGAAGCTAAATCCCATAAAAGAGAGGAAATAATGTTGAATTTTAAGAAATTCGGATTTTTGAATTTTTGATAATTTTCAATAATTTTACATTTTTTACCAAAGAGTCGAGACAATTTAATAAGTAAAATATTTTCCAAAAGCACAAAAATAATGAAGCTAAATCCCATAAAAGAGAGGAAAAAATGTTGAATTTTAAGAAATTCGGATTTTTGAATTTTTGATAATTTTCAATAATTTTACATTTTTTACCAAAGAGTCGAGACAATTTAATAAGTAAAATATTTTTCGAAAACACAAAAATAATGAAGCTAATTCCCATAAAAGAGAGGAAAAAGTGTTGAATTTTAAGAAAATCGGATTTTTGAATTTTTTCGAATTTTTGATAATTTTAGATTTTTTACCAAAGATTCGAGACTATTAAATAAGTAAAGTATTTTCCAAAAGCACAAAAATAATTAAGCTAAATCTTATAAAAGAGAGGAAAAAATGTTGAATTTTAAGAAATTCGGATTTTTGAATTTTTGACAATTTTCAATAATTTTACATTTTTTACCAAAGAGTCGAGACAATTTAAAAAGTAAAATATTTTCCAAAAGCACAAAAATAATGAAGCTAAATCCCATAAAAGAGAGGAAAAAATGTTGAATTTTAAGAAATTCGGATTTTCGATAATTTCACATTTTTTACCAAAGAATCAAGACAATTTAATAATTAAATTTTTTTCCAAAAGCACAAAAATAATGAAGCTATATCCCTTAAAAGAGAGGAAAAAATGTTGAATTTTAAGAAATTCGGATTTTTGAATTTTTGATAATTTTCAATAATTTTACATTTTTTACCAAAGAGTCGAGACAATTTAATAAGTAAAATATTTTCCAAAAGCACAAAAATTTTAAAGCTAAGTCCTATAAAAGAGAGGAAAAAATGTTGAATTTTAAGAAAATCGGATTTTTGAATTTTTGATAATTTTCGATAATTTTAGATTTTTTACCAAAGAGTCGAGACAATTTAATAAGTAAAGTATTTGCCAAAAGCACAAAAATAATGAAGCTAAATCCTATAAAAGAGAGAAAAAAATGTTGAATTTTAAGAAATTCGGATTTTTGAATTTTTGATAATTTTCGATAATTTCACATTTTTTACCAAAGAGTCGAGACTATTAAATAAGTAAAGTATTTTCCAAAAGCACAAAAATTTTAAAGCTAAGTCCTATAAAAGAGAGGAAAAAATGTTGAATTTTAAGAAAATCGGATTTTTGAATTTTTGATAATTTTCGATAATTTTAGATTTTTTACCAAAGAGTCGAGACAATTTAATAAGTAAAATATTTTCCAAAAGCACAAAAAAAATGAAGCTAAATACCATAAAAGAGAGGAAAAAATGTTGAATTTTAAGAAATTCGGATTTTTGAATTTTTGATAATTTTCAATAATTTTTCATTTTTTACCAAAGAGTCGAGACAATTTAATAAGTAAAATATTTTTTAAAAGCACAAAAATAATGAAGCTAAATCCCATAAAAGAGAGGAAAAAATGTTGAATTTTAAGAAAATCGGATTTTTGAATTTCTTCGAATTTTCAATAATTTTACATTTTTTACCAAAGAGTCGAGACAATTTAATAAGTAAAATATTTTCCAAAAGCACAAAAATAATGAATCTAAATCCCATAAAAGAGAGAAAAAAATGTTGAATTTTAAGAAATTCGGATTTTTGAATTTTTTCGAATTTTCAATAATTTTACATTTTTTACCAAAGAGTCGAGACAATTTAATAAGTAAAATATTTTCCAAAAGCACAAAAATAATGAAGCTAAATCCCATAAAAGAGAAGAAAAAATATTGAATTTTAAGAAAATCGGATTTTTGAATTTTTTCGAATTTTTGATAATTTTAGATTTTTTACCAAAGATTCGAGACTATTAAATAAGTAAAGTATTTTCCAAAAGCACAAAAATAATGAAGCTAAATCCCATAAAAGAGAAGAAAAAATATTGAATTTTAAGAAAATCGGATTTTTGAATTTTTTCGAATTTTTGATAATTTTAGATTTTTTACCAAAGAGTCGAGACTATTAAATAAGTAAAGTATTTTCCAAAAGCACAAAAATAATGAAGCTAAATCCTATAAAAGAGAGGAAAAAATGTTGAATTTTAAGAAATTCGGATTTTTGAATTTTTGATAATTTTCGATAATTTTAGATTTTTTACCAAAGAGTCGAGACAATTTAATAAGTAAAGTATTTTCCACATTAAAAAGTTTGACATTAAAAAATATATAAAAAATGCCAATACTTAACCCACAAAATTAAATTTTCAAAACAAACAAATGAATGCAGATAATTTGCCAACGGAAAGGAAACTTACGATTATTATAATGTATTGAATTCTTTCCAACAATTTTTGAAAAAAATTTTAAATAATTGAATTTTTCCGATTAATTTCTTTTAAATTGTTTATAAAATAATTGAATTCTTGAAAAAAATTTGTTTAATGAAAATAATTAAATTCTTTCAAAGAGTTTTACCATAATTTTTGAAAATAATTAAATTTAAATTGGAAGTAATTGAATAACAAATAGTAATTCAAAATTTACATAATAATAAATTAAATACTGCGTTTCACGTGTAACATTTGCTAGTATTAAATTCAGTTCTAATACATCTAGTCTAAATATTCCAAATAGATTTAAATAAATTCAAATAAATTTAACAAACCAGAACTCTAATTAAAATCTTTTTTTTTCAACAGACAGAGACGAGTGCATGGAATGGGGTTTTTGTGAACAACTTTGTAAAAACACTGACGGCTCCTACATATGCAGTTGTGCTCCTGGTTTTGAATTAATTGGAAAAAATGCCTGCCGAGCATTGAAAACAAGTCCACCACTCGAACTATTATTAGCCCAAGATCGAACAATTTGGCGAATGGAAGCAACTGGACTCAATCGAAAATTAATTGCCAATACAACGGGAGCGAGTGGTGTTGATTTTCTCTACAATCGAAATCTTCTCTTCTGGAGTGACATAAAAACAAGGAGAATTCATTCACAATCATTAAGTGGAAATCAAGCGAATTCAGACGTTGATATTTCATTGCCCGGCTCATGGGTACCAGTGGCAATAGCCGTTGATTGGGTTGGCGAGAAACTCTACGTTGTCGATTCGATAGTGCAAAAAATCGATGTCTTTGAATTGGACGGAAGATTTCATGGTATCGCACTTGGATCAAATCTCACGAGTCCCGCTGATATTTCACTCGATCCAACGAGGGGTTTAATGTTCATTGCCGACAGTAAACAAGTTCTCAGGGCGAATATGGATGGGACTAATACGATGGCTATCATTTCGGAAGCTGCCTATCGTGTCACCGGTGTGTTTGCGGATATTATTGCGAAGAGGATTTATTGGTGTGATTCACTGTTGGATTATATCGAGACGGCTGACTACATGGGCAGGAATAGAGTGATGATTCTTCGGGGGACGCAAGTTCCGGCGCCGATGAGATTGACGCTTTTTGAGAATAAAGTCTTCTGGACGGATACGACGAAGCAGGCGGTGCTGAGCGTTGAGAAGAATGGTGGGGAGTTTTCGATTTTGAATATTTTTAAGGCGAAGGATCCGAAGGCGGTGAAGGCACTTCATGCGTCTGTTCAGCCGTCGGTGCCGAATCCATGTGGAATTAATAATGGAGGTTGTCAGCATATGTGTATCGTGACGGCGGCGGCGGATCGTGACTCGGGTTTGGCGTATCGTTGCGCTTGTAACATTGGTTGGAGACTGACGGACGATCTACGAAATTGTCAACTCGTGAGGCAGTTTCTGATGTACTCGCAGCAGAGGTTTATCAAAGGTCGTGTTCTCGATCCGGCGATGGAGGGTTTCAGTGACGCTATTTTGCCGGTCGTTTCCCGACGAGCGCGATTCGTGGGTTTGGATTTCGACGCTAGGGATCAGTACATCTACTACAGTGACGTCCTCCAGGATGTGATTTACCGAGTTCGGCAAAATGGAACCGGTCGAGAAATTGTGCTGGCCAGTCAAAACGAGGGAGTCGAGGGTTTGGCGGTCGACTGGGCCTCAAAGAACTTGTACTACATCGACTCGAGGAAAGGAACTCTGAATGTCCTCAGCACCAGGAATATCACGTATCGTCGAACTTTGCTCAAACATCTAAAAAGACCGAGAGCTATCGTCATTCATCCGAATCAGGGTTTCATCTTCTTCTCGGAGTGGGACCGACCGGCGAATATAAGCAGAGCTCGTGCGGATGGTTCGAACTTGGTCGTCTTCAAGAACCTCACTCTCGGCTGGCCAAATGGTCTCGCCATCGATTTCGGCAAAGATCGTCTCTACTGGTGTGACGCATTACTCGACCATGTGCAACACTCCAATTTAGAAGGCACTGACGTCAAGACTGTCAATTCCCGACTCATTCGACATCCGTTTTCGATTGCCATTTACGAGGATTGGATGTACATAACCGACTGGCGATTGGACGCGATAATTCGATTGCATAAAGAAACGGGTGAGAAGGAAGTCGTTTTGGTTCGCGAACCGGACACGAATCGACTCTATGGAGTGAAGGTGTACAGTCCCGATATTCAGAAACCACACACCGATCATCCTTGCACGATAAATAATGGTGGTTGCGAAAAACTCTGCTTCGCAGTCCCCAGGAATAGTAGTTCGAGATTTTTACCTTCGAGATTGACGAGAGTTTGCGGTTGTCCCTACGGTGAGAAACTCCGAGACGATGAGGTTTCTTGTGTTGAGGATCCGGAAGCTGAACCACCCGTGCAAGCTTGTCCGAACACTTGGGATTTCACCTGCGCTAATCAACGATGTGTGCCACAATCTTGGGTCTGTGATGGTGATGACGATTGTCTCGACAACAGTGATGAGATGCAAAATTGTACGAAACCGACGTGCGGGACTAATGAATTCCAATGTAAATCCGGTAAATGTATTCCATTGAATTTCCGCTGTGACGCAGGGAATGATTGCGGTGATTTCAGTGACGAGATGAATTGTCCGAATGTGACCTGCGGTAGTGATCAATTTACCTGCAATAATAATCGCTGTATTCCAATCGCTTGGAAATGTGACTCGGAAAATGATTGTGGGGATAGTTCGGATGAGGGCGACTTTTGTGCGGCGAAAACTTGTTCTTTTTCACAGTTCACTTGTCCACGTTCCGGACATTGTATACCAAAGTCCTGGGTTTGTGATGGCGATAACGATTGTTTTGACGATCAGGACGAGAAGAATTGCCCGCCGATTACTTGTTTGAGTAATCAATTCGCTTGTGCGGATCAGAAGACGTGTATCAATATAACTTATAAATGTGATGGCTTCGACGATTGTCATGACAGGAGTGACGAACTTGATTGTCCGGTTATTATCAAACCGCCATGTAATCCGAAAACGGACTTCCAGTGCGATCGATCGAAAGTATGTGATGATAACTCAGACGATCCGGAATCATGCCCTGATGTTGAGTGTCAGCCAGAATTTTTCAGATGTGATAATCAGAAGTGTGTTTTCAAGACTTATATTTGCGATGGAAAAGATGATTGTGGAGATGGATCGGATGAGAGTATCGAGCGGCATGCCTGCAAGGCGCCTGAGTTTAAATGCCCGGCGAATCAGTGGAAGTGTCCGAATGCGACGAAAACGTGTATTAATGTGACTAGTGTCTGTGATGGTAAATCGGACTGTCCGAATGGATCTGACGAGGGTTATAATTGTATATTTACGGAGTGTACACGACAAGGGGGACTTTGCAGTAATGGTTGTATACAGACGCCTTTCGGTGCTGAGTGTACCTGCCCACCTGGGGAAGAACTCGCGACTGATGGCTACACTTGTCAGGATTTGAACGAATGCGAACCGCCTGGTAGATGTTCGCAGGTCTGTATGAACACGAAAGGCAGTTATTATTGCAATTGCGTCGATGGCTATGTTTTGGAACGGGATAAGCATACTTGTAAGGCTTTGAATCACAGTGCGGCTTTCTTGATCATTTCCAATCGACACACGATTCTAGTTGCTGATCTGCAGGATCAAGCTCTTGAACGAGTGCCGATAAATGTTGAGAATGTTGTTGCGACGTCGAGCAACATGCACACGGGCACGATTTTCTGGTCTGATATGAAGTTGAAGAAGATTTCCCGCCTAGATCGGAATAGTGATCCACAGGATATCATATCGACTGGTTTGGATTTGGTCGAGGGTTTGGCGTACGATTGGATTGGACAGAATCTCTACTGGTTGGATTCGAAGTTGAACACTATTGAAGTTTCCAAAGAGACCGGAATGAATAGAATGGTTCTTGTGAAGGAGAATATAACCCAACCGCGTGGAATGTGCCTGGATCCGAGTCCGGGTGCTCGATGGCTCTTCTGGACAGACTGGGGCGAGAATCCAAGAATCGAAAGAATCGGTATGGACGGTACCGAGAGATCGATTATTATCAACACGAAAATTTACTGGCCGAATGGCTTGGCTCTTGACATTGCCAACAAGAGGGTCTATTTCGCTGACAGTAAACTCGATTTTATTGACAGTTGTCTCTATGACGGGAGCAGTCGAATTCAAGTTCTTGCCGATTCGCATTATCTACTTCACCCGCATTCGTTGACTCTCTTCGAGGACGTCATGTACTGGACGGATCGTCAACTTAATCGAGTTCTCTCTGCTCACAAATTCCACGGTGTGAATCAAACGGTTGTCTCTCATTTAATTTCCCAACCGCTGTCGATTCATGTCAATCATCCGGTACTGCAGCCGATTACTCCGAATCCTTGCGCGAATGCCTCGTGCTCTCATCTCTGTCTTCTTTCACCGAAGGGTACGAATGGCTACAGTTGCAAGTGTCTCGTTGGTTATAAATTATTGTCCGACGGTCGTTGCATCGAGGAGGAAAATGCGTATTTGATGGTGCTTCGAGGAACACAGATCATAGACGTTTCGCTGATACCAGGCGATACGAAAACGGGTTTCATCACTCCGGTCGTTGCGGTCGAGAATGGACGATTTATCGACTACGACAGAACTGATCATATTATCTACTGGTTACAAGGAAAGGACGGCGATGACGAGAATGGTACCATTTACACAACACCCTACAGCGGAGGAAACAGAACCGAATTCCCGAATGCGAACGGAGACACAGGAATCGTAGGATCTGCGTCGACACTTGCGTTCGACTGGCTTGGAAGAAACTTGTTCATTGGTAACAAATACGCTTCGAATATCGAGGCTATTAAAGTCGACGGAAACATCAGATACAGGAGTATTGTTCTTTCGAATCACGGAAAGGACACCAGTGTCGCGAAACCGAGATCAATGTGCGTGGATCCGCTAGAAGGTCACGTCTTCTGGGTCGATGAGGGTGGATTCGGTGTTCCTGTAAAAATCGGCCGAGTCAATATGGACGGAACGAATGCGATAATTCTTCTCTCGAATCTCGATAATCCGGAAGCAATCACAATAGACATTCCTAGTAAGACAGTTTATTTCAGTACAGCCAGAGCGATAAAATCGATGACAACCGATGGACAGGGTCTGCGAACTATTCTCACAGAAATTAATAATCTGATGCTCCCGAAAGCACTCGCTGTTCATGACAATAAACTCTACTATTTGGATCCGAAGTACGAGAAAATAGAGAGAGTGAATTTGCCGAATGGGGATAATCCAACTTTGATCATGAACGGAGAGGTTGATTTGAAGACACTCACAATTTACAAGAAACGTGCAATCGGTTCTCATTCTTGTCTGGTAAACAACGGAGGTTGTGATCAGTTGTGCCTCCCCTCAGCCGGTGGAACCAGAGTCTGCGATTGCGGCGTTGGCTACAGAAAAACTGCCGACACTCGCTGTGAACCGTACAAAACATTTGCGGTCGTCACCCAACTCGACGTTGTTCGCGGCTACAGTTTGACCGACTCGAAAGAAGCAATGGTCCCCATCGCCGGAATTGGTCATCACATTCTACACGTCGATGTCGACTACGCCAACAATTGGATCTACTGGGCGGAATTCAACCGAGGCTACTGGAATGGTATTTTCCGTGTGCGACCCAATGGCACACAACTCGAGCACATCGTCAAGAGTGGAGTCGGTTCCAATGGAATTCGAGGATTGACTATTGACTGGATCGCCGGAAATGTGTATTTTGCCAATGTCTTCCCACACGACAATTACGTTCAGGTTTGTCGCCTCGATGGAAGTAATCGTAAAGTTCTGGTCAAGACAACAACGGACGCGCCTAGAGAACTTGCCGTTAATCCCATCAAGAGAATTCTCTACTGGATCGACTATGGACAGTATCCAAGAATCGGAAGAGCGAATCTAGACGGTAGTAACTGGACCACATTGATCACGAGCGGAATCAGCACTCCTCGTGACTTAACCATTGATATCACCACAAACGATGTCTACTGGGTCGACTCCAAACTCGACATGATCCAAAAAGTCTCCTATTCAGGCGGTAATCGTGAAATTATTCGCAAAAATCTACCGAATCCGATTGGACTCGCGATTTTCGGTCAAGACATGTACTGGGTAGATCGCAACCTCGATACTGTTTACAAAGCGAGCAAACTTTCTGGAAACTACACTCTTCCAATGTCAATCAGAACGAATCTTCAAAAGTTGAGAGATATCGCCATTTTCGATCCATCCGTTCAGCCGATGGACGAGAGTAATCCCTGTAAGGGAAGTTCGAACGGTGGTTGTGATCAACTCTGCTTTGCCCTTCCACCCGAGAGTCACATGACAATAAAGTGCGATTGCGCCACCGGAAAATTGGCGGCAGACGGAAAACGATGCGAGAACGTCGACGAGTATCTTGTCTTCGCCACTAGAACCGAAATTCGTGCCATTAACCTCGATCCAAAATCGACGAACGTACCTTTCAAGCCTATTAAAAATTTGACAAATGTCGTCGGTGTCGATTTCGATTACCAGGACAAGAAATTATTCTTCACACAAATTCGACCTTGGGCCATGATTGCTTGGCTCAATTCAGACAATCCAGCTTCTACAAAACCGGAAAAAATCATCAGTAAAGGTATCAATCCGGAGGGAATTTCCTACGATTGGACACAGAAGAAGGTTTACTGGACCGACTCCTCGAATAACAGTATCTATGCCATGAATATCGACGGCAAGGATTTGGTAATGATCGCCAGAGTCGATCGACCAAGGGCAATTGTCGTCGATCCTTGCAACGGATCATTGTACTACACCGATTGGGGACGTTTCGGAACGTCGGGGAAAATTTTCCGAACTTCCATGGCGGGATCTTTGAAAAAAGCCATTATTGACAAGGATCTTTCCCAACCTAGTGGATTGGCTATTGATTACGAGGAGAGAATGCTCTACTGGACCGATGCTGTTAGGGAGAAAATCGAGAGGTCGGATCTGAATGGTAAAAATCGAGAGATTCTGATCAGTGCGACAATTTATCCGTTTGCGATCACAGTGTTCAGGGAGCATATCTACTGGACTGATCTCCAACTCCGGGGGGTTTATCGAGCGGAAAAGAATACGGGCGCTAATAAAGTGGAGTTGGTCAAGCGTCTTGAGGACTCACCGCGGGATCTTCATATTTACTCTCCCGGCAGGCAGCAATGTAAGGTGAATCCTTGCAATATTAATAATGGAGGTTGTGATCAATCTTGTCATCCAGGTCCAAGTGGCGTTGCGGAATGTAAATGCGACGATAACAGTCGATTGGTGAACGAGGACCGAATGTGTGTTTCGAAGAATGTGACCTGTGATAGTAATAAATTCGCCTGTAGGAATGGAAGATGTATTTCTAGAATGTGGGCCTGTGATGGAGACAATGATTGCGGGGATGGATCGGATGAAGACACGAATTACTGTTCTTATCACTCTTGCAGTCCCAATGAATTCCGCTGTAACAACGGACGGTGTATTTTCAAATCCTGGAAATGTGATCACGAGAACGATTGTCGGGACGGTAGTGATGAGGAGGGTTGCGTGTATCCTCCCTGCGCCGCTGGGGAATTTACCTGTGCGAACTATCGCTGTATTCCACAGTCTCAGGTCTGTAACGGGGTGAATGACTGTAAGGACAACGTGACTTCCGACGAGACTCATGAATTGTGTCCCAAGAACACTACTTGTCCGGCAAATTATCTGAAGTGCGAGAAAACGAACATCTGCGTCGAGCCCTATTGGCTCTGTGATGGCGACAACGATTGCGGCGACAACAGCGACGAGAATCCTCTTCATTGCGCTCAACGGACCTGTCCACCGAACAGTTTCCGCTGTCCGAATCATCGATGCATTCCTGCTACTTGGTACTGCGATGGCGACGATGACTGTTTGGACGGAAGCGACGAACCGCCTGGCTACTGTCAATCGGAGGGTCGAACCTGTTTCGGCGACCTCTTCACCTGTGACAACGGAAATTGTATTCCTAGAATCTACATCTGCGATGGTGATAATGATTGTCTGGACAACTCCGACGAGGACGAACGACATCAGTGTAACGATCGGAAATGTGACGAGGAGACCGAGTTCACTTGTACGGCTAATAAACTCTGGAACCGAGCGCAGTGCATTCCGAAAAAATGGCTTTGCGATGGTGATCCTGATTGTGTGGACGGAGCTGATGAGAACGTGACCCTGCACCATTGTCCGGCACCAACACCTTGCTCGGAGAATCAATTCGCCTGTACGAATGGACGCTGTTTGAATAGAAGTTGGCTTTGTGATCACGACAACGATTGTGGTGATGGCAGTGACGAGGGTAAATTCTGTCACAATCGGTACAAGACCTGCACGGAGAATGAATTCACCTGTCAGAATTTCAAATGTATTAGAAAACAGTTCCACTGTGATGGTCAGGATGATTGTGGTGACTATTCGGACGAAGTGAACTGTCCGTCGAAGAAGAAGAATACGACGTGTCCGAATCCTGGGGAGTTTATGTGTGCGAATGGAAATTGCATCGATCAGCAATTGGTTTGTAATAAGGAGCCGGATTGCGCTGACGAGAGTGACGAACCGGCTCATTGTAATGTTGACGAATGCGCTCGAGTTGAATTGAATCAATGTGGACATCGTTGCGTTGATACTCCGACGAGTTACTATTGTGAGTGTAATTCTGGTTATAAACTACTGGATGATGGAAAAGCTTGCGCTGATATTGATGAGTGTATCGAGACGCCGCAGGTTTGTAGTCAGCAGTGTGAGAATACACCCGGACACTTTTACTGTAAGTGTAATGAGAAATATTACGATCGAGCGGCTGATGAGCACACATGTAAGCGAAGGGATAAGATTCCACCGTGGATTGTTTTCACGAACAAGTATTATGTGAGGAATATGTCGGCGGACGCGAAACAGTATGCGCTGATGCATCAGGATTTGATTAATGTAGTGGCGCTGGACGCTGATTATCAGGAGGAAATGTTGTACTTCTGTGACGTGACGGCGAAGACAATTTACAGGGCGCCAATTGCTGGAGGTGAGAGACAGGCGATTATTCGTCACGACAGTCTTGGTCTGGAGGGAATTGCGATCGATTGGGTGGGACGAAAACTCTACTGGCTCGATAGGCACGCGAAGCACTTGGACGTTGCGGAATTGAATGGAACGAATAGGAAGACACTGTTGAGTGGAATTTCTGATCCTAGGGCTATTGTCGTTCATCCAGGAACTGGACATTTGTATTTCACCTCTTGGCACTTGCAGGCGTATATTGGACGAGTTGGAATGGACGGAAGTAACTTTAAACAGATTCTAAACTGGGAGGACGATATCGCTTGGCCGAATGCTTTGACGATTGATTACTTCACGGATCGGATATTCTGGGCCGATGCTCATTTGGATTATATCGCTTTCGCTGATTTGGAGGGCAAGAATCGACGAATTGTTCTTTCGGGAGCGAAAGTTCCGCATGTTTTTGCAATGACTGTGTTTGATGATCATATTTATTGGACGGACTGGAATTTGAAGGCTATTAGTAAGGCGGAGAAATTCTCCGGTGATCATATCACGCTTTTGAGGAATACTACACATCGACCTTATGATATTCATGTTTATCATCCGCTACGTCAACTTCCGTATCCAAATCCTTGCGCGCAAAATAATGGAGGTTGTTCACATTTGTGTCTGATTGCTCCTCCTGCAAGTTCGTATTTGTTGGAAGGATACGGTCGACCTGGAATGACTTCTTTCAAATGTATGTGTCCCAATCAATTTATTTTGGATAAGGACAACAAGACCTGCATTGCGAATTGCACGACTGGCCAACATCGATGTGGAGCACCTGATGAGAAATGTGTACCTTGGTTCTGGAAGTAAGTAAATGAATATTTTGGATTAAATATAATTGGATTTTAAATTCGAATTATATTTTGATAATTGAGGTAAAATTTTCTTCTTTAAACTAATTACGAGACTAATTAACGATTTTATTGCAGATGTGACGGAGAAAAGGATTGCAAGGACGGTTCAGACGAGAGCAATTGTCCGGCGAGAACCTGTCGCGCTGGCGTATTCCAATGTACAAATGGTCATTGCGTTCCGAGCAATAGCGTTTGCGATGGCATCGACGATTGCAAAGACAACAGCGACGAAGGAAATTGTTCATTGGAATGTTCCGCTCTAGAGTTCAAATGCAAATCCAGTGGTCGATGCATACACGAGTCTTGGAAGTGTGACGGCGACGCTGATTGCAAAGACGGAAGCGACGAAGATCCAGCAATTTGTCGTAAGTGACAAATTCATCAAATTAAATTTCTAAAAAAAAACAACTAAAATTGTAGAGAATCATTGAAATTATTCAAAAATTTATATTTGAAAATCAAAAGTTTTGTAATTTGCTTAATAATAATTGGAATAGAACGTTGAGAATAATTACTGTACTGATTAATTTTTATCTTACATTACAGACAACAGAACATGCGATCCAAATACAGAATTCAGTTGCAAGAATGGCAAGTGCATACCAAAATTGTGGATGTGCGATTTCGATAATGACTGCGGTGACGACAGCGACGAACCGGCTTTCATGTGTCGGCAGAGAAATTGCACGACCGGTTGGCAACGTTGTCCGGGACAGGCGAACTATCGCTGCATTCCTAAATGGCTGTTTTGCGATGGAAAAGACGACTGTCGTGACAATTCGGACGAGAAGCCAGAGAGTTGTCCATCTTGCGATAATAGTACGGACTTTAAATGCGCGAACAATCGATGCGTGCCGAAGCAGTGGTTGTGCGATTTCGCTGACGACTGCGGCGATGGTAGCGATGAAGCTGAGGCAATTTGCAAGGATAAATATCGAAAATGCTCTGAATCGGAATTCCAATGCAAGAACGGCAAGTGCATTGCGTCAAGATGGCGATGTGATCACGAGGACGATTGCGGAGATTTGAGCGATGAACGGGAATGTCAGAATTTCAAGTGCAAGGTATTTAATTTAAATTATAAAACTTTAAATTATTTGAATTAGAAAACATGAAGATATAGATCACTTCGAGTCGAAGACTCGAAATGATCGATATCTTCAAGTTTTCTAATAAATAAAGACGATCGAGTGATAAAATAAGACTGAAAAATTTGCATATTTTTATGTAGATTAAATTTTAATTATTTCTTTAATTTCGGTATTTTTTATTATTTGAATAAATTTCTGAATGAATAAATGAAATAATAAATTAATTTGAATAAATGTTTTTTTTACAGAATGATACATATCAATGCAACAGTGGTCACTGTATCGCATCTTATTTACGATGCGACGGCGCGAGAGACTGTCACGACTTCAGTGATGAGATTGGATGTCCGGCAAGATATCCTGGTGGAAAATACTGTCCTCAAACACACTTCCAATGCGATAATAATCTCTGCGTTTCTCTTACTGACAGATGTGACGGTACAGACGATTGCGGTGACGGTTCAGATGAAAATATTAGCATGTGTGGTAAGATTTCCTATTTACTGATTAAAATGCATATATTATGATTATTATTATTACATTCAAAAATATGAATAACATTTTTTGCAGGAATCTAATTAATTCCTAAAATTTAGCAAAAGTCTGTAGAAGAATTCAATTATTTTTATGAATTAATAATAACATTCTTTCAAGGAATTAAATTCTTTTCAATGCAATTATTTAAAATTGAAATACAATTTTTCTAAAAAAAATTCAATTATTTTCATGAATAACAATATTTATTACAAGAATTCAATTATTTGCAAAAATAACAAATTTTATCGCAGAAATTCAATTATACCAAAAGTTTTAACGAAAATTTCATGAGAAATTCAATTATCTTTATAAATAGAAAAATTCATCTTCAAAATTCAATTATTTTCATTAATAAAAAAATTTCACAGGAATTCAATTACTTAAAATAGAATTTGCATACAATTTTTCAGAGGAATTCAATTAATTCCTAAAATTTTAATAAAAGTCTGTAGATGAAATCTATTATTTTTATAAATAATAAAATTCTTTTAAGAAATTCAATTATTTTCATAAATAACAATATTTATTACAAGAATTCAATTATTTGCAAAAATAGCAAAATTCTTTGCAGAAATTCAATTATTTTCAAAAGTTTTAACGAAAATCTCATGAAAAAGTTAATTCTCTTTATAAATAGCAAAATTCTTCTTCAAAATTCAATTATTTTCATAAATAAAAAAATTTCACAGGAATTCAATTATTTAAAATAGAATTTGCATAAAATTTTTTGCAGAAATCCAATTAATTTCTAAAATTTGACAAAAGTCTGTAAAAGAATTAAATTATTTTTATAAAATAATAATAAAATTCTTCTAAGGAATTCAATTATTTTCAATGCAATTATTTAAAATTGAAATACAATTTTTCTAAAAAAAATACAATTATTTTCATAAATAACAATATTTATTTAAAGAATTCAATTATTCTCAAAAATAAAAATTTTTTAATTTCTATTATTAAATTAAATACCTATTGTGAAAAAATATTTAAAGTCCTTTGATGAAAACGATCGTTGTTAAAAATGCTAATAAGGTTTTATATTTTTTTTTCTTTCTCAGCAACGTTCCCATGCGATCCGATACGAAGATTCCAATGCGCCAATCACAAATGTATTCCTAAATACCAACTTTGCGATGGAATTGACAATTGTGGAGATGGTTCGGACGAAAATAACATAACCATGTGCGCTGTCAGAATTCGAACCTGTGATCCAATTTCCGAGTATCAGTGTGCCAATAAACACTGTATTGACCGTTTGAAAGTTTGCGATTTGTCTGACGATTGTGGAGATAAATCTGATGAACTGGGATGCCGTAAGTTATTTGTTTATCAAATCTCAAAAAATTTTATTTAATTCTTTTCTTTATTTCTTCAATTCAATTTATTATTCGATAATAATAATTTTCCTTTTTTGGATAGGATCTTTTTCTTTTCTTTTTAATATTTCTTCAATTTAATTTATTATTCGATAATAATTTCCTTTGTTACGAAAGAGTTTTTTTCTTCATTACCAATTGAATTCATTACCAAATGAATTACTCAATATCAATTGAATATTTTAATGCCAGTTGAAAAATAATTCAATACCAATTAAAAACAAATTATTTGAATTTTTCGTATAAATTTTTTCTTTTTTTTCTTCTAGATATGAATAAACACTGCTCGGATCTTGACAGAGGCGGTTGCTCGCATTATTGTCTAAACATCACAGACAATCGTTACATATGCGGTTGTTACGCCGGATACATAACATCGAAATTAAATAACAAGCATTGCGAGGACATCAACGAATGCGTGGAGGGTACACATCATTGTTCGCAATTGTGCACAAATCTTAATGGCACTCATGCATGCTCATGTCGTCAAGGATTTAAACTTTCCGATCAAATCAGCGGAGTTTGTCGTGCAGAGGAAGTGAATGCTTTGGTTATTTATGCCAATGGACCGGAAATTCGTGCACTCGATATCCATAAACGAGACGAAATGCTTGTAATGACGAACGAAAAACGTGTCAATGCCATTGATTTCGATCCAAGAAAGGAATACGTCTATTGGATCGATGGATACGATCATCGAATTAAACGTTCGTTCATGATTCACGCAAAGAATGGTGACGCTAAAATTGGATTTGCCCAGGATCTTAATATTCAGAGTGAGTTCTTTATTATTTTTCTTTTTACTTCTACCTTTCTTCGGAGCGTGACACGTTCAGAGTTGCCACAAACATTTAGTTTTGTCTTTCCCTTACTTCTCCTTGATTTCTAGACAGAATTTTGATTATTTTCCTGACCCTAAAAGATATTCTGATTCACTCTTAAAATTATTAGATACTTAAAACAATGTTCTACTACATTTATTTACAAATTTCTTCAAAAGTAAAATTATTCGAAAACATAACTTCTTTTTTAAATAAATATTTAATCATTATTTATTTTTCTATAGGATTTAAAATTCTTCAAAAAATTAAAATTCAAACCTTTTGAAATTCAATAACTTATAAAAATATTATTATAAAACAAGAAAAAATCGATAACTCCGAGTCTTCGACTCGGAATAATTAATTGTTAATTAATTGTTAATTAAAAGAATGAAAAATTTTAGAACTTCAAAGATTTTAATTTTAAACCTTTTTAAAATTCAATTATTTTTAAAAATTCACCTTATAATGCTTCTAATATTTTATTATTTATCTAAAACTTTAACTGAAATTCATTTTTTAATCAATTTTTATTAGAAAATTGTATTATTTAAATATAAAATTAAATAATGTACTGAATAATTAAATGTTTCTTAAGATTGAATTATTTCGACGAATTTTAATAAAAAATTTTAAGAATAATTGCATTTTTCGAGGAATTCATTTAAAATTGTATTAAAAATAATTCAATTCCTAAAAAGAATTTTATTATTTATGAAAATATCTTAATTGAATCCCTGAGAAGAATTTTATTATTTATGAAAATAATTGAATTATAGGAAAAATATTATAAAAATATTTTAAATAATAGATTTTTTCGAAAAAATTTATTCAAATTCTATTTTAAATAATTGAATTCCAGTGAAATTTTTTTATTTTTGATAATAATTGATTTCCATCAATGGCATTTTTTTATTTTTGAAAATAATTGGATTTTGGAGATGAATTTTGCTAAAAATTCAAATTTTCAAAGATTTTAATTTGAAACCTTTCAAAATTCAATTATTTATAAAAATTGCAATTATTTTCATCTTCTCCAAAATTAAATTTTTTTTTTAGAGTTTTTAAGTAAAATTCTATAAAAATTTTAAATTTTTCCTGTACTTTTAATAAAATCCCCCGACTTTTCCCTGACTGATTCTACTTTCCCCGATTCCTTGACCTGTGGCAACCGTGTTTGTTTATTTATATTTACTTTTTTATGGTTGATTTCAATTTGTTTTATTCTTGTTGTTAATTTGCTTTTTCGATTCAATTTTTTAATTATATTTATTTATTTATTTATTTAATCGTGAACGGGCTTACAATTTAAAAATGCCCTGTTGTGCATTTGCACTAATTTATAAATTATTTATAATTATTGGGTATTTTTTAGCGCAAGATTATATACCGACGAGTTTGGCGATCGACTGGGTGGCTGAGAATCTCTACTGGACGGAAGTGGACGACACGGGTCCAAGGGACGTGGGCCGAGTTGTAGTCGCCAAATCCGATGGTAGATATCGTCGCAGTATTGCCCAAGTGGAACATCCAACGGCTGTCGTTGTCGATCCTCAATTGGGAATTTTAGTTTGGGCCGATGCGGGTTCGTTCGCGAAAATTGAGGGCGCCTGGATGGACGGAAGTAAGCGCAGAGTTCTGGTATCCGATCGATTGGGAAGACCTTCGGCGCTCGCAATCGATTACGCCATGGATCATACGCTCTATTGGGCCGACAGTAAACTGAATACAATTGAATCGATTCGATTGAATGGCGCCAATCGACAGGTGATACTCCGAGGATTAAAGAATCCAATATCAATCGATGTGTTTGAGAATATTTTGTACTGGACAACGAGGAGTAGTGGTGAGCTGATAAGACAGGACAAATTTGGACGTGGTGTTCCACAGACGGTGAAGGCGAATTTAGAAACTACTGGTGGGGCGAAGATTTATCATCGTCTTAGATATAATACATCGTTGATTGATCCTTGCGTCTCGTCGGGATGCACTCATCTCTGCGTGGCGATTCATGGTGGACACAGATGTCTTTGTCCGGAGAATGGACGACCGAGAGAAGCTCACGCGAGTCAAATGCATTGCGATGCCACGGAGGAGAGACCAAAACCAGCGCCGAGAATTTGTCAATGTCAGAACGGTGGTTTCTGCTCGGAAGCGGAAAATAATGAATTGACGTGCGAGTGCCAAAATGATTATCAAGGCCAGTATTGCGAGGTGCTTCCGGCTTCGACGAGATCCGGAAGTTCCACTGCCGCCATTGTTGTTCCTATCGTTGTTTCTATTCTGGTCTTGCTTGGTGCCGCTGCCGTTATTCTTGTTCTCAAGAAACGGCCATTGTAAGTTGATATTTTATTTTGAAAATTTACGATTATTTGAATTTGCAGGAATAATAGTTTTGTTTTATTGTTACAGTGGTAAACCAGGTGGACTTGCCAGTCTAACCGGTGCTCAAAGTGTCTCCTTTAGACAAGGAAGCAATGTCGAGTTTGGCGGATCTTCGACGGAGCGAATGGTAAAATACACAATTTTTTAATTTAATTTCCATAAATCTTAATCAGAGTTGTGAATTTAGAAATAAAATCAGGGAAATCAGAGAATTCAGGGATTTTTACTAAAAGGCATGCCTACTAAAAGTACTGGAAAAAATTAAATTTTTAGAATTCACAAGAAAACTCTGGATTTTTGCGTTTTTTTCCATTTGAAATTTTTTTAATTTTCACGAATTTTTCTATTACTGACAATAAGATAGATATAGAAGAATTTTAGTTAAAAACTTTTAAAAAATAATTAAATTTTGGAGAAATTACAAATAATTGCAATTTCTAGAAATAATTAAATTTTAAAAAGGTTTCAAATTAAAATCTTTGAAAATTCCTCGAAAAATGCAATTATTCCTAAAATTTTTTATTAAAATTCTTCCAAAGAATTCAATTTTTTCAAAACTATTAAAATTCTTCACGAAAATTCAATTATTTTCAAAAATTTTAATAAATTCTTTGAAAAATTTCAATTATTTTCACAAATAAAAAAATTTTTCACTGGAATTCAATTATTTTCAGGAATTTGAATATAATTCTTTGCAAAATTCAATTATTTTCATAAATAACAATATTCCTCGAAAGAATTAAATTTTTTTAGATCTATTAAAATTTTTCGCGGAAATTCAATTATTTTTCAAAAATTTTAATAAAATTCTTTAAAAAATTTCAAGTATTTTCAAAAATTTTTCCGAATTTAATAATTTTTAATATTTACTATTTTCATAAAATTTACCAATAGAATTCAATTATTGAAAATTTTTGTTATAAAATTCTTCGCAAACATTCAATTATTTGCATAAATAGTAAAAATTTAACAGGAATTCAGTTATTTAAAATATGATTTGCTTAAAATTTTTCGAAAAAATTGATAATTTAAAAAATTTTCATAAAATTCTTCGCGAGTATTGAATTATTTTCCTAAATTATAACAATTTTCACTTGAATTCAATCATAATTAGAAAATTTTAATAAGATTCTTCACAAGAATTCAATTATTTTCACAAATAATATAATTTTTCACTAAAATTCAATTATATATCAAATTTTAATAAAATTTTTTCCAAGAATTCAATTATTTTTATAAATAATACAATTCTTTTTTGAAATTCAATTTTTTTATAATTAATAAAACTGATGGCAGGATTTCAATTATTTTTAATACAATTTTTAATGAATTCCTCGAAAAATGCATTTAGTATTATAAAGTTTATTATAATTCGTCGAAAGAATTCAATCTTAAGAATCATTTAATTATTCGACAGATTAATTATTTTTGTATATAAATATAATTGAATTGTCGTACAAGTTTCAAATAAAAATATTATTTTTAGAAATAATTGAATTTTGAAAACGTTTCAAATTAAAATCTTTGAAAATCTACATTTTTCATACTTTTAATTAACAAGTCTCTGGAACTAATTTTTTTGAAAAGTTTTAATTCCAATTTTGTTGAAATTAGTTGAATTTTGAACTATTTATTTTTTTGAATACTCATTATTAGATATTAAGAATATTTTACTTAGAGAAGAATTTTAGTCAAAAGCTCTAAAGAAATAATTGAATTTTTGAAAGTTATAAATAATTGCAATTTTTAGAATTACATAATTGAATTTTAAAAAAGTTTAAAATTTAAATTTTTGTAAATTTAAATTTTTAATAGAAATTTCGTAAAATTGAATTGTAAATTGAATTTGAAAATTCTCAAATAGAACTTTTTCAGAAATTATTAAAAATAATTGCTTTAAAGAATAATTTTAGTTAAAAATTCTAGAAAATAATAATTCAATTGAAATGATGAAAATAATTTTATAGAAGTTACAGTAACAATATTCTTGTAATATAAAATAATGATTTTATCACTCGTTCTTCTTTAATTATCATTATAAAATATGAAGAAATTTATTACTCCGAGTCGAAGACTCGGAGCGATCTATATCTTCATGTTTTATAATAATATTCTTATAAGTTGTCATTAAAAATTGTTATATTATGTTATGTCATTAAAAATTTAATTAAAATTTTGTAATTTCTGTTCAATTAGGAGCCCCTCGATGTGGAATACAACCTTACCGAAGTAAACACCAAAAACCGAGACTTTAGTAATCCAATGTACGACGCTGTTAATCTGGAATCTGGCAATACAAACGGAACCAGTGGCAGCGGTATTTATGAAGTTCCTGCGGAAATGAAACCTTCCAGCATACAACACAAAGAAGCACCTCAACTTCACTTTAAGAGACGCGAGTTAGATCCAACGCCCATCGATTCGGGAAAAGACACTCAACAATTAGTGGAAGAGGACAAGTCAGAGTGTTAGTTTTTAGAAAAAAAAATAAGTACTTTTCCATCAATTGTGCCTTGATCTTGAATTTTTTTCAATGAGCGCACTCACAAGAAGAAGAAAAAGAAGAAAAGAAAAGAATACTCGAGAACTCTTAGTAAGTGAAGTTGCTTCAATTTCAAAAAGCAATTGTGATTGTAATCGCTTTTAAATGAGTTTTAGCGCGAATGGTGAACGTTTTAAATAAGTTTTTTATACAAAAGATTTTAAATAATGTTTTTTTCTTCTGATTTTTTAAGTTTTTAAACAAAGATTTTATAAAGCGGGAATCAACGCTATTCCCATTATATAAAGTGTCATAAAAATTCACTTGTTGATACCGTTTATTTTTTTTTGTCATCAGATTTTGGAATCATTTTTTAAAACTCGGATAAATCTGACATTTTAATTTTTTTTAAATACTTATATATTTTAGTTACAGAATTTTTTACGAAGTTTTTAAAATCTAAAAAAAAACAAATGAATAATTGTTCAATAAAAGTGACGATAAAATGACAGATTTTTCCGAGACATATATGGGAATTGTCTTATATATTATAAAAGAGGACCAGACAATGTTTATTTAATAATTATAATTATATTATAATAATAATTACCGTTGTAGAAAAGAAAGCTCGAGATCAGACTGCAATAGGCAGAGTACGATCGTGTCATTTTTTTAGGTGTGATTGTAAGTCTTGTAAATATAATAATTACGATATATTGAAATCATTATTATATCTGTGTACCATAAAAAAAGCGCAATACATTCCATTTACACTCAAAGTTCTTGGTTTTGAAGAATAATAGAGAGTGTAGTGATAGCGTTATAATGGCGTGAAAGCGTTTATTTACTACGAAGGGTACATGTAAGTAAATTTGTATTTTTTAACAAGTATTTTTGTATGAAAGACGAAGGAAGAGTTTATATTTAAGGAAGTTTGATCCATTGGCAAAATTTCAAATTCAGCACTTTTTTCAGAATTTATACAAAAAAAATGAATACTTTAAATTATGTAAAATTTAAATACTAAAATTATTTAAATATTAAATTAAAAACTAAATTATACTATTAATTTAAATTCGAATGCTTTAAATAATCAATTATTTAATTACATTTATTTTAATATATTTCAATTTCGACTGCAAGTTTGAAATAATGTCATAGGTTTAAAAATCCCTTTTAAAAAAAAAGTGGCCAATCAGGAACTGATAAATAGGCACGTTGTTTATTTTATTTTTTTTTATTATTATTATAAATGGTGAATGAATTTTGTCATTGCGCGATTTGTTAAAAATCTTTATTATATAAATGTTAAACTGAACGATTGGTTACGTTATATAAATAAATGTTTTTTTTTAAATAATAGAATAACGCTCAGAATATTATTGATCGGCCACGTAAAGATTATTGTACATTTTCTTTTATTAGAAATATTGGGTGCCTCGGCGTATTGTTCAATTAAACATATTTTTGTTATCAACATTACAAACGTACAAGTGTCAAATGAAAAACTGTAAATTATCTATTTTAATATTAAATTAATTTTTTTTGTTAAATCTTGAAAAACAATAATTAGAACGATGCGCTGTTGTACCTTATGCACAAATAATTATAAATACACTATTACAAAAAAAAACATAGTATATATTTATATATATATAAAAATAAAGAAATTGTTGAAATTGACTTTGATCTGGGCAGGGATCCAGAGTATCCTATAATATAATTAATATATCAGTATTTCGTGTATTTTTTTATATCAAAGTTGACAAAATAATAATTGTTAATATATTGTGCAAATATCAAACTGATACCGTCCAATAATAAATTTTAAGGATAACAACTAAACTGTCCCTGTACCCATTGAATAATATCAATTAGAGAAACATGATTACAAGAGATGTATAATTAAACAAACAAACAAAAGAAAAAAAAAATACAAAGAGAAAGAGAATATAATTATATAGAAGTGTATGTATATTAAGAAACCCTTTTCAAAATGAACGGGTTTTCCCGCTTTGGAGTGTACAATAAAACTTATTTATATGACTGAATTTATTATTATTATTATTTCCTTAATTTTTTCAAAACTTATTTTTAAGTATTTAATACGATATATTTTCTTCCTCTTTTTCTTAAGTTAATTTCTATTTTATATTTATTAATTAAAATTTTTTAGAAAGAAATAATATTTATTTCAATTTAAAAATCGCGGGAATATTTTCATGGGGGGCCAACTTCAGGTAGCTCTGAACAACCAATCAAATTGCAGGAGAAACGCTTGCGTGTAAGCCACGTATCTATACTCACGTAGTAGCCCGTCACGTAGCCCGTATTAGTACAGAAGTACACGTGTACATCTTTTTTAATTTTAATTAATTAATTAAGTGAGTGGTCATTTTTCGGAAAAACTTCACAACGGTTCTATGGTGTAATGGTTAGCACTCTGGACTTTGAATCCAGCGATCTGAGTTCAAATCTCGGTAGAACCTATACTTTTGCATTTTTTAATAATTTACCATCACTTTTTACATTTTTTTTTCCATTCTCATTTACAAATTTTATTTTTATTTCGTACAGCTAAAACAAATTTGATAAAAATAAATTGCAAATACAATTGGTTTTTAATCCTTTGTTTATAATTTATTGTTTTTAATAGTTCGTTGACCAAAAAAAAATTCCAATAGATTAGATTTAAATCAAGTAACAAGTATATTTGTAAAGGCATTGCTTTCGCGAAAGTCGTTAATAAAATTTTTTTTATTCATAATTAATTTTAGAAAAAAATAAAATTTATTTCAATTTAAACATCGCGGGGATATTTTCAGTGCTGCCAACTTCAGACTGTACCTTTGAACAGCCAATAAAATTGCAGGAGAAACGCCTGCGTGTAGGCCACGTAATTACTTACGTGTAGGGCAGAAGTACACGTGTACATCTTTTCATTTTCCCTTTTTAATTTATTAAATTAAGTGAGTGGTCATTTTTCGGAAAAACTTCACAACGGTTCTATGGTGTAATGGTTAGCACTCTGGACTTTGAATCCAGCGATCTGAGTTCAAATCTCGGTAGAACCTATATTTTTGTATTTTTTAAGAATCTACCAATTACTCTTTCTATTTTTTTTTATTTTTCATCAAATTAATTTTTTTTATATAGCTAAAACAAAATTTAATGAAAATAAATTTCAATTTGAATTTATTTTCAATTTTTTCTTTATATTTATTAGTCGGTTAATTAAAAAAATCTTAGAAAAAAATATTCGATTATTAAAACCATTAGAAACAGATTAGATTCAAACTTATTACACATAAGCGTTATTTCTGTTATTTACGTAACTGACGTAATTCCGTACGTAGCAGTACAAACTGTATACACGTGTACATCATTTTTAAATTTAATTAGTGGGGCAGACATTTTTCGGAAAAACTTCACAACGGTTCTATGGTGTAATGGTTAGCACTCTGGACTTTGAATCCAGCGATCTGAGTTCAAATCTCGGTAGAACCTATACTTTTTATTTTTTTTAATAATTATTTTAACTAATTAAAAATTATTTTATTGAAAGTAATTTTTTTTTAAAGTAGTGATTTCCTTTACAGCAACTAAATTTAATTTAAAATTTTCTTAAATATTAAAAATAATTATTAATCCTTTAATTTCTAAATTTCTTTATTAATTATATTGTATATTTTATTTATTAACATTTCTTCAAATATTTATTCTTATTTATTATAATTTAAAATAGAAATAGATTTTATAATTTTAAAATTTGGCGCGTTACTGAGCGCATGCGGTGGAAGACGGAAGTAACAAAAAATGCACGCACGTACTTGTGTTTTCCTGCCAACCCTTAGAAATAAATTTTTATTCTTTGTTTATGTTTAATGTACCTAAAAATAAAGAGTTAAAAAAAACAAAATTTTCTTCTAATTACGTAAGAAAGACAATTTTTATAAATGTGTACACTGTAGCAAAAAATATAAAGGCCCCGCCGAGATTTGAACTCGGATCGCTGGATTCAAAGTCCAGAGTGCTAACCATTACACCACGCGGCCGCTTATAAGAAATAATTTTAAAGATTTACTTGAATCGGTCACAATCTTAAAATTGCATTCTTAATGAATATTAATATTTTAATATACAGAAAAATATGCCCCGACTTACTCTGATATATTAAATTAACAAAATTAATTATCAGATGCGAAAAATTTGTTATATTATCATCGCTTGCTTGGTTACGAAACTTCCTGCGATCGTGGAAATGCCGTCAACCACTGTGATCGTTAAATTATTCAAAATTCAAATTTTTCTCACTTACTTGTTATAAACTTTCAATAGTACTTTCTTAAAAATAATAATTTATACATTTTCACTCGTTTATATTATAGGAATTGTTTAAATAAAAAAGTACTATTAAAAATTTGATTTAAAAATGGTTGCTGAGTTGACCTTTGATATTTGCAGTCAATGAAAATGCAAATGGCCGCCATCATGGTGAAGTAGCACCTAGTTGTTTTCGCGTACTAATAAATTTAATCGTAAAAAATGTTGTGCTCGTGCGTAATGAGTAACTATTAAATGAACTACGATACCGGTAATAGTGAGCTTTTTAATCGTGAGGATTAAAAAAGGGTGAGTGATATGATCTAATGTGTTAAATTCTTAATTATCCTCGACGTGGATGGACACGCGCCCAATTCTTATCCGGCAACCGCATTAAAGTATGCAGAACTTGGGAATCATTTTATAATCAATAATTCGACTATCCCTTGATTAGTATTATCATAATAAACTCTTTGTTTAATGGTGTTTCAAGTTGTAAGGTGAAAATTGTATTAGGAATGATGGTGATTGTGTATCATAAAAGAGAAGGTAAACAATGAATAAAGTTGGCGCGGTGTCTGCTTTTCTCGGGCATGCCGCGTGTTCTTTACACACATGCCCCAATTTTTTTTTTTTTTTTTCTTAAAAACAGTATTGCATATTCTTCACGGGAGTCTTTATTTCAAATTGTTTTTGTCTCGATGATTTATCTCTTTATACTTTACTTTTATTGTTTCACATATCTAATTATCGACATTTTAGTTATTTGAAGGTCATATTTCCATGATTTGGAATTATTCAGTTTTCAGTGTTTTTTTTTGTGTAATAGTATTTAGTTATAGTGGTTTTATATTAATAATGAGAGTAATATTTCATTTGCTTTGTATGATTGTTTTTTGATAATATTGACATGTTCATTTAAATAACCATGTGTTTTGCAAAAACTAGGTTATGTAAATACTTGTCATTTTCTTGAAATAATATACATATTGTATACAATATTGCTGAACTTTGATTTTTCTTATAAATTCCAATTTCGTAAATTGCTTTACTCGTAATTACGACAAATGCTTTAGTAATTAATGAAAAATTGAATATTACAAAAATGTTTTTGTGTAAAGTATTAAAAAAAATTGTTTTCTATTGCAGATTAGTGAGTAATTTTCTTTAAAAAAAAGTCTTAAAAAAAGAGGATAGTGATGCCTGCTGTTAGTATTTGCGATCCTGTCGCTGTGGTCCTCCGCAATAGTTTGGAGAGTCAGTCAAAATCGGACGACCTGTCGATTACCATAGCTGACAGTATTTCACGAATTTCGGAAAGTAGTATTGAATACGAAAAGGAGGCACAAACCTGTAAATCTAGAGAAGGACTTGATCCGATAAAATTGAAAATTGCGACATTTTATACTCACAGTACGGAAATTATTGCGGATAGTGGAAATATGAAAGAGGGTGCCTCATGTTCAAAGCGAACGAACGCCAGAAAGACTGAACCCACTTTACCGGGAGCCAAACATGTTTTGTATCCACCAAATAAAATTGTTCTAGGATGGAAAGACAATTTTCCAGTTGGCGCTGGAATGATAAATGTCGGTAACACCTGCTATTTAAATAGCACGTTGCAGGCTTTATTTCATGTTCCAGCTCTCGTTAATTGGCTATTATCCGATAGTCACCATGGCTCAGGTTGTGATCAGAATGGTAAGATTTTTAACCTTTTTCAGGGATCAAACTAGGTCCGTAAATTTTTGTTTCTTTTATTTTTACTTAATTTCTTTTATTCCAGATGGAGGGGAGTGCCTTACTTGTTCCATGGCGAAGACTTTAAAATTTAGCCATCAAAAAACGGGAGATGCAATTAAACCTTTTTGCATTTATAACAAACTAAAACGTGAGTAATCTTTTTGTTTTGTATTTTACGAAATTCTTTCTTTAACCGAAAGAATTTTATTTAATCGCAAAATTCTTACGTTACAGTAATTTGTAAAACTATGTCACCGGGAGACCAAGAAGATGCTCACGAATTTTTACGTTATTTATTGGAGGGAATGGAGAAAGCCTACTTGATAAGACATAAAGCAACAAAATTAGATAATTATTCCAAGGAAACAACACCTGTGAATCAAATTTTCGGCGGTTATATTCGCACAGAAGTCAAGTGCCTCGAGTGCGATCATATATCAACAACATTCTCCCATTTTCAGGTAATAATTTTGAATTCAAAAAAGTAATTTTTTAAAATTAAAAAATAAAAAGACATAATTTTACTTTAATTTAAAATTTAAAATTTCAGGACTTATTAGTGGATATTCGGAAAGCGAACACCTTAGATGAAGCGCTTTCCAGTTACTTTAGTCAAGAGCATTTAGACAACAATGACTATAAATGCGAAGCTTGCAAACGAAGAGTTCCTGCCACTAAACAATTTAGTTTACAAAGACCACCAAAAGTGCTTTGTGTGCAGCTGAAACGTTTCAGTCACGTGGGTAGTAAAAATTTAAAGAACATCGGATTCAAGCAAACAGTCGACATGGGTCCGTATTTATGGCGTGAAAAAGGAGAGCCATCGAAAAAGTTAAATTACAAATTAACGTCAATGATAACACACATGGGACCCACAGTTAATTGCGGTCATTATACAGCCGTTGCCCAAGTATCGTCCGGAAAATATTACACTTTCGACGATTCGTCAGTACGTCAAATAAGCTTAACCACAGTATTGAATACAAACGCTTATATAATGATATTCGAAATGGAACCAGAGAGTCACAATCATTTAAATAGCCATCAAAGTATCAAATTAAACGGAATATTAACATCCAAGAATTTCTTGCCCATCTCAACAAATAATGCCGAGAAACTCCCAAAACCCTCAACTTCCGGTATTATCCCACAAAATGGTTTCGACAACAATAGTCCAAAACACAAGGAACTCGTGAGTTCCTCCTCATCATCGTCGATTAATTCCCAATCACCGCAAAAGAGCAATGGTCTTCACACCAATGGCCAGAAGAATTCAAATTTCATCGGTCCGTTACTACCGCAGAAAATACAGGAAAAATCACAACCACGTTTAGTATTACACACGAAGAATGGAAAAGTATTGAATGGCAGTAGTTTGGTACCATACGATGGTTCTAGTGACGACGACGAGAATTCTGCAAGTACAACGAAATCACAATCTAACGAGAACACTAATAATCTGAAACCAAATCCATTTAATACGGGAAATATGCAAAAGGTCCTCACTACGAAAAATGATTCGCCAACTAAAGCTGGAACGAATTCGAAGGAAGCGTTCAAGTCGAACGGCAATGGTTTCACTCCGTTCTCAAAGACAATGCATAATGGAGTTAATTATTCAGTGAAACAACACAATAATAGTAATGGAAATGGAATAAAGAATCATCAGAACTCATCGTCGCCCAAACATCATCAAAATGGAAAATTCGATAGTAACGGAAAAATGGAAAATTGCGGCAAGGAAAAATGGTTCAGTCCGACGAAAGGAAAAAACAATGAGGATGGACCTTTGGCGACTAGCAGTAACGGTTGGCAAGTGTCGAAGGATACTCAAGCACCGTCTTCAACGGCAATTCCGAATGGATGGTCCGTTACTGATAATAATCGGTGAGAAAATATCCAATTACTTCCACATTTCTTTATTTTATTCTTTCTTTCCATCCCTTATTCTTTTTCTTCTTTCTTACAATAATTTATATTGTTTGTGATTTTTATTAAAAATTTATTTATTTATTATATATTTATTTATTTACTAAAAATAATTTTTATTCTTTTTGCCATTTCAGTGAAGACAGCGGGAAATTCAGTTACAATTCAACACCAAATGCCGCGGCATTCCGTGACTTTAATGGAACAAATCGTTCCGAAACAGTGTCACATTTATTGAAGACATCACATCGTGGTTATGGAAGTAATTCCGGTCAGTACACGAATAAAAAAATAGATGTTACTACTTTCAAAATTATTTTAAATGCACGTCCAATGAAAAGTTTAATTCATGACATTTCCATCGCCAGACAAAGAAAAAATTGCGTGGACAGAAAACGAAACAAACGATATTTGGGAGATATTTACATTAATGAATTGTCACAAAAAAATGAAAATTGGCCACAATCAGTCAATTCAAGATTAATAACAAATACCAAACGGGAGAAAATATTGATAAATTATCATGAAAATCTCATTGAATCATATTTATTTTATTTGGTTATTTATTTTATGAATTATTCCATTTTCACGCTTATTTAAGTTTGCTATTCGTCTTTTTTTTTTGTTGAAAGAAATTCACAATTCTACATTATTTCAAGGTATTAATTTTTCAAATTTTTCTTTCAATTAATTTTAAACTAATTAAAAATACATAGATTATAGAAGATTCAGGCCTCGGATATTATGAACTTTTCGACTTTTTCGACTATTTTTTGAATAATGCGACTTTTATCCGCTTATATAAAAAAATTGTTGCTTTTTCAAATTTTCTTCCAAATTTTGATACAAAATACGAACATTTTTAGTATAAAATGTAACTTACTTTGATTTTTCTGGTGTGAAAAGTATAACTATAGACAAATCTTTGTAAAGTTATTTTTGAATAATTTTTCTAATTAAATTTTTGAAATATACAATTAAAAAGATTTTGAATAATTCAAATTTTGTAAAATTTAATTGAAAATAAGTAATTTTTTCAAGTATTTTATTAAAATTTTTGAAAATTAACTTTTAAAGAAATTTAATTGAAAATTTTGGAAATAATTGAATTCTCAAAAATTTTAATGAAACATTTTCAAGTGTAAATTTAATAAAAATTCTAATTAAATTTTTGAATTATACAATTATAAATATTTTTGAAACAAACTAATTCTCAGAATTTTTTCATTCTAATTTTTTAAAATTCAATTATTTTCAATATTTTCAATTACATATTTCCGAAAATTCAAATGCTTACAAAAAAATAACTTTAAAATTTTTTAGAATCTTTTTTAACATTTTGGAAAAAATAATCATATTTAAAATTTTTAATTTAAATTCTTCAAAAAATTAATTAGTTTTTTCTAAATTATATACAAAAATTCTTTTTAGAAATTCAATTATTTTCGAAAAATTACATTACATTTTTTGATTAATTGAATTTAGAAATCAGGGAAATACAAAATTAAATTTTTTGTGACAACACTGAATTAAATAAACGACTTTTTCGACATTTCTTTCTATTTTTATTCGACTAAAGCGACTTTTTTGGCTCGTTAAAGTTGATCCGAGGTCTGAAGATTAAAAAACGATTTTTGTCCATTAATTTTCAAAAAATTGCAATAAAATATTTAAAATTTAATTAAAGTATTGTCACTTTCTTTTTTTGTAATTCGATAAAAATATAATACAGGATAGAAAAATAAGTTTGATTTTATTTTTCAGTAACGAATTGGAACGGGGGAAGATCAAGATTAGATCGAGAAGTTGATGACGAGAGACGACAGGAGAGAAAACGTCATTTGGATCCTGACGATGAAGAAATTGATAGAGGTCGTACGAAGAAAATGAAAATAAATCGTGACTACGATAATCGTTTCAATCCATTTCAAGATTATCAAAATGTCAAAGGCGCACAACGTCCAATGGGTTATCAACGAAGAAGTTACTACAATACTTCCTCTCACAATAGAGCACGATACAATAATAGGCCGAGTTATCATAGATACCATCAAAATCAAAATCGCAATCACTGGCAACGCAGATAGAAGAAAAAAATGCAGTGAAATGCGAATTAAATTTTGACATTCAATTGCTTTTTATTTCAAATTATTGAATATTCTCGATTCAATAAATGAGAATTTAGTAATAAAAAGAAGAAAAATGAGAATGTAAAAAATCGCAGCAAACGTTGCATTTCGAGTAAATTGAACACTTTCTCAGACTATTGACACGTTTTGACTGCAAAAAAAAAACACACACACACTCTATCCTCATAGTTAGATTAAAGAAAATGAAAATGATCTAATTTATTAATGAGACATCCTTTTCTTTGTCTTCTCATTGAGGATATGTAAAAAGAGATAGAAAGACAGAGAGTAGGAGAGGGAAATAAACCATTTTAGACTAATTTTGATCGTCTAAAAAAAAACAAAGTTTAGGGGGAATTGTCGTGTTTCTTTTATTTAATTAATGAACATAATTTTTTAATTTTACCAACGGGATATAATTTATAATAAACTATCAATAAAAGTTCCTTGTATGATCGATTTTTCCGCAAAAAAAAAAAGAAATGCGATCCGTCCTCCTTCATTTTATAGCAATATAAAAATTATGATACTCGATTCCCAGATTTATAGTTAAAGAAAACAAAAGTATAGTTCTATACTTATACTGATCGAGCGGCTATATAGTTAATCGATTGAAAAAAATATATATAAACAACCGCGAGTTGTCGATTATAATTAAACTTGTATATTTCCAAGGGTCTCGTTGTATATTCGCAGAATATTTTTTTGAAAGATCATCGAATACCGCGACTCTTTATTGATTAATCAATTAATGGATTTTAAAAGAAAAATGTATGCGAGAATGAGAAAAAAATAATTAAATGCCCGGTAAAATAAGAAGCCATTCAAGGAATTAATTTAAGTTTGTTAATTGTAAGATCAATTCTTATATATGGCGAAATGAGAATGAAAATTTTATTGAAGAGATAGAAAGAAAGCGCGAGAGAGAATAAAAGAGAAAGAGAATGTGAATTAATTGTTGAAGCAAGTACTATGGAGACGGTGATAAGTTTCTTATTCATAGTCTGCTCCGATTTATAATACCTCGTTATATTATTCTATAAATTAATACTAGCCAAAAAGTTAGACATACGAAGTATAAAAAAAAAGAATAGCTAGACATTAAACATCAACATTATAAATAATGTAATCGACGTCTGACTTGATTTGCATACATACCAGAGCTGTCTTCAGTAAATCGACGCCTGTATTAATGTATGTATGTCCGCATATTTGCTATAAAATTAAAAAAATATATTCAATAAAAATAAAAGAAATTTAAGAGATGGTGTTTATTTATTTCTTTTCCTCAAAATTCCTCATTGCATATATGATTTCCTTATTTGGAAATACAAAAGATACTCTTAGTTTATTTTACCAAAAGTAAAAAAATATTTTTTTTTCGAAATTGGTGGAAAAAATCTAATTATTGTAAAATTGGGTATTATTTCAAAAATAATTTACCAATTTTACTCAAATTTCCTCATTTTATACAATTTTTAATTTTCTTTTTTATAAAATCCAAAAAATTCTTTAATTTTATTTTTTCAAAATTAAAAAATCCTTTTTTTACTCGAAAAAATAATTTACCAATTTTACTCAAATTTCCTCAGTGTTTCCAATTTTTATTTCCTTTCTTTTTGAAATTCAAAAGACACTCAAATTTTATCTTTCCAATAATTAAAAAATCCCTTTTTTACTCGATTTTTTTTGGAAAAAATTTAATTATTTAAAAAAAGAAAAAAAAAATTCCAAAAGTAATCATCAATTTTACTCAAATTTCCTCAATGTTACCATTTCTGCAATATAGCGGCAATATTAAAATTATTGAAAGAAAACTGAATTAATTTCATTATATTATAAACTAAACTGTACTATTATAACTATACTTTACTATATTATAATTATTATTTTATTTTAATTTTTCCATAAATTCTAATTTTACCTTTTATTTACAACTTGTCTATTGTGTTCTGCAATGTCAAATGAAGGTAACACATTTTTTCAACCGACGTTCCACTGTTTTGATTTGTACGTTAGGCACGATGGACGTTTTAGATTTAGAAGAATTGTGGAAAAAAAGTCCATTCTTTGATTATTGTGCACCAATAAACAAAGATGATTATGAATTCACGTGCACCAGACTTATAGAAAGAATTGAAAAAATTGTAAGTTACATTTAATCGTTTTTCCATTTTGACAGTTACGAGAACAAGTGCGTGCGTTGTTTTGAATTTTTTTTTTGAATTCTAATATATTTATCTTTATATTTTTAAGTATTTATTTTATGTAATAAATTATTTATTACTTTCTAAACATTACTATTTTTAGTTAGTCAATAATAGGTATGTATGATTTAATAAATAACTAATTTAATACATGGTAAATAAAAATTACATTTTTCTAGCTTATAAACGTTCAATTGGAGGAATTGAATATTGAAAATATCCACAACGAATTATGCGAGGAACTGAAGGAATTCAATGAAATTTCGAACGAATTGACTAATAAAATTGAATCACTTATCAGTTTATCAAATACTCATTTTTGCGTTAATAATGATTTAAAGGATTTTGTGGAAAATATTTCTTCACGATGGAATCAACTAAAGAAAGAGGTAGGTATAAATACTTAATTTATTAAATATATATTTGAGCCTCAGTTTTGTTTTCTATTTCCTTCGGTTTTCTATTTTATTTTTTTAATCGATTTGATTTATTTACAGGAAAACTTGAATTACTATCGAATTCGAATATCTTCCCGAACAGTTTTGAAGAAAATTCGAATTGATGCTGATGAAATTAAAATGTTGTTACAATTTTCAATATGCCAGTGTAATCAACAATGTATTGAGAAAGGTTATTATATTTGGAAAGAAATTTATCAATTGGTAGACAACATTGCAATCTTTGATCAGAAGGTAATTTTTCTTGATATCAATTTTCAATCCTTTTGGATTAAATTAAACTTTAGTTTAAAAAGGCTAATCATTCCGAGTTAATTTTTCTATTGTTCTTTTAATTGTTTTTGACTAATTTTTTTATTTTATTTAAATTTATTTTTTAATTCAGTTTTTTATTTTTAATTTAATTTAATTTTTTTAATTCAATTTATTGTTTTTAATTTAATTTTTTTAATTCAATTTATTTTTTTAAATTCAATTGAATTTAATTTTTTAATTCAATTTGATTTAATTTTTAAATTATTGTTAATTTAATACATTTTTCCTTTTGTCACCAAAAAAAGGTTCAGTCAATGATGCCAATCCGCGAATTAACACCGCATGTAAATAATTTCATTTCATCGATAAACAATTTCGTTAACAGCAATGAATTTATTCCATACAATTCAAAAAGCGACGAACTCTCAGTATTCCCTTATGTTTCACAATTATTAACAGGCGAACTTCTTGGCTATAAGCCAATAGAACCTGAATTTGTTTTAAAAACAAATAAACCAAAGAGACCAATTTTTATCACCAAAGTAATTAAAAAAAAATTAACAGTCCTCTAAATTATTTATGATTATTAAATAAATAAATGTTATTTATTTACTAGACTTGAGAAAAAAAGAATTTAATTTAAAGTGTTTAAAGTACATTGTCTACGTTTTCTATGTTCAGTGAAGATATTGTATTTTGTAAAGTTTATGTAGTTTGTGTACAGAAAAATAAATTAGTATTTTTGAAAAATAATCCTTTTCTGATTTTTTTGGATACGATTGTGAAAGTAAAGACAAAAATTCATTTTTTTAAAAAATATACATATTTATAAGTAATAATTTACAATGTTTTTAAATACATGATTCAAGAGTCTTGAGAATCAAACAGGAGGAAATTAACATTTTGAAGAAACAGTGAATAATATAATATTGATTTTCTTTGATATTTCACTATTTTTTTTTGTTAACATTAAAGAATAACTGTGGGACATTATTATTATTATTATTATTATTATTGTATCGTATAATTATTGATTGTAAATAAATCCACTGACGATAAATATCTCTTATATTGATATAAATTTCTGAAAGGCAGAGGAAAATATTTCTTTCTAAATATTCTTTCACAATATTTACTCCTGTCTTGATAAAATATTTTTCTTTTTATAATATATATATATATAATAATATATATTCTGATAGAAATTAAAAATAAATATTTCTAGACTATTAATGCTTTCCATGTATACTTAATATACATTTATAAGCTTTTTGAAATTCTTAATTAAATCTTCATTTTCTCGTAAAATAATGAACAGTTCTTTTTTTTTTAAATTGTGGGACTAGATTAAAAAATGCCTTCCAGATCCGGCCAAGGAACTGGTGGCGCTAATCTCAAGGATGTGTCCTTGTTTTGCATAAATTTAGGAGGCTGTAATTGACGTCTTTCCTGGAAATTAAAGAGAAAAAGTATTTAATTTTCGAAATTTAAATTTCTAATTTAAATTTAATTTTCTAGTTCTAATTTTCTAATTACCGGTGGTCGATGCGTTGGTATTGTGAAATTCAGTGGTTTATGGGTCCAGCCTTTTGTATTTAAACATTTATAGCAGACTTTTGATTCCGATAAGCATTCAACGTGATAGCCATGACCGCATCCAAAAATTACCACATATTCTGTACAATTGGCGAATTTTTGTCTGCATATGGGACAAATTAGCGAATCACTCGAGCAACCCTTTCCACTGTCCCTAAAATTAAAAAAGTCTCAATTTATTACGAACAGGATTTAAAAAAAAATGTGTGTAAAATAAAGTAAAAAGATTTATTTTTACCTTAGAGTTTCTTTAAGGGCTTCATGAATTTCCAGACTGACGAGTCTCGAAGTGGTTTCCACTAAAGTTTGCTCGTATCTCGAATGCGTCAGAACGCTAGTTAGTAATTGTCTAATATCACCGATTGTTCCACTGGTGGCTAGAGGATGTTTCAAAATTTGCTCCAAAACTGTCGACAAAGCTGTCGTACCGCTCAAAGATTCCAGGACAATTTTTAACAATTTTCCCCTTAAAATCTCAGCTGTGATAAGATTTTGAACATCAGAGTTAAAAAAAAAGACGCAAGAAGAAAGAAAAAAATAGAAAAGAAGAAAAAAAACTTATTTATTTAAAAAATTGACAAAAATTCCAAATACCTATTTGAACGTTATTATCGGAATGTTGATGAAGAACAGTTTCAACAAGAGGCATCCAATCGAGAGTTCCCGCCGATCTTCGGCACAAGGCAGCCAATTGTGTTGTTACTTGAACAGCATTAAAATCAGAAACATTTGTTTGATAACACTAGAAAAAAAAATTTAATCTTAATTAAAATCAATAATTCTACTTGAATCAAAAAAGAATTTACAAAACACTTTCAACACTTTTACAATGGCAAGAGAGTAAAAACTCATTACCAGAGATAAACTTTCTTCCAGTCTTTTTAACAGTAAATTAAAAGCCTCCTCATAATTTCCGAGTTTCTCCAACATTATAGCTTCGGCATCTTTGTGATTCATCGTTTGTACTATTTTCAGAGCCTCGTCCAATCGACAACCGTGAGATCCCTGCAGATGACTAGTAACCTTGATAAAAAAAAAGAATTTTACTCAATTTTGTCCCTTTAAATTTAATTTAAAACGAAAAATTATTAATTGTAAATTGAGAATTGTAAATTGTAAATTGAGAATTGAAAATTGAAAATTGAGGATTCGGAATTCAGAATGACTTACATATTCCGGTTCAACTTGACACATTAAGGCTAGATATTTTTCTAAAATTTCAGCTGACAATTCAAGTTTACTCTCCTCCTCTTTATATTGCACCAATTGAAAAAGAGCTGCTAATAGTGAATACTGCAGCAACGAATTGCTCTCAAGTTTATCGAGAATTTTGTTCAACTTAGTTGGAACACGATTTGATATTATAATAGCCAATTGACTCGCATCGATTTCAACAAGCGATGTAACGTGCGTTATTAAAATACTATAAAGAATCGTCACTGGCAGTGATTGTAAACGAGTCCAAATATCATGATGTCGGGACGGATCTGCAATTAGGCATCGTATCACCGATGACCATTCTTCTCTGTCAGTGTAAAGCAATTCAGAAATTCGTAAACTGAAACAAAAGGAAATTATCAATTGAATTACCGGAATACAATGAATTAAGTACAGTACTTTATTATTTAAGTAATAAAGAAATTGATAAAGTTAGGAAATTAAATTATTAATATAGATTTAAAACAAAAACCTACAAGTTTGCTCTCTGCGACAAATGTAACAGAGTGTTATCCGACATATTCGTCAATTTTCTGGAATGTATCAACTGAAGAATAGCATTCTCCTTCTCATAACGATGATCCCTCAAACTAATTTGCTCCGAACCACTGGCCAGAATTTCCACAATTCGATTCAAAACACTTCCCTCAAGACTCACCATATTCTCCGCAACTTCATTAATAATAAAAATAAGAACAATAACTCTTTGCTCGTCCATTAAATAATCAGGATTATTTGCACTTAGCGGTGTAGTTGGCATCACAATACTTAATAAAATATCGACAATTCTCTGTCTTTGTCTCAATCCCATTTCGGTGGTGAATTCGGGTTCTTGAAAAGCCATTGCAATAACGTCGAGAAATCCTTTGACGTCAAATTTCAAAAATGTTCTTAAATACGGATATTGTCGTTCGGAATCATTGGCGAGACTTGAATGTTGTGAGAGTAGGGCACGTAGAACATCGGCTTTCACACGTTTCGGCAAATCGTCGGGTAATTCGCCTTTGGGAAAATCACGACCCGCTAGGCAACAACTGCAATAAACTAGAAGCGCATTACCGAGTGTGATACATTCACGTGATTGTGATTCTTTTTCATTGGTGAGCTGATTTTGGAGAACGGGCACGAGCTGATGAATTGGAGCTGTAAAATCGCCGAGGGCTGTTGTTTGTAAATGTATCAAAGCTTCCCATAGAAATCTATTACGACAAACTGTTGTTACCTGAGGAATTTTCATTTTTTTATTATTAAACATTCTTTTCTTTCTTTTATTCTTTTCTTTCTTCCTTTCATTCTTTTTTTCGGTAAAGAAAATTTTTTTCTTTATTATTGAAAGAGTTTTATTTGATCAAGATTGTAAATTTTGTACTTACTTGATGGATATCGAGACAATCGACCTTGAGTAAAATGACCACCGACTGAAGAGAATTCAATCGATTTTCCTGTTCATAGAGTGTGACAAAATGTTGGGCAATAAAAGGTGGAAGCGTTGGTGGCATACTTCCTTCAAGCAAAGGCGATTCCAAAGCACGAAGATAGGTTGCTTGAAGATTTTCCGACTCCGAAACAAGATCCCATAAATGTCCAAAGAGCAATTCGGTATTTTCGAGTTGAACACAATAATCGACGCATGTGGAAACAATTTCCGAACCAGTGACATCGCTGGCCAGTAAATTATTCAATTCGTCCATATATTGAATAAGAACCTGACAAACTTTATCTCTCGCTATTTGTTTACGACGCTGCTTCGAACCACGTAAACCAACGACAGCTTTTCCTTTATCTTGATAGAACGAGAGTCCCAGTGCCAATGCTTCTGGAAAGCGCCTCTGAAAGAAGAAGGTGATTTAATTATCGAAATAGTTTGTTCATTAATTGAATTATTATAATGAAAGGAAGAATTATTTCAATTCAGTTGAAATAATTCAAAAAAGAATTTTTCAATTACCTGTAAAGTTAAATGGCGCAATCTTTCCATCCAGGTTCGTATGCACACAGCGTGAAGACTTTTTGTTCCTAAAAGAAGAAGTTGACTGCCAAAAGTGACAACCGTGTTGTAACAGGCTCGCTCACCAGCCATCGACATTGCCTGGAAAGAAAATTTCGTTAGTTCTCTTAGAAAAAAATTTTTCTTTACATAAAAAAAAAGTTTACCTTGGAAACATTCCCTCCGGTCGTTAAACCCTTAAAGTGACTTGACGCATACGAAATACCAACACAACTGACGTCTAGAGTTTCTAAATTATCCTGCGTTCTCACATCCAATAAATGCAGTCTTTCTTGAATATCTAATATTATCAGAGATCTTGCATTGAGCCATCGAAGATTACTCATTGTATACGGAAGTACAACTTTACGAAGTGGTGTCAATTTTATTCTGTACAAATTCGTCTCACATTCTGTACACACCTGTGAATCAAAAGAAAAGACAAAAAATATAGTTGTCAAAAATCAAATTTAAACAAAAATTACGAATTTTTTTATGTTTAGTCTAATGGATTGTAAAAAAGAATTACGGAAACTATCTGGAACGTACCTGATAAAAATTAACGACCGAATCTCGACCCAGAGCCAAAACTGGATCGATAACTCGACTCGCATTTGCAGCTTGAATAACGACTAATTGCCAAGAAACTTGTGGAGGCGCAAAGGCGGGACCGGTTAAAGCTTGGCAGAGGACAATTCTCATTCTTGGTCTTATGCAAACGACTATCACCTGAAAGGCAATAAATATTAACATAATGACAAACATTAAAGGTAAATATTGAGAGAACAAATTAAGAATGAAAAGAACAAACAAAATAAATAAATAAAGATAGAGGAAGACTAATATTATACTCTAGATAAGTATGCAAATAAAGACAAATGTTCAAATAAAGAAACAAAACTTAAAATTAAAAAAGATTGTTATCAATTTATTTTTTTAATTTTAAGTTTTGCTAAAAGATGAATTAATAAGAAATACCTTTGATAAAGTAGCCATTGCAACGAGTGTATAATTCTTCAGTGGGTGCGTTGGCAAATCGTTGAGAAGTAAAGGTTCAAATGTACAAACTTCTCCTCGTGCTCCGCTAAACAATAGTTTACTGTCACATCCTCGCACACCCATAACTCTCGTGAAATTTAATTCAAACACCGAACCACCACTGTCACTGCAAAGTGCCAATTTCGGAGAATCTGTGAACTTCATTAGAAAGACAGGAATTATTTCCGAGTTAATTTGAAAAAAATTAATTAGTTTTTAAATTTAAACAAAATTAGCATCAAAGGTAATTAAATCGAAAGAAAATTACCTTCGAGTAATTAAATTGAAATATAATTAGCTCCAAGTAACTAAATCGAAAGAAAATTACCGTCGAGTAATTAAATTGAAAGAAAATTACCTCCGAGTAATTAAATTGAAGCAAAATTATCTTCGAGTAATTAAATTGAAGCAAAATTACCTCCAAATGTAATTAAATCGAGACAAAATTACCTCGAAGTATTTAAATTGAAAAAAAATTTCTAAGACGTACTTTAACATGCAATACGGCAGTTCCTGGTGGATGAACGTCGGTAAGTGTTCGCAAAACTTTGCCATTACTACTGTCGATCATGAGAATATATCCCCTCGCGAAACCAGCCAACAATCGACTACCGTCATGATTGAAACCCAAAGCAGAAACTGATCCCTGATGTCTTGCCTCTTGATCGCACCATCTTAAAGTTTGCGTTGAATCGAAACCCAAAACAAGACCGTGACTCGTTCCAATAACCAGCATATTTCCCCCAGCTGCCACTGCACTCGCCAAACCGGCATTTATTCTTTCCTAAAAAAAATAAATTTCCCTCAATAAATAAATTTAAACAAATTTATTCAAATTTTTTTATTCAAATTAAAAACTTTTATATTTTCAAATATAAATTTTTAAATAATTTCATAATCAAAATTTAAAAAATTCACTAACTAAATACAAAATTAATTATTATTGTTTATATTTTCAAAAATTTTAATACAATTCTTCGCAAGAATTCAATTATTTTTCTATAAATAATAATTATTATCCCTTAATTCTTTCAATTTCAAAATTGAAATTGTCAATTGATATTTTAAATAAAATATACGTACGGAAGCAGACGTAATTTGAGCACAAATCCCTTTGAGAATCACGTGTCTCAATATTGCTCCTGAAGCCGGTGTTTGCGTCGTTCTTTGCTTACTGAGCGAATTTAACGACAATAGACTTCCAACACTCGCCGTTTCACTTCCTCCCAATTTATCAATAGATGCTGCACCAATATCATCGTCTGTTCCCGAAAGTGAACCACAATCTGGCTCTGTTAAAATACTTTCTAAGGAGGGTAATTCCTCCACAACTGGTATTGAGTATTCTGCATCATCGAGCTGGAAAAACCCCAATGAATACAATTTTCAATTTATTTATACATAAAAATTAAGAAAATAATCAAAACTATCAATTATTAATTTCATTAATTAAATTAAATTAATAAAACTAATGAATCTAATTAATAAACATTATTAGTGATTATCGAATCTGTTGAATCAAACTAATGAAAAATGTAGAAAATAGAAAAAACCATTTGAACTACAAGATAGAAAAATGTCACGGTTAATTTGCGAAAAGATAAATATTTGACAGTAATAATTCACTTAGGTACCTCTTCAATTTCCAAATTAATTGCTTCTGCTGTTAAATTTTCAAGAGATCCAATGTCCACCGATCCATTCTCAGCCATTTTTATTTAATCTGTCATAAATCTTTCATATCAGCCGATAACTTTGAAACATTTTCTATATATCTTCGGTAAAATAAAATAATTTCACAAAACTATTAACATTATTCGAAATATTTATTGAACCTTCTTGAACCGAAGGGAATAAACTTGCACTTCATTTATAGGTTAGAATTGATTTTATGAACAATTTCCCATAAAGAAGTAAATTAAATTCATTATGATATGTACCGATTCTCAGTTTTTAGAGTTTAGTCTCAAATTGTATCGTTTTTCACCCATTAATTATAGAATCTGCACACATGAAATTTAATCAACTGACAGTTGACAGTTCCGCAAAGTGACAGTTCTTACGATTTCTACCATTTTATCTCACTATCCCGACCGCAAGTTACGTCAGTTACGTTCAGTTGCGTCACAACCGTCACCACGTCAACACTGTAAACGCTGTAAACATTTGCTCTGCTTTCTATCTAATTAAAATTGAAATGTAATTGATAATAGTTCTGGAAGATATTCAATATAATAAAAACAGGAAATTTTTGATAATAATATCGATAAAGAAAGAATGAAAATTAATAAGTTCTTTAAGACTCGTACATAACCTCAAATCTTTCAATAATCCTGCGACAGTCGTTTGGAGTAATGTCAATTCACTCCCTCGTGAAAAATATTAATTTTCCTATTAATTTTCGTATATTTAATAAATCACGTAAATTTAATTTCCGTCAGTAAAATTAATGAAATGAATGAAATTAATAAAAATTAATAATAATAAAATAATATAGGGTTTTAGGACCCAATAGTAAAAAACTTGAAAACTGACAAGGAAGAGACAAGACAATAATGACAACGTCCGCTGTCAGAAGGTGTGCTTGATTTAATTGTGTATGGTGAAATAAACTAGTTATAAAATTGTGCAAAAACTTTTTTTTTCCGATAAAAATTGATGATTTTGTTAAAAAAAGGAGAATTCATGGAACATGATAATCGAAGATATCCAGCTTGATTAAATGACTGGAAAATTGTTGTTGCATCGATATGCAATATTTTGTAGAGTTAATGCCAACTCATCTATACGAAAATTATTAAAAGCTGTATATGTTACACACCCAATAAAAGACGTATTTAATTTTCGATAAAAATACATCATCCAAAGTGTTTAATTAAACAATAATCGCGTGTCATGAGTTAATTAATTATTGAAGAGAAAAGTAATTTGCCGACAATGACAAGCTCAATAGTTGGTGGTGGTCTAGAATCAGTGACAAAATTTTTTGAAATTCTTCAATCTGATCTCAAGATACTTGCTGGTGAAACTAAAAAGAAATATCCGCAAATTAAAGAGGTAAATTGTGTTAATTTAATTATTATTATTTTTCTCCTATACAATTATCAAAATTCAAAGATCTCAATTTGAGACTAGACCGAAAATTCAATAAAAATGAATAAAATACAAGAGAAAATTACTATTTTCTGGAATTTGTCAACTTTTGTTTATCTTTTTTCAAATAAGTGCATAATTAGTTTGTAGTAAATTGCTTTTAAGGCACTTTAAACAAGTTGATATTTAAAATAGCTTTAATTTACATATTTAAATTTAAATTTTCTATCTTTAGATTAAAGTTTAGGTATAGAGCCAAGTTAAAAAAAAAATAATTGAATTATGGAATTTAATAATTAGAAATATTTTTATATTTCTAATTATAAATTTTTATATTATTATTTTTATATATATTTTGATTAAATGTTTAAAAAAATGTTTCCAGTCATGCGAGGAGGGAATCGCAAAACTAAGATCCGCATCTGGAAATCCAGGAAGTCAAATATATTATGTGGTTAATCAAATTTTATATCCCCTGGTTCAAGGCTGTGAAAGTAAAGATGTAAAAATTATTAAGGTTCGTATATAAACATTTCTTTAAAATTTATTCTCAGAAGAATTTTTCCATTTAAAAATTCAATTCACACAAGTTTTTATTTTTTTTCCTCGCAGTTTTGCTTGGGAGTAATGCAAAGATTAATTACTCAACAAGCTGTGGATCAAAAGGGTGCACGTTACATCACGGATACACTATGGATGTTGATGGAAGCTGGAACAGAAGAAGTAAAAGTACTGCAAACAGTTACATTGTTACTCACGAGTAATACACTCGTTCATGGAGAGACGCTTTCAAGGGTAAAATATCTCCATTGTCTTCTTCTTTACAATTGCTTCCAAGGTTTTACTTTTTCATTTACATATTTTAAAAATAGACGTTGAAATCTTTCTTTCATTTCACACGTTTTCTTAATTAATTGTTTTGTTTATTGAAATGAAAAGTCCCTCTTTGGAAATAAAGACTCTCTTTATTTATAATTTTTTTTGTATACTTTTATTTAGTTTTTTTAAGTAGGAATACCTGGAAATGTCAGGGAATTTTTATCGAAATCCTGGAAAATTGTTGTTTTCTAAAGTTATTGTGTTTATTTTTGAAATTTAATTTCACTTAAATATTTCAAAGTTAATTCAATTTTAAAAGAAAACTTTAATGTTGAATTTTAATCATTTTTAATACAATTTTAATGGAATTGCTCGAAAAATGTAATTATTCTTCAAGATTTTATTAAAATTTATCAAAGATATTCAATTATTTTAAAAACCTTTGCTACAATTTGTTTATTAGAATTTATGTATTATTTTCAATACATTTTTAATTAAATTTCTTTAAAGAATTAAATTATTTTCAAAAATTTTAATGAAATTCTTTGCGTAACAAATACAATTTTTTTCAAAATAATTTTAATAAAATTCTTCGCAAAAATCCAATTATGTTTAAAAATTTACAAAAATTCTCGTCAAAATTTCAGTTATCTTTATAAATAATAAAATTTTTCTCCGAAATTCAATTATTTTCAAAAATATTAATAAAATTCTTGGCAGAATTTCAATTATTTTTAATACAATCTTTTTCTCATTTTAAAGAGATTTTAATAAATTAAAATGTATGTTTTGTTTTTCCAGAATCTTGTCTTGTGTTTTCGATTGCATTTCACTAAAGATTCGACAACAATAAACACAGCTGGTGCAACTGTGAGACAATTGGTGTCATTAGTATTTGAACGTGTCGTGGCTGAAGATGAGGAAAATCCTGAACAGCGTTCGATTGAAGAGATTAATTTAGAGGAATTGAAATCACCAACGAATCAACCTCCGAAAGGCCTCGGACCATGTGCTGCCGATGCTTTTTTAATGTTCCAGGTACTTTTTTTTAGCAAAATATAAATTAAAAAGAGGCAATAAATATTAATTTTCGACTTTTTACTTTCTTATTCAATTGTTATTTCAATTAATCAATTTTTCTTTCTTTTCAATCTTTTTTCTTATTACTTTTCTTAATTCAATTTTTTTGTATTATTTAAATTCTTCATAATTCGTCTTTGAGAAAACTCTTTTTAATAACCCCTTTTTTCCTTATTAGGATTTAGTTCAATTGGTGAACGCAGATCAACCTTATTGGTTAACAGGAATCACAGAAATGACCCGAACTTTTGGTTTGGAGTTGTTGGAATCAGTTTTAATTAATTTCTCGTCTGTATTTTTTAAGGTACGTCTACTTTCGATTTTAATAAAAAAAACAATATCCATTTATTTTTAGTAATTAAATTGATTAATTTATTTATTTTATTGATTTATTCTAATTAATGTTTTTTCTAATTATAACAAATTATTGAATAGCTAGTAAAAGTTTTATTAAGTTTCTAAAGTAATTTTAGTACTAATAATAATAATGATTGTATCTTAATTAATTTAAGTACTATTTAAATTTGTCGACTAGAATTTTTAATAAATTATCATCTTTTTTCTTTCAGCATCCGGAATTTAGTTTTCTATTGAAGGAAAGAGTTTGTGCTTTGGTTATTAAACTATTTTCACCAAATATAAAATACAGAAATTCGGTTCCAGCTTCAATTCAACAAGCAACACCTCTTGATAAACCTTATTTTCCCATTAGCATGAGACTTTTACGTGTTGTTTCCATTTTGATACAAAAATATCATTCTCTGCTGGTAAGTTGAAATAATTTTATTTTCTTGTAGTAAACAATTAGAATTTTGAATTAATTAATTAAACATTAATTGTAATTAATTAAACTTTAATTATAATTAATTAAACATTAATAATAATTAATTTCTTCTTTCAATAATTTTTATAGGTGACGGAATGTGAAATATTTCTTTCGTTAATTGTGAAATTTCTTGATCCTGACAAACCAGTTTGGCAACGGGCTTTAGCACTGGAAGTTTTACACAAAATGACCGTACAATCCGATTTATTGACAAGCTTTTGCAATTGTTATGATCTTAAACCACACGCAACTAATATATTTCAAGATATTGTTAATAGTTTAGGTGCTTATGTGCATAGTCTTTTTGTGAATCCGCACATGATCGGCTCGTCTAGTATGGGTGAGTTTATCGTAAATATTATTCTTAAAAACTATTTAATTTTTGAATTAATTATGTTTCAATTACAATTATTCCATAGTTTATTTGTAATTATTTTTCAAACAAAAATGATTTTCGCTACAAAGCAAATTTTTTCCAGACTTTTTAAATAAATTGTTAATTGTTAATTTGCTTGATTTAATTTAGAGTTTAATTTTTTTTGCAGGCTCATCAACACCGGCTGTGCAGTCAACAGCACCGGCTCTCTTAGCTGGTATGCCAATTGGTCCTGGCGTATCTCCTCAACCTGGATTTTATTCCAGAGGAATATGGTTGCCCGTGGTTGTCACGTTTCCTAGTGGACAAGCAAAATCTACATAGTTTGTATTAAATTACAATTTTTATTCTGTCATCAATTTTTTAACTTTTCTTATTCTATATCCATTTCTATATCTTGTTCCATTCTATTCTCTTTTGTTCTATTCTATTCTAATTTTTTCTATTTTATTTTCTCTATTCTATTTTATTGTTTTCTTTTCTATTCTATTCGATTCGGTTCTTTTCTATTTTATAGTATTCTACCCTAATTATTCTATTAATGAATATAAATTTATTTTCCGTTTGACTTTGATAAAATATAATTTTAAGTTGTAAAAGAATATTTTTAAGATTTTATAAACTGCTCTCTTTTTTGTTTAGTCTCGATATGTTGGATAAAATTGAACCGCCACAGATACCGGACGGTTATGGAATCAGTATTGCATACGCTTGTTTGTTGGATATAATTCGCTCAATAGCGTTGGCAATTATTGGCTCCAGAGAGGAGAATACAGAACATCGGTATAATCCTACGGAAGCTGAAAAGAAACTTCATGTTCAATTAATTAATTCAAGTTGGTGTGGTCTACTGGCGGCTCTCAGCCCCTTGATAGACGCTAGGTAAATATTTAATTCCAAAACAAAAATCTAATAGTAACCGCAATTCTTTTTTTACCCTTTTCTTTGTACCTTTTTCTTTAATCAGATTAAATTAAACCTCAAGTTTAATTTTAAAAAAATCTATTTAATAACGAACGGTAAATATAACAAAAAATTTAATTTTTTTACAGTACTGATGAATCAGCGACGGAAAATGTTCTCAAAGAAATACAAACGTTCGCATCATTGTGCGGTTTACTCGATTTGAATACACCCCGAGACGCTTTTATAACAGCAATTTGCAAAGCTTCATTACCTCCGCATTATGCTCTCACTGTTCTCTACAGTGCTCCACAAGGAATTCCCAGTGCACGACCACAAGATTCTGTACAATATAATCCCGCATCAATGGGAGATTCTGATTACCGACAGCAAGTCGTTGCCGTTGGAACACCCTTACCCACAGCTTCATTGCCAATTGGTATGTAATTAACTTTTATCCTTTAAAATAAAATTTTAATTTCACACAAAAATATATTATAATTTCTGTTATAAATTATATAAATAAATAGAATTTTAAATATTAAATGTGAATTTTTCGATAAAAAAAAACTAATTTTTTAGGAGCTCAACAAGGACCAGTTATGTTGACGGTGAAAAATCTTCAATGCATGAGAGCTTTACTTTTATTGGCGCATTGTCATGGCAGTATTTTGGGAACTGCTTGGCATTTAGTGTTGACGACTCTTCAACATCTAGCTTGGATTTTGGGACTGAAACCATCGACGGGAGGTTCTTTGAAGGCAGGAAAAACCGCTGCCGACTCGAATGCAATGCTAACAACGGCTGTCATGGCAGATTTACCGGTTCTCAGCGCAATGCTCAGCAGATTATTCGAGAGTAGTCAACATCTCGATGATGTTGCTCTTCATCATTTAATTGACGCCCTGTGTAAACTGAGCCATGAGGCTATGGAATTGGCATATTCTAACAGAGTAAATTTCAATTTTTCAATTTAATTTCTTTTTTTTTAAATTTAATTTCTTTTTTTTTTCCTTCTTGTGGAAGCTTTTTATATTATTTTAATTTATACTATTTTTATAATAATGCATTTTATAATTTAAAATAATTATTCTATATTGCGTTGAATTTTAGGAGCCATCATTGTTCGCTGTGGCAAAACTTTTAGAGACTGGACTTGTAAATTTACCTCGAGTGGAAGTTTTGTGGCGACCACTTACAAATCATTTGCTTGAGGTTTGTCAGCATCCGCACATTCGCATGAGAGAATGGGGAGTCGAAGCAATTACCTATCTCGTGAAAGCTGCTCTTCAACATAAATATCCTCAACCACTTCGTGATAATCAGGTAGAATTTTGCATTTTTTAGAAATAACTCCAATATAATTGAAATGATAATTTTTATTGTTTATTATAAACTTATATTTGTAAATTAATATATAAATTTATAATTATTTATATATCTAATATTTATAAATAAAAAAATGTCACCTGATTTTTGATTAAAATTTATAATTTACCAATTTTTTTGTTTCAGAAATTGCAAGTGTTACTTTTGGGACCTTTGTCCGAATTGTCGTCGGTTCGTCACGCAGACGTCAGGCAACGACAATTGGAATGTGTTTTACAAGTTCTTCACGGTGCAGGAGAAACTTTGTATCATGGTTGGCCTTTGGTGCTTGGAATAATTGGCGCTGTTTCCGATCATCACGGGTGAGTCACGAAGAAAATTGAATATTACAAAAATAAGAAAATTCTTAACCAATTTATAATTTATGTCAAAAAAATATTTTTTAGGGAAAACTTAGTTCGCATAGCGTTCCAGTGTCTTCAGTTGGTAGTCACGGATTTCTTACCAGTAATGCCTTGGCGTTGCCTTCCTTTGTGCGTCGACACTGCTGCTAGATTTGGATCACAAACACAGGAATTAAATATTTCCCTGACCGCCGTTGGATTAATGGTGCGAAATTTATTTAATAACAATCATTATGAACAAAATATTTAAAAAATTTATTTTATCAAAAGTTTGATTTTAATTTAATTTTAATTTTATATTAGTTTTATTTTAAAACTTGTTTTATTTGTTATTTTGAAATTTCTTTTAATTTTATGTTAAATTTCATTTTATCTATTTCAGTGGAACATTAGTGATTACTTTTATCAAAATCAAGAGAAACTCTGCGTCTCATTGCGAGGAGATTTGGCGAATGTGTTTCCCGATTTTCCTGGGACAACGAATATGCCAGCGTTTGATAAATTATGGATGTGTCTTTACGCGAGATTAGGTTTGTCTATTTTTAATTGATATTCCTTTTAATTTTTTGCTAGTATAAAAATTTTAATTTTTAAATCGATTCACAAAATTGTAGGAGTTTAAATTAATTTTCCTTTTCGGTAATTAGGCGATCTTTGCGTGGATTCAAGACCAGCTGTTCGAAAATCTGCTAGTCAAACATTATTTTCGACAATTTCGGCTCACGGTGGACTTTTGCATCAACCGACCTGGCAAGCTGTACTCTGGCAGGTACTCTTTCCTCTTCTCGATAAGGTCAGATGTCTATCGAGTTCGGCGAGTAACGAGAAAGTCGATAGTGGCGGTAATATTCTTATTCATCACAGCAGAAATACGGCGCAAAAACAGTGGGCCGAAACTCAGGTATGAATTTTAGATAATAAAAAATTATATACCTATAAGTAAAATATAGAAATATAAATAATCAAAATGTAGAAATAGAAGAAATTCTTTAATTAGAGAAAGACTAATTAGAGAAATGTTATTTTTGTTTGAAAATTTAATTTGAAATGACTAGACCAGAAGGAATTTTTATTTATTTAATGGGAAAATTTTCTCATTTTAGGTTTTAACATTGAGTGGCGTTGCTCGTGTTTTTAACACGAAACGACAGTTGTTACAAATGTTGGGAGATTTTCCACGCGCTTGGTCTCTTCTTCTGGAGTTCATCGAAAATTCCGCTCTCAGTAAAAATAATGAGGTTTCTTTGGCGGCTTTAAAATCGTTTCAAGAAATTTTGTATTTGCCGAAAAATGCCGACAATGTTGATCCAGTGCATTCGGAAGATTCCGAAGTCTTATGGTTGGTTGCTTGGCGAGTTTGGTTGAGTATTGGAACGGAAAGTACGAGCCCACCTCAGGAAAATGAAGTCGATCTTTACGTTCCCTCGCAAGCTTTCCTCACCGCTTTGGTTCAAATATTCCCAGCAGTGTTTCAACACATTAAGAACAAGTAAGTGAAACATGAAATAAATTACATTTAATTTAATTTAATTAATTTCGTAGAAATTAATAATTTCTACAAAAACAGAATAAAGAAAACTGAACTATTTGAATTTTCAGATACACGAGTAATGATTTACAAAAATTGTGTTCGGTCCTGAAAAATGCGATTGCTGTTCCCGTTCATGGAGAGTCAACTCCCTATATTTTACCTACAATTCCAGATGCTATTCTCACTCAACTTCAGGATGGAATTTTGCACTCGATGGAACTTTTGCAGAAGGTTTGTTATCAATTACTTAAAATATATTTCACTTTTTAATACGTATTTCGATTAAACTAAAGTAAAATTTATTTTTTAGGAAGCACTCACGAGTTCTGAGAATTTAAAAACGATGATCGGTCCAATTTTCCTGCAACTTTTATATTTCCTAAAACTGGCCTGCGAGGCGCCAACATACGGAAAAGTCACGACAAAAAATATTTCTCAAGTGAGAGGTGTATCTGTGAGTTTTCTCATGGACATATAAAATTCTTAATTTTTTAACATGAAATATTTCTTGCATAAAAATATTTCTTAAATAGATTCTTAAATATTTCTTAAATATTTTTTAAATATTTCTTAAATATTTTTTTAAATTTTTTAATTTCCTGATTTGAAATAGTAGTTAATTTTTACGACTAGTCTTCATTTAATGGGATTATTTCTGTTTTCAATAGTCCGACTGGGTGACAATGAACTATGTGCCTTTTGGAGAAAAAGCCTTATCAATGGTAGTGAATTTATATCAAAAAACCGCACATGAATCACCAGTGATTGAAGGGCAAATATTACGACATATTATTGAAGCTCTACATTTGCCACTGTCCATGAAATATAAATGTCCTTCGCAAACAACATGGAAATTAGCAATTACTAATCTTCTTACCATTTTGCATATTGGAATTCCCCTTGCCAGAAAAAATTCGGAACCATTTCAAAATATGTGGCCAAAATTGGCAGACACGTTGGACGATTTTCTATTTCCCAAAAGGTACGGAATCTTTTCTTTTGTACTTTTAATATCTAAACTTAATTTTTTTATTTTATTACTTAAATTTAATTTTTAATTTAATTTTCAATTTAATTTTTAATTTAGTTTTTAATTTAATTTTTAATTTAGCTTTTAATTTAATTTGGAAGTGTTTTAGTTTTTATTTTATAAAATTGTTTTCTTTTTAATTTAGCGCTTTAAATTCGGAGAGAGGAGTCGAGGAAATTCAAGCAGACGAGGCTGTGGATTGTCAAGTCATGGAACTCCTCCGAGACGAAGTGCTACCTCATTCACAACATATTCCCCATCAATTTATTCTACGAGTCGTTATGCTTTTAAATAAGGGTTCCATACACTCGGCAACGGCAACGAATATAGGTAGATGAGAAATTGAGTAAAAACGAATTTTTAAATTAAATACAAGATAAATTAGTTTTTTATTCATTTATTTCGAAAAAAAAAATTCCAGAGAAAAATGGAGAGCCAAAATTACGAGAAGAATTTGCAAAGACGTGTTTCGAAACTCTACTACAATTTTCATTGCTTGACGGTTTGAGCAACGAACTTGAATCGAGTAGAGAAAAATTATTCGAAGACGAGGGAGGAATCGCCGGAAGATTAGCGGTCACGGCTCTTCTTCACAGGTTTCAAGAAGTTCTGAAACGCTACATCGACGATGAGAAGAGAAGTGGGAAATGTCCCCTACCCAGGTATTATCATAAATTTAGAAAAAAAACTACTATTTAGAAATTCGTTTCTCTTGTTCATAGATTTTGAAAAAAAATCACTCATTCGATTCGAAATTCATTTCTCTTGTAAATAAATATTTTTTCTTTATTGACAAATTTTAAATAGGAAAAAAAGTAGAAATAATAGGCTAATAAATAGTGTAATTGAAGAAAAGAAAAAATGCAGAAGAATGAATTTAATTACTAACAAAAGAATAAAAAGAATGAAATTAACAAAATAGAAATTAATGAAAAAAAATATTTATTACGTACTATGTTCTAGATACAGATTGTCAGAGATTTCTTTCGTTTTAAAAGCCGTTGCTACTCTTGTTGTTTCTCTTAAAAAAGCGCCCGCAAATAAAGGTAACAAATTAAAAATTACAAATTTTGAAGAAAAATTTATTTTTGATTACTTTTTTTGTCAAAAAAAAAAATAAATAACGCTTTGATTGATTTGAAATTAAAAAAATTTAATTTCCAGTTGAACGATCAGTCTGGGAACAGCTGATTGGCCTTTATCCATGTTTGGTGGAATGCACCGTTGCCACTGCATCTGGACCAGTTTCACGATCACTACGGGAAGCATTAATGCAATATCATGATTTATTGCGACCTCCTCCTTTATCGAATGCACCCACGTCCAATGGTGTTTGACCAACACATTCGATTCTATTAACTAGAAGTTTCCGTCAGTGTCCGTAACGCTACTAAATATTGTGAGTATCAAACAATTTCTCCCAAGACTAATGAATTTTACTTTTAATTAATTAACTATATTAAAACTTTATTAAAAAGTAAAATTTATCTTTCCTGTTAAAATTTTTTATTATTTCGAGGATTAAAAAAATAATTTATTATAAAATAATAAATTATTTTATATTTAAAATTTTGCAGGATAATTTTATATACTTAAAGTGAAATTTCAATTTTAATAGATTAAAAAAAAAACATTTTTTTTTAAACTAAAATTAAATAATATTGAAACTTTTCCATGAACAGTAAGTTTTAATTTCAGATACATTTAGAGCAGTATTGAAACTCTTTTAATGAAACCAGAGTTTTTCTTGTACAAATCAATTTAGAATTGATATTGTCTGCTTTTATAGAATGTGTATATATTTAAATATTTATACGAAACGTTGCTGTCTCATTTTTTTTTTCATTGGGAATTGCAACGTAAATTAATTTCTTTTCTAATGGGCTCTATCAAACAGAGATCGAACTGAATCAACTTTTTAATAAAACCTGATTAGATATTTAAATATGAATATTATAAAAATGTTACTATAATAAAATTTAATTAAAGAAAAAAAACTAATAAAAATAATAGTAGTAATAAGACGTTAGAATCGAATAAAAACAAAAACTTGATTCTCCAATATTATAGAAAAAATGATAAAATATTGATAATTTCAGTAGAAGCTTTTTAAAACAGGTAAAAAAAAAAGTTGAGTAACAAGTATTAATTTCACATTCTTTTTCAATGAGCCCAATTTATGATAAATTTTGCTAAATAGTGTCTTCAGCAATAAATTGATTGTCAAGTTGACTAACTATGAGAAAAAGACTTGAGACAATTTTACAATATTATATAAATAATAATTATAAAAAGTACAGGGAGAAAAATTCTTTCTACTTAATAAATACTGTAGAGAAAATTTACATTCCACGAAAAAAAAAGCTTCATTTCAATTTTAAGTGTCAATGTCTATTGGGCTGAATAGTTGTGAACAAAAAAATGATATAAAAATAATTTCAAATAACTATATTAATTCATTGTCAATTGATAATTAATTAAATATATTATTTGTTGTTGGAAATAAATTGTTGATAATAAAGAATTTTTCGAATATTCGCAACAAAATAATACAATCAAACAAAAGATACAAATATTTATTATAATTAATTAATAACCATTAATTAATTAATCAAAAACAAGATAATATATATTTTCTAAAGAAAAAGTGTTCGAAAGGTAGAAAAATTAAAATCTTTTAATCGAGCTTTTTACTTATCGGTTTGTAAAAGCGAATATTAAAATTACGTAATTCTAAATTAATTAATTTTAATTGAACTGAATTCGAAGTTATTAAATTATATCCCATTAAATTCTATTTGCGTTTGAAATTTTTGTTATAAAATAAAATCACAAAAAAATATTTCTGAAACGATTTTCAGGTTTCCTTAAAAAATCGTTTCTTTACTAAAAAATCAAAATTAAAATTTATATTGTTAAAAATGATTCTTAATGATTGTCATTGTTAATAATCATTAAAAACAAATAAATAATTAAAAAATTAATAATAATCATTAGTAGAAATGATTATTATTACAAAATGGAAAATATCGCATGAAAATAATACAAAAAAATATTACAAAAGAATAAAAAATTGTCGTAAAACTAAAATAATCATGTAAACAAAATTTATATAATTATGAAAAAAAATATTATAATAAAAAGTATAATATATTTACGAAATGAAAAAAAAAATGAATTTCAATAATTGAACATTCTTTTTTCGGCCCAATAGACATTTTAACAATAGAATAGAGATTTCGAGTCATAATTTCAAAAGAAAAAAAAAATAAAAATATTTACAAAATAAGCATAAAAACATACAAATAAATAAATAGAATTATATTCTACACTACCTACTATTAAACTCTGAACATTAACCGTATAGTACAATAATTAATTGCTTCTCGTGATTTTTTGATAAAAAAAACAAAAAATGTTCAAAGTGTGTTTTGAACAACGACAAATTCAGTTATAATAATAATTATTCAAACATCAATAAAGCACAGTTTTGCTAATTATACTGATTACAATATTGAAAAAAATAATAATGAATGTTTTTGCTCCTAGTTAAAAAAATCGTGCAAATTAGTTTTTTAAAAAAAAACAGAATTATTTCCGTATATTTAAAATAGCTGTAAATAAAGATCAGAATGCGTGCAATAAAATTATAATTTATCGAGCTTTTTACTCTATATGTAAATATTTAAAGAAAAAACTACAGTTTCCATTAAAAAAAATCATTGTAGAGATGTGATTGCGTAGACAATTTTATAAATTTTAAAATATTGTTCATCATTTTATTCGTAAATGAAAAAAAAACTACTGTAAGAATGTAAATAAAAAAAAAATAATAATGATTGAATAAAAACTTGAAATCAGTTTTTATTTGAGTCAAAAAACTTTCTTCTAGATTCCTTATAGAATTAAATTGCTTTATTATTAATTTATTTTTCTATTTATTTTATCTATTTTTTCTTATTTTCTTATTTTATTAATTTTGTTGATTTTTATTCTTAATTTTAATTTTTAATTTTTCTTTAGTATTTTATTTATTTTTATTTTATTTCATTGGCCTTTTTTATTATTTTATTATTTTAATATTTAATTATTTTTTACTTTTTTTGCGTTATTAGGTATTTTATTTTATTACCTATTTTACAAATTTTTATTTCTTATTTTACTGAATTGTTTTGATTTTATTATAATTTTTATCGTATGTACACAATTAAGTTAAAAACTTTTATTTCCATTTTTTTCGTAATTAAAAATTTTTCTTTAAATTTCCAGAATTATTTAAATTAACAACTATTTTTTCAGGTGAATAAGAAGGAGACAATTTTTAAGATGATATAGATATATTTTAAAAACAAAAATAGAGTACACAGCTATACAACATCATAAATGCGTGATTATTTTGAAATATTTTTTTCCCCGCTAATGGAGTCTTATTCTCCATTTATGATTTAGTTTTTACGAAACTTTTTTTTAAACACTTCTTGAAAAAATTGCATTGCATTTACATTCATTTTTTTTATTTTTGAAAGCAGACCTGTTGAGTAAAGAAATTTTGCACATTACATTTTTTACTGCTTTTTTTAAAAAACATTTCACAGAATTTTTTTTTTCATGTCAATTTTTCTGGGATTTTTTCATTACATATTTAAATAATTTGTTACTTATCGATTTTTTGTTTTTCTTTTTAAGTATTTTTGTTTCTTTTTCTTTTTAAGTTTTTCTTTTTTTCTAGTTTTGCTAGTCAATTTTTTTTTTCATTTTTATTCGTACTTGGAAATAGTTTCTGTAAAATGTTTCTTTCTTATATGAAGATATTAAAAATAATGCCATAGGGATTTGAATGAATTTTTCCATTTTTAAAATTTTGTTATTGTACATATGAGATTGTAATTTTTTTTTAGTGTCCGTAGAAATAATTTTTTTAACGCCATTTTTGTATGAAAGATCTACATCTATAAAAAGCATATTTATCATCTAGAGTTCACAGCATCTTATTATAATATATAAATTTAAATTAATTCATAAAATTCCATTTGTTATTTAGTAATATTGACTTTGGTTATTTGCTCCATTTTTTAAGTCTTCCAAAAATCCATTGTTAATTCAGAAAAACACTTTCAATCATATAGGTATTTTTGACTAGAAACAGTTTATTTTTCTTTTTTGTCAATTTAGTAATTATTGATAAGATAATTCTCAGTGGATTCAGTGAAACAATGAGAATAAGAGATTGAAATAATGACCGTTTACCAAAATGTTTCTTGAAAGAAAAAAAAAAAATAAAATCTAGGTCAATGATTGAGAGGGAATTGAATACACAATGAATGTTCTTGCATCGATTCACTATATTCAATTATTCTGTACCTTTCTTCTGAATTGCTAGTAGTCGGATTTTCTTTTCAGGAGCATAATACCGAATTTTTTATTTTTTTTAATAATAGATAGTCTCTTTTCTGATTCCACCCACATTCAACCTGCGCTTTTCATAAAGGACAATCCTATCCTCTTGCTTTCATTTTTTTTATTTACATACATTAGATTTTAACACACGTATAACGAAAAAAGTTATATTGCCATATCAGTCATTGCTTCATTAATGAATTTTTAATTTTTTTTTATTGTCTTGGTGCATAATTATAGATTATTTTTTCTAGACACAAGAACAATTTTTATCGCAACATTATTTTTTTTTTGTCGCAATTTATCGCAAACTTATAAACTCATTAATTATAATAAATTAATTAACGCTTCAGAGCATCTTGAAATAAATTCAGAGGAAAAAAAAATTATTTTTTGAATTTGGATTTCATAATTTTTTAGTCTCATTTTTAATTAAAAAAAAATTAATAATAGTTATAATGGGAAATATTTACAGGAAAAAAAATTTTTTAAAAATTCAATTAAGTTCTTTAGTGTTTTTTGATTCAAAATGAAAAATTTCTTTCTTTCGTTTCAAACTGTTCGTTTCCGTTATTAGTTTTCTTTTAAAATTCCGTATTCTATTCCCTGTTTGTCCTTAATAGTGATTCAAAATCTACCGAAGCACTTAATGAATACAAGATTTACACACGACAGTATTTTATTTTTTTTTATTTTTATATATAAAGAATTCAGAATGCTTCCCCCGAAATATCAATAATATATCTTAATTATTATTTTTCATCATCGCACTAATTTATTGTTTATTTAATATTAATTATTGTCAATATTTCAGCTTACTGTATACTATATATATTTTTTCTTCTGTATTTTTTGAATGTGTAAAGTAGAAAAAAAATCGATTATTTAAATGAAAAAGAATTTTAATATTAAAAAAATCGAAACAATTATAAATTAAAAATAAAAAAAGGTAAAAAAAAGAAAAATAAGAAAAGAAAAAAACAGTAAAAAAGAAAAAGAAAATTTCAATGAAGTCCTTTAGTGTTTTTTTATTTCTTTTTTTCCCTAAAGAAAAAGGAAACTAAAAAGTAAAGTTTAAATATTCAAAAATTTTGTTTTTCTAAATAATAAAAAATGCAATGGTATTTAAAGCGCAATAAGGTTTTAATTTCGCACGCAATTGATGCCCGGATATGAAAACAGACGTACATCAGTATTAGATCAACGGCTAAAAATAATATCTCTGCTGAAAATTGTCCAAGGAACCTATAAGTCTGCGAATCTGCGAAATTCGAATATTTACATTCTAAATCAATTTCAAATTTTCATCTATTATTAATTCAATTATCAAGATTTATAATCAAAAAAATTTTTTTTCATTCCAAGGAAAATTTTTAAGCAGAAATTTCTTTTTTCCCTTTTTTTTTTGTTCTAAAACCATCATGTCAGCTATTATTTTGTCTCAAACGTGTGACAGTCTTTGCAGTTTGAATTTTTAATTAAAAGAAAAATCCTATCTGATCCATTTGTTGAAAAAAAAGAAAAAAAAAACTATGAAAAAATGTAAGTAGAAAAAATTAGATTTTTGTCATACTTTTTTTTTGGTTTCTTGTGAATTAAAAAGAAAAACAATATTTATAGAGATTGTGATAAATATTTTTGGAGGATTTTTTCCTTTTTTCTTTTTCTATTTTGTGTTCTGTTAAAAAAATATACTTCGTTCGAGATAAAAATCACAATTTGTTATTTTTTTTTGTACTATTAAAGAGCTCATTCCTGATATTATAATATTTATCCTGTCGTTGAGAAATTACATTTTTATTCGGCAAACGAAAAATTATTTATTTTTAAAAATTATAATAATTTCTTATTATTATAATTTTTAAGAATAAATAATTTAATAATAAATAATAAAAGAATTTAAACATCTTTTATTTATATAATTTGTGACTGCCAAAAATATTTAATTAATAATAATAAAAATAAAAATAATAATATTGGTATTAATAATAAAAATACTAATAATAATAATGGATAAATATTCTCTAGACAATTATTTTTACAACAATTATATACATCACGAATGCAGAAAAAAATTATTATTTTTCCTTTTAGTAAAATATTTATAAATAAAAAAAAAAAAATGTAAATACAAAAAAAGTGCATTTTTTGAAAATCGAAGTACTTTTTTCGAAAAATATTCGAAATTCGTAAAATATAAACAGAAGAGAAAAGAAAAATAACTAAAAATTATAGTTAAGTACTTTTTTAGAAGTTGAAAAATATAAACGGAAGAGAAAAGAATAATAATAATCAAAAATTATAATCATATAAAGCGTTCTCTCTCTCGCTCCGCACGTTGATTAGGTAATTAGGTAAATTTACATTATTAATCACCTTGTGAAATAATTATTAACATTATCTTTTGTTTGCTTAAGATGTAAGTTGACACACACAATTTACGTTAATAGGCCATATGTAATTAACCGGAATCCCGTTACAAACTGAGTGGCACTACAACGGTTTTGAATATAATTATGATCGAACACGTTTACGTTGGATATTATTCATGTCTTCTGTATAGTATGTGTGTAGATGTAGTACGCAAATATTTGCTGCATAAATTGGTAAGTGACTTATACAAAAATTATTTCTTTTTTTTCCCCCATTTATATAGATTATAGCATTATTTATTTATTTACTTATTTACTTTGTTAATTGTGTGTGTATATGTTCAAGTATATTTTGTATATTCATAATTATTATTACAAATCTTCGCACGAAGATTATTTATTTAGAGACAAAAAAATATTCTATATCATTTTTATTTTTTACATTATGAAGAAAAATATACCCTGCAGTCTTCCTTCTTTTATCGTTTTTCTGAATTTTTTTCCTTTTTTTCAAAAATCATGATGATAAATTCGATAAATTAACAAAAATATGTAAGATTCAATAAAAGAGCATTTAGATTTTCATAAAAATGCAACTACTTTTTTTTCAATACTTAAACTATCGATCGCTTTCTAAGTCTATTTTCTATATCTATTATTTCAGTTTCGAAATCAAGACGGTAAATTAAAAAAAAAAAATTGTACTGACTAACAAAGTCAGTTAATTCTGAAAACAATCAATTGACTAGATTGATGACGACTATTAAATTATTGTGACGAAAAAACGTATGAGAGCCTCAAGAAATTTCATTAAGAATCCTGGCACTTTAAGAACGGAGGACATGATTAATAGATTGCATTTTTTTTTCTCCAAAAAATCTTTAAAATGTGAACATTTAATATTCAATATTTCGTTTAGACGAAAACGTGAGTGAGATGTATCTATGCGATTATAATTTATTATAATAATGATCGAATAATTCGTTACTTCAGACAGTATCTTATCTAGTGCAGTAATAATAAGATAATAATAATATAATAATAAAAATAATAATATAACACATATAATGACGTTTACTCTCTATGCGTGATGCGTGAGTTCTCATAATATTTGCATCAATAATTATATATATTTTTTAATTTAATCAGGCTTAATCATCGATAACAATTTATATATAATATGTTAATCGATATTATTGTCCGACACATTTAAACTTGAAATACGTACACGAAAATTAATAATAATTAATAACAATTATAATAATGATCCATCAGTGATCATCTCGCATCTATTTAATTATTATTGTCGTCAGGATATTTTCGATCAAAAAATTATCTAAAAGAAAACTAAACTCTCTCAATGAAGTAATTAAATAATTAGTAAACAAAATCATTTAATAATTAAATAATTTTTCACTTTCCAGTGAATTAAACTTTCCAGTAAATTATTTTCAGGAAAATATCAAAGAATTGGTTCTTAAATTCTTAATTGTTATTTAAATTAAATTTTTCTTTGGACTTTTGTGATATATTTACGATGCAAGTAAATCGCTTTCGGTTTGTAAATCGTAATAACAAGAAGATCCTCTATATCGAACATGGCGCTTAAAATTAATTAATTGAAAATTCCTATAGAAGAAGGTACATTCAGCATTTTTTTTTTTTTATTTATTATTTTTCTTATACTGGTGACGAAATTTAAGTCACTTGTATTCCTAGAAAATTATTATTTATCGTAATTAAGTACATTTTTTTTTTCCTTTTCTTTTTCTTATTTTTTGAAAACCTATCAATTATTTTTTTTTTAAGGAGAACTTTTCGTCAGCTGTAACTTTTTAATTTTTCTATTCTTTTGTGAAAGAAAAAAATAACAAGGGCTTTTAATTTGAAATTGTCATCGTGTTTATAAATTACATAGGAAAATTAATTCGACTTTTTGTAACTAATAAAAATAAACAATCGCTTCTGAATATTAAAGATAATAATTAATTCCGTTGGAACTAAAAAATAAAAATAGAATTAAACAAAGAATTGAATTGAATTAAATAAATATTAAATAATGAACAAAATAGAATAAAATTAAATAAAGAATTAAATTAAATAAAGTAATAAAAAAAAATAAATTGAAGAAAACGCTAATAAAATCAGAAAAAAAGCAATGTATAGGTATAAATTAATTCGAGATAAAAATATACGTGGTACAAAAAACGGATAAAAAAGGAAAGAGACAATAAAAATAAAAAAATTCAGTAAAATATAAGTAACGAAAGAATGCAAAAACAATACGAGAAGAAATCAATAAAATATACAAAAAGATAACAAAACTTAACAAAGCAAAAAAAACAAAATTTACAGAAAAAATATATACAAAAGAAATAAAATCTATAAAAAATAGGACGCGATAAAATGATATAAAAAATAAATTTAAAAAAAGGAATTAAAACCCTTTTATATTTTTCATCTCTCGATTCAAATCATTCTGCAATCGACGTCTAAATGCAAAAAAAAGAAAAGAAAAAAATTCGACGACACACGCCTTTTGATATATAAGATTTCTGATTGCAGAATGTAATAATTTTCGCAGAAATTTAACTTACATTTTATTTATATATGTATAGTATTTATAAGTATACGTTAATCACGCGCATAAGCTTTTACTAATAAATATAATATTGTCGACAGTATACACATTTTATAATAAAAATTATTGTCTCGCGTAAAATTCAGTTTATTATGACACCTACGATGTGTATATCGCATTAATAATAATATTATTAATAATAATAATAATATTCTGATTGACTCATCAATAAAATGTGCCTCTAGAGGTTCGTAATAGATAAAAAAGAATATGTCTCATTATTTGAGACACTTATTGTCAATTCAAGTTTGAGAGTAAATCAAATGAAAGTTTTTTTTTCTCCTTTAAATTCACTAATAAAAGTATTTTTCTAAATTATAATTATTTAAATTATTTATTGATATGAATCAATTTGATATGATTGGGAATAATTCTTTGTCTTCAAAATATTTTTGAAAAAAATTTAATTTTTAATTTTAATTATTACCATTTTGAATAGAGTTTTAGAGATATTAATAAATATTCCAAGCCAGGAAATACTTTTTTAATTTACCATTTTTTCCATTTTAGAAAAAAAAATCAATTTACACTTCCGGTACATTTGGGATTCAGTTAACTTTTTAATTGGAAAATATTTCTATATATATTGAAAACTGAATATGTATCTTTAAATAAATGAAAATAAATAAATATTGAAAAAATATTTTTTTGGAAAGTTTTGAATACAATTTTTAATTACTTTTTACTTGAAAGGCTATTGAAAATGAAAAATACATACATTTCTCGTTATTCGGAAAATTTTATTAATTTGCCCTAATTCTGTGAATAAAGAACAATTATTTATTTTCTGTAAAATACATGATTTTATAATTCAGAGAGAAAAAAATTACCAATTATCCAAATTATCGAGGCTTGGAAAATTTCTTTAAACCAAATTTTGATTTTTTCATTATCAAAATGGTAATAATTTTAATTTCCAAAAAAACATAAAGTACAATTTTCCTTCTTTTAAAATATTTGTAAAGAAAATTTCATTTTGGAAAAAATACAAAAGTTTTTTTTCCCTATTCCTCGCAAGAAAGAAGAAATTTTTGTTGCGACGATAGAAAATTATTTTTTAGTCTAGAATAAAAAAATATATCAATTGAAATTAAAATCATTGACAATTTTCTCTCTTGAAACTTTTCTCTAAACGAAGAATTTGCACTTCAAAAATTATTTTTGAAAGGGCAAATTAAAAGTTTTTTGTTTTTCTCTGTCAATCTTTGTCCAGCAATATTCGCATTTATCTGAACTTTTCTTCTATTAAAATAGTTTTTGCAGACTTGAAGGCGGTATGTAATTTTTTTTTCTTCTAAATACTCACAATTATTTTGAATTTCTCTTCTCTTCCTCTTCCTAAACACAAGTGTTTCCTTTTTTTTTTTTGTTCCTTAGTAAATTGATAATACTCGCCAAGTTGGTTGAATAGAGCGCGATTTTTCAGTGGTCGAGGCCAATATCGTCTTTTTCTGGCTGATTGGAGAAAAACGCTTGATTAGTTTCTAGCAATATTATATAAAGCCAGCGTTTTATTTTTTTTTTTCTTTGTAGACTGACTTCGATTTTAACGCAACATATATTCTCGATCATATTGATCGTCTTTCTGTAATGAAAGTTCAAAGCGTGTAAGACAATTCAATTTAATATGTCATTGATAAGATACATTTGTGCTTGCATCTCTCAAGGACGATATCCATATAAACTACAATCTTAATATTCAATCTTCAATCCAACTTTATCACAATGAAGTTTTTTTTTGCTATTTTAGAAAAATAAAAAAATTTTTTTTTCTCATTGAAAAAAAATCTCTTTTAGAAAAAAAGAAGAGAGAAATTTTACAAAATGGAAAAGTTACGAATATTTGTTATGTAAAAATATTAAATTAGTTTTGTCGGGAAAAAAAAAATGATGAAGTGTTAGGTAATGTAAATATAAAAGTGTAAAAATAGACAAAAACTTACTAGAAGTGTCTCTCCGAGATTAACGTCGGAAACATATTGAGATGGATGTAAGTCGTAATTGACGTTTTTCGTGCCCTCGTAAGGATATAAGAAATTTTCGTCCTGTTGTCGGTCGCCAATTGTTCGTTCCTTGAAAACTGCTGCTCGCGCTGCTATTTCTTCAGCTCGACGTTGCTCCTGAAAAATGGAGAAAAAAAACCTATTATATTGTCAGAACTGACATGCTCAAGAGCGATAAAATCACTGATGCTTTTGTAATATAAATTAGCAACCCTCTTTCTTCATTTTGGCCCTCGTCTGACAGCTGTTACTTCAACTTTTTTCCTCTTTTTTTTTCTTATGACAATCATTGGATTTTTTATACAAACACATTCTTTGTTTCAGAAGAAATACTGATCATAAAATTACATGTTCGTTCCTCTTGCTTTTTATAAAAGAAATAAATTGTTTTAAATTTTAAATAATAAAAATGTGTGTAAAGATTTTTTTTGGATTGATTAATAAATGGGAATTCGATAAAATACTTGAAAGGAATGAAAAAAAATGTCTAAAGCCCGGGATTTAGTGAAGGGAATGGATTTGAATAGGGAAGAAAAAAGGTTGCTACTAACTTGTAGTTCTCGTGCACGTTCCGTTAGTATTAGTTCCTTTAGGTGTTGAAAGCTTCCTGACTGAGGCACATTTCCCGATTGTGGAACAACCATTCCGCCACCGATTCTGTAGGTGTATACACGCTGTGAAGTAGGTGGTTGACGATTTACTGTTCCATACGTCTTTGTCAATTCTTCGAAAGCTTTTGCTTTCGACATACCATTTCTTAGTCGACCATTGGAAGGGGCTTTATGAATCACTTTTCCATAAATTGGAACTCCACCAGATCTAGTTCGCGCTGGCTCGTTATGATTTTCTAATAACAATTTTAATTCGATAAGAATATAATTTCAATTCGACAGGAAAATTTCAATTGAATAAAAATAATTTCAATTTGAAGAATATACTTTTAATTTGACAAAAACAATTTCAATTCAATAAATACAAATTCAATTCAACAAAAACAATTTCAAATCATCATTAAAAATAATTTAAATTTGAAGAAAACAATTTCAATTCAATAAAAGTCATTTTAATTTGACGAAAATAATTTCAATTCCTTAAAAATAATTTCAATTCGACGAAAACAATTTTCCAATTCAATAAAATTAATTTCAATTTGACAAAAAAAAATCTATTCAATAAAAATAATTTTAACTCCACTAAAACAATTCCAATTCATCGAAAAAAATTCAATTCATTTGAAAATCATTTCAATTCAATAAAAATAATTTTAATTCAATAAACATAATGTCGATTCAACAAAAACAATTTCAATAATAGATAAAATTGCTCATAAAATTAATTACAAGTATTATTTTTTTGTCATGTCAAAAGTTTGACAATTACTTTGTAAATAGAGTGATTAGTGTTTTAGTGAAATATTAATTTCTCTAGAATTTTGACAATAAAAGAATTTTCACAGAGCAGTAAACTAAGGAAATTTTATCCAAACTATTCAAAAAATTTCACATTATCGACATTGCTCAATAGTCTATGAATTTTCTTTTTCAAATTAAAAAAAATCCATAAGTAAAGTTACAGTTGCAATTTTTAGAAATAATCAAATATTTTTTTCTGTATCTAAATAATTGAATTCTCGTACAACTTTTTGATAACAATTGATTTGAAAAAAAATTTGGGATAAAATTTTAGAAAATATTTGAAGAATTGGAAGAATTGCAGTTCTAATTTTTAGAAATAATTAAATTTCAAAACGTTTTCCATTGGAAGCATTTTGAAATTTTAATTCCTGACGGACAAATAAAATAACAATAAGTATTCAAATAATTATTAAACAAGAATTAATGAAATTTGAAAAATTTTGTTAGAAATTCTGAAAAAATGAGATTTTAAAAAAATAGTAATTACAATTTTTTGAAAATAGTTGAATTCCCGAAAATAATTTTAAAAAATTGGAAAAATAGAAATTTTTCTCAAATTTCATTTAAATAAATTTTATATTTCAAACAATTTTATTTTCTCACTTTAAAAAATTATTTTTAAGCATTTTTTGAAGAATTGTAACTAAAAATTTGGAGAATAATTTAATTTTACAAGTTTTGTATTTAGATAATTCAATTATCGTTGAATTCTAATAAGTATTGACTTAAAAAAGAATTTCAGTTAAAATTTCAGAAAATATTCGAAAAATTGGAAGAATTGCAGTTCTAATTTTTAAAAATAATTAAATTTCAAAAAGTTTTGCATTGAAAATATTTTGAAATTTTAATTCCTGGCGGACAAATTAATAGCAATAAGTATTTCAATATTTATTAAACAAAAATTGATGAAATTTGAAAAATTTTATTCAGAAATTCTGAAAAAAATTAGATTTTCAAAAAATAGTAATTACAATTTTTTGAAAATAGTTAAATTCCCGAAAATAATTTTAAAATAATTGGAAAAATAGGAATTTTTCTCAAAATTCATTTGAATAAATTTTATATTTCAAACAATTTTATTTTCTCACTTTAAAAAATTATTTTTAAGTATTTTTTGAATACCTCAAGGTATTTTTTAAAAATCATTTTTTTTTTGAATAATTTTATTTAAAAATTCTGAAAAATAATTGACTTTTGAAAAAATTGCAGTTGTAATTTTTAGAAATAATTAAATTTTAAAATGTTTTACATTTAAATTATTTGAAATTTTTAAAAATTTTATTGAAAATTATTGAAAAATAAGTGTTTAAATATTTGTTTAACAAAAATTATTGAACTTTTGAATAATTTAATGTAGAAGGTCAAAAAAAAATTAGGTTTTTGAAAAATTGTAATTAAAATTGTTTTGAAGATAACTGAATTCCTGAAGATAATTATAAAAATTGAAACAATTAAAAGTTTTATCAAATTTCATTGAAATAAATTTTATTTGAATTTATTTTAATTATTGAATTGAATTTATTTGAACTTAGTTGAAAGTATTTTGTATAATAATAATTATAATAATAATTGTATTAATACTAAATAATTTGAAAGTAATTTATTAGAAAGAATTTAATTTTATCAAAATTTTAAAAATTGTCTTGAAATATAATCGTATTTTTGAAGAATTAATTTCAAAAAATTATATATTTAAAAAATAAATTTTCATTAAATTTCAAACAGAAATTTTTTACAACTAACAACGGGCTAGAAAATTTTGCTCGCGTGTAGTTTTCGCTAGTTTAAATTAATTGAAAGTATTTTTTCTCCCTTTTATTTTTTTCTCCTTTTTAAGAATATCGGTAAGGAAAAAAAAATAGAAAAATTATATAGGAAATTTTGTTTTCACGAAGACAGTGACGAAAAAAAAAGTTATTTGAATGAAATTACCTCGATAGCCGTGCCATGAATGTGAACGACTTGGATAACTCTCCCACATGTTATAAGAAAATGGATCGCGATACATAGGCAAATCATTGGTCGCCTCTGCGGCTCTACTTTGTCGCTTGCTGTATCTCCACATGGCCCTTAATTCTTCGCATGTTGGTTCTGTTATGTGGGCACGCTTCTCACTGTAACCAATTTCACTGAACCCTGTCCTTTGAGATGACAAAGGGTTAATATAATGTGCCTGGTCTCCAACTGCCAGCACTCTGCTCGAATATACCAATATGATAGTCATCCATACAGCTACTATTTGCATTTTCTGTGAAATTCCACAAAATAACAATTAATCAATTTCTCCCAAAAAATTAAATATTCCGAAAACAAAAAAGAAATCAAATTGAAATCTTATCTTTTCATTGTTCGAGATTTTTTCTTTTTTTGCATTGAAATATATTTGTGAGAGGGAAAAATAAAAATTCTAAATTGAAAATTACATTTTAAACAATACAAAATCAGTGAAAACAAATCCTTTCAATTTTGAACACTGGGACTTAAACTACTTTGTTAATTGTTGAGCTTCATTGATGATTTAATCCGATAAAGCTTCATTGTTCCACACTTTCTAAATGCATGACCTGCTTTTCGCACATTAATTTCTGCATTACACTTGCCCGATTTATGAAAATAATGATAATATTCTACAATAATAACATTTTGTCCAATTTGAATTCAACGAGTTGTAATATTATTATACATTACCAATAAATTTCAGTCTTCTTCGGTCCAAATGATTGATTTGATTGATTTATATATCGTTGACGATATGTTGTAAGATATGTAACGTGCTTGTAAAATCTCTGCAAATAAAAAAAAACAATCATATTGTTATTAATTTATAAATAATTAAATATATTGTAAATATTGGAAATAATAAAAAGGGATTTTTTAGTATTATTTTCAAATTAGAAAGGTGAAATTTTCAATGAAATTTTGATTTAGGAAAATTTAGAAGCTGATGATTTCGGCACATACAACCTGTGGTGTGAAATTTACGATTTAATTATATTGTTGTTTTAGGAACAAGGTATGTCGTACATTCTCCAAACATAATTAACGAACTAACACATTCAACCAACTAACTAGAAACAATAGATTGAATTAATTAATGATTAAAGGACGGTCAAGTGTCCCTCAAAAATTACACACCGTTTAGATTGTAAAGCGGAAAATCGAATATATTTTCTTTACACTTGAACTGTTGAAATAAATTTAAATATTCGACAATTAAAGCCAACATTTTTTTTCCTTCCTTTAGTTAAAAATTAAAAACTTCATTCAAAAGTTTCAATAAGTCAGCAAATAATTTCAGGAATCACTAAAAATCTAACTAGAAACTACAGAAAAAAAAAGAAAAATACTTCATTTTTTAGGAGAATGTAATAATAAATAATAAACAAATAATAAATGAATAAATAAATAATACATGAAGATTTATTAAATGGTAACTTAAAATTGAATTGAAAAGAAAAGTTTAAAAAAGAAAAATTTATAACTGAAAAAATTGTAAAAAATGCGGGGAAAAAAAATAGAAAGTTTCTCTGTAATTAAACGAAAAAAAATGTAAATTTAACGAGACCAACGATGCCTGTAAATGGGAAATATTTAACGAGGAGTCGAAGAATGATAAAGTAATAATGTCACTACTGGCGGTATCGTACTGCAATTAACCGGCTCTTTTAGAGGGTGAAGACTTGACGCGAGTAAATATTTGAACTCTCTTCTCTTCCGGGTACCAGGAGAGAGTGCTGAAGACTGATAAAGCTATTGTTAGAGAGAACTAAAATAATGAAGAAAATTTCCGACATATTACAAATTTTTTTTTCAACCCCTCAATCAACTGATAATTTAAATTCTATGAAAACATTATACTTAGTGATCAACATGAAATGAAGACATTTTCTTACAGCGGCAAACAAATTCAATTTTTATTTCCATAATTTTGATTTAATTGGTAAACTTTTTGAAAATTTTTAAAAATATTATTATTGTTAAAAAAATGTAATAATTTTTGTGACTATTATAATTTTAAATCTGAAATTAAATTCTAGCATAGAATTTTATTAAAATTTTTGAAAATAATTGAATCGATTCGAAGAATTTGAATAAAAATTTTGAAAATGCAATTCATTCGGGAAAATTAATTAAAACAGTTTAAAAATAATAAAAAATCTAGCTAAGAATTTTATTATTTATGAAAATAATTTAATTCCTAATTGGATAGAATTTTATTAAAAGTTTTTGGAAATAATTGAATTCTTGAGATTCATTTTACTAAAAGTTTCTAAAAATAATTGAATTGTTTCGAAGATTAATGTTAAAATATTTTTAATTAATTGATTTCTTTCGAGTAATTTTATTAAAATTGTAATAAAAATAGTAATTGAATTCTTATGACCAATTTTATCAAAATTTTTGAAAATAATTGAATTCTTATGAACAATTTTATTGAAATTTTTGAAAAGAATTGAATTTTAAGAAGAATTTTATTAAAATTTTAAGAAATAATAGAATTTTTTCGAGTATTTTTATTAAAATTGTATTAAAAATAGTAATTGAATTCTTATGACCAATTTTATCAAAATTTTTGAAAATAATTGAATTTTAGGAAGAATTTTATTATAATTTTGAAAAATGTAATAATTCCTTCGTGTAATTTTATTAAAATTGTATTAAAAATAGAAATTGAATTCTTATCAACAATTTCATCGAAATTTTTGAAAATAATTGAATTTTAAGAAGAATTTTATTATAATTTAAGACAATAATTGAATTCTTATGAAACAATTTTATCAAAAATTTTTTTAAAACATTGAATTTTAAGAAATATTTTTATAAAATTATGTTGAAAAATTTTATTATTTATAAATATAATTGAACTTTTGAGGAGAATTTTATCAAAAATTTTTGAAAATAAAATAATAAATAATTAGTTAATAAATGATTTTCTTAAATTTTGAATAGTTGTTAAAAAATTGAAGTTAATATTTGAAAATAAAAAATTTCGTATTACTAATAATATAATAGTCGAAAATTATAACAAGAAAATCCAAAAACTACAGATTTTCATAAAATAGAAACAATTACTCGAGGAAACTTTCATAAAATAATAAGGGAAGATTTAACATTTTCAAACTTTCAATTTAGCAAACTAAAGCAATTAAGAACTATGCAATTGAAACTAAAATAATTCCCCCTTCAAACAGATTTCATTTAGATCATGATTGAGGAAATCTGTGAAATCTAAGAATAAATTTCCTATCGAAGAAAAAACTAATTTCGTAAATTTTTCTTCCAAAGTAAAAAAGAAAAGCTAATTAGTAAATCAATTTTGGTAAATTAGTGTATTTTTATAAAACTAAATGTCAAAAAAGTTTTATAAATTTTAATAAAGAAGAAAGAAAGAAAGAGAGAGAGAGACAGAAAAAAGTTTCAAGCATATTCTGATGTTGACAGTCGAGTTTCCTTTCTCTTTACAATTCTAAATTATCGATTCCTATAAAGTAAAGTTTCTGCCATGCTTGAAAAAAAAATTTCCCTGACCTGCGGTTCAGAAACTATTATCTCCTTTTTTTCCATTTCTCTCCACTCACAGAGAAGTAATTAAACTCTTTGAGGACAATATGAAAGATTAAATTCAAGAAAAATTTTTCGGTCTAAATGAGAATTTTCAACTGATTTCTTATTCGACTGCGAGTTTGAATCTAGAAAAAAAGAAAAAGGCAAATTAGAAAAGAAGAAAAAAACAAATTTATACAATTTTTTGAAAACTACAAGTTAACTTTTCATATACAAACTCAATGGACTGGCGATAAATATTTGCAAAATTAAAATTCATGAGGACATATTGCATAATTTCTTGCATACAAATTGGAAGTAGGAAGCATTAGTTTCGAAACTTATGCATAATTTACTGTCTGGAAGTAATTCAACTAAACAGAATTCAAGTTAAGGGATGAAAGCGCATCCAATCGTAAAACATCATTAGCAAAGCTGTTATTTCGAAACCTCCGAGTACCTTATAATCCAAATACCATTAACCCTGACTTTATAACTACTATATAACTTTTAATATTTACTATAAAAAAGCTATTTTACTATTACTAGTAAAAATAAACATCAAAAATGTCTAAAAATAAAATTTTTACTTTTTTCCAGCCAAAGAAGGAATAATATATTCTTTCCGCATTAAAAAGGAAAATTAATTTTTACTTCTCACTGATAAAACGGACAATTTATTTTTACTTCTTTCTATTATTAATAATAAAAATGGAAATATTTTCTCCTCGTGTGAATTTAGGACTTTTTCATTTTTTCACAGCATAAATTGTCATGTCAGAAGTTCGACAATTAATTTATAAATTTGAAATTAATTTTATATTTGAAAGAATTTAATTTTATTACACTTTTAAAATTTCTTTTGAAATATAATCGTATTTTTTAAAGAATTGTATAATTAATAATTTATTAACGAATTATTGTATCAAATACAGTAATATCCAAAATTATAATTGAAAAAAATTAATCTAATTTTATATAAAAATGAAATTTCACAAGAGAAATGGCATTTCTGCCATATGCCCACATTTGTGAATGGAAACTTGATTATAAATAGATGATATTGTTTCCATAGTTGATAAAGCTCTGATAAAGCAATTTCAAAAGAAATTAGCATTTCTACGCGGCAAATGAATTCAAGGCAAATATTATCAGGCAAATGGTAGATTTGCATTTATGGAAAAAGCTTCAATAAATTGTCTTTTAATTCGTTCACAAAGAAAATTCTCATTGTTTAATGAAATCCTTTTTTCTCAACATTTTATTTCCCCGGACGAAACAGAGAAAAAAAAAGAGTCTAAAGCAATCAACATGAAAGAGAAATAAAGAATTAATTTAATTCTATCAGTTAAATAAATAAATTTTAAATGCAAAAGTCAAGTGATTACAAAACTTGATTGAAATGAAAATAAAAAGAAAAATGACTTTTTCTGTTAATGAGACAATTTCTCTATATATACCTATCTGATAAAAAGAGGAGGCAAAGAAAAAGAATTTTCCAACTTGATAAGGGAGTTAAAAGGCACAGATAAAGGAACTTGGAATGAACAGAAAATTACGTTCAAGTAGTCAATTAAGTGGAAAACTCCAGTGACAGGGGATGGACAGGAAATGAAAAAGCTCAAATGAGACGGACGTTTATAAAGTACTGAGAGAATATATTTATCAGACTTCTCCTTTGGTAAACTTTAATTTTCAGAAAATAATTAAGTGTAACCTCAACAATAATTTATCTTTCGAAAGATCTAGAAATTCATTAACTTCGACAAAACGATCATCATTTTTTTTTTATTTTTAAAAAAAATAATTTTCATCAAACTTTTCATAACTTCATTAAACTTTCTCGTTCAAAGGAAGTGTAAATTACTTATCTGAACTTAAATTATTGTCTGTAATTTTTATTAGTACATGAAAAATTAAAAAAAGGATTTCAATTAACAAATAAAAAACTATCCAACGAAAAAGTATTTTAATAATAAAAATACTTCAAAAGAATAAATAATTATCCGTTTCTTGAATTTATTAATTATTATTCTTCAGTTATTCTTATAAAAATTCATACATCAAAATATAAATTCAAATTTAATTTTAGTTTGAAAAATTAAAAAAATCCACAAATTTTCGATACTTCAGTGTAATACAGTCCTATCTTCTGGTAATATTTTGTATAGTCCTATCTTCAGGTGATACTTTGTATCGTGCTGTCAAAAAGTAGGGTTAATGTATTAGCTGTTTTCTAAATGCATTTAAGTGGTTAAATTTTATTAATTCACACTAAATTTTTATATATTATGATAAAAAGTATCTCTTAAAATATAAAAAAATTATTGTTTCGAATGTAATCAATATTTTAAGTACCGTAATTTATTTTTTTTATTCACACCAAAATCTGTCAAATAAGAGATAGCACGGTACAAAACATCACCTCGAGATGGGACAGTTTAAAGTATTACCAGAAGATAGGATTGTATCACACTGAGGTATCGAAATTAATTAATTAACTAATTATTTTTAATTTACTATTTTTTAAAATTTTAATGAAATTCTTCGGGAGAATTCAATTACATTTATAAATAACAAAATAGTTCACGAAGGAATTCAATTATTTTCAATTCAATTTAAATAAAGAAAAAATTAAATTATTTCTTCTGAGAAATTCAATTAATTGCAAAAATTGTATAATAAAATTTCTTGAAACAATTAAATTATTATCATAAATAATAAAATTCTTCAAAGTATTTCAATTATTTTTCATACGATTTTAATTAATTTTCTCGAATGAATTAAAATTTTAATAAAAATATTCCAATCAATTCGAATGATTTCAAACATTATGCTACAAAATTTATGGAAAGAATAAAATTATTTTCGTAAAAAAATAAAATTTTTCTCAAAGAATTCTATTATTGACAGAAATTTTATTAAAAATCTTGGAAACAATTCAATTTACGCAGGAATTCAATTGTTACTTATAAATAATAAGATTCTTTTCCAAAATTCAATTCAATTAATGCAAGAATTCAATTATTTTTCTAAATATAAAAATTCTCTAGAATTGAATTTTTCAATAATTTCCAATTCGAAATTAAAAAAAAATTCACTTATTTACTAATTATCTATAATTATTATTATTTTCAATAATTTTAATAACTTTCTTTGGTAAAATTTAATTATTTTTCAAAATTTTTAATAAATTTCCACGAAATAATTTTATTTATTTTCAAAAATTTTATTGAAATTATTCTTCAAAATAATTTTAATAAAAATTCTTTTCAAACAATTCAAATAATTTTAAAAATTATAATAAAATTTATCAAAAAGAATTCAATTATTTTCGTAAAAAATAAAATTCTTCTCAGGAATTCAATTTAGTAAAAATTTTCGAAACAATTCAATTATTTTAAAAGTCTTAATAAATTTTTTTCTGTGAATTCAATTATTTTTTTAAATTTTCAATAAAAATTCTTCGAAAGAATTTAATTATTTTCTACAATTTTTGAGAAAAATTCCTTATAACAATTTAATTATTTTTAATTTTAATTAAATTTCTTGAAAGAATTGAATTATTTAAAAAAAAATTCAATAAAAATTCTTCGAAAGAATTTAATTGTTTTCTACAATTTTGAGAAAAATTCCTTATAACAATTTAATTATTTTTAATTTTAATTAAATTTCTTGTAAGAATTGAATTATTTTTAAAAAATTTCAATAAAATTCTTCGAAAGAATGGAATTAATTAAAAATATTTTCAATAAAATTCTTCGAAGGAATTTAATTATTTTCCACAATTTTGAGAAAAATTCCTTAACAATTTAAATATTTTTAATTTTAATTAATTTTCTTGAAAGAATTGAATTATTTTGAAAAATTTTCAATAAAATTCTTCTAAAGAATTGAATTATTTTCTACAATTTTGAGAAAAGTTCCTTATAACAAATTAAATATTTTTAATTTTAATTAACTTTCTCAAAAGAATAGAATTATTTTTAAAAATTTTCAATAAAATTCTTTTGAATAATTCAATTAATGTCAAAAATTTTAATTTTTTTGTTTGTTTTGAAAATGAAGATTTTTCATTTAAAAAAAATTTTGTTTAATGAATTATTGTTATAATTAACTATAATTACTATGAATTATAATCATAATTAATTTTGTGTGATAATTTAAATCTATGTTTTTGTAAATGAATTCAATTTTTCAACAGTCAAACCTCTGTGCATGAAAAAACATAAATTTCTCAGTGACTATAATTTGTTAGCTAAAGAGCTTAATTAAAATTACATATGTTGGAAATACAGAGTAGATTTATGTCTATTGAAAGCAAACTATTCACTCCAAGAGAATATGAAAAGTTATCCATTAGAATAAATATTGTAATTCTATATAAATCTGGAATTATAAGAATGAAATGTTCATTGTAAAAAGAGCTAATTAAATTCATATGATAATTTAACAATAAAGTCAGAAAAACAAAATTATTGCTCAACTTTTTTCTGCATTGTTAACAAAATAATAAATAACTTTATTATATGACTAATGATTCTCTGAATTCAATAATTAATGTCCATTAGGAAACTAATTAGATAAAATGAAAATAAATCCAACAAAGAATGTAAAAATATTTCATTTACAAAATTATTGAAAAATAGAAACAAAAAAGTTTTGAATACAAAAATGTATCTTTTATTTAAATTTCAGAAAACGTAAAATTATTTCAAAAATCAGAAATTTTGTTCACTTTTGACATATCTTCATTCTCGAAATACTTGTTTTAAAAAATGGTTAAAATTTATACAATATTTATTTTTTCTTTATATGTCAAAGTTCATTTAAAAAAAAAAATTCCGATTATTCTTTTATGGTAAAAAAAGTCAATTCTTTCCATTACTTTTTCCACTCGGTTAAATAGCAAACTAATCAAATTGCTTGAAATCCTTTTCGGATTCGCTTGTCAGTGTGGTCATAAAATAAGAACTATTTCCCATTGAATCCTTTGAGATTGTTAGTCTTCAAAGATACGTACACAGAAACCAGTTACACACATGAAAGAGATTTTCTCGAGTGAATTTTAACGATCCTCTTGGCAAAGGGAAGAAAAAACAAGAAGAAATGTGTAAAGAATGCACTCGTAAAATTAAAAGACTCTTTCAAATAATGAAAAAAAAGTACATTCATTAGAATTTAACGAATGTAAATTATGTAAATTATGTAAATTTTATAAATTTTACAAATTTTACAAATTTTACAAAATGATGAGAAAATATTTTCTCATTATGATGCAAGAATGTTGAACATTTGAAAAGGCAAAAAAAGAAGATTCGAAATAAAAGCAACAGGGAAAAATTAAATAAAATTGAAGAAAATGTTTTTTTCTTTTGAAGCAATGATATTTAGAGAATATTTCAAATTCGCGTGAATCATTTCGGAGATTTTGCGAAAAGTTAGATATGAAATTTGAAGAGTCTCTCGAAACTGATAGTAAAATGAAAAAAATGAAACGAGTACACCATAAAAATACTTGTTTATATAGGGACGTTAAAAGCAATTTTATTTTCGTTTTCAAAAACCTTTCTCTTGCCACTCTGCGTGAATTCTTGTCTAGAGGAAAAATAATCAATCGATCCATTTTCTTTTATTAAACGAAAAATTTATTTCTCAATTCTCATTTATGAAATTTTCGAGATAATTGATCAAAACGACTATTGTATTGAAGAAAATAAATCGAAGATTCTATTTTCGAAAGAAAATTGAGAAATTTAAAGAAATTTTTACGATATAAGAGAAATGTTTAGAAATTCGTCGAAAAATAGTTTTTCCTTTAATTTAAGTGAATTTAGAATTTAACATTAGAAATTAATATTAATCTTAGGGAAAAATTTCGCCTCTATAGTAACATTTCCACTTTTAAAAGTGAAATTAAAAATAAAATTCAAACTCACAGAATGCGTACCTATTTTAATTTTTCTTTTCGACCTGAATGTGGGTCTGAAATTTCTTCTAAATCCGGCAGTTCCAATTTAAATCCATGATTACTGAAAAATAAAAATAAATTCATGAAATTATGTACTTCAAACAGTGGAGAATATTTAGAAAAAAACAATTTGAAACTATAATTAATTGAATTATCGATTCGAAAGTAAAATTAATTTTGATGATTTTTTCAAACCGTCAAGTAAAAAATTAATTTTTATTCTCATTTTTAGAAAAATCGGGACGAAAATTAATTTTTGTTCTAATTTTTATAAAAAATGAAACTAGAATTAATTTTGGTTCTAATTTTTAGAAAAATCAGGATAAAAAATAATTTTTGTTCTAATTTGTCGAAAAATCAGGACAAAAATTAATTTTTGCTCTAATTTTTAAAATAATCGGAATTGAAATTAATTTTTATTCGACTTTTTCTAAAAATTAGGACAAAAATTAATTCTTCTTCTAATTTTTTATAAAAATCGAAACTAGAATTAATTTTGGTTCTAATTTTTAGAAAAATCAGAACTAAAATTAATTTTGGTTTTAAGTTTATAAAAAAAATTATAAAAACAAAATGAAGTTTCCACTTTGCATCAACTTATTCATTTCAAATTACTTAAGCGCTGCACCGCTTTTCACTTAAGAGGATCTAACTTTGTTAGTTGTTGGCCAAGTACGTCTTGTCTGTGTGAGAGATTCAAAGAAGAGAAAAAGAATAAAGAATAGTAAAAAGCTTCCTACATTTTTTTTTTGTTCAGCATTTTTCTCCTAAAGGTCAAAACTATTTTTCCTCCCAGAAACAAAACTAATTTGTTCGCTTTTAATAACAAAATGTAATTAACGAAAATTTCAGGAAAAAAAAGAAAAGACAATAAAAAAATAAACAATTCCAACGATCATACAAATTCAGAACAAAAAAAAACATCTTTATAGTCGAGAGAAAAAAAAATGATTTGTTTTATTTATTATTTTCCCGCGGCTTGTCAATAATTATTCTATAATGAATAATAATGTGGTCGTTTAGAGGGTCGAGTGAGGAATGAAGGAATTTCAATTGTCACCGCGCTATTCCACGTTTGGAATTTGTGAATGGTCCCAAATCGATAATTATAATATCGCAATAAATGTTCCGAAACGAAAGTGATGATAATTCGATCATCAATGAAATTCATATACTCGTCTCTCTATCTTCTGAAACCAAAATCAAAAAGCCCTTGTTATATGATAATTATTGTTAAAATTATTACTCGATTTGGGTATTAGGAATTTAAGAAGATTAAACCTAATGACCTGGGTAGAGAGAATATTATTGTAACCAACCCCTTTACAAAATCGACCTAGTGACATTTATACGATCTCAAATTTCAATCCCTATAATGAAAAGAGAAACTTTTTCTTTAGAACTTATTGCAAAATTTCATTTGGGGTTTTATTTAAAAAAAAAAAGAAAACGAAACTAAAATATAGTACACACACCATTAATAAAATAAATATCTAAATATACATCATGGAAATTAGAAAAATTAGGAAATACAATTTAACCTTGATCCTATTTGACAAAATTATTTTCTTTTTTCACCTTTCGAATTTTCGTTGATGTAATTAAAATAAACAGATGTGTTAAATTTTCGAATAACGGAAATAAATCAAAAACTAGAACATCGAGTGACGTGTGGAGAATTTTGATGAATGACACTTTACAGGATTTAACTTTACAAAGCTGTGAATAATTTTTCGACAATATAACTGAATTGGAAACGATACACTAATTCGACACAGAATATTAAAAAAGAACTTTTTAAAAAAAAAGTTCCAGTTTATTATACTGCAAAACGGAAATTTTATCTCTCGGAGTATTTGATTTGATTTTTCAATAAATCGCACAAAAAAGAAAAAATGTAGATAAATTCTAATATCTAAATATGAAAATTAAATTAATATTTTATAAAAATATTAATCTATATTTGTCAATTTTCTAAATTATTTGCTTTTTGACAATTAAATTGTAATTAATTATTTATTAATTTATTTGTAATTAATTAATTACAATTCGTTAGTAAAAAATCAATTTTGTAATAAAAAATCGTAATTAGTAATTTGAATTTTCAAAAAAATAGAAAATACTTTATTCTACAGGAATAAGCAAAATTTCGTAATTAAAAAATTAATTTCCTAAATAAGAAAATAAAAAATAATTATTTGAATTTTCGAAAAAATAATAGGAAATACTTTATTCTATAGAAATAAGCGTAACATTTATTGATTTTATAAAGAGCACTTGTTCACTATTGAAAGTATCGAAAATAGTTGAAATGGAAATATTTGCCCGGAGCGGATGTTTCTCTTTTTGCAAATGTGAACCACAAAAGTGCTAATACAGGACATTTAATGGAATTTAGCTTTTTTCTTTTTATAAAAAATGAATTTCTGATACCTCCACAATTTTTTAATACACACTGTAATTATTTACTGCTCATAGAGTGAGAAAATCGAAAAAAGAAGTATTTTTACTAACTTTAAAAAAACATGAATTTCAATTTTAGATTATTCTTTAATAATTAATTTTCAATACTTTAAACTTATTATTTTAATTTATTTTAACTCCTTTTAATTAATTTTAATTCATTTGAACTCTTTTTAACTAATTTCATTTTATTTTAACTCATTTTAATCCAAATGACATAAAGTTTGTAAATTTCAAGAAAAAAATTCCATTATAGAAAATATGCAAAATAGACGATAAAATGGAGTAATTTCTAAAAATAAATATTTCTTTAAATAGCGAAACTTGTGATAATTTTAGATCCATTATACGACTAAAGATATTATAAAATATCTAAAATGTCTCGAAATAAGATTTTCGATTTTAAATTAAGAGTTAAGTATGTTATAAGTAAAATTTATTAATTCTTTTTCAAAAGTAGAAAAAAGTAAAAAAAAAAATTAAAAATTAAAAAGAATATTCTTTTTTGGGAATTTAGAACTTCATTTACATTAAAGCAATATAAAATTACTGCTCCACATATATATACGTATATATAAACGAGTAATTAATTTCATTTTTAGATGGAGTAATTGAGAACGTCGTGGAGTTTAATTTAAACCGTTTTTCATATTTTAGTGCTCGACTATTAACCACTCTGTCTAACGAAGAAGTTGTAATTAAAATGCGTATATATAATTTAAAATCTTTAATTCACATTTTTTAATATTCACAGCTTCATTATTCATGCAATAAAAGATAAATTTATTCATTTAGGGAAAATTATTAAAAGATACAAATTCTCTTCTGTACGAGATAATTTGAATTCAAAATTTTAACTCCAATTTTTTTTGGAAGAAAATTTGTTAATTAAATAACTCATTGAATTATTAAGTGTATAAATTTTCTTTTAATGACTAGATAATTAGAAGTGAAGGTTTAATTGCCAATAAGATTTTTTGAAAGAAAATTTGTAAATTATAATTGAATCATTAAGATGAAAATTAAAGAATAAATTAAGTTTAAGATAAAAAATTTATTAACTAGAGAATTAAAAATTCGAATTGTCCACAAGTTTATTTTACAGAAAATTTAGAAAATAAATAATTTCTTTATTGCTTCAATTATTTTAACGAATTAAAAACTCCCTTTTTACCTTCGAGAAAAAAATTTAAAATAGTTGAAAAATTTATTCTCATATACCTAGTATTTTACGATAATAATACTTTATCTCTAAATTGCAAAAAAAGGACTTAAAATACGTTTTTGCAGACGAATTTCAAATTTATTACCACCAGTGAATGTGACTTTGCGTCTTTTTTACAAGAAAAAGTTTCAGGAGCAGAAAAAATTTTCAAAAGAAAAGGACTGAATTTTATGAAGGGTGGTATAACATGAAAGGTTTACCCTAAGAGAGAGAGAGGGACTATCGCCGTCGGTAGTTGCAACAAGTTAGAGTTAGGCCGACAAAACCCATACGTATTTTGCTCGACTCGCTTATAAAGGGATTTCGAGCTTAAAAAGAGCTTTTAGAAATTTACACTTTTTGAATTTATATATAAACTGCGGTGTTATTATAAAGCTTTATAATAAATTGTAAAATCAGTTTTTTGTTACAAAAAAAGAGAAAATAAAAAAAACGAAACTGAAAAAAGCAAAAAAAAAGAGAAAACAAAACGATACATTAAAACGTCACACTAATTAATTTTATTATTTCCATATTTTAAATTAATACACAAAACCAGTGTGTGAAATTTAATATTCTATGAAAATGTTTCAAAGAGAGTGCACTAAATTTCAAAATCAAATTGCGATATATGTAAAACATATTTTTAATTGTAAATCGAATTATAAATTAACTATATGAAAATTACATTTTCTCTTCATATGGATTAGTATTTGATATATCTCATTACTGTATTATAATATTTATTTAGCCAATCATTATTTTAATGTGATGTAATTTCAAATTTTGCTAATTGATTAAAAGTTCTGATTCGCAGCACAGTTTGATATCAATTTAATTCACAATAAATAAATAAGAAAAATAAAATAATAAATAAATAAATTTCAAAAAGTTAAAAAATTATTTTTGCCCTAGAAACTTTGATTATTATGAATACAAAAATAATATAATTTAAAAAATAATACATAATAATAATTTAATTAGTAAATAAATAATAAATAAATATTAAAATGTTAAAAATTAAGTGCTAAATTTTTAGAGGAGATAAAAGAAAAGTAAATAAAAAGTTTAATGGATAAGTTCTATTGTTGAATTTATTTGTTTAGTTGTAAGTTGTAAAAAAGTTTGATGGCAATCTAAAAGTTTGAAAATAAAATTTTAAGCTTGGATGCAATTATATGTGTAATAGAATTTGAAATATATTTCAAAAGTTTAAATATTTTCAATTTCTCTACAAAAATAGCTTCTTTTTGTAACTTTAAATTTTTTACTTTATATTTACAAAACTGAAAACGGAAAGAAATCCATCTGCTAAGAAAACGTAGTAAGCGAAAAATTTTGTTTACTAAAAAAAATAAAACTAGATTGAATAAATTCTGTAAAGTAAATTTCTTTTTTTCCGAAATATTTGTTCAATCATTAAAAAACCCTCTTATCAACAAAAAGAAATGAAAAAACAGAAAATTAATTTAAAAAAAACATTAATTAAAAAGAATTAATTAATTAATCAATCTGAAAAATCAAGATGACTTTTTCACTTTAGAAGCAACAAGCTGGAATTTTCTCCCCTTTCAATTATTATTTTACCAGTCGAATATCTTCAAGTCCAGTTAACTTTTGCACTATATAAAAGATCACTATCCTGGTGAGAAAATAATCACTGTCATGATTAACGATGCAACAGACCATGTTGATGGGGAGGAAAAAAAAGCACCACCCGTCTTTTTTTCCAAGCGAGAAAAAGACAAAAGGAGAAAAAAAAACGAGAAACGAAGAAGAGAAAACGGAACAGATTGTGGAAGACCGGAGGGGAAATGATAAAGGTATCGTGTGTTCGTGAATGAAACCAGCAGCCGATTCATCGACTCGTGGCGCGCGATAATGAATCGCAAGGTAGAGTATTTTTTTTTCTCTTTCAAAAAAAAGCGAGACAGCGGAAAATTGCAAATCGAGCGAAAATAAAAAAAAAAGAAGAAGAAAAATGAAATATTGGAAAAAAATTCCCAAAAAAAAAATAAATAAATAAATAAGCAAACCGACTATTTGGTGAGATTCTCACTAACCTGTCAGTCCGCAGAGTCCGGAAACTGTGGAGCAACTGAGGTGGCGACGGCGACGAGCGCCACGCCGCCTCCACCTCCTCCTTCTTCGCAAACCTCCAACGCCTCCTACTTCTCATGGGGTCCTTCCTTCGCAACACAGGATTCTGTTGCCCCTTTACAATTCCTTTTTTTCCCTCAAAAAGAGGATAATCGAGCATTTTTTTCTCCATTCCTTTCCCATTCGAAAAAAAGGGAAAATTTACATATTTTTTCATCTCCTCCTCTATGGCTTTTTTTTTATTTGTAATTTCAATTCATCTCTCTCCAGTGTGAATTTTCCCTGGAAACCTTCCCCCAAACAGTGTTCTAACCGGGAGGTTGCATCCCCGCACTGGCAGTATCGTAGAAAATGACGCACGTTCCCGATGCACGAGAATCTAAAAAATAAAATCAAATTTGTAGTTATTTTGTGTAAACTCGAATTAATTTAGAACGAAAATTTACTTTCCGCTTTTTGAAAAAAAAGCGAAGAGAAGATAAAAACTCGAATCAATTTGAACTTGTACTTTTTTTGGAAAAAGATTATTTAGATCCTGAGTCGGAGAACTTGATTCAAGTCTTGATTTATTGTCAAGAGGTCCTTTCAAAAGATACACTAGGGTCGGCCGAAATCTATTCTCGCCTAACGAGTCACTTAATCCATTAGTGATGTCTGTTGTCCTTCCGCAATCCGATAGTTCTAAAATCAAAACAACTGGATTATTAATTAAATCAAGTATAATGATAAAAATAAAAATATAGTAAAAATAATAAAAGTAATAAAAAGCAATTTTTATTCTCTACGTTATGTAATTTATATTTGTCATTTTTTTTTATCACGTTTTTCCTTTTTCTTTTTTGTTTTCTAGCTGTTGTACATTTTTAATAAATGACCATGGGGAGAGAGAAATGAAGAAAAAAACTATTAATTTAAGAGGTACTTTTCCTTCTTATCGAAGAATATAATCTTCTTATCGAAGAATAATATGAAAATAAACTATTTTCAAGAATGAAAGATGTTTATAAGTCGAGAGGGTCATTCTACTGGCACAAGATAGTTTTCCGGACGGGTATTTTCATCCCACTGTCGCAAATGTAATCATCAATGAAACCTACGCTCCACTTTGCATATACGACTCGTTGTGTGAATTTAATTCAGAGTATTATTAAATTAAGATGTAGGAAATTAAAAAAAAGGAAAAAAAAGCGTAGGCAGAAATTAATTTTTTTTAGCAAATTCCTGATAACAGAAAAAATTTTAATTAAATTAATTAATTAAATTAATTAATTAATTTATTAATTTATTAATTTATTAATTTATTAATTTATTAATTTATTAATTTATTAATTAATTTAATTTAATTTTTTTTTATTAAAAAATATTTTTTACCAAAGCGGGTAACAATTCTAGTTGCAAAGTTTCTTTTAATATTATTTTGTTATTTAGTAAAAAAATTCTATTCTTAATTAACAGTAATTAAATTTAAATAATTTAATTTAATACACATTAGTTTTGAAACTAGAATTAAAATTTCTTCTGTATTAAAAATAAAATTAAATTAAAAATTTGACTTACCAAAAGCAACATTCTTCTTTTTTATCATTCTCTATTTTTGTAATCATATTTCGAAAATTCGTTTTAACTGCATCGTTTGTCGCTTTTGCAAATTTATAAATTTGTTTTCCGTAAAGTGAATGAACATTGACTTTATTAAAGAGAAGCCTTGAAGATTTTTTCACGTCTGGCTATTTTACTTTAAATCAATTTTCGTTAAAAACAAAAAAGAAAAAGTAAATTTTTTCACTTAGGCAAGAAATATTAAATTTTCCGTTAATAGATGATTTTTTTCATTTTAAAAGATAATATTTTTGTTTTAAAAAAAAGTTATAATTTTTGTAAATTTTTCAATTTTAAATCTGAATTACTATAATTTTATTCTTGCATGAAATTTTTGAAAATAATTAAATTGTTTAGTGGAATTTTATTCAAAGTTTTAAAAATAATCCACTTAAGGAATTTAATTATCATTTTCGAAAATAATTGAATTCTTCCGAAGAATTTTACTGAATTTCTAACAATAATAATTGAATTCTATCAAGAAACTTCAACTATTAAAAGAGTTTTGAAAATAATTGAATGCCTGCAAAAAATTTTTTTATTCATGAAAATAATTGAATTCTTGCGAAGAATTTTATCAAAATCTTTTTAAAATATTTGAATTTTTATGAAAAATTTTATTAAAATTTTTGAAAATGATTACATTTTTTCGAATAATTTTATAAAAATTGTATTAAAAATAATAATTGCAATATTATAAACAATTTTATTAAACTTTTTGAAAATAATTAAATTTTTCGAAGAATTTTATTAAAATTTTAAAAAGTAATTGAATTCTTTTAAGTAATTTTATTAAAATTGTATTGAAAATAATAATTGAATTCTTATAAGCAATTGTAGAAAATGTTTTAATAATAATTAAACTTTATTTCATGTTTTTTAAATAATATTTAATATTAACATTTTTTTTATTAAATTCTTAAAAAAATTGGATTGAAAATAATCGAAATTCTGGGAAAAATTTTATTATTTATAAAAAAAAAAATTAATTTTTGATTAGAATTTTATAAAAAATTTTCATAAATAATTAACACGAAAAATTTTATTGAAATTTAAAAAAAATTGAATTTTTTCCAGAAATTTTATTAAAATTTTATTAAAAATAATTGAATCAATAATTGATTTTAATAATTTCATTCTCATAACCAATTTTATAAAAAATTTTTAAAATAATTGAACATCTCGAAGAATTTTTAAGTTTTAAAAAATAATTGAATTTTATTTTATTTCCTTAAATAATATTTAATATTAATATTTTTTCTGATTAAATTTTATTAACATTATATTGAAAATAATCGAATTTCCGAGAAGAAGATTTAGAATTTTATTAAAATTTTTTGTAAATAATTTACGAAAAGAATTTTATTAAAATTTTTCAAAATAATTGAATTCTTTCCAGAAATTTTATTAAAATCTTATTAAAAGTAATTGAATTCCCACGAAGAGTTTTGTTATTTATAAAAATAATTGAATTCTTTTCAAGAATTTTGATAAAATTGTATTGAAACAAACTGAATTCCAGAAAAGAGCTTTATTATTTTGTTATTTATGAAAATAATTGAATTCTTTACAAGAATTTCATAAAATTTTTTGAAATTATAATTGACAATTATTGAATTTAATTGAATTGTTTCAAAGAATTTTATTAGAAATTTAAGAAAAATAGTTTATAATAATTAATTTAAGTTAAAAAGTGATTTTTTGAATTTTGTATCTTTTATAAATTTTTTTTTTTTTTAAATTGATTTTTATATTTGAAAATAATAAATTGTATAATTTGCCTAATAGAAAATTGAATTCCGCATTTCACTCATAACATTTGTCAGTAATAAATATTTTCCATTATAAAAATAAGTGAAGTAAAAATAATTTATCCACCACGTTTTTTTTGCAGTATCATCAGATTTTCGAAAAGAAAGGAGAGAGACAGAGAGAAAAAAAACGAAAAGTATATAGCTGGAGATTTTTAGTGTATTGGCATTCTTTCCCAAAGGCGGGATTTGCCCTGGGCTCTCTGACATATCTTTCCTTTTACTCTGAAATATTATTATACTACATTTACTCTGGGTCAATAGGTTCTCTTTTATGAGTCTCTCTTGGATACTCTCTATTTGAAAAATATATTTAGTAGTATTTTTATTCCAAAAAAAAGTATAATACCAATAAATTTCGCATTCAATACTTATATATTGTCAATTTATACTTTTATTCTCAAAAAAAAAAAGTTTTTCTCTAAAGACTCTTGGAGATTTTGCAAAGAAATAATTATATCGATAAATTTCCCTTTCTATTGAATTGTATCTATTTTTCCGTTTTCTATATTTGAATAAATGGAAAATTTGGTATATTTGTAAATAGTGAAAACTGAAAATAGGTGGTGTCTTGCATTTAAACATGTTGCAGTCAGTTAAAGTACGCTGGATCTAAAAATAAATTTCTTCTGAATGAAGGAGAATTTTCTCTCTCTCTATGTTTGTCTGTCTTGGTCTCCCTTTTTCAATCTGTTTCATTCTCGCATGCCCTTGCATCATTTGCCGCAAGACGCCCTGCACAATTTATTAAAAGGACACGTCGACGTCGTTGGCTATATGAGTTATAAATATTTCCTCCAAGAAACCAAACCAGACAGAATGAGACGATAAGAAAACAAAAGGAAGAAAGATATACTACTCAAACATTGCTACGCAATATCTTGTTCTTAATTCGTTACTTAAATTGTTACTATTATACTTTATTGCTGCTCCAAAAATGTTGAACTCATTTTTAAATTTCAATTTCATTCCTTTTTTCCTCTTTTTCAAGTTTTTTTCCTTCAATTTAAAATTATTTTCAAGTATTTCTTTATTTCAATTTTTTTTCTCCAGTTTCAATTATTTTCAGTCTTTTTTTGGTATTTTCAAGTTTTCTTGTTTCAATTTTTAATTATTTTGAAGTATTTTTTTATTTCAATTTTTTTTTCTCCAGTTTCAATTACTTTTAGGTTTTTTTTTGTATCAAGTTTTTATTACTTTTAGCCTTTTTCATTTCAAGATTCAATTATTTTTAACTTTTTTTGCTCCAATTTTGAATTGTTTTCAAGTTTTTTTTGCTTCAATTTTAAATTATTTTCAATATTTTCTGTCTCAAGTTTCAATTACTTTTTAGGCTTTTTTTCAAGTTTCAATTATTTTCAAGTTTTTTTCTACAATTTTAAATTGTTTTAAAGTTTTTTTTGCTTTAATTTAAAATTATTTTCGTTGTTTAATCTCAAATTTCTTTTGTCTCAAGTTTTAATTAATTTTAGGTTTTTTTTCAAGTTTCAATTATTTAAGTTTTGTTGCTTGAATTTTAAATTATTTTCAACTTTTTTTTATTTCGAATTTTTTTTGTCTCGAGTTTCAATTTCTTTCAGGTTTTTCTCTCGTTTGTGTTGATTTGATTTTTAAATGATTAAAAGTACATCTGCTGAGCAGAGATTGCCAAAAGTTAATCCTTTAAAAATTGTAAATCTTTTACATAATTATAATTTGAAGTAGAATTTTATTAAAATTGTATTGAAAATAATTGAATTCTTGCGAAGAATTTTACTATTTATAAAAATAATTGAATTATTCCGAAGAATTTATTAAAATTTTAGGAAATAATTAAAATTTATGAAAATATTTTTAAATATTTGAATTTATACGAGGAATTCAATTAAAATTGTTTTGAAAATAATTGAATTTTTGTTAAGATTTTACTAATATTTAAAAAAATAATTGAATTGTTTAGAAGGATTTATTAAAATTTTAAAAAATAATTTTTCTCTCAGTGTACTTTTAAACTTAAATAACAAAAACATTCAAACCCCTTTTTGTTTTTAGCTATTAATTTAAAAAACTAATTTACTTTTTTCGAATTATTCCAATTTTTCCATTAGACACTTTTATTTATCAATATCTGTCGCAGGTGAACTTTGTCAATATCCTCCAATTCAATTACACACATGAAAATCAATTGCACTCGAATTATCACTATATTTGATTCACGAAGAAATTCAATTTCAATTGAAAAGAAAAAATGAACCATTTTCCTTTCATTCCTTGGAGATAATAGTATTTTTTTAATGCTCGCATTTGATAATACGTCGTGGCATTTTAGAGTATATAAAAAAATTTACTCTCCAAGATTTTACGTTCCCAAGATAATTTCTTCTATTATCTAGAACAATTTCATGACATAACATTATTATTATAGCTTCTATTGAGGGTTTATGAGATAGTTCGAGTGAATTCATCCGTCTATTCTCTTGTGTTTCTCTCATCATGAGAATATCTTGTTTCCTCAAATCGTAGACTCAAAGTCCTTAATCCGTTCTCGATCTCTATTATATTGAGAGAGTGAGAGAGTGAATGAGAGAAAGAGAGAGAATACTCTTTATCAAATAGTTTACATTGATAGATTTAAGGTGACACGTCAGTTCAATTTCAGTCGAGCGTGTAACATTTTCTCGACTTGTTGATTTATATATATTCCAAATATTCTGCATGAATGTTCAATACACTGTCAGGCGCAGTATATTGACGAATAAAATATCGTGAGAGTTTTCTGCAACATCAAAAATTCTGTACAAAAAAGAAATTTACAATAAGTGTTTGAAATTATTTTCAAGTCCTTTTTGTTACAAGTGTTAATTATTTTTCAAGTTTCTTTTCTTCGATTTTAAATCATTTTCGATTTTTTTTGCCTCAATTGAAAATTATTTTCGACTTTTTTTGCTTCAATATTAAATTATTATCAAGTTTCAATTACGTTAAGGTTTTTTTTATTTCGAAATTCCATTATTTTCAAGTTTTTTTTTACTCAATTTAAAATTATTTTCAACTATTTTTGTTTCAATATTGAATTATTTTCAAGTTTTTAAGTTTCAAATTTTTTTATCTCAAGTTTCAATTACTTTTAGGTTTTTTTATTTCAAGATTCAATTACTTTCAAGTTTTTTGTTTCAATTTTAAATTATTTTGAACTATTTTTGTTTCAAAATTTTTTTCTGTCTCAAGTTCCAATTACTTTTAGGCTTTCTATTTCGAAATTTCATTATTTTCAATTTTTTTTTTTGCTTCAAATTAAAATTATTATCAATTTTTTTAAATTGGGTTTTGTCTCTAATTTCAATTACTTTTAGGATTTTTCTTCTCAATTTTCAATTAATTTTTCAATTTTTAAGTTCTTTTGCTCTAATTTGAATTAAATTTCAACTTTTCTTTGTTTCAATTTTTTTTTTTTTTTTTTGAAGTTTCAATTACTTTTAGGTTTTTTGTTTCAATTTTCAATCATTATCACTTTGTAGAAAAATTTTTAGAAAATTCTTTTAAGAGAAAGAGAATATTTTTGACAAATTTATATTTTTAGTGCAACAATTTTCTTTTTTTTACTTTATATAAATAAATGCAAAATGTTTGTTGAAACTGTTTCTTTGAAATGACTTAAAAAAAAGAGTACAGAAACGCTTCAAAACAGTGCCTGGTCATGACAGACCGTTTCTACTTATGGTTTCTATTTAGCCAGGATTCTGCAGTGAAAATTGTTCTTTTTAGTCAGACGCGCGTATTGTTCTCAAGTAGAACGAGTGAATACGGTAAGACCATTCAAAACCTATTTGCAAATATTCTTTGCTATTCAATTATTAATTATCTATTCAAATTAGAAATGAATTTTATAAATTTTCAAATCAGAGAAAAAATTCCTTTCTAATTTTTCAATATTAAAATAATTTCTAAATTACGAATATTAATTTTTAATTAAAATATTGACAAAGTTTTTTTTTATAAAAATATTTACATTAATATTAAATAATTAAAGATATTTAAATAATTTTTCTTTTTAATGTTTTGAATTTTAAAATTAATGATATTTTAATTTAATGCTTTGAAGATTAAAAACTACCAATGATTAATTAAACCAAATTGTTTTCAGTTCAAAATATTTCCTTCATAATTTTCAATCTGAAATAAAATTGAATACTTACAAAGAAATTTATCCAAATTTTTCAAAATAATTAAGTTTCTTGCGAAAAATGTAATTAAAATCTTTAAAAATAAGTTAATTCTTACGAAAAATTTAATTAAAATAATATTAAAAATATCTGAATTATTATAAAGAGTTTTATCCACATTTTAGAAAATAATTGAATTCTTTCGAATATTATTATAATTTTTTTAAATAATTGAATTCTTCAGAGAAATTTTATAAAAATTCTAAAGAAAATAATTGAATTCATCCGAAAAATTTCGTTGTTTATGAAAATAATATTATTTTTTTAAAGAAATTTATTACAATTTCTGAAAATTAAAAATAATTGAATTTATGGGAAGAATTTTATTACTTATAGAAATAATTGAATTCTTGGGAAGAATTTTATTGAAATTATTGAAAATAATTTAAGTTTTGCGAGGAATTTGATTGTTTATTAAAATGATTTAAATCTTGGTAAGGTTTTTACCAAAATTTTTCAAAATAATTCAGTTTCTGCGAATTTTGGTTATTTAGAAAAAGAATGTTATAAATTATGAAAATAATTGAGACCTTGTTAAAAATTTAAATAATATTTTCGGAAAATAGTTGAATTTTTTCCAGAAATTTAATTAAAATTGTATTAAAAATATTTCTATTCTCACAATCAATCTAATCAAAATTTTTCAAAATAATAATTGAATTTTTTAGAAGAATTTTATCCAATTTTCAAAAATAATTGATTTTTTTTTGAGATATTTAATTGAAATATTATTAAAAATATGTAGTTGACTTTCTGCGAAGAATTTTAAAGTTTTTAAAAACAATAAATAATTATAATTAATTAATAAATTAGTTTATAATTGAATTTTCACAATTTTGAATCTGAAATTATCCCAAAATTGAAATTAATATTTAAAAATAAAAAATTTCTTTTATAAATAATAATAAATATTTAATAATAAATAAAAAACATTTTTGAATTCAAGAGAAAACAATAAATAAAAAATATTCAAAAACACAAATTGAATTTTTAATTAAAAAATATTTTTCCTGAAAAAACTTATTGACTTTCAAGTGTACTAAGAGGTAAAATATTTTTTAATATAGATTTAAATATAAAGTATGTAATTTATGACATTTTTACAGCACGCCGGTATTTTAAATGGAAAATTCCATCATATCTTAGAAATAAATATCTTTCACGTTGTCGGAAAATATGTGGGGACTCGATTTTTACGCATTTTTTTTTATAGAAAGAAAACTTTGTCAATATTTTCAAACTTCAATATCGTGAGTAAATACTTACCACGAGATTTTTAGATGCGGGAATCATATATCCGGTGAATATTCTTAAAGCGAATACGACCATTGGATCCATATCGTATAAACATTTCCTTTCTTTATCCGGCGAAAAGAAGGGGACATTTTTCAAGTATATATTGTCCCGTGGTTCTGAATGCACTTAAAACGGGTGGATTTGAGTGAGAAAGTGAGAGAGAGTAAAAAAAATTGTGCAACCCTCTTTAAAGCGGGGAAATTCACATTCCACAATCCTTTTGAATTGACCATCATTCCTTCTTTTGATCATCGCTCCCTCTCGGAATACACGCAACATCCATCTCGGAAGTCTTTCACTTCCTTTCCATCGTCCCTTGTATTGAAATTTATTCCTGCAAAAATAAAAATTGTTATCTCATCGAGTTATTTTGCAAATAAAATTTTTTTTTCAGAAATATATAATAAACATATAAATATTTTCTTGTGAAAAAAGTTTTCTATTTTTTTTTTCCTAAAAAAAATTTTCTATTTCAAAATGGAAAAATTATTTTTCACATTCTATAAAGTTTCTGTCAATCGAAAATGTCAAATCAACTGTGGATGAGATAACTTTTTGGAGAATTGATAGTCATCTCCTTTGAGAGGACGAATCACGAATTCGTGATTTGTAATTCAAAAGTTTCCAATCCCAAAAATGAGGAAAATACGAACTGAGATATTTTAGATTTCCCTAAAGGGAAATTTAAAACGTATATCAATTTTAGACATTTTAGAAAGGAAAGGACTTAAATATATATACTTTTCTTTTTTTTTTTGGGTGGAACTGACATGTTCATAAACTCTCTGCGGTGTAAAAAAAAATAGCAACTCGTCTGTATACATACATATGAATATTTGGGAGAGAAGATGAAGAAAAAACGAGAGGAGCGTGGGTGGCAAGGCAATGAAAGGCAACTAATGCGGACCAATCAGAGAAGAGCAAACTGTTGGTTGTTCGCTGATGTGAGTCAAGGGGCTGAAGCACTGAGTTTGTCAGTTACGTCACAGCTTATGACGTAGCAACGAGTGCAGTAATATTACCCTCTAAACCTAATTTTCACTACGCAAGCGTCAATGGATTCTGAACTATATATCTTAGATTTGTTATCCAATATCTATTGACACGTCTGTCAAAAAATGGAATTTTATATTCCACTTTACTATACTATTAAAATTCCACATTGATGAGAGTTCTAAATAGGCTTCTGCGTTTCGACCCCAAAAAGAATTTGGTATATCTATAAAAAAAAGAATGATAAATTATTTTCGAATTCATATTTTAGATTTTAAATTCATTTTCAGTTTTTTAAGCTTCTCACTCGTTAATTAATTTTGAAAAAGTAGATTCAGAATTGGCAAAAAATTACTATCGAAAAATTAAAGACTATAAAAAATCGTTTGGGTCAATTCAAGGGAACTTATCTTATTTAGGACTATCAGAAAAATTTGATTATATATTCCCCTGATTTCCAGAAAGAATATTATTAAATTCTTTCCTTATTCTGCTAAAAAATTCAATTCGAAATTTTTGTAAAATTCAATTCTTATTTTTCAAATTTTCAATTAGAATTCCTAAAAAATACTGAAATATTCTTCAGAAATAAAATAATTGTTTAAAATAAAAAAATTAAATGTTTTAAAGTATAATATTTACTTTAATCAAAACAAAATTTTCAATTGTTTCCATTTCTTAAAATTTTTTTCGGGAATTGAAATATTTTCAGAAAAATTTAAACAAAACAATTTTTTTAGAAATCTAATTTTTTCAAAATTTCTGAATTACTTTTCCAAGGAAATTAAAATTTTTAATAATTTCAATGTAAAAACCTTGAAAATTTAATTATTCCTGAAAATAACAACAATAATTCTATCAATTATTTTTCAGAATTTTTACATAAAATTATTCAAAATATCAAAATTTATTAATTTTTCAGAAAAATGATTAATTAATAAAGTTTAGTCAAAAATAAACATTTAAATATCATATTATATTCAATTAAAGAAAATTTCCAAGTTTTCGTTAATAATTTATAAAAATTGCAATTGTCACTTCTCCAACATTATTTTTAAGATTTTAATTCAATTATTTTCTAGAATCTTATTAACTAAAATTCTTTTCCAAATAAATTATTTTTTAATTGTTTACAATTCAATTTTATGAAATTTCGATAATTCGAAAATTTTCCAATTAAATGTCTATTCAAAAATTTAACTAATTACAAAAAAAAAACATTTTAAATTGTTCAAGAACTAACTCCTTTAAGATTTTTAATTAAAATTATTCAAAATTCAAATTTTCTAAAATTTCAATTTCAAATCTTTTGTAATTCAATTATTATTTGAATTCTAAAGTAAAATTATTCTTTAAATAATTGATTTTCCTAATTGTCAGTTAGAATTCTTCAAAAATAGAATTATTATTTAAAAATAATTTTCGAAATTAAAAAAATAATATTTTTTAAAATGTAAAATTTAATTTAAACAAAATTTGACAAAATTCCCAACTGTTTCAATTTTTTAAAATTATTTTCGGGAAATTTAACTATGTATCACCCAAAAATTTTGAATACTGTTTTCCAAAAAACTAAAGTTTTTTAAAATTATTTTTCAAATCTTCCATAAATTAAATTAAATAAATATTTAAATACTTATTGATTATTCAATTTTTTTATGGAATTAAAATTTTAAATACTAATTTCAATGTAAAAAGTTTAGAAAATTTTTTTTAATTACAACTGTAATTCTTTGAAAATTCCATTATTTCTCAGAATTTCTCTTAGAAAAATGTTAAATTAATAATTTTTATTCAAAAATAAATATTATAATTATATTTTTACGGCAATTAAGATTTTTAATTTTTTTAATTTTTTGTTAATAATTTATAAAAATTACAACTGCATGTTTTCAAAAATTATATTTAACATTTCAATTCAATTATTTTCTAGAATTCTAAAATTAGTCTAAAATCTTATAAAATTCCATTCCAAATCAATTATCAATTATTTTTAATTATTTTTCAAAAATGTATTTAATAATAATCATCTATTTAAAGAATTATTACTATTTAAATGAAAATTTAACAAAAATAATTCTGAAAACTGTTTGTTTGCAACTCAATTTTACGAAATTTCGATAATTTGTAAATTTTCCAATTAAATAAATATTCGAAAATTCAACTAATTTTAAAATTAATTTTGTAATTTGTTCAAAAACTAACTTCTTTAGAATTTTTAATCAAAATTATTCAAAATCCAAATTTTCTAAAATTTTAATTTGACACGTTTTGAAATTCAATTATTTTTTGAATATTTGAGCAAAATTATTCGTTAAATAATTTGAAAATAATAATTCTATGATAGTTCTTCAATTAAATTGTATTAAATTAATTATTGTCAGAAATATTACAAATTAAAGATTTCGTATTAAAATTCGTGGTGATTTTAAAGTTTATACAAGAAAGCAAAAAAAAAATTTAACAAATAGTATCAAATCGTAAAAAAGTAGTAAACAATAGGTTTTAGTAGTGCGAAGCTTGTTTCTGTATCAAAAGTATAACTTTTCTCCTCTTCTACTTTTGTATAACTTACCGAAAAAATATATGTCCTTTCTTGAATTTAACTTTTATTTCCACTTCTCCTCTCTCTGGATTCTCTGCCCAATTTTTCATTGTTTTCACGAAACTGTAACAAAAAAAAAAAAAAAAATGATAAAATAAAGTACATAATAATGTTCAGGACACTGTAAATCAGAAAAGATGATTCTTTCTTTTTCCTTTTAGTATTATATATAAGGCAGTGTGCATCAACGTTTATGTCGATCATTTTCTTGTAAACGTTGAAACAACCCAATAACGTTTATACCTTTTCCTCTCCATCTCCACTAAATGTCTCAAGCTTCCTTTTTTACAGCTCCTATAAAATCTTCAATTGATGGTGCTGTTCGTTTTATGATATTTTGTGTCTATTTTGTTGCCTCTCCTCGTGTTACTTGTTCAAATAAAAAATAAATACAAAGTAAACATTAGTTCAGAAAGACCATTTACAACGATTTTTCTATTTACGAACAAATCTAAGAAAACTCCCACGAATTAAATTTTGTGTTTAAAAAAATTGAAACTCAGAAATATTTTTTTCCAGAATTGTAAATATTTGCAATATACTTTTACATTTTTTAATGAATATTTTAAATCCCTTTGAGCATAAAAATTTTTCTTTATTACAAAATATAAGAATTTTTGTTTAAAAAGAAAGAAATTCAAAAAATATATTCACATTTTTAAATTCTTTTTATATGTAAAATAATTTCTTGTATATAAAAATAACTTTTGAATTTAAAAAAAAAATAATGTAAATAATGCAATTCGCTATTTTAAGTCTCTTCCTTATTTTAATGAAAAAAATTATTCTGAATTTATACTCACAAGGTGACAAACTTTCTTCAAAAAATTTTGCGATGAATGAAATAATCCGCTTACATGTATTTGCTCGAGGGCACTAGAAATGAGCGAAGCTTTTTTAATTCATAAAAATTTTTGATATCAAAAAAGAGCATGTGTATTTTCTATATAAATTTTTTTCTCTCTTTCTCTCATTTTCTCTTTTTTTAACATGGTTGTTGAATTATTTTATGAGAATTTTTCTCTTATTATCTCTCCTTGTTAATTCGTCGTGTTTGAAAAAAAAAAATTATTCCACAAATTTATCTGTCTTGAACATTCAACATCGCGTATATTCGTTTGTTTCATAATTCTCACAAAACTCTCAACAATATTGGTACTTTTTTTTCAGCATAAAAATTCATTTCCATTTATTTTTTCGCGCATTTGAAAATTTCTGCAACAGAAAGAGAAAAAGAAAAGAAAAAAATATCGACATCAGTGTGAAGTTTTTATTAAAATTAAAATCAATATAGTACTCTATTCTCTAGGCGAAGATAGAAAAAAAATTGAATAGAATCGTGTTGGCGATATAGTTGAAAATGGAATGATATAAATGTGAACAAGATGCAATCCGGGTGTTCATTTTTCATTGGCAAAAATTGACATTTAGGGGGAGAAAATTCTAGGCGAAAATTCGCTTAAAGAGAATTTTTTCTTTTAAAAATTGATAAACGAGTAGAAAATTGATATTTTTTTGTGTTCGTTTTAGAAATCAATGAAAAATGTCAATAGTTTCATTAGAAGCCGAATTTTTTTTTGCTTTGAAAATAGATCAGAAGAGAGAAAGAAAGAAAAAAAGAAGAGAAAAGAGAACAAAAGTGAAATGAAGGTTATTTCGAAATGTAATGTAGTTGGAAAAATATTTATATTGCAGTTCTTATTAAGAAAAAAATATCCAATTACTATCTTTTCTGAATTCCATAAATTGTCCACATACATTGTATCAAAGTTGAATAGAAATTCCATGAAATTCTTGAGGTTTTCCCCGGAATTCAGAAATTTATATAACTACAAACAAATCCGTATATGCAGTTCTAATAAAATTAACAAAATATTCTTACGTTGAAAACATAAATTAAATTCTAAATTTTAAAACGTAAATTCTCTATTTTTAATGAATTAGATTATTAAAAAATATTTATAAATTGATAAAATATTATTCATTACCTAATTAATAATTAAATATTAATTATTCACTTAAGTAATGAATTTAGAAACTGAAGGTAAAAAACCCCGAGAATTTCTCAACTCTAGACAAATATTTTTTTTTCTACATTAGAATAAAAGCATAGAAATCGAAAAAAGTATCGAAATACTTTGGATTATATAGAATTAGAAGTTTTTTCTTCAAATTTGTAATTTTCTTCTTCGAGATGCTATCGATATTGATCGATAATAAATATTTTAATCACTGGGGACAAAGTTATTCTATTATCGTCGTGAAAAGTTCGCCAAACTTTAAGTTTAACCCCAAAGTGTACAAATTTAAGGATTGTGTGTATCTTGAGTGATACTTTTCTTGAGAAGTTTAGTGTCTACATGATGACAGAAGAGAGGGATAAAAGGATTAATTTCTCTCTCTCTCTCTCTCTCTCTCTTCTTTACTTCCTTTTCTCTCTCCTGTTGCTGATGGAACATAATATTAAGCTTAATAAACCTAAATTTATGTTCTTAAAGTTTTCTCATAAAATGCAATAAGCAAAGTCTAAGCAAATTTCACGTGACAAACGGCGGCATTATTCGTTAAAGGTGGGAGCCGTAAATTTCTATATTTATAACAATATATCAAACGATAATCACGAAGCTTTACCTCGAGAAATGAATTTATAATTTCACTTGTATACTTCCAAGTAGACGAATTTTAATTTTAAAGAAACATTTTTTCCGCGTAATCCTTTTTGATTTATTTTTTGCGTTTTTGTATAAACTGCATAGAATTCCATTCCCAGCAATCTGAAAAATAATTTCTATTATTATTATATTTTACTGATATAATTAAAAATAAACGCATGTCATAATGAAGAGTATTTGAGATTCATTTTTTAAAAGTATTTATAATTTTAAAGGGTAAATGTATAACGTGTGGTCGAAAGAGATGTGCTTGAAATCTTTTATTAATGATTGATGATGTCACTTCTTTCGAACATTAAAGGTCAGAGAGATTGAATGGCCTCAGTGCCCTTTACCGATAACGAATGCACTGACACTCCTTTTTTAAACCTGTTGACCGAGAGCTTTTTATTCATGATTGATGAAAAATATTTTCATTTTCACACACAATTCAAATTCAATTAGAAAAAGTTCAAAAATCATAGACGATTTTGCAAACGAAATTTACAAGTTTTTAATTAAAATAGAAAGAGATAAAAAATATTTATTATCTCGAAATCGACAAAAAAAAACGAAGAGTTTTTTTCGTCATGTACAAAACTTGAAAAAAATGTTTCACAAGATGTAAAAAAAATTAGTAAAATATGTTACATGGAGGAGTTAAAATATTCAAGTATAACTGCAATGTCGTCATCTGGATTTGTCATTTTTTGCATTCAATAAATTTAAAATGCGCAGGTAGAATAATTCTCGAATTAAAAAATGCATTCACGTTCTCTTGGCCGAGTTTTCTTGTTTTTTTTTTTTTTTTTTTTAATCTCATCTCATTCACGGAATTTTCAGCGAGGAAAAGAGAGGAAATACTTGGAAAAGTGTTCCATGCAAATGTCAAGTAATTTAGAATTCCCAACGAAATGAGAAAGGGATTCACGTTTCTGTGGCACAATCAATTGATTCGGTCGTTTGTTAAACAACGAGGAATATCCCTCTCACTTTGATACTTGAAATGCAGGGGAGTCGTTATTGAAATTTACGATCCATTTCCGATGCATAGTCCTCTTAACATATCAAATTTCCAATCAAATTCGATTTACTTAATTAACTCAATTAACTGTTAAACAAATAATTTCATTACAAATAATTAAAAACGTTTAAACAATAAATAAAAACCAATTTTCATCATATAATCATTATCTCTCAATATAGTAGAAAAAATAAACTATGAAAATTCAAAACAAAAACAATTTTCATCACAGTCCATAAATTAAATTCATAAACTAAGTATGCAAAAAAATTTAATATCCCGAAAGTTGAAATTTGATTAAGATGAGTAATTAATGAAAGCTTCGAAGTAAAAAATTTCAAAATTTAAATAGAGATCGATTTAATAACAAAATTTTTTCGAATATCAAAGTAGAATATACTCTAAAGATAGTTGATTATTATCGATCTAAATGACCTAAATAAACAATCAGACTAGAAATTACAACGGATTTTCTCCCTTTTAATGTCAATAAAATATTGGCAATCAACACAGTTATTATTTTACTTTTACAATTCCATGAAAAAAAAAGTTTGATTGTAAAAACTTGTTTTTCTAAAGATACAAAGTATTAAGTATTTTTTTTTAACTTGGAAAATTTACATAGAAAAAGAATTTTCTTTACATTTCAATCTCAACTTCGGAAAAATTTGAATTTTTGAAATTATTTTCTCTTGGAAAAATGCTAAAAATATTTCAAATGAAGGGAAAGTTTTTTTCAACGATGAAACTTGGATAATTTTTTCTGGATTTAAAAAATGAATTTCTAAACTAATATTCTTATCGTTTAATATAAAAATAATTATTAAAATTAATTTAAATTAAAGTAAAATCTATATTAATAATAGTTATATTTCTAATTTTTTCAAAAAAAAATGTTAGAAATAATTTTATTTTCCATAATTTTGCGTAATAATTGAATGTGATTTAATTTTAAAAAATACCATTCTTGTTAAATGAATGTTATAATTTTTTTAACATTAATAATTTTAATCTGGTAAAATTTAATTATTACATAGAATTTTATAAAAAAATTTGAAAATAATTGAATTCTTTAGAAGAATTCTATTAAAAGTTTTAAAAATAATTGAATTCTGTCGATGATTTTTACTCAAATTTATGAAAATACTTTCGAGAAATTTTATTAAAATTGCACTAAAAATACTTGAATTTTTTCTAACAATTTTATTATTCAAAACAATAATTGAATTCCTCAAAAGAACTTTATTAATATTTTTTAAAATAATTCAATTCTTATACAGAATTTTGTCAAAATTTTGAAAAAATAGTTGAATTTTTACGAGGAATTTGATTAAAATTGTATTAATAATAATAATTGAATAGTTTCGAAGAATTTTATAAAATTTATTTAAATAATTTCGTGAAATTTTATTAAAGTTGTATTCAAAATAATTGAATTTCTGTGAGGACTTTTATTGTTTATGAAAATAATTGAATTCTTATAAAGAATTTTAGCAATAATTTGGAAAATAATTGAATTCTTTTGAGAAGCTTTAAAAAAATTCTAGAGAAAATAATTGAATTCCTCTGAAAAATTTTATTATTTATGAAAAGAATTGAATTTTTTGGAGAAATTTTTTAAAAATTATGAAGAAAATAATTGAATTCCTGCGAAGAATTTTATTATTTTTAAAAATTAATTTTAATTGTAAAAAATTGTTTAATTGTAAAAATTAATATTAAAATTTTTGATAATAATAAATAATAATAAAGAATTAGTTAATTACTTAATAAATGAATTCTTTTTAATTTCGAGTCTAAAATTATTTAAAAATTCAAGTTAATATTTGAAAATAAAAATTTTGTAGTTTGCAAAAATAATAATAAAATAATTTAAAATGTTTCGCACGTAACATTTACAACTTGACATAATAATTGATATAAAAATATCAAATGATCATAATTCTTTGGAAAATATTAATGTCCGTAACAATTACTTTTTGTCTCGAAAAAATATATTTTACAAAAAAAAAGAAATGATTTATTACTGAAATAGTTTTTCTTAAATAGGTAACTCCGAAAATTTTCTGGATTTAAAAAATAAACTTCTGAACTAACATTTTGTTATCGTTTAAAATAATAATATTGTGAAACAAATAATTATTTTCAAAAATTCAAAAAAATCAAATTCTTCGAGATAACTAAAAATTTCTAAACAATTACTTTTATGTCACGATAAAATACTCTTAACAAAAAAGAAATTATTTACTACCGAACTAGTTTTTCTTTTTAAAAAAAAAGTATTTCCAAAAAAATCCCAGTGTGACAATTTCAAAAAAAAAAAAAAAATTCAATAAACAATTTAATTTGTGAATGATTGTGAGTGAAAACTGAAGATTTATGAATGAACTGTAATACAGCTGAACGGGTCGATACAGCCCCCCTTAAGCATAGTAATCAATACAAAGGGGGGTTTGGGTAGGCGTGGAGGGAACGGAGAGTCCATTCAGTAGAAACCTTAGGCATGCTATTGATTACGTGGGTGGATAAAGGGGAAATGATCCCCCACTCTTGTCCATTCAGTCTTGTCGAGGTTTTAGGAGTGGAACTATTTTGGAGGAGAAATTTCAGAGTGCCTCCCGTAGTAATAGAAGACAGTCGAAATGGTGGGTGGCGTGGGTGGTAGAAGGTCCATAAAGTATAAAAGGGGTTGTAACAGGGACGAGTTCAAATATCCACCCCCTTTGAGTCTCAACGAAATTAGAAAATTGGAGAAAAAGAGAGAGAGAGGACCAATTCTGTCCGCAGCATCCACCTGCTATGTTTCTAAGTGTTCAAAATGAAGCACAAAAAAAAATATTTCTCCCATTATTTGATAAACTAATTAATGACAAATTTTATGTTTTCAAATATGAATTGAAAAAAATTGATATTTTTTACTTTGGCCTTCTTGACAATTCCGAATTAGGAGATTAATGCGAGTTTTCTTCCGATTCTACATCTGCGGTGCCTCTTGTATTTTGTTTACCTAAAAATAAAATTTTAATTAGCTAAAAGTGTTCATTATTTAATACAATTTCTGAAACAGAAATATTGAAACAACAACAATTTAAACAACAAAAATATTGAAATAACAAATTATAAAACAAAATTATTATTTTGAAACAAAAATAATTTATAAAACAGAAATATTGAAACAACAACAATTTATACAACAAAAATACTGAAACAACAATTTATAAAACAAAATTAATTAATTGAATTAATTCTTTCGAAACAAAAATAATTTATAAAACAGAAATATTGAAACAACAACAATTTATAAAACAAAAATAATTTATAAAACAGAAATATTGAAACAACAATAATTTATAAAACAAATATTGAAACAACAATAATTGTTGTTAATAATAATTAACTACAACAATAACATCCCACAAAGCACCGAAATTTGCAGTAATATCAGTAATATTGACATTTTCTCTACGTTTCCAATACATTGAGGAAATATTGTCAACATTGCCACAGGTTTAAACACTGTGTGGAGTAAATAATTTTCTCAAATTTGGCACCAAAGGGTTAAAAATATCTTTATAGAGACTATGCTTAATTATCCTTTCTACTATATATAAATAATATTAATTTTATTCTCACTGAAATTGAGACTGAAGATTATAAACAGTCAAAATTTTGAGGTTATGTTTACACTGAAAACCGATTTTCAAAAATTGTAATAAAGTACAAGGAATAAAAACTAATTTACTAACTGACTGACCCAAAATTTGTCACATATGGATAATATTAATTAAATTTTACCTAAATTAAATAAATAAATACAATAGACAATATGAAGATAGATACCTTCTTTTAGTTGCTAAACGAGTTCCTTTTAGAAATAATCCAAAACAGTTTTAATACTCCATTTAACATAAGCAAACATCAGTCACTCTTTGAAATCACTTCCGGAACTGCAAAATTGTTGATTTAACGTCAATAATTACTCTAATTAGCATATTAGCCGATGAATTAAACACTGAAATTCAATTAATCAAGAACACTCAAAAGAACGATAAAATTTTAACGGTCATTATTCAAAAACGAAACTGATTTTTCCGTGAAATAGTCAGGTGATGACATCTGTTGCAGCGCAACGGAAGCTCGTTCAATTAAATTTGCCCGCGAAATACAAAACTAGAATACATTTTCAATAATCTCTTTGGGCTTTATTTAATAAAACACGATTTAAGGAGAGTAATTATAAATAGTAAACAGTGAATAATTTCGAAACTGATGTACCCAAATAGTTTTGATATTGTATTTACTAACAAAAACAAGAAAACAATTCTTAATGTCGAGTGCGCAGACGTTAAAATAAACACGCAAAAACGTGCTTTGTGACCGTTTGGATGAATTGGGTTGAAATGTAAACAAAAAGTGGATAATTTACGTCAATTATGATTATTATAGTAATTATAATAATAATATATAATATAAAGTAAAGTATTTATTTTTCTATTAAATGTTAAACGCGTTTTTATAATGACTCCTACAATTAAAAGTCCACTGACCGTGAAGGTGAAAGAAAATGATTCGCAAACAAACATTAAAAGCAGGTACGTTTTCAAAACATTAATTAGGTTACTTTTTGTTTTGAACTTTTTAATGATTTTTTTCTCTAATTTTCTGTAAATGTTGTAAATATTTTCAGCTCTGAGTTATTAGTAAGAGTGAGATACAATAACACTTTACCAGATTTTCCATTTGATTTAAAATTCATCAAACATCCTTTTTCCACGAGTCGGTGAGTTGTTTTTTTAATGAATAAACGACAAATGTTTTTGTTGACATTACAATTTAGATAGCATAACACAGAGAGCATAGTTCGTTTATAAATTAAATAAATAAATTTAATTTACTAAACAAATATATTGATTTGATATTTTTTGGGTATTAATTACGTTACTTGATTTTAATTAATAATGTAATAAATATTTTTTCAGTTTTGTCGAGTACAAACCAACGACATTAGAACAGGAATTTAAACATGAATTATTAAATGAGCCTGATTTGGGAATTGAAATTGATTTAGTTGATCAAGATCGTTTCACGTCGAATTGCAATTCTCAATTGGATCCGGCCGATGAGAAAATTTTCGAAGAAGAAATTTTTATGCCCCAAGATGTTACTCGCTCGATACATCATGCAAAAAGTGTCTCCTGGCTTCGTCGAACCGAATATATTTCGACAGAACAAACACGATTTCAATCTCAAACTGTCGAAAAAGTTGAGGCTAGAGTTGGATACAATGTCAAAAAAACTCTCGCGGTTTGTTTATTTATTTTTCTTTTCAAAATTATTTCTTTTCTTTATTTTTTCATTGTTTTATTTATTATTTTCTCTTTTATTTTTTTTCTTATTTTTTCTTTTATTATTTCCTTTTTTCTTTATTATTTTTCCTTTTATATTATTTCTTTTCTTTTCTTATTATTATTCCTTTTTTTTCTTATTATTATTTCTTTTCTTTTCTTATTATTTTTTCTTTTCTCTTTTATTATTTTTTCTTTTCTTCTTTTATTATTTTTTATTTTATTTACTGTTTTCTTCTACTTATTATTTTTTATTTATAAACGCAGGAAGGTATTTTATACATGGATCGTAGCAGTCAAATAAGCGCAATAAAAAAGACATTTGAAGATAATAAAAAACCAATTGAAGTACATCACAGTAAACCGAATGTTGTTCCGGTTGAAATATTTCCAGTGTTTCCTGATTTCGAGGTAATTTTTCACTTTTTTTAAACTATATCCAAATTTTCTTTTTTAAATAATTATCGAAATTGAAATTTTGTTTTATTACCAAATGATTAATTTGTTTCTAATTTTCAAATTACTAGTTATGGAAATATCCTTGTGCGCAAGTAATTTTTGAAACGGATCCTGCACCACCAGGACGCTCTATTTCTGCGCAAATTGAAGAAATGTCGCAAGCTTTGATCAGGTAGTTCTAATTCTGAAATTTCCTATTTTTATTTATTTTATTTATTAGTTATTTAATTGTTTTATTGCTCAATCAAAATTAATTTAAATAATAAAAATAATAAAATTATATATTATAATAGAAATTAATTTATTGCTTTAATTTTTTCAGAGGTGTAAAGGATGAGAGTGGAGAACAATTTGTCGCTTATTTTTTGCCAACGCAAGAAACACTGGAAAAACGTCGAAGAGATGTGAAAGCGGAAGTAAATTACATGTCCGATGATGAATATGATTATAAAATAAATCGTGAATATAACTGGAGTGTAAGGAGCAAAGCTACTAAAGCCGGTTACGAGGAAAATTACTTTTTCGTTGTACGAAAAGACGGGGTATGATAATTTTTACTAAATTTGAAACTGACAATCAAATTATTGTCAAATAATTATTCGAATTTATTTATTTAGATATAATTATCTATTCTCGATTTTTAAACACTATAATTATTTATAATCGTGTTTTAAATAAAATAATGATTTATTATCGATTTTTAAACACGATAATTATTTATTATCGATTTTTAAACACAATAATGATTTATTATCGACTTTTAAACACGATAATTGTTTATTATCTACTTTTTCGTACATTCGCCAAAACTATTTATTTTCGGGATGAATGTTGAATAAAACAATCACAATTTATTATTTTTTTTGTGCAGATTTACTACAACGAGCTGGAAACTCGTGTACGCTTAGTTAAGCGGAGACTGAAGAAAAATCAAGTTCCGAACAATACTCGTTTAATTGTTCAACACAGGCCTCTTACGAGTGTCGAGTCGAAAATGCACAGATATAGAGAAAAACAATTGGAACCCAGTTGCTACGAGGATGAGAGCGAACAAGAGCAGGACGTACAATTAGTTCCCTCCCAAGTTCAAGAGAATGACAAAGGTTTGTTTTTTAAGAAGCAAACTTGATAATTTTTTTACATTCCGCTAAATTTTGCCAATTAACTTTTTTAATCGAATTAAAAATTTTAATTACGTGCAAATTAATATTGTTTCATATAACAAGAAAGAAATTTATTAATTTGTGACACTTTCTGAAGAAAGATGTATTTTCATTCCAAAAATTACAAACATAATCCAAAAAATTTTTGCCTATCATTCTTCGCAACGGGGCAATTTTTTTTATTTATTTTTCTTATTATTTATTTTTATAATTTGAATTAAATTCAATTAAATTTTCAGATGGCTTGGATTCACAACGTCGTTCCAGATCAAAATCAAAATCAGTGAGCCGATCGAGATCAAGATCAAAAAGTCGTTCAGGATCCAGTACAAAATCGAGATCTAGATCTAAAAGTCGATCGCGATCTCGCTCAAACTCTACGTCGAGATCCAAATCAAAAAGTCGATCTCGATCTCGCTCAAACTCTACATCGAGATCCAAATCAAAAAGTCGATCACGATCGCGTTCAAAATCCTCCTCAAGATCTAGATCAAAAAGTCGTTCACGATCTCGATCAAATTCTACATCGAGATCTAAATCCAAAAGTCGTTCGCGATCGCGCTCAAAATCGACATCAAGATCCAAATCCAGAAGTCGATCAAGATCGCGCTCAAAATCGACATCGAGATCTAAATCCAGAAGCCGATCGCATTCTGGATCGAGATCAAAATCCAGAAGTCGATCTCGTTCTTCATCAAATTCAGTTTATTATTCTTCACGGTCCAGATCGGGCTCAAAGTCACCGAATAAATCACGTTCACCGTCTGTTGATTCAAACTAAAAAAATTTACAAATTTGAAAATCGTAAAAAAAGGATAAAATTCCGTACGATATTAACAAACTTTTGTTAAACAATTGTTGAAAGTTTTTCTATTTTTTCGTTCTATTTTTTTGAAAATATTAAAATATTTTGTTTTTTTTTCAAAGATGTTTCAAGAGTGAGAAAAAACAATCAAAAAGTTACACATTTAATGTGTATTTATAAAGAATATTAGAAATAAAAAACACTTAAGAAGTTAATTATGTTAATTACATGTACTAATTTTTCTAAATAAAATTAAAATTGAAAAAATACAGTTCTAGTTTATTTTAAATAGTATTTTACATTTTCTAACATTAATTATTTGCAATTACTAATTTTTGTTTTAATTTCTCTATTAAAAAAACAGAAAAGAATAGAAATTCGTTTAAAATAAAATAATATTTAATATAAATTTTTAATAACAATATTTTAACATTTAAAATAACAATACTTATTTTAAAACAATATTTAATTACTTGCAGTTACAAATTTTTGTTTTAATTTCTCTATTAAA